>NC_139721.1:89866044-90576044 GCF_964211835.1 Anser anser
CTTGAATGTAACCCATCAATTCCTGCCTCAGAAGAGTGCTGGGAATTACAGCAGGACCCCACCATGTTGCTGGACAGGCATTGGATTAGGCAGAACTTGAGTACTTTCCCACAACGCGCAGTTCAAAGGATCGTGGCCACACGGAAGCCAAGCCGTACACTACAGACTAAAGAAATTTATTTTTAAGCGCAAGTGTTGCTCCATCTTACTGTTGCTGGGAATATGTGAGAAGAAATAGAGGAGATTTCAGACTCAGGCAGAAGAGCAGGCCGTGGCTCACTATGCCTTTTCCCAAGATACAGAACCAAGAGTTTCCTGAAATGTCCATTATTGCTATAGCTGTATGCGTTCTGCTTTAACCATGCTCTGTGTGCAGACTGTATGTGAGACTAGTTAAACATCCATAGGTGTTTTATAGGTGCAGACAGATATTTGCAAGTGGTCATATGCCAGCTGGAAGGATTATATTCAGGAGTAACGTAGAGACAAGTTCAGGAGGACCCTATGCACCTACATCATTCTCTCGGAGTGTACGATCTCATGTACTACTTACTTCCTGTAATTATATATTTAAAGCTCATCCGTATCTTTGGATAACATGAAACCTATTGACAGAAATTATTTTAACCAATAATACTCTGTGGTTGAATTTTTTTTAGACAGGAGATCAATAAACAGGCATGGCTTGGAAAGCCAATCTCTCTATGAGATATCAGCAAGAAAAGCCTTTGGAATCATTGTAGCACAGGAGCGGTGGAGTAGTTCTGTGGTAAGAAAGGAGAATTGTCTTTAATGCTTCTGATCAAAGATTATTCAGCCTGTGCTATATGATGATACATTTAGCTTCATCTTGCCTGCTGCAGTTTTGGAAATAAATGAGTTGTGTGTACTTGGGACCTTCAGAATCCAATCCTAGCGACAAGGCAGGTGGTGCCTACGTGAATCATGGCTTTTTTGATTTTTTTCTGAAGAACGAGTTTGTGGCAGAAGAGTATAGATGTTAATTTGTAAACCTTATCTCTATGTTAATTTCAGAAAATGTAGAGCCAAGGACCCCCAGTCAGGAGTCTGGGGCGTTATTAGAATAGGTACTGTAGAATCACAAAATGCAAGGTCAGTCCCTGAACGTAGAAGTTGAATTTACTGTGCAGTTTCAGAGTAACCATGACTCTGTGCTGCTAGGAGCTGAACACAGTTTCTAACCTTTTGATATGTACAAGGGTTCTGACTGTTCTGATTTTTGAACAGCAATATCAAACAGAAGCTAAACAGTATTCAGTGCTGTGGTATATATAAACTGCTGCCTCTATATCTTTTGGGAATGTCTTGATCTCTTGAAGGTTGTATCACATTTATGTTGTTGTTCCTTGCTTTGCTAGTTGTTTTTAAAGAAAAGACCATTTCTAAAGATGCTAAACAGTCAGTGTAGGTATTGGTGAACTTTTGGGGAGAAACTTTCATCTGGGGACAGTGAATATATATGGAGCGAATTTGTCCAGCTGTATTTATGAGCCCGAAAAATGAGATTCATAATTGAATTTTTGAACTATACTGTAGACTTATTTTTTCCAACAAATGGCAGTCCCTTGTGTATTTCTATATGACTTACATTTTTTTCAAACCTATATGGCTACAATGTCTAGGGAGATTTAAGAGTACTTAAAGATATTAAAAGACCCAACAACTCAAAAATTCAACTTTTCCCTGAATGAACAAAGCATTAAGAAAGGAAATGGAATTTGGTTTTACATGCTCAGAACAAAAAGAGCAGTACTGAAACCTGCTGGCAATGTCAGGGGAAATAAACCCATGGAGTCAACTCTTTTTTGTGGTCTGTGACATAAATTAAGAAAGCAAATTGTACTGCCCTCCATGGAGGGTGTCCAGTTTTGAGATATCTCTCTATAAAGAGGAAAAAAGAAAAGAAAAAGAAAACCAAGCAAGTTATTTTTTCAGATCTGTGAGCTAAAGTACAGAGAAAAAGAAAAACCGTATGCCATAAGTGTTTGTAGTTAATGACTAATATCTTGCATTGCACTTGGAAATTAAGTGGATACTTTATCTTTCATCATTTGAAAGCTTGAACCTTACAGCAGCGTGTGGTTATGAATGTCAAAAAAATATCTGAATTTTTAAGAAAAATTCCGTTTAATGGTGGTTTTTGTCATTGAATCTGTTGGGAGTGCTTAGAAATATTTGTTGGAATGAGAGACGTGGACTCAGGCATAGAGAGACAGATGGATAGGAGCCCGGGAGAAGGACTGAGGAATTGATAACTTCGGAAGCAGAAAGACAGAAGAACTGGAAAATAAAAATGACAGACTGAGGTGAAAAAAAAAAAGCTGCTTCTTTGGTTTGTTCAATCCTCCTCTTGCTAATCACGTTCTCCTGCCCTTCTCCACTCTAGCCATCCATCTCTCCTGACCAGAAATGTTTTCCTCTAAGCTATTTGGCTTGATAGAATATTAGCAAAAATGGTAAAATGTGTGTTAATTACATATTAAAAGAAAGTTGAGTCTATTGGATGGCTTCCCTTGATAGAAATTTTTAAAATAGGCTGTTCCTTTAGTATGTACCAAACTATTTTGATTGTGGAACAAAAATAAACATAAATATTAAAAACTCAATCAAAGCCTTTAAAGTTCTTTTGCTTAGTTTTCAAGTGAAGTGAACAGAACAGATCAGTCTGACCCAGGAGACAAAGCTGTGGTCTCAAAGTGACTATTATTGTTGGAAAATTATTCCACATTTGAGATTTAGAAAGATAAGTTCTTTTTTCCGCAAAATAGGCATAATTGAATGTTTACTTCTTTTCTGGAGTTCTTGAGGAGTGGCTTACTTCGCATGCACAGTCTGAAAGCCAAGTCCTTATTTTAGAAGGTAATTTAAACTGGATTGGACATGGGAGCCTGACTACATCAATTTAACAGAGTTAGAGAATAATATGACAGTTTTGATTTTTGCTTCTGCTGAAGAGAGCAGTTCAGAAGGAAACTTTAGTAAGATTTTTGGCCTCAGTTTCTTAATATCCAAGCCACGTGACCTTGTACTTCCATAAGCTCTTCTTTATTGGACTCACACCTTACTATATACGTGTTTTTTTTCTCCGCATAAAACCTTGGACTCCCAAAATATGGGAGTTCTATCTGAAGTAGGAAACAATTTTAAATGATTTTCTAATACAGGTAAACATAGTTTACCTCATTGCTGTGGCCATCATGTAGAATATGCATTCTTAGTCTATAATAATAAGCAAATCTTTATTTTGCAGGAGCTCTTTTTCAAACCCTTGTTCTTAAGACGTCCATTAACCACACAAAGCTCAAATGTGGACATAGGCCTTTGTTTCAGGTCTGAAGTTTCGTGTGAACTCACAGTAAAATCTAGTGCTCAGGTAGAGAGCTCTTTGGTGATCTGTTGAGGTACAATTGCTGAATGTGCAAATAGAGAAGACGACAAAGGAAGCTGAGGATAATGAATAAGAACAAATAGTTGAGGTACCGTTTGGAGATGGCTGAAGTGTTACTGTTTTGCATGGGAAAGTAAACAAAAAAGATGTCTGAGAAGAGGGTAAGAGCATGTGGTTGCAACTGAGGCTTGTCAAGCACACTTCCCATTTGGAGGTGTTGTGCATTGCTAGATAGCAGCTGTGGCCAAGGTTTTGTTTCACCTGTTTTCTCTGATTCATGCGTGGGAGGAAGTCTATATCCTTGAATTTTGGTTTCTCTTGCCCTGTTTTCCATTGATGAATCAAAGCAGTGTACTGTAAGACCATACTTTATGCTGTGCTTCATTCAGTGCAGTTGTTGAGCCTGTGTTTGGGGCTGCCTGGTTTCATTATGTCTGTAAATTACTTTCAATTCAGTTTAAAGCACTGATTTGTCTTATAAAACATAATATGTAGTGTCTGTATCCTTGAGAATCTGTTCACCTCTCTACCCGCCATGAATTTGTTTCAGTAACAGACATGGTTTGGACCGAAAGCAGGAGACTAAATTCAGATATTTGTTTCTAGACCCCATCCCAGCTTTTAGCTACACCCACTTTGGATACGTTCCTTTCTGGGCATTTTGTGAAGAACACCTTGTATGCAGGCTGTTGGATGCTTCTGACTTGGCTCAGTCCAAGATCAAAATCTAATTTCTTTCACTTCTCAGTAACTGCTGAGTATAACAATTTGAAGGCCCAATTTAGGCTCTGTTGAAAGTAAGATTTCCTTATTGGCAGTTTTACAGGAGTTGCAAAAATTGTTAAATAAAAGCCAGCATAGATATAAAAATAAGCATGACTGAAGTGTATAACAAAAAAAAAAAAAAGTTTTGTCAACCTGTTCCTAACACTATATTGCAAAATATGCCTTAAAAATCTTGTACAGTACAAAATGTCATGTCTTACTTCTTGTGAAGTTCAACATTTCTGTCTGTGGGTATTTCTGAGGATTCAGTGGATATAATCCATGAGTTCTAGTGGGTGACTGTGTATGTCTCAATGAGGAATTATGAAGCTTCCCATCCTGGCTGAAGTACTTTAAACTAGTAATAGTATTGTAAGACACAGACAGTTAGTAAGTGGTTGATATTAATATGATGGAGTGCTCTTGTAGTTCTAGCTTTATCTTTGAAGATTGGTATTACATCAGCAAATAAATGTTGCTTTGACTTTATTTTATTTTCTTATTTATTTTTTTTTGCATTTCAGTTGTGAATTAAATATGTTTGATCAAATTAGCTTTCATTTAGCAAAGTTTTTTGGAGAATGGCTTGATTGGTCTAGATTTAAGTAGGTTCGTTGATTCTTCTGGTCTGAAAGCTTAGGAGCAGGACACTTAGACGTGACTTCTCAAAGAAGATGGGTTCCCTTGTAAGACAGTTGTAATGATCCAACCTTCTTTTTCAGTCAGATGGGACTGTGTCATCTGCTAGTGTGGGAAGCCAGTCAAATTGTTTTATCCTTTCCTTTTCCATCTTTGGCCACCTGACATGCAATGCCTCCAGCAATTTTATTCTGGTGGGTAGTCAAGTTTTTCAAGCCAGGCAGCAGGAGCCTGGCAGCATACAAACCTTTGAGGGCTAGATGGGGAAAGCTTGACTGTCAGGAATGCTTTCTGCACTGGGCTGCGTTATTTCAAGTAGTGATGCTATATTTGCCTCACCAGGTCCCTGAAATCTGCCACTTTGGCTAGGTCTCTGTGTTGGAACTTCAACCTGACTTCTGTCATGTTTAAAGTTACTTGTGTTCATTCATTCTTTCATGTTGACTCACATTAGCTCAACTTTTTCATGTTCTACTTGCCAAAATCCAAACTATATAAAATATATATGCTATAAAACGTTTTGGAGTGGTCTCACTCACCAGAATAGTTAGCTGCACGTTTAACTTTTAATTTTCAATCAGAATATTCAGGACTGTGCTTTAGTCTTGTTGAGTTCCCCAAGGTAATTCTAAAAATGTTTTAAGTTAATTATATTCTTAAATGCTACATTGACTTGGAGGTTTACAAACAGGAAGTTGGAGAAGAGACCAGAGGCAAAATAAATGAAGATGCGGGGCGTAGTGGAGATTTATTTGTTAGTGCTGATTTGAGGAGGAATTCCAATAGTCTGCATTTTTCTTTCATCTGTCTGAAGAGAGGGGAATTCTTCACTGATATGGACTTCTGGCACTTGAGAAGTTTGTGTTCTGAAGGCTGATAATTGTATAAGGATCACCCAGCAGACAGGTGTTTATTCATAGCTCAGATGCCAGTGCTCTGAGCTCCTAGGCAGATAGCTGGGTAAAATTTTGTATGTGTGGTACATAATGCAAAGTAGTATAATGTGACCTAGTCCTCCTAAAAAAAAAAGTTGATATAAAATGAAAACATGCATTACATAATTAAAATGCATAGCAAATCAATTAGGTATGAATATTGTACGTTAAAGTGTGAGCTAAAAGAGTTACAATGAAAACCATTCTTGTATCAAAATAATTTAAAAGCACAAGTCTTAAATGTAAGGCTTTGCCTTACAGAATACGCACCCATTCTGCTGATCTTCTGTCATATACATTTTGTTTCTTTCAGATCTATGAGTAATTATCAGTAATGTGGGGAAGGAGAATCAGCAACCCCTGTCATGCATACTAACTTAAATGAGCATCAATGAAACAACTAACACTGTTGCTCAACCTGGCATCTTTAGGTGTCTGATTGAATGCCCCTGTGGGGATACAGCAGTGTTTTTTTCAGAACCCTCATAGCTATTGCTTCAGCTGATCTACTTAGCCCTGAGGGAGGGGGATGGATTGTGTTAATCAGACAGCAGAAACTTCCATACATGTATGAACAGGAGTTTTGCTACTGATTCGTGAGTTGATGCTCTTAAGAAAGACAAGCTGGACGTTTGGGGAAGCAACATCATTGCAGTGAATTATTCCTCTTCTTTCTAGTCTTAAGAATATAATTTTTTCTCTATACAGGAGTATGGAGAGAAAAAGTATTTTCAGCTTGGAAAAAAAAAACAGTTAATGGTTTACACTTAATTGAAGCTTAAAACCTTTCCCAGTCATTAATTTTCAATACATTCTGTGTAGTGGCTATCTCTTCTCCATAAATAATTCAGTTGACAATGGGGAATATTGCAGTTCTTCATATAATGTTGCATGGATTATAGGGTCAGGTTAGCTCAGGGACCGTTGGTTGGTCTAAGCATATCAGTTCAAGCAGCTCTGCCATGAGGACATGAACTGGTACCTCTTGAGTTTGTGCCCACTCTTCTGTTTCTCAGGAATTCCACAGTTCAATATTTAAGCTGTCTGCTTTAAAATGTCAGGAAGTGCAAAGTCTTACCTATGAGTGCACTAGGAAGGACAAGGCAGAACATCCAGACTGCTCTGGGGAGTACTGATACAAAGTTGACTAAATTCACGTGGCAGCACAATACTTCTGAGGTTCTAGATCAGGCACAGTTGGGTTCTGCTGGGGACCTGGTAAATAAGTAGGTTCAGGTTAATTGAAAGACTCAAAGTGATGACTGTGTCTCTTTTTCCAAACTTGTTATGCCTGCTGTTATTTAAGCAGGGCTCTGAACTGTTCCCTCTCATCATTGAACATGACAGCGTACCCCAGAATACCATCAATCCCCAAATAATGGGAGCACTCTTGTCTCCTTTCTGATAAGAGATGGGAGTCAGAAAGTAGAGTTCTGCCTCCAGCCTCCTCCGTGATGGTAGGGAACTTGCGAAGTTCAAAGCTTCCAAAAAATTTGCTAAAATTAATACTTGGAGCGGGTGGGGGGGGGGGGGGGCAGGTAGAGCATTGGTCTAATGACATAGCTGTGGGATGCACAGTGATATATGACTTGGGAGCTCACTGCTAGTGCTGATGGGAAATCACAGAATCATTAAGGTTGGAAGAGACCTCCAAGATCATCTGGTCCAACCATCCCCCCACCACCAATGTCACCCACTAAACCATGTCCCTAAGCACCAGGACCAACCTTTCCTTGAACACCTCCAGGGATGGTGACGCCACCACTTCCCTGGGCAACCTGTTCCAATGCCTGACTGCTGTTTCTGAGTACTGAACACAGTACTCAAGGTATGGCTTCACCAGAACGGAGTACAAGGGGACAATCACCTCCCTGGTTCTGCTGGCAAGCCTGTCACATGTGCACTTTCAGCCTAAGTGCATTTATTAAGGCATTTGTTTAAATTTGAAAAAGCTGTGAGCCTTTGCAGAGCTGCTGGGCTCTCAGCTTTGTTGAAAATTGGTGGGATGATGCCTAAACATGGAGGTGGTTCCTGATGTTGAAAAAAAAACCACTGTTTAATAACTCAGTGTTCCTGCTCTGTAAATTAAGAAGGTATGAATATTTCCTGACAGAAATGTTGCATCATTAATATCTGTAAAGCTCTTCTGTATGAAATATTCTTGTCTTTTTATATTTAGTGCTGCGTAACAAAGACTTTTGTATGTGGGGGGGCGGTGGCTTTCCCTGGGGGCAGCAGCCCAGGAGCTCCCTGGTTGGAGGTGTGATGCCAGCATGACGGGGCCTTGAAGGCCATTTTCCTGCTTCTTCTAGGTGCCTCAGAAGAGGCAATTTTGATCCTCTCAAATGTTGACAGTGATGTTAATGCTGCATAGGCTTGGCTGGTCTGTCAGCTCACATGAAATAGCCTGAACAGGAAATTCATGGTTACATGTCTTGTAAAACACAGTCAAGTTGGATATGAAGCGCTGAGCTCTGAGCATAGTAAAGTGTTGTGTAATGTTCTGCAGCATTTCTCAGACTCTGAAACTTTGGACGCAGAGAGCAAAGCGTGCAGCTTTATTGCCACTTTTGAGTCCTGGACTCAGTGATATGCCCAGTCTTGCTGCTTGGGATGTGTCCATAAGCCTGTAGGTCTTTAATTTGCCAATTGCTTGCAGGCTTTTCTGTTTTGCCATTCTAGCTTTCTTTTTTTCTTTTCTTGGGAGATAGGTGAACGTTTTATCAGCAATTTTTCATGTTGTGAACTTAAGCTTTTGAATTTTTATCTTGTTTGTTTGTTTATTGCAGCTGGCGCTCAGGATAAAATTGGCTGGGCATTTGGCTTGGGTTTGGAGAGGCTGGCCATGATCCTATACGATATTCCTGACATCCGACTGTTCTGGAGTGAAGATGAACGCTTCTTGAAGCAGTTTATTGTGCCTCACATTTGCCAAAAAATAAAATTTCAGGTAAAGTAATGTGTATATGAAAATAATTTTCTGTCAGTAAGACGTCCATGTAGCCCTAGAGAATATCATACAATTAAAATTCTGTGCCATTAACAAATTAGGTTTTAAAGCAACAGCTTTTCAACTATCATGATTCTCTGATAAACTGCAAAAAAAATGGCTGTTGATGATAACATTTTTTCAGCCAGATAATGTTCTGAGTTGCTGCTGATACTCAGTGAATATCTCTGTTCTGAGTAATAATTAAGCCTGTATTTAAATTCTAAATCTGTCCAGAATAGAGATTGATTTAGGCCTGTGTCTGAATTGTGTATATTCTTGAATTGGGGCTGTAGTTCTCTATCATTATAAAAACCTGTTTGATGCCAACCCTTCAAATATTGTAATACATTCCCAATAACCCCCTTTTGTTTTCACTCTGAGTTCGTTGAAGTGAGTTGCACTGTTTAACATCAGCAAAATGCTTTGTGAACACACACCAATGTCTTCAATATGTTGGCTCTTTCCTCCAAGTGGTAGTGGGGGAGGAGTGCAGGTTCAACTACTGTTTCTTTTGTAACTCCTCTCCTGAGGCTTCACTTGCTTTCAAAGCTGGCAACTTATCTTCCTTCTTGTAGTAGCAAAGTAATCAAGCATAACTGGATTGAGTGGAAGTGTTACTTCCATAATGTTCTTCTGTATCATCACAGGAAGGCTTAAGTCAGCTGTTATCACCCATCTTTGGGAGAGTTGAGCTGACAGCTGTGTAGATGTCTGATAACGTCTGAAGTACTAAAGCGTCAAAATGCTTATTGCTGCTGCCTTTTACCATTTTCCTTGCTTTGTGAACAGCTTGATTATGTTTTTTAACAATTGAAAATATAAAAGGGGAAATCAACAGTGATAATGCTGAGACGATATTTGAGCAGTCTCTACAGCAAATCAGTAGCAGCATCCATTTTTGAGTTCATAGCAGTTCTGGCACATCTTCTCTGATAGAGTCAGAATGTTGTTTAGATTTTTTTTCTTTTTGCTTTTGTGATGCTGGTGATGGGGCAGTCAGATCGTAGTTATCACTTACAGAAAGAAGGCAGCTTTTGCCATGTTTCTTGAAGGTGGGTCTGTCTGTAGGTTTCCCACATCTTCTACAGAATGTTGTTCTTTTCAACAAAGGATGCTCAAGTGTCCTTCATTTCAGCCTGTATCTTTCTGGTTGTCATTGCTCCTGAGGAACATGGATTGTGGCTTGGCTTATAGATTGCAGTCTGATCTCTGATGGAACTAAAATGAGATTTCTTGCTTTCTTTAAAATTGAGGATCAAAGTCTCAACCTAATATTAATGGTAGATTGGGTATTTGGGAGAAGGCTCAGATTGTCAGGATGAAATGATCTGATGGTGAAGGTGAGCCAGAGAGAGGACTGAGTGACTGCTGCTTTAGGTTGTGTATCATTTTCATGTTCAGCTTCAGATAAAGTCAGGAGTAGTGAACCAATCTGAAGGTAACAGAGGGGTGGGTTACTATGGTAAACTCAGAGGAAAGAGCAGCTTTTAGGAAGCTGAAGGTGATAGAAATGTTCTTCTTTTCTTTCTTTCCCTCCTCTCTTTCTTTCTTTCCCTCCTCTCTTTCTTTCTTTCTCTATTTTTTTTTCCACTTGCTGCTGTTTGGTAACATTAGCTGAGCAGCATGTGTTCTTTCACTTTTTTGCTTGTTAACTGCATCATCAACAGGAGACTGGTGACAAGGTCTTTAAGCATTTCTTTTTGCTGAGCAGGGTTGTTTTCAACTGGCATTGGTTCAGCTTGGAATGAGGAGAGAAGTTCTACATCCTAGAAATCTGATTATTTGATGTTGTAGAGATAGTCATGAAATTGAGCCTTGTTGGTTGAAACACATTTTGAAGTAATAACATGATTCAGGAGATGTGATGCAGTTCCTTCAAGGAAAAGGAGCTATCAGTTGCAACTGTGCTCTAACTTGGACCATAGAGAAGAGCTGGAGTAATGTTACCAGCCAATTAGCTGTTGCTCTATCACATTAATGCACTGGCAGTTGTCATATCCCAACAAATAGGCTAATGAAAAAGTGGAAGGATTAGGGGATTAAGGAGTGTGGGATAGGGATGGAAAGATAAATTGAGTCTCTTCTTTCTCCATTCTAAAGAAAGAATCTGGCCAATGTTTCAGAAAGTGTTTTTTTCCACTGGTGTCAAACATTTCTCGGTACCCTTTTAATTTGTTTCCATTTTCTTTCCTTCTTACTTTCTACCCCATAAAAAACCCACACATACTCCACTTGGAAGTCCTGTTTTCAGTTTTGGCAGAATAATTCTCCCTAATCCTTACTTTATATTTTTTAACTCTGTCTCTCAGTATAAAAGGTGACTAGTGTCAAGCTTGATTTTTTGTCGTCGTCGTTGTTGTTTAAAAGAAAGCCTGCATCCACTTTTCACCTGGTGTCTTATATTGAGGCTTTCGAACTCAATGCAGAACATACTGCCAGAACACAGAACATACTGGCATTGCATTTTTTAGGGTAAGTGACTCTTCAAATGAGAATATTGTGAAATAATATTCAGTGCTACCATTAGATCTTGGGTGATGGGAGTTAATAAGCCAGTTTTTCTTTCTTTCTGTTCTCTGTTATTTTTCAGTTATGCTGTAAAACCAAGTTAGCAGACTTTATGCACCTGACTGCTTTCTAAAGAGACATAATTAATGAATCACATGGTTTATTCATATTTTATTTGAAAGAAAACTTTTAGGCTGTCTTGCAGTGTTGATGTTTAAGAAATCATGATGGATATTAGAAAAGTGTTTGATTTTCTACAGGCAAGGCCATGCAGTATTTTTCAGCCTGACTGAACTGAACCAAGATAGACCAGATGTTTTGAGAGCCTTTCATTACACAGATTGAATCCTACAGTTCCACAAGGCCTGGATAAATGTCCATTCTTCGTGTGCTTAAGTGAGATAGACTTCTCAACCGTCTGATATTCCCCCTATCCCTTCTTATAATCTGATTATCCACCAACACAAGTATTTTTCTTTCTGTTCATTAAAATGTTCTTCAAACAGATGAAGGCCACAGTGAACAGCAGTAACCTTTAATAACAGCTGGGCTAAAAATACTTGTGTTCAAAAATGGAATTTAATTTGAATATTTTCTTGAGACTTAAAGTATGTTTTCAGCCTTTTAACAGCCTGAATGTGTCAGGCTTCTTCATGTGTCATCAGTTGCTCAATTTATGCATGTAGGCTTCAGTGGGTCAAAAAGCTGCCTAGAAAACTGACAGTGCTTGTACCATTGCAGTCACTCAGCAGAGCAGTGTTAGAGGGCTGCTCCCCACAGATCAGACTGTGGTGTTGATGAGGATTACCTAAACCACTCCAGCTATAATTTGACACAAGTCACAGCAGTGTGGGGGATCAGAGGCTAGTTACTTGCCTTCAGTCACTCGTGTAGGGCTGCTGTTCAGGCTGTGAAATGAAAAGCTGAGAATGGACAGGGCAGGAAAAACTGATCACCTGCAAGGCGTAACGTAGTAAAACAATGGTTTGGATCTGATCTAGTATGCTGTGTTATATTTCTGTTCATCAGAGCTCTGAGGAGAGCTGCATGTATTTGCTTTTCGTTCAGTTATGAGCCTGCATTCTTAAAAGAAAAAGATGTGTCCGTGGGCTGACAACTCTCAGGTACAAAAATGAAATGACATTTAGGGAAGGAAGACACTCACAGTTCAGATGAAGTGCAGTGTGCCCAGAGGTGTTGATTAAGACGAATGGACTTCAGGACAGTTCCTGGAACCTCCATCATTGCACTGCCACAGCGAGCAAGCGGCATGTCATGTCAATTGACCGCTGATGCATTTTCTCCTCACAAAGTCACTTTCATCTGATACTGGCAGTGGTTGCTGCCGCTGGTGTGGTTTTAAATAATTATTTTGATCACAGGTGAGTCCTGTGGCCCAGACTGAGGTCAGACAGAAGTATGTTTATATTGTTCTAAGGAAAACAGTAGTACAGAGGGTATCTGGGCCAGATTCCTAGCTAAAATGCAGACCCCCTGTGTGAGATTATAAGAGTTTCTTTCTCCTTGTTCTCCTTGTTTCTGTGTTATTTATGATATTCTGCAATAGCCCTGTTACATTCTGCAATAGCCCTAGCACCACCAGCTACTCAGCACCCCCTTCCATCACCTTGAGGGGGTGTTCCTTCCTTGTATCTGCTTGCGCATGCAGTCTATCTAGAGTCGGTTGTGTTTTATTTTTTTTTCCCTCCAAAAAACTTAGCTTCTACTTAAAACAGTAGACTTTACAACCAGGATCATTTTGATGGAGCCAGGATAGGCAGAACTCCCAGAACAACTCTGCTCAAAGACCTGAGGGGCCAGTAACCTTTGGCAGTGGAGTAAAGAGAGCTGACAAGCAGCTTGAAGTGACACCCCATTCACCTCTTGCACAGCTGTAGTCAAAATGGTGTTTGTGGTCCTAACCTAGGAGACTGTCTCTGATTTGAAAAGTGAACAGTCAAGGTTAGCAGAGATGAGAAAAAGGATATCTTCATAAAGGTGTTGTGTAAAAAAAGTCATTTGTTATACAGGGAAGGAAAACAAGGTGGGCTTGCCTTTCTCCTGTGCTAGGTAGCAAATGCTGAACCTCACTCACTTCGATTTGCCTTTGCTCAGTGTGCCATAAGGAATTAGACCCCTATTCTAATGACGAAGGATTTATCCAGTAGTCCAGTTTGCACTGTTTGCTAAACACATGAGCACTCATGTTCCCAGTTACACAGTGCAACTTTTTTAGTTTGTTTGTTTCTGTGTACTTTTCGGTTTACTTAGACAGTCATCATCCCTGTGCATCTTTCTTGTGCACATACCTGATTGTTGCTGGGAGACAGGTAGCTTGTCCTGAAGCTGTAGGAGATGCTGAAAATAAAATGCACTTGCAGGTCTAGGGGGAAACTTCTGTAAATTCAACCATCATAGTCTGTCCTTTATTCTGTGCTTGAAAGGGAGAGCATCTTATGTAAGCCAGTTATTTCAAAAAAATTTGATCTTGCTACATTCACTGCAAAGAATGAGTCTGTCTGATCTATCATTAATATGCTATTCCCTATAAATTATATTTAGGTTCTTAGTCTGTGATTAGCTTTATTTTCCAATAAAAGAATAAATAGATTCACTGGGTGCTACATTTTCAGATATTTTTCATCAAGATTAGGTAACTCCATGCTTAAATGGTTATTCATTTATTATGTTTACATTCTAATAGTGCATCTATTAAAGAAAAATGCACAACCATTAGTATGTAAATTCAACTTGGATGTCTGAACAAATGGGGTACAGCCTCAATTGTGATTTATTGTCTAATTAGTTTTACTGTAATTGAAGATATATAAAGTGTGTTTGTGTGTGTGTGCATGTGGAGGTACAACAGAATAGATGACAGTGTAGCATAAATATTTTATTGGCCTGACTTTGGGAAGGTTGAATTTTCTTATGAATGACTTATGTAGATCATCTTAAGTGAATGTCAGTAAAACCTTTACAGTGCTATGTATCATCTCAGCTTTGCCTGTATACTCTGCAGAACATTGCAAAGCTCTTTTTTCATTTTGGGTAACAAGAGAAAGAAGACAAAAATACCATCTTCATTGTGGAGGCACTGTACCGAGCTGTGCAATTGAATTAGAAATTGCTTGATCATCAAGTCTTCTCTCATCAGGGTGTTGTCTCTTGTATCATTTGTAGCCGGTGCTGGTATTGAAGCTCCAGGAACGCGAGCCCTCTGGCCTCAGTCAGGCAAAGTACTGAAGCACATGCTGAGCCTTAAACTTGCAAGTAGTCCCATTTAAATCAATGGGTTAGTTCCTGTTCTGAAAGTCAAGCATATCCTAAATGATTAAATAGTTTCAGGTCAGAGATCTCTTACTTCCTAGGATGTAACCAAGAGTGATCAGTGCCTTATAGGGCTGAAACAGTGAAAACTTTGAAAATGGCTGTTATAGGCAGTAAGAGTTTAATGTGCCAGTCAGTCTCCAACCCATTCTGTTGCTGCGGCTTGGGGGCTTTTCCTTCCCAGGTGCAGAACTTTACACTTGTCCTTGTTGAATTTTGTAAGGTTCCTCTTGGCTTATTCCTCCAGCCTGTCTAGGCCCCTCTGGATGGCAACCTGGTTACTGAGTTTATCAGCCCCCAGTATTTGGTGTCGTTCTGCAGATTTTTTGAGCAAACGCTGGATTACCACCACCAGGTCACTCATAAAGATGTGAAACAGGACAGGTCCCAGTATAGACACCTGCAATGCTCCACTTACGCTCTACCAGGAAGCCATTAACAACTCATTAACCGATGTTCTCTAAGTCTAACCATACAACTATGTGTTTTTACAAATTTCTTTGTCCAGCCTTCCAGACAATATTATCCTAACTTGGGCACAATAATTCTTTCTGAGACAGTGTCAAAAACCTTTCTAAAATCAAGATAAATGAAATCTACTTTTCTCCCACTATTTACTGGATGAAGAATCTCATCATAGGAAGTATTCAAGTTGGCCAGGAGTGATTCAGCTTTGGTAAGTCCATGCTGATTGGTCCCAATTACTTATTTTTCCTCTGTGCAGAAACTGGTTTCAAGAGGACTCTGTGGTTTTCCCAGGGACAAAGGTGAGGCTGACCAGCATTTAGTTCTCTGGATTGTCTGTTCGGACTTTTCTGAAGTCTGGCAAGACTCTTATATTTCTCTAGTAGTTGGGGACCTCCCCTGATCTCCATGACCTTTCAAAGGTAATACAAAGGTGATTTTGCCGCTAAATAGTGTGCAATAGTGCTGTGGCCTGAATGCAGAAGCAGCACAAGGGAAAGGCCATGGATCAGTGAGGGAGGTGAGCAGCTTGGGTGGAAGCTGGAGGAGCTTCTGCTAACTGGGAGTCTTCCACTTTTTCCTCCTCCAAGAGATCCAAAACCTCAGTCCTGGAGGGAAAGAAGGAAGGAGTCCAGAAGTAACTGAAAGAAAAGTCAAGGACTAGAGGAGAAATGGCAAAGTAACTTGGATGAACACATGCAGCTGTGCTTGTTGAATTTTTTTTTTGTAGCTTAGACTCCAGTGGTGGCATCCTAAGTGAAAGACAACTGTGCTCTACCCATGAGATCTAAAGGCCACTGAGTCTGTAAATGTGTCCTGTGGATTTCAAACTGGGCTCTTCATATCTTCCCAAACCAGGTGTTTGCTATTGTCCTTTGTGCAATTCATGTAAGAGTACTCTCACATAAAAGAAGGAGCATTGCCTTTTTAAAACAACAAATGAAAGAGTCAAGATCACAATTTTTCTGCTTCTCTGTACTCTGTTGAAACATGATGGCAGAAATTCAGCCTCTCAAGTCTTTATGGATAACATCCACTGTGTACCCGGTAAAAGGCTTTGGCACAAACAAAAGAAAAAAGTAGTGCCTCAAGAATGCCCATCTCAGATATCACTGAATTTGGAACATGTTTTTTGTTTAGAGGATGCTCGGTGAACACTTGGAAAATGTGGTATACCCAGCAGGAATGTTGTCAATACAAGTGAAAGATTCCCAGCAACTGGGAACAGACCACTGGGGACTTTCTTCTGAATTTTATTTTTAAACAAAAAGAAGTGACTGTAGCCTTGACTGTTTTGAGCTGAAGTCCTCCCCGAAACAAATCTTCCAGTATCATGTAAATGAAAAATGAATTTCCAGTTACCAGTGCTGCTGCGATGTACTGTTACAGTCTGTAGAATCATTTTGCTGCTGGCAAAAGCCAGTGCAGCCCAGTCAAAGCACACCTGATACTATTTAAATGATTACTTTGCAAAAAGTGTGATGAGCTTCCAAAAGCATGTGTTACTGTGGTTTGCTCTGATCTCTAAACCCTGTATATTTACTGTTTGACTGGTTGAGGCTCTTTAAAACAAACAGCTCACAAATGAGTAATTCTGCTACTGAATATATCAACCAATCTTTATTGCATCCCAGATGATGAAGTGTAATGGTTATACAGAGTGCTTAAATAAGCCACGGAGCAATTTCCAGCAGCGATATATATGCTGAAACCCCCATTAAATTAATATTATATTAATTTTACGTTAATATATTGAATAAATATAAATAAACCTGGAAATCTAAAATAACATTAGATTTCAGATTGGATATGTGAAACTATGAGAACCAGCTGCTGTTGGTTTCAGCAGGAATCTATGGATGTTCAGTGCTTTCAGTTTTACTGTCTACAAAAGTATATAGGTAATAAGGAGGATAATCCATACACTTTTGCCAACATTTTTCAAATATTGGTGTAATTACAGTGTGGTGAATAGAACTCTTGCTAGAAGTAGCCACCTTGACAACAACTACTTGTCTTTGGACCTGACCTGACACGTAACTCAGTTTCCCTACTCAATAATTCTGTTTTCCCTGGTGTTCACAGTTGCAGTGTAGTTACAGTGTACCTCCTGCCTTAGCATGTCATCTCCAATACCATCCCAGGACAGAAGGCTCTTCAGGACAGGGGCTATGGTTTTGTGCTCTGTCTACCTAATGGTACCCTGGCAGTCCTGTAATTATCACAATGTAAGAATCTGCGTGCCTACTGCAGGGTTAAATATATCTTTGTGAGTGTACATTATGTGTTTGATAAAAGAATAAACTCCTGTTTAACATGTGCCTAAGCACTTGCAGTATATAAGTGTGTGGCTTTAGAGATTCAGAGGTCTGTATTAGTGTGCATACACTACCAAATAAGGGTTTAGAAGAGATAATGAAATCATTAGGAAATGATGTGCTCTATTTATTTTTATTATTTTTCTGTAAAAGGTTGGGTTTTGTCAAAGATTATTTTACCTGATAGCTATTTTTAACATTTGTGCAAATGTTTTGTGCACAAAAGATGCATCTTGTAAAGAGTTTTTGATAAAATGGTCTCTAAAATCATGCTTAAACCCCTACAGTCATCGTCTGCATCATGATTAGCCATTGCAGCTTAGCTGTAAGTGTCACAGGGAAATGAGGGCTGGGAATAATATGTCTGGATGCATGTGTGTGTATTCATGAACAACAGCACCTTTCTGAAGTACATGGTATTAATAAAAACCCTGATTTTCAGCTCCTACTTCTCTGATCAGAATACGAATTAGGCTACAGAGAACAGCCAAACAACAGAGGGCACGGTTGGGAAAACCTGCGTTATTCTTATCATACCTGCCCTCAATTTCTTTCATCCTCATGGATCATAGTAGTGACTACCTAAAACAGAATGTGAAAAGTAACTCATGTTTTGGTGTGTGTATGCTGCAGAGGATTGGTCTTGCTTCCACAATTTTTTCAAAAATTAAATAATGGGAGAAAATGACCTCTTCTGAGGATTGCTTGCATCCTCCTACATGTGGATTAAATTCACTTTGTATAACTATCCCCACATATCCCTCTTCTCTTAAATCAGGAATAACGAACCAATTTTCTTGTAAAGCAAGAAGAAAGAAACAGCATTCCTGGACAAGTATCCTGCTCATAGGGGTTTGATTGAGTGTGTAATTATCACTATAACTGTTCTTTACATTTTGTAATTTAATATTTAAACATTTAGTGTACTTCTTGTGCTTTTATGGCTTGGACTGTTCTTGGCTTCTTGGTCTGTTTTGGCGTCTTTGTCGTTTTCTAAGTGTTACTCTATAACAAGAATGTAGCTTTGGGGATGCTCAAAGTCTGTCTGAAAGGAAAAATGAAAGACTTTTCTCCCTGTTCTGAGTATTGAGTAAGAAAGTAGAGCCTTTCATTTCAGTCTCTCTCTAGCTTACCTCTTTTGAGGTTGTCATTTGTATGAATTTAGTACTGAGGGTGGGGAAAAAATGGAGTTGACTACTCCGAAGAATAAAGTGCTGGATTTGGCCAAAAGTCATTGGAACCTGAGCTGTGTGTGGCACTGCATTTTCTCCAAGTGAAGAAGGAAACCCATATGTTTCAGAGGCACTGGAAATCATGGAAAATATTTCAAAACTACAACTCATCTGCTCAGATAAATTTCTGTACATAGCAGTTAAGCTCTTTTAATTTCCTAGGGATCGTAGACTTTTTTTTTCAATGCTATCTACAGTAGCATTTTCCATACAATACAGATTAGTTCATAAGACTGACAAGAGTGGACGAATGAGGACATTTTCTTCTCATTCTATGACAGCTGTAGCAATGTCCAGAGCCTCATGTGAAGTTGCCTCTGTCAAAGAAGTATGAAACATCATCAGAATTGACTGGAAATCTCTGTGCTTTTTAGGAGGGAAAGAAAAAAATACGGCTTGTTAGGCAGGACAGAAGGACTTTTTCAGGACTCACATGTGCCTGTGAGATTTGTGATACATACTTATTATGGTACAAGCCACATTCAGGTGTTCTGGAGATTCACCATTCAAACAACAGCTCTCCAGAATTGCAGAGTTAATGAGCAGAAAAGGAAATATAATCAACAGCACATTAGATGAGATTTCTTGTCTAAGCTGAAATAAAATGTTGGGTGCAATTTGTTTTCATTTTTATGTTACGTATTTGGAAGAAATACATCTTCATATTGCTGCAGTCTCTTTCCAAATGCTTGCATTTTTTATTTCGATATAAATCTTTTATATGAATTGTTGAGGTGTGCAGTATTTTACTACACTGAGCTATTTATCTCAGCATTATTATTAAGCATAATGATTTAAAAAAAAAACACCACATACAAACAAAACCAACAGAAAGGAGGAAACCCAACTTGTGAGCATGAGAAACGCTGAATGTCTGCAGCAACCAATGCCTTCTGCAGGAACTGCAGGTGCTCAGCACTGCCAAAGAACAAATTCTTAGTGTCTGCTGAGAAGGTGGGGTTTTGCTGGTTTATACCAGTTTATTGTCTGTTCCTTGCAGCCATGCAAGATAGTTCTTAGAAAAATGCAGGGTTGGGACACACAGTCCTCATTCCCTGTCAGTTTGTTTTCAGTGGTCTGTGTCCTCTCTCCCATTTTTATTCCTACTACAGAAAACCTGACAGAGGGATTGTACCTCTGGAGCGGGAGATTTGGGTAGAAAGGACAGACAGAATATGGACATACTGTGCAAAAAGCAGTGTTATGTGTTGATTATGAGGCTTGGTGTTGCTTCAAAAATGCTGATGCAGCAGCTATCACCAAGTTTCATGATTAAAAAAAAAAAAGAGGTTTCTTTCAGGACTCTGGAAATTTATACATCTCCATCCCATTTTCTTGACACAGGCTGGGCCTGGGAAGAGATAATATGGTGTACCCATTTTGAAGATTCCAAATCCACAGGATTCTTTCCCTATGACACAATCTTGCCCGTTTTCTATAGAGACACCACAACATGGGTCGTCCCATCTGTTCCTCTTTGTGTCAGAACAATTCTCTGATGGCAACTGCTTAAATGAAAAAGCGATACCATGAGAAGTTTTTATTTGCTTTTAATAGCCTTGTGTTGATGATTTATGTGTGTGAAATGGGAAAATATTAGCACCATGAAACCAGTTTGCTCAGCAGACTGGCAACTGGCAACCAACAGCCTGAGGAAAGAAGCATGAGTAGACTGTATTTTTCCACAATAGACCTAGAGCTGCCAAAAGAACATGTCAGGCTAATCTCTTCTTCACCCTGCTGTTTTCAAAAGGGGGTTGTAAGAAGCTGAGAAGATGTGAGAGTGAGTAGTAGAGCAAAATTCCCTTTTGGTGGCTCTTCCTGTGAGTCCTGTCTCTTCTTGGGAAAAAGAAGTTATTTTTAACTAGTCAAGCACAGAGCAGCATGTTCATCACCAGCATTGAGTCATTTGTATTCATCTTTTTGTCTTTTTCATAATCAGATTGCAGGTGGCAACGCATATCCAGATACTCAAGTGCATGGGTACCTGGAAATATTCCTATACTGTGTGCACAGTAACACTGTGATAACCCTGCTTTTCATAAGAATAGGTCAATCCTTTCATTTCTATATGTCTTCCTGCACTTTTTCAGTTCCTTACTGTCATATAAAAATAACCTTTTCAGTGGCAATACAAGTGGTTCTTTTGTATGTGGAAAACATCAAAAAAGCCATGCATTGTTTCTCTTTTTTTTTTTACTATAAGGTCTATTTAAAATATTTATTTGCACTCAGAAAAGTGTATTGCAGCTTTAAACTTGGAGCATTGTCTGTGACAAATTTAAATGAGCTTGACTGTAAAATAAAATACTTGCAATTTAAAACAATGTTATATTTAAGAACACAGTCTCTTTCCAGTGGCACCTCAGAGGTGTAATAACTAGCAGTAATTCTGGATGAACTTGTTTAACCTAAAAGCTTTCTACTCACTCACTCTGCCACAGCATCAGTCTTCTTGTGAATTCTTGCTAGCACTTAGAAAAGGTGGAGCAGCTTATCTGACAAGTTTAATTTTTTCATTGGCTGTTACCCATCTTAATTTTTCAGTGTCATATGAGGTATTGACTTTCCTTTTTCAGGCAGACTTCTCTACAATAAGCTGTAACTTTTAGCAAGAAAGGTCATATTTATTCTTGTGCATGTGCACGTGTGTGTGCACTTGTGATGAATCTCTTTTTCTTTTCAACAGTTCTTCACTAGCATTGGAAAAGGTGGCTGACTGAGATGATATGAAGAGCTACCTGGTGATCACTTATACAGGGCATTTAAGCTCTTTCTTGTTTTGCATCTTCAGGGAACCTGTAACATAGCTGAAGAGAGAAACTGTCATCTTCAATGAGACCCCATGGGGCTTAGCTTAAGTGGGAAGGAGATGGAGCTTGGATGGCCACCTGCACTGCACAGCTGAGAGGGATCTGGTCCACAGACCTGGCCATGCACGAAGCCACAGCTCCTGCTGATGTGCTGCAGCTGCTTCCTCCCTCATTGAAGGCTGAGACTTAGCTAGAAAGTCAGTCTATGCCCGATGGCACCTCCCTATTCTTCCTGCATCTGGAACAGCATTTGCTTGTATTTTACATTTGACAGCAGTTCAATTTACTGTGTTACTTGATAATGTTGTTTGCTTTCTTGTACTTTCCACAAGGTACTTCCTGTATTTCCGTAATTCTGTGACTGATTTTCCCCAGGGATGAGGGGGGTAAAGGCAAAGAGAGTGTTTTGTCAAGGTGAGGAACAGCAGTGATTTGTAACCCAATGCTGTTTTAGTTATGGAGGCTGCTGCTGACAAACAAGTGTGTCTTTCTGCCAGACACATGACTTTCTTCAAGGTATTGATCTCTAGAGGGGAGTCTGACATTCATCCTCCTTTTTTGTCCCCGCGAAGGGATGTAAACTGCAGTAGCTGGAGTGGAAACTGATATAATGTTTGATTGATTTGGGCTGTGGGTTTGGGTTGGCAAGTCTAACCAGCTGTGGTATTGGTAGGCAAAAGCTTCTTGTGGCAGGTTGTAGCTTTCATTTGGGTTCTCTTCTGAAAGTGAAGAACAAGGTCAGAACTGAGGCTCCTAAACACAGCTTGGAAATCAAACATTTCAGTCAATGACCACAAATCAAAACTTTTGGGAACGAGAAGGAGTGAGGTTGGTTAGAAAATAACAAGAGGGGAAAATGGGGACAGCTGTAGGAATGTTTGGACAATACTTCCCCTTTTCCCTGTCACAAAGCCCCTAGAAGTCCTGATTGCGTGGTACTGCTGCCATGCCTATGATGAATTGTGTGTAAGCTGGTGTACACCCAGTTCTGTTCAGTAGCTCAACTTGTTATGCTGTCCCTAATACTTGCTTTAAAATGAAAAAAAAATCACTAAAGTAGTAAAAGAAATGATATTTGGTTTAGTAATACTGTAGTTACCAGAATGCCATGAAAGAAGCAATTTCCTTTAAGACAAAAGACCTGTTATGCTGTATCTAACCATCCAGCTCAAGTACGCTGTCTACTGTGTTGGCAAACAGAAGAGCAAGTATGAAAGCAGTGTGATCCTTCTCTAATTTTACTGATCCAGCTGATAGCAATGAGAGTTGCTGAACCAAAAATGTGGTTGGATCACTCTGTTTAATAGTTACTTAAAGACTTATCCACTCCGAATTTTAGTTCCTTGTTGGTCTTCCTTCCACTCTTCTGTAAGATCTTCAGTTACACTATGCACAGGGTGGGGAAAAAAAAGTACCCTTTAGTTCATTTGAAACCAATGCTTCCTTTGTGCTCTCCTCTTTTCTCCTTACTTCTATGTGAAATGGTGAATAGTGAATGAATTCATGGTCTGAAGGGGTTTGGGGCACTCAAGGCACTCACATGATCTTCAAACCAAGGACAGAGCATTCTCACCCACGTGTGAAGGAAACCTCTTCCACTCAGAAAATGGTCCCTGTGTATAAGCAGAGTGCCTGAAACAGGGAACAGCTGATGTTCCCATGGACACGTGGTATTCCCTATATCTGTATGTGAGCTTGCAGAGATAAGCACATCTGTCAGGGGAGCAGACTGCTGTCTGAACGGGGCCGATCCTACCGTGTGTGCCCCTGTGCATGGAGAAGCTTGGAGCATCACTGCAGTCTAATGCTCTTCTGCAGCTCCCCTCAGGAAGACAGAACAGAGTGTCACTCCCAAAATTGTCCTTTCACGTTTTTAAAAGTTTAATCCCTGAACATATCTGCATATCTGCTTAGTGGAATTTATAAGTTCTCTGTTGAAATTTCTCAATTTTTTCCTTTTGATATGTGTTTGTGCGCTCATGTTTATACATAAATATATACATATGTGTGTGGGTGTATACACATATGAATATATAGAACTTACTATATATAACTAAGAAAAAAAATAATTCCGTGAACGAAAGCAGAGAAAACTTATCATAATGGAACATTGTAACTGCAGATTTTAAGCCATGACAGCCAAGAAATTCAAAATTATGTTTCCTGCAGCAACTCTAATTTGTCTACACTGGTCATAAATACAAAAGTGTAAATCTAGCAGCATACACACTAATTCAGGATACTTCATCATATGCAAGGGGGCTAAGTTACAGTTGTAAATTTGCAACTTCAAATTTCGTGCCTGTTGTGTGTTTAAATTTCCTGTGATGACACTGAATGTTGTTTCAGCCTGGAATATATTAAGAAAAGTTTAGCTCTTACAAGAATGTAGCTTTCATTTCAATGAGAATATTACATTACATTAAGACACTGTAGAGTTTATGTACATATTTTTCCAAAACACAGGCAATGCAGGACTGTTAAAGCTTGGCAGCCACGATGCTGCTAAGTCTCACATTTTTCTGACTAGACTGCTGATGGCAGTAAAGCATGGTTGGCTTTTTAATAGTTTGGCTGTTGTGTAGTTGCTAACCCAGTTTTTGGTACTTGTCATTGTTAACCTTGCATTTGTGTCACAGCTGTCAAAACGCAGCTACAGCTTTTTCCTCTGCCATGTTCATAGTTCCCTTGTTTGCACCACCCCAGCTGTACCTGGCAGCACCTGAGTGAACAGCCACATCACAAAACTTCTCCTGTCCCCTCAGCATATTGCACTCATAATTACTGTGTCTGGAAAAATGTCTTTTTTTGCTAACACTAAATATTTGTGGAAAGCCCTGAGGGCCTTCCTGTTTTCAGAACTCTGGGCTGAAGATGTTCTGTGGCCTTGTGCTGGCTGGTTCACTACCATCACTGACTGTGTGCTATCTCCAGCCCTTTTCCTCAAGAGGTGGTGGCTTCCACCTTGATATGCTCTCTCCTGCACAGCTGTGAGGTGTCTGGGCCCAGGCTAGCTGACCGTCCTGTGCAGATGAGCAGAGGTGACTGCTGGTAACCACGTGACTGCTTTTGTCAGGGCATCAAGAGTAGAGCCCTGGGGTGGCAACATGCAGAGGCCAAGTATTTCCAGATGTCTACCTATGCCTCAACATGCTGAAGTTCTTCATCCAGCATGTATTATACATAAACCACTGGTCAACGCAATTTTCAGCTAGCTGCACCAGGCTGTGAACTGCAATGGTGGAGGAACAGGCCTGTGTTTTTGTAAGCTGCTGCAGAGGCAGTGAGTGATCTATAGCACAAAAATCATAGAATCACAGAATGGTTTGGGTTGAAAGGGACCTTAAAGCCCATCCAGCTCCAACCCCCTGCCATGGGCAGGGACACGTCCCACCAGATCAAGTTGCCCAAAGCCCCATCCAGCCTGGCCCTTAATACCTCCAGGGATGGGGCATTCACAGCTTCTCTGGGCAGCCTGTGCCAGTGCCTCAGCACCCTCTGAGTGAAGATTTTATTTTTTATATCTAATCTAAATCTACCCTCTTTTACTTTAAAGCCGTTCCCCCATGTCCTGTTCCTACCCTCCCTGACACAGAGTCCCTCCCCAGCTTCCCTGCAGGCCCCGTGTAGGTATGGGAGGGCCGCTATAAGGTCTCCCCAGAGCCTTCTCTTCTCCAGGATGAACAACCCCAACTCCCTCAGCCTGTCTTTACAGTAGAGGTGCTCCAGCCCCTTGATCATCTTTGTGGCCCTCCTCTGGACTCGGTCTGACAGGTCCATGTCCTTCTTGTTGAAATGGAAAGCAAATGCAACATTAAAGTAGTGTCATGGTGATGAAACTGCGATATGACCAGAGAAATGGTGCCGAGCTGCCTGTGTGTCAGCAGTGCTGTCTGCCCAGGCTGACTGGTGCCTGGCAGCAGCGTTCTGCTGGTGGGATCAGTTCTACCTTCTCCTGAACCTATTTTGGGTTATGTGGTAATCTTTTAAAAAACAAACACACACACACACAAACAAACAAACAACAACAACAAAACCTAAGGGGGCTGAAGGGGTGGTGGAATGAAGGATGGCAGTGCTTCCAGGGATGGGCAGCATGCTGGGAGTTGGGACCAGTGTCCTGTTGGCTTCTCTGAGCGCTTTCCTGGAGAAGCGCTCACAACCAAAGTTGTGAGAAAGAGGTAGTTGGAGGTAGTGGCTGGACATGACAGCAGAGCCAAAAATGTAGAAAGAACGCATCATGCTTGAGAGGGGCCTCTGAAACGTCTGTAAATTCATAAGAAAATGGTGTTTGGAGCTGCTGTTTGCCTTGAACCTGAAAAGTGATTAAAGTTGTTAGGCTTTAGACTGCTCTTGTTAAAGGGCAGGGGAGTTCAGAGAGGAGGAAAATATTGACAATTGGACTTGTTAGGCCACAGTATGTGTTTGCTGGGGTGTCTTTGTGCAACCTTAGTAACTTCATTCTGACCTGCCATCTGGAAATGCTTGTCCTATGCTCTTCACGTTTTAAGTGTGGCTAATAAACAATTATGTAGCTCATGTAGGTTTACAACAAACAGATCAATACATTTGAGAGCTAGGAATTTTATCATTATACTGACTTTAGTGTTGATATAATACTTTCTGCAATGATATTGACTGCAGCCAGGTGGTGAAGGGAAAGTATAATATGGGATTATTGCCTTGTATTGCCTTGATTTTCTTTTTTTTTTTTCCTTTTTTTTCTTTTTGTATTATAAGGCTCTGATAATGCCTAAGTATCTAAGTATCTAATAATAAACAAGTTTCGCTTACTGCTTTAAGCATTTGTCCTTCCAGTCTACATAACCCTCCTCAACACATGCACAAGCATATTCAAGTGTGCACACAAAATTACAGTTCTGTTTCAAAGTTAGTAACACCGTGCTTTTACTCAATGAAACATTTTCCTATAGAGTTGATAACACAGAAGGAAGGCCAGATCCTGCAGATTACTACATTTCTGAATAAATTTGCTCATATTGAATTTGATGACACTGATAGTCTAAGTCAGTATTCAGGTAAGTTTGCAAGATCTGGCCACATTGGGTCCCTGTGTTCACCTCATTTAGAGTGGGAAAGAGAGTGCTCTTGTCATGTGCCTGCTGCTTTTGAAATTGTTAACTAATACTCACTCACTCTGAATTATGGGTACTCTGCTCCTGTTCAGTTTTAGGTATTACTGACTTACTTGAATATATAATTATTTTTCTTCAGTTTCTTTCTCTCTGCGGGAGTGAAAGAAACCACATGCCCAAACTTAGTGGTCATGCTTAGGCTCATGAGCCACATATGTTTGAAAACTAAACGCTGTGAAGCTGGGAGTTCAGTGAGTTTTTGATTAGTCACTACAAGCTTTGAAACATGCTCAGTAGGTTGCTGAAATATATCACTGGTAAATGTAGTGGTAGTCTGGGGTGAGAATATAGGTGTCTACTGCAGGATCATAACTATATTTACATTAAGATGTGTATCAGGTTGTTGACGGAGAGGAGTATTTCCAGCATTTACAGCTGTGACTTTGGTGCAACAGAGGAGATGTTTACATTTAATTCATTAACTTCTGGTATTTCATCAAAAGCTCTTGTATGATGGCTTTATTGTATGAGTTTTTTTGAATTTGATGTACAGGATGTGAATTCATGTGACAATTTCATTCCTTTAACAAGTTGGATAATTCTTTGCAATTCAAAACTTACTAACTGCGTTGGGGAGGGGAGGTATTAATTTTTAAATTGCATTGTATTCCTAATCATATGTTTATTGACTGTTTACACTGTACAGAACAGGATTTTTGTAAATCAGCATGCTATAAATTTGCCTTTTTAACAGGTTTATTGCTTGAGCAGGTATTCACTTAGGATTTCACTGTTGCGTTGTAAAACATTCCCAGGCAAGGAATACATTTTTGAGTGAGATGCTATGATCTATGGACCAAGGTGTACACATCATCTCTCAAAAATATGTACACAAAATAAGAAAAGCTGTTTTCTCTTTCAGACCCCCAAAATCTTGTGCTAAAGTACTTAAAATTCAAATGCAATACATTAATGGAAGGTAGGAGTAAGATATTGCATGACCTAGATGGCATGAAAGAAGAGCATTGACAGTTTCTTTTCTTTAAAGGGGGAAACATCTCAGCAAAGGCAAAGTCTGAAACCCACCGACTCCAGGGAAGTTTCATCAAAACTGAAAAATTAGTATTTGTCTTGTTTTCTTTCTCTTCCTTTTTTTTTTTTTTTTTTTTTGCAAGTAACAAGATGCACTGTTTTGACCACAAAATCAGGCCATTCTGTCTGCAGCAAAGATGCTATGGTTTCCCCTTTATATTTAAGAGATTGTTGTGGTATTTGTGGAATTAATAGCTATGCTACTAGCAATATGGCTTTTTTGTATAATATCTATAAAGATCTATTGGGAAGTAAACTGATCCCTCTCTTTAAGCCAAAATGTGTCCCTATTTGTAACCTTTCAATATGCAGGCACCTATTTATAAGACTTTCTTAGCATGAAATTGGACGTTACAAATGATAAAAATGATAAAAATGTTTAACAACAATATAAAATACATAGAAATTCTGTACATTCATTTGGTAAGGATTGAATTTGTGAAAAATCCGAGAAAGGCTTTTAAAAAGTGAAATTCTACCCAATGAGTAGTATTAAAATGATCTCTTCCTTTTAAGTAGCTCTGATCCAAAAGTGCGTTCAGGCTCATAAATGTTAATTTTAGCAAATGCAAGTTTTTTCCTTTATTCCTTTCTTTTAGAATCTCAGAGCCAAAATATTTAGGGAAAAAAAGGAAAGAAAGAATGGTATTTTAATTTAGTTCTTGCTCATAATTAGCAGAATTAATGCTTATCCTAACTGCAGAGGCAAGTTTTTTACTTTAGTGTCCCAGTAAGTTCAACCTCATTTTAAAAAAAAAAGAGAAGTCGGGGGGAAGACCGAAGGTGTCATCTTTGTTATTTACCTGCAAGATGTGTTGGCTGAGGATAGAACAGGAGATTGAGTGAGTTTGAGGAACTGGCAGCTAGAAGTCTTTTTCCTCTGAATGAATGAATTGAAGTGGTTATGAGAGGATCTTTAAAAGAAATTTTCTAGTACAAAGTCCTGTATCTCAGTTGTTTATGAGGTCAGCTTGCATTTCAGAAGTATTTCAGAAAGCTTTCAAAATGTGCGCTGTTTGTATTATACCAACCCAAAACAGAGTTATAGGTATTCCTGACAAAGCCAGATGCTTACAAAAGTATCTTTTTAATCTTTTTTTTTTTTTTTTAGCCACTCAGCAGATACCCACCTTTGATTAACGACATCTCCTTTTGGCTGCCTTCTGAGACATACTCCAAGAATGATTTCTATGAGTTGGCCCGAACCATTGGTGGAGACCTCATAGAAAAGGTTGTCCTACTGGATGAATTTACCCATCCAAAGTAAGTAAAACCTCTACCATATTTTTCCTGTTGTCAGAATATAAATATTTTAGTGCTGTATATCAAGGAATTCTTGATGTTTACATTGTCTGTGCATTTCCTTTTTTAGCTCCAAAACATCTTTTACTACACTTTTGACAATGAACACTTTTACTTAAAAACATTATCTTGGATTTCAGTTTTACATTAGTACTGAGCTTCTGGTATTGAAACTGCAATCCCAATGGGTTGTGCCCATTTAATCACAACAATAATGAACAACTTCCTTCCTCACTGCATCTGCCAATTCATGACACTCTTATCCATAATATGTCTGATATCCTAGTCATGCTTTTTGCTGAGCGGCTGGTGTTTGTCTTCTTGTTCTCTTCCTTTCTTTTTCTAGTGCAGATTCACTAGTAGACCTTTACTATAAATGCCAGGGATAATAATGATTTGTTGCAGAAGACTATTGTTGGTGTTCAACAGGAAGGAAAAAAAAAAGATTTTGTTCCTTTTTCAGATATTTATATTCTTGAACAGTCTCTCAGGATTCAAAATACCTTCTTATTTTTGTAGCAGTACTGACACAACCGTTCTGAGTGTGCAGGTTGCATGTCCAACTGATACTGTCAGTTGTATCAGAAATTGACTACCAGCTATTCTGTATGCACCGTTTTTCATTTTGCTCTTTCCAAATCAAGGAGCAAATATGCTGCTGGCTACCCAGTTGGGTTTTAAAATAATGTCTCCTCTGAGTTTTTTTTTTTTATTCCTTTAGAAAGGCAGTTAGTAAATCTATCTGTAATGTAACTTGAAGGTGATGGGAAATGGTTCATGTTATTCTCCAACACCTATAGATTATTTCTTTCTACATCCAGGTATTTAACCCTATTTTTCTTTCGAATTTGGTATGCTGACAGTTCAAATACAGTAGAATTAACATTAATGTTATCTGTAGGAACTGAGGTGATGGACCTATTTTTGGAATTGGTCTTTTCTGTTTGCTCATGCTGAATGTTTATGGTATATGTAGCACCTCTGGTCCTTGCTGTGTTCTATCTACATTCTGCCTGGTGATACCAAATGTGATCATCTTTGTAGTTAACACTTTTCTTGGGGGAAAATCCTGTGTGTAGCATGAGCATCTCTGCCAAGGGTAAAGGTTTGGAGAAATCTTAATCCCTGCTCCCTCTCGCAGAGGCAGGGTTATTCTGTAATTACTCCTGTAGCCGGTTTCAGGAATCCGCTTATACAGGGAGAAGCCACATCAGCATCATTTCATCGGTCATAACTCAGCACATGGTTTGTGATCCTCTTCTTTAATCAGAATGATATCTTCCACATTGGTAGAGTGGTGAAGTGGGGACAGGATTCACTACTCTGGATTTCTAATGTATGTGTTTTGTCTTCTGATATGCCTTGACACATCCTGAACATATACGAGGGAGGACAGTTGTTCAATGCAAGATCTTTTCTTTCTCTGCAAGGAATACACGTCTGGTTCCCTTTGTGACTTCTGCAAATGGGAGGGGAAGGATGGTTCCTCGCTGAGAATTTTCACACCAATTTAGGACTTCGCTAGTATTGTCTGTAAAGCCATTAAACCTTCACTCAGCAGACATCAAATATGCTTTGATGCTACAGGGTGGAAACATTTTTCTCCTTCAGGTCTGAAAAATTTGGGTGGGTGTCACTAAGGGATTGTTGGTAAGTAATGCTGTTCCCTCAAATTATTCAACTGCAGCAACAATAAAAAGAAATCTTTTAAAATGCCCTATTTAAAAAAAAAAAATTACAGATAAAGAACATCTTAACCGTAATGGTTACTTTGCCCATTCTTCTTAGAACAGGGTGTGTGCAGATACAAAACTTCTGTGGACTGATGACATAAGCATTGTAAGTCATTTTGTCTGTTCTCCAAAGCCTTTGGAAGACTAACTCGTTGAAAAGAAGGGTGTTCTCCTTAGTCTTTATTCCAAGATAATTGCCTTGTCACAGGACGGTACAGTGGCTTCTTTAATTCAGTGTTGCAGAAAAGCCTCTGGGCAAAGAAATTAACATAAAAGAGATCCTTACTGTTGGATCTGAATGTTATGGATCTAGATGCTTGTAATCATTATCTTGAATTTGTAATGACTCTGGTGTGGAGGGTGGGAGAAAAGTGTATAGGATACGGAAGCCAGTAGTGCTGCTGTCTTGAATGTTACTTACTTATACACAGCTTGATAAGTTCATGCTTGTGGTTGATCACTTTTGGAATTTAAAATTCAGACTTTTTTCATCCTTAAAAAATACCAGTTTCATGCAAGTAGAAGCAAAGGGGAGATGAATTAGGTCATCTGGCAGTATTATTTTCCTTCTTAAACTACCTTTCTTAGTTATAGGACTGTAAAGTTTGGAAAACAGAAAATGCTGTACAAATAAAACTAATTTACAACACAGAAAGATGTCTTTTAATTAAGATCATTTATAGAGGCTGTCTCTGTGATATTGTGTAGTTACCTACAGACTTTTCTGTGGTGCAGAAACCTTTCAAGGTTCCACTAGGCTTCAGACTGATAACCATGCTGCAGTATATAGCAATTATAGCATGCATTCACAGTGAAAATGTATTCCTATACAGGGAAAAGGAAAGGGGAAAAAAAATAGACAAGTAATTGTTTAAACAAGGAATATATTGCTGAATTAAAAAAAAAAAAGTTGCATATCTTGATTATCTACTTCATAAGGTGGTGACGTTGAGCTCTCTTCCAGGAAAGCACAGGTAATTAAAGATACAGCAGGAACTGTTCTCACTGCTGAAAAGCTCAAATTTAGGAGAAAGCCAAGTTGCTGTGCTAGGTTAATTAAGAACTGTTTCAGCCTAAATGCATCGTAGATAAATTTACTAAACAAGACGCAGTATTGAGGTAAACTGGGTAACGTGAGGTATGTGAAGAAGGCTTTCCAGAAAATAAACACTTTTAGTTCAGTTTAGTCTGCAGATGTGTGCTATCTTTTTTTCTGTGATACCTGAAACTAATTGTGATGGATACCAGCCTAGTGGAGCTAGATCAATTGTAAAAAAAGTTGCAAGCAGAAAACTATTTCACACTGCAATTGCATGTTACTTTGAGGTGGAAAAATGTTTGTTCCTTATCAGAAAATAATGTATTAGCAGTAGTTAGGACATGTATACACTTCTCTTTTCACCTCTCTTGAATTCTGTTATTTCCTCTTAAATTCTTGTTTACCAGTGCAACAGGTAGACAGAGCAAAGAAATCTAGGTGCTCTGTTCCAAGTAGAGAACTGAATTTTAGCAACTAAATGGAGGTAGGTAACTTTTATATGAAGTGATTCTGAAATCCAGGCTAACTGTAGGGATGTTCACCAAGAGCCCTGTGATTCACATTTCATCCCTTCAGTTTCATCTCAACTATTCCAATCGCATATGCTTCTTTCAAGTCAAAAGTTTTGAACTAAAGGGATAACATGGACTTTTCAGGTGTCTACAATCCCCACATGCCTCTCCATGTTACAGATATGTGCAGGAGGTGTCACGTAAAAAGAGATGGCCTGTGGATCCCAGCTCCTAAACAGCACTTGGAACCCCAGGGAACTGGTCAGGGGATTTAGATCTGTCACCAGTCTGGGAAATCTGGGAATATGGGATCCTTAATTAGGAGAGGAGCAGTACCTGTGAGGTATAACTCTTGCATTCAGAACATGAATCTGAGAAAGGGAGTGAGTTGTACATGAGAATGAAAAGGTCAGAGGATAATCCTGTCTGCTGTTGATACCTTCCCATCACCCTTCAGGTAAAAGACCATCAAAGAGTGGCATGCCCAAACACGGATGGGAAAGTAAGGCCCACTGTCACCTGATTTTTAGGATATTCCTGGAACCTAAACGTTGTATAAGGCTTGTGCTGAGACCACAGTCGATGTAACTTCACCCATTGTGGATAACGCACAAAATGGCTGCAACACTCCCGTTAACTAGACATATAAAGAATAAATAGATGGATATGAACAAAAAGTTATGGCTTTGCTGAAATGCCAAGGAAATTGACTTAAATCACGGCAAGAACAGTGTTAGGGGACCTGTAAGGCAGACTGAATAGACAAGAAACATCCCTTAGCCCTGAGCAAAATGTTTTTCATGATTCATCTTGCAGATTTAAGCTCTCCTTTGCTTGATACATTAGCTGCAAACAGTTAGATTTTCGTATGTTTGATTAGTGGAACATATCTGGCTGTGCATGGTTTATAAAATCCCTTCACTCTGACTTGCCTTGAGTTGTCAGCTCCAGTGTGTTGTGGGAGTTGTGTGTGACCAGCCACCGGAAGGTAATGGCACTGTTTCTTCTACCTGGCTGAATTATTTCTTTCAAATCCTCTGAGATCTTTAAGGACCTTTAAGCATTGCTGTGCAAATACATGATGAATAAGGTTTTGTGACTGACATTCTTCCCTTTGGAACATTCCAGTTCTTTGCAAAAACAGAGGGAATATTTTGGACTATATTGATACTGAAAGGGAAAATGTCAGACAGTTTTTCTCTTACTTTTTTTTTTTTTTTTTGCAATGGCTGTTGTACCCTCCATAACTTTAAGTTCAGGTCTTCTATTACTCAACTTGTCAAAAATGTCTAATCAGTATGAATATCCTTCAGAAGTTAAATCAGAAAATAGTCCCCTTCTCAGTGGTTGAGACTTGCCCAGTTTCAGAAAGGAAACAGGCTTCACAGAGAAAAAGAAGGCTGGCTGTATGGCAATTAAAAGATAGAAAGGTCTTTGCTCATTATAAGTAAGCAAAATATAAGTAATCAAAACTGCTGCCATCCAGAGAATTCCAGTACAAGCAGTATGTTGCATTTCTGAGACATTAAAGTAAGTATTGCAGTCGCACACACAAGAAATTCCAGGGGTAATAAAGAATAAAGACAGTAAATGGAGTTTCATGAGGCTGGCAGCCAGTCACTAGCGGGGGTTCCCCAGGGTTCCATTTTAGGGCCAGTTCTCTTTAATGTTTTTATAAATGACCTGGATGCAGGACTTGAATGCATACTAAGTAAGTTTGCAGATGATACTAAATTGGGAGGAGCTGTTGACTCCCTGAAGGGTAGAGAGGCCTTGCAGAGAGATCTTGACAAATTAGAGGGCTGGGCAATCGCCAGCCAGACGAGGCTCAACAAGAGCAAGTGCCAGATTCTACACCTGGGACAGCCCTGGCTATACGTATAGACAGGCGGATGAGAGGCTGGAGAGCAGCCCCATGTAAAGGGATCTGGGGGTTCTGGTTGATGACAAGTTGCACATCAGCCAGCAGTGTGCCCTGGCAGCCAAAAGGGCCAGCTGTGTCCTGGGGTGCATCAAGCACAGCACTGCTAGCTGGTCGAGGGAAGGGATTGTTCCGCTCTGCTCTGCTCTGGTGTGGCCTCACCTCGAGTACTGTGGGCAGCTTTGGGCACCACAGTATAAAAATGACATAAAACTATTAGAGAGTGTCCAAAGGAGGGCTACAAAGATGGTGAAGGGTCTAGAGGGGAAGATGTCTGAGGAGTAGCTGAGGTCCCTTGGTTTGTTCAGCCCAGAGCAGAGCAGGCTGAGGGGAGGCCTCATGGCGGCCTGCAGCTCCCTCACGAGGGGAGCGGAGGAGCAGGTGCTGAGCTCTGCTCTCTGGGGACAAAGACAGGACCCGAGGGAACAGCATGGAGCTGGGACAGGGGAGGATCAGGCTGGGTGTTAGGAAAAGGTTCTTTACTGTGAGAACAGTTGGGCCATGAAACAGCCTCCCCAGGGAAGTGGTCACAGCACTGAGCCTGCCTGAGTTCAAGAAGCGTTTGGACAACACTCTTAGACATATAGTTTGGTTTTGGGGTGGTCTTTTGTGGAGCCGGGAGTTGGACTTGCTGATCTTTGTGGATCCCTTTCAACTAGGGATATTGTGTGATTCTATGAAAGCATACCTGTCCAAAGTAAGAGAGGAAATACTAGCTAGTTGTATGTGGTAGAAGTGACAATACACTTTTATCCCAAGTTGTCCCCAGTGAAGGGGATGTGCTGCAGCCCCATCAGGCAGAGTCAGAAGAGTCAGGATGAGTACCTGTCCCCAACAAGACAACAAACAACACAGTGAGAACCCAGAACTACTGAGGATGCCTGTCGTTGCTTTGGGTGAGCCCTGCAAGTGTTTTCTTCAGCTCAGCTGTGTGTCTTCTCCTAGGTACCCTGCATAATCCTGTCGAGTGTGATGGGCTCACATCCCTAATCTGAAAAAGTGTTTTTTGAATTCTTCAGTGAGGTAGTTTTCCTACCAGTCTGGGACCTGATTTTTTTATATATTTCGTTTTTAATTTTATGCAAACATTACTTTTCTGTAGAAAGAGGAAGGAAGGAAGGAAGGAAGGAAGGAAGGAAGGAAGGAAGGAAGGAAGGAAGGAAGGAAGGAAGGAAGGAAGGAAGGAAGGAAGGAAGGAAGGAAGGAAGGAAGGAAGGAAGGAAGGAAGGAAGGAAGGAAGGAAGGAAGGAAGGAAGGAAGGAAGGAAGGAAGGAAGGAAGGAAGGAAGGATATGCCTCTACATCTTCCTTTGTAAGGAGGATCTGGAGGTTGGCTGAAAAAAAGTATACAATACTGTAATCAAGAAACGCAGTGTGTCCTCAGTGGTACTGAAGAAGTAAATTTTTAATCAGAACAACTAAAAATACACTGAAAAGGCAGTGTGGGAGACAGTAACGAAGGGGGTGGGGCGAGGAGGAGGGGCTGATTTGCTGCATTTTGACAACTACATTGTTAAAAATATAAGTAGGGAATAGGTAAGAAAGGATTTATTCTTGCCTTTGAATGAATCTGAGCACATTTCTGGGGTGAGATCTGTACATTTGTAACAGTCTGTTAGGTGAAGGGAAAGGAAATGTATTGGCTGCTGCGATTCTGTTAGGTAGGTGGCCCCGTCTTTAGAGACTTTGGGAGTACTCAGATGACCTGTCTCTCTTGTTTTCCAAATAATAAAAGGAACACATTTGACAGGGAAAAGTCAGATCCTATTGACTGCTATGTTCTGTCAAAGCACACCCCTAGCTCCTCATTAGTATGTAGAAAAAAGCAATGCAATAACATTATTTTCCTTTTTATTGCCAGATTTGTTGCACCTTCCCTTATAAAGATGCAGATCAAATCAAATACTTTTAGGTCTGCCTTATTTCTTGAAGACTATTTTCTGTCTTGGTTTTGTCTTGCTTCTGGAGCAGGTGAATTAAGCAGAATAATTCTGAAGCACTGCTTGCTGCTCGTATTACGCAAATTAAAACAATCACTTCAGTCCCTGAACACCTTGTTGTTCTTCAGCCTGAGCACTTTACAATTTGCTGTGGGATTTTTTGAGATTACCTTTAACTGCTGAACTGGCAAAGTCCCAGCAGCGGCTTCTATGCAAAAAAAAAAAAAAAAAAAACAAACCAAACCAAACCAAACAAAAAACCACCAGAAGCTGCTTTTGATAATTGCTATCAGAGGATCGGTTTGCTATTAATGAACTGTGTTCTCCAGCTCTGGAATTTTTTCTCATTTGGTGAAATGAATAAAATATATTTTTAAAGTCGATTAACTGTTTATGGGAGCCTCTGTAACTGGATACTGGTTGACTTCTGACCCTTTCTTCAGCTGTTGCAGTAGAGCATGACTATATAGTAGCTAGTTAAAGCATTACAGTAGTACCCCCCAGTCCTTCTTTTTTTCTCTTTCTTGTTGCAACTAGGAACAGTGCCACCTGTTTCCCCTTGTGAATGAGAACCTTGGCTGTCATTTCTTTTGCCTTATGGGCTTCAACTTAGAAAACATGCCTGTAATGGAAGTTGCTTGCTTTTGAGTGCATTTCATTCCTGGTATGCATGTGTTAGGCATTCCCCTGTGCCTCAGGCCAACCTGATGGGTAGCCAGTGGTGTTTGCTTGATTCACGTTCAGAGTGGCCCCAACCACTCTTCAGTTTCTTCCTCTTCCCTTTCTTTTCTCATTTGAAAAGCAGCTGTGTAGAAATATGAGCTCTGTTCTCACAGGAACTCCTGCTTAGAGATGGTCAGCGACTTTATGAACAAATTTGTTCAGCATGAAGACTGGATTGCCCTGAGATAGATGCTTTATGAAGACATATGAGTTCCGGTCCTGTCCTACCAGAACCCAGACAATCTGCCACCCAAGTGCTCAGATGGTACAGTTTTCATCCCGCTTCCCTACAGGTTTAAAGGAGCCCAGCATGTCTGTAAATACAAGGTAGTCCTGCCAGGCTGCTTGCTACATGGCTCCAGGGTGTCTTGCACTTCCCACATTATAGGATCATAGAATATCCCGAGTTGGAAGGGACCCATAAGGATCATCTAGTCCAACTCTTGGCACCGCACAGGTCTGCCCAAAGTTTAGACCATGTGACTAAGTGCACAGTCCAATCGCTTTTTAAATTCAGACAGACTTGGTGCAGTGACTACGTCCCTGGATAGCCTGTTCCAGTGTGCAACCACCCTCTTGGTGAAGAACCTCTTCGTGATGTCCAGCCTAAACTTCCCCTGCCTCAGCTTAACACCATTCCCACGGGTCCTATCACTGGTGTTTACAGTGAATAGGTCACCTGCCTCTCCACTCCCCTTCGCGAGGAAGTTGTAGACTGAGATGAGGTCCCCCCTCAGCCTCCTCTTCTCCAGGCTGAACAGGCCCAGTGCCCTCAGCCGCTCCTCATATGTCTTTCCCTCTAGGCCCTTCACCATCTTCGTTGTCCTCTTCTGGACACTCTCCAACAGTTTAATGTCCTTCTTGTACTGTGGTGCCCAGAACTGCCCACAGTACTCGAGGTGAGGCCGCACCAGCGCAGAGCAGAGCAGGACAATCACTTCCCTCGACCAACTAGCGATGCCATGCTTGATGCATCCCAGGATACGGTTGGCCCTCCTGGCCGCCAGGGCACACTGCTGGTTCGTATTCCACTTGCTGTCAACTACAGCCCCCAGATCCCTCTCTGCGGGGCTGCTCCCCAGCGTCTCATCGCCCAGTCTGTATGTACAGACAGGGTTGCCCTGTCCCAGGTGCAGGACCCGGCACTTGCCTTTGTTAAATTTCATGTGGTTGGTGATCACCCGGCTCTCCAATCTGTCCAGATCTCTCTGCAAGGCCTTTCCACCCTCATCAGAGTCCACAACTCCTCCAAGTTTGGTGTCGTCGGCAAATTTGCTCAAAACACCTTCTAGTCCTACATCCAAATCATTTATAAAGACATTGAAGAGGACTGGCCCTGAAATGGAGCCTTGAGGGACCCCACTAGTGACCATCCGCCAGCCAGATGTGGCCCCATTAACCACAACCCTTTGAGTCCTGCCTGTCAGCCAATGGCTCACCCATCGTATGATGGTTTTGTTAAGTTGTATGCTGGACATTTTGTAGGATCCTATGGGAAACCGTGTCAAAAGCCTTGCTGAAGTCCAAAAAGATCACATCAGCTGGTTTCCCTTGGTCAACTAGATGGGTGATCTTATCATAAAAGGAAATCAAATTTGTTAGGCAGGACCTACCCCTCATGAACCCATGTTGGCTGGGACCAATGACTGCATTGCCCCCCAGGTGCGCCTCAGTAACTTCAAGAATCATCTTCTCCATAATTTTACCAGGCACTGACGTGAGACTGACAGGCCTGTAATTGCTAGGGTCTTCTTTCTTACCCTTCTTGAAAACTGGGACAACGTTTGCCAGCTTCCAGTCTACTGGGACCTCTCCAGATTCCCAAGATCGTTGAAAAATAATTGAGAGAGGTCCCGCAATGACATCAGCCAGCTCTTTAAGCATCCTGGGATGTGTCTTGAACTTCCCACATTATAGAAGCCTTGATGCCCTGTCCCCACCAGGACTGAGGCTGCCAGAGTTCAGCTTTCCCAGATATCCTGTGTAGTAGCTGGGGTATTCACTGAGCTCAGGACAGCCATCTGCTAGTTTTTGTTTTTGAGGTAATTGAACTGAAAATCTTTTAATTCCTCCTTTTCCTCCTCAGCAAAAAAAAAAAAATCCAGATTGAAATAAATATAGACAATTAACTGAATGAATATGGACACACATTTTTGAAAGATTTTTTTGCAAGTGTTCTAGGCATTCTGAATTTCAATCAGCTCTGTTCCTGCTTTCTCTTTGTATTACCTACTAGGAGAAGTCAGAGATAAGAAGAGTGAGCACGGACTTTTGTGGTACTAGCCAGAATGTATTGTTTGATACGGAATTAGACTTCTTCAGTGCTATGTTTATTATGTATACATATATAATCTTGGAATCTGTGTCCATATTTTTATTAAGTATCCTTTTCAAAGGTTTTTAAATGCTTGGCCTTGAGCTTTTGAATTCCAGTGTGGATTCAGATGCCTAATTCCCCGAGGTTGCTTTAGAAGTCTCTCAAATAATGTTTCCCTGCCCAAATCTAAAAGTGTCACGATGAACTATCAAAGGAATGAGGGAGGGACAGAGGAGTCTATCCTGTAGCATGCCCGTCAACTGTTTGGCATCTGCTTATTCTGGGCATCTCCTGTTTCATCCACCAGAAAGATGGACTTGAAAAATGCCAGTAAATGCCTTATTTATTTTACAAGATGGTAAAAATAAATAAAATTTTGCTTTGTACAATGAAGTGAGACATCTGTGACTTCCGGCTTCTTACACAGCTTGTGAATTGCCCATTCAGGTCTCTGATTCTGGTGTTTACCTGAAGACCATCTTGTGGGGGGAAAAAGAGTAATCAACCTATCAGGAAAGAAAGACTGTACCTTTTCTTCTATTCTCTGTGTTCAGACAGGCACCATACAAATAGCTGTTCTTAATGGCTCACTATTGAAGTCTGAGGTTTCCTTCAAACCACTGTATTCAAATCAATTGTGGGTCAGACAGTGTTCTGCTGTACAGTCCATGGCTCTTCAGAGACTTCACTGAGAAAGTCGTCCTCACTAACTGAAAATAATTTACTATTAATGAGCTTCAGTAGGAGTCCCATTATTCTTCTTTGGTGGGAGACTGGTGGCTAACATGCAGACTTGTGGGAGGATTGGTATTCAAGAAAGGAGAAAGATGAAGTAACCACAGGTTTCCATTAGAGAGGGGGGGAACACAGCCCTGAAGTGTGATGTATCACCAGTGATATTCCATAGGAAATGTAATCACCCTTCACGGGTAATGAGAAGAGAGGAAGACTTAAGCACATGAGCCACATGGAAGACAAATGTCAACTCCCTTATGTATTCAGGCAGATACAGAGGATAGCCTTGCTATAGAAAAGGGATAGCTGGAGTCACAATGAATCTTTCTAAGAGGCTGCTCGGCTGAAGAGCTTAACCTTTTTTCATCATGTCAACCTGGAGTCAGCCGTTCACCACCAGGTCTCAGATGCAGCCCAGAAATCTTTGCCACAATTCCCAAAGCACTTCACAGGAGGCATCACAGGAATTAGCACAGTGATTTATTGACAAGCTGTGGGCTGGTGAAAAATGGCTAAACAAGTCAGCTGCCACAGGATGCAAGGGGGATAGCAATAGGCTTGTGAGTGCCTCTGTGTTCAGCGAAGTCCTAGTGAATCACCGTCCTTGTAGACAAGAGGGTAAGACTACTTCTGTGCAAAACTGTTTTTCATAGTACATAATTGTGAGCATATAAGAGTTTGAGAAGCATTACACCACTGTCCTCTGTGAGCTGAGAACTGCACACGTGGTGCCTGCAGGAAATAGGGGGGTTTGTACTCATCTCTTGGCAAGACCTTCATAGAACTATGTTGAGGCTGACAATATGGTGGCCAGGCCACTAATTCTTAGGGTAGATTCAGCCAAACATATATTCTCTAATGCTACCAAAATGGGAGATGAGAAGAAAAATCTTTATAAGCTTTTTCACTTCATTGTATTACTGTGCAGAAGAGAAATGGATTTAGCACTAAATAATTAATCCAGCTCTTTATATTTTATGGATCCAGAACACGTTTTTATAGGGAAAAAAACGCAAAAAATATCATAGCTAAAAAGGATTACTTAAAGTTGAATCAAAACGTTAAGCAGCTCATAGGTTAATTATCTTCTTGCTAGAAAATGTCATCATTTAGGCTGAGGAAACAAGTTTTTCTTTAATTTCAGAACAAACAAATGTCAGCATTCCTGAAGCAGAACCCAGTATCTCCACGTTATTTGTTTTGTGTTTGATGCGTATTGTATTTTAACCTACCAGTTAACTATAAGTAGTTAGTTGAAGAAAATTGTTGCCAAGTTCCAACAAGTGACAAGCAACCTCATCTCTAGGTAAAATTAATACAAATTCTTGGGATTGTGTACTCTGTAAAATCTATATATGATAGAGATAGACCTGAGATGAAGAATGTACGTCTAGTTATGTATATAATAACTAGTATATATATAACATATATAACATACATATACACATATATAACATATATAACATATAACATGTAACAGATATATATATAGTATATAATATATATACTATATAATTATATAGTATATAATAACTAGATTGTGGGTGTTCCAAATGCCTCTGGAATTTGGGTTTCTGTCCTGCTTCTCTCAAACACTGTCTGGTAACACTAATATTAACGTTAACACCATGCAACTGATCTATTATTTATCAGGCATCACACAGAGATGCAAAGGAAAGGTGCCATTTAAAAATTATTCTGAAAATGAAGAAATAATCTGTTTAGTATTTTCGTACCCACATGATGGATACTAAGGAAATGAATGACTGTTCATACTTTATAACATTTGAATACTTCATGCTTTGTGAATGAACACTAGAAAGGAAATAGGTGAAGATTAATTTAATGGAGTTCTGTGTCTTCTTAAATACATTTATATATGAAGGTCTCATTGTTCTCATCTGAGATACTGCCATGCTCATCTTGCAGACTTGTGAGGCAAGGGAGACTGAAGAATTGTGTGGCATGTCTGAAATCACAGTGGGGTGGCACACAGGAAATTTAACATTTGAGGTCAGAACATTACCATCAGTTGTGTTGAATAAATGGGATGTATATTGAGCAAGTGAAAATCGACTAGGATGTCACAGCATATTCAAGTTCTTCTTGAAGTAAATTAATGTCTAGACTCAATTAAGTAAAGCCAAGTGTTTACCTGTGGGCTGTGTCACATAGGCAGACATTTTTCTTAGTGTTTGCTAATGCAGATATTCCTGTGTTTGGCTATATAAGATGAGTCCTTACTTTTCTGAACTTCTGAGTGTTAGGAACACCCACTGGGTACTGTGGGAACTCCAAATCTTTCAAAACCACACCTTTGCTTCATTCATAGAGCAACCAAAATAAAATAAAATAAAACCAACCAAACAAGCAAACAAAAAACAAAACCACCAAAACCAAAATTCTCTCAGTTTAATGGGACACTTTGAAAAATCAACTTACACGTGTTTTGTCTTTTGTTAGCTGCTTTTGATAATAACTCTAATTCTCCTCTTTAGAGTGTTTTAAGAGGTAGAGATACACGAGTATTTCATACACAGCTTTTAGAGGAAGATGATGGTCTTATGTGAGGAGAAAAAGGTTATTGAACATAATGTAATTTCATTTGAAAAAAAAGTGAAGAAAGGTTTAAATGAGAGAGGTTTTTAAAAAAACTGAAGGTGATGAAAGAAACTAATGGGACCATCTTTTTCCATTGTGTTAGTCCAAGAGGAAACATTAAAAAAGCTAACTAAAATGTGCAACATGGTGTGTAATAAGTCTGCAGTACTGGGTATCTTTTAGGCAAATAAACCTCTATGGCTACACGAAAATTGCAAAGTCTGTCAATTCTTGTGCTTCAGAACATAACTGACATCTGCTTGGGGTCATGATGAACTCCCAGTATGAATTATGAACCTGCAGTATTTATAAAATCACTGTTGTATTTCATACAGCTCTGAAACATCTGTTACTAGACAATTCTGTCAGCAGGATACTGGATTAAATGGTATCTTCATATACCTTAGTATGGCAGAATCTATTTCCTGTATCTTTAAATGTGTACAATATCTAGACAATTTTAAACTTTGCTTTTTAAACAGCAGTTTCCTCACTGGACCTCAGTAGGTCCTTCTGGGCTTTTACAGTCCATTTTCTAAATATAAATTACAGTTACATACCAGTCGTGAAATTGAATATTAACTAGCAGATCATTGTAATAGCCATTATGAGCTACAAAGTTGAACATGCAATTGTTTATGCAATTCTAAAGTGATAGATATTTAACATTGCAAATTTAAGGTCTTCTACTCTCATGATTACTAACACAGTTCATTGTGTTGACTTTCAAGTAAATCCAGTTTCAGCTCAGTGGAGACTATTGTAGTTTCTAAGTTGGTTTGGTACAAGTAGATTAATGTGCTTCACTATTGTATAATTGTGCTAGTTTTATATATATACCGAAGTTTTGAATCTAATGGATTTGAAATATGCTTGGAGCCCAGGCTTATTTGCTGTTTAATCTTCCCTCTATCCCACAAGGTCAGTTCAGTTATATACAATGTACTGTCTCTGGAGAAAAGAACATTTCTGTGTACTTAAGGCAGAACTATCAACCTAGGCAAATACTGAATGGAAAACCAATATGTAACGTGGATACAATATCTACTTTAAAGTTGTCTTCTGTGTAATTAGTATTTCTTCCCTCATTCATTCTTTTTTTTTTTCTACAGTTCGTTTCAATGTCTATTCTCTTTCTGTTGTTTTCCTCATCTGCAGTCCTTCTAGCAGCACACAGAATGCAGGATGTATGATGACTGACTTCTATCTGAAGCAATGTCTGTATGTGGATGAAGTTAAAGCAAACAGGTTCTCCTATTACTAGTGGTATTCTATTTTTAAAGGTCCAAAAATCCAAATGATCTTATCTACTAATACAAGCTAGCTGAAGGCTGTGAATGATTCAGGCTATCAAAGTGCTTCTCCATTGCCTTTCAACTTCCAGCTTTGTTTCTGAGATTGATAGTGTACTCACAGAGTGAAATTTCTTGATTTAAAAACAGTAGTTCTGCCACTATCAAGATCTACGTGGAGCACTGGGCAAAACAGAATTGCAGATGGAAGCAAAGGTGGGAAAAGCACCATAATTAAAAAAGGCCAATATCTTGATACATGACTAACAACTTTTCTGAGTAAATGAATTAAGGTTGATGACTATCAGAAACTGGCGTTTGGCATTTCTGCAAATGAGACCTGTTTCACATCTGAAACTTAGACCAAAAAAAGAATTCATGAACCTCATAGATCTTTTCAAAATCTTGGCTGAGAATTTAAAATATGTGCTTATGAGAAATAGCTGCGACCACGACTCATGCACACTATTTTTGTTACGTAATTAGACTTCCAAATGTGTTCAGAGTGCCACATCTTTCCCTGCAGAGCAGCTGCCTACCCAGGTATTCCCTGTTCTGTACATCATTTCCCTCTCTCTGGAGGAACTTGCAGCTGGTGAGCAGCCTCACTCATCAAGTGGCATGTTGGACACCAAGAATGTGCTTGGTCTCAGAAGAGATAAATCTTGGTCTTTAAATCAGGAATTGTGCTATATATTACAGTGTGACAATGCTTTACTCCAGAAATTTGAAAGTTGCTGGATCTGGAGATTGTATCAGTTTGAAATTAGCATGTGTTAGTTTCTGATTCTCTTAGTCTTTCTATTTATTTATTTTTGGCAGGGATCCTCTTTCTAAAATAGATCAGCTTTGACTTGCATATTCCAAATAATTGGACTCTTTAGTCGTGTGATGGAGAATTTCTACTGTTTGCTTCTTCTTCTTTTTGTAGTTATGAATAAAAAGAAACATCCACAAGAAAAGGATATGTATGTACTTATTCTGTGATAACCAAGTAGCTAAAGATGTTGCAAGTTTGATGGACAAGAGTTAAAATCCATGACTGGTCAGAATATCAGATGAAGCAAATGCTGTTAAATGGTTCTGAAGAACACTTGGCCCCAGCTGTGTTTTCACAGTGTACTGCCAACAGAGTGCAGCAGCACCGTAGAGAGATGCTACAGTCATGACTAATAGCAGTTTTAACTGAAAAAAATGTCCCTAACTCAAAGTTTACATGTAATTTATTAAGCTCATTAAATAACTTGCTTGATGATGAAGTTAGGTATATACTTAAGTAATGGCTAGCAAAGTACAACAATAAAGAGAAAATACCACATACAAAGGAAAAAAAAGTCTTTTAAACTGTATATTATAGATTGTAAATGAAAAAGTCATATGTAAACCATTATCCATGGTAAGTTACTTATCTGGTATATTAGTTTGTCCTAACACCATCCACCAGTTGCAGGTGAACAGATCATTCTGGTGCTGGGACATGATTACTCAAATAAGTAAACTTGAAAATAAAATACACTATGAGCAAGTGACTTGTAAGTAATCAGTGGAAAAGATTGTGATTTATTTGGAGCACTTAACTGCACTTTCTTCCTAGGCGTGTCTGTCACAAGAAGAGACTATTGAGTGTCATGCCCAAAAGTTCTGTTTTGAAAATGCAATCTGAAATTGTCACTAATTGATTTTCTTTTCCTGTGTATAAGGAATGGGCAATTTCCACGCTGGAGAAGGTCAAAGTATCAGTTGCTAAAGAAAACTATTCTTCTATGAGTGCCACTGAAACTCCCTGTTTGTTTCAGTGAAGCTGGGAGCATGACATACGCAAAATCAGGACCTCAGAGCTCCATCCAAAGCCCAGTGAAGTCAGTAGAAACCATCCCATTGACTTCCGTGGGAATAGGATTGGCCCCTGTGTTTCCTTTGCTTATTAAAATCCAATCTGTCTACAGATAACAGAGAGTCATTTCTCTTTCGGGAACTTGGACTTTATTGCTGGTGAATTCAGTTCTCCATTGAGAAATACGATCACTGCTGTTAGAAAAACATTTGTTATTCAGGAGGGACATGCTGATATTTGCTCAGTAGGGTAAAGTGGTAGTTAATAATAAGATTTGCATTACAGTTGCCTTCAGAAGTCCTTCCAGTATTCTGGTATTTTGGAACGACATGTGGATGTTGTAGTAATACACTAGCATTCTACTTAGTGATGTTTTTATGCAAAACTGGTCACCTCTGACTAAAAAAACAATTATCACCAACTTTAATAAGGGCAAATAAAAATACAGAGTCATTATGGAATTTTCTCATTTTGAAGCACCAGACCAGGAATGGAACATGAAGGAGCAAATAAGGCTATAACTAAGCATGTTTTTTCCTAGATGTGTCTGCAGATATGACAATGTCAACTCTTGCAGGCATGCAACTGGGAAGGAAAGGAGAAGGCAACTAGTCATTGCTTTGCATTTGACTTTTCCAAGTTGAACTTCCACTTTTACTGCAATCATACCAGCTTTATCTGGCTAAGATAGAGAGTTCTTCATGTGCTTTTTGGTTTGTCGTCTGCCACTGACAGTTATTTTAGGGTGCTGAACAGGACCATCAGCACTTCCATTACTGAAGGATACTCTCTCTACAAGGAATCCTGTTATCTTTAGGAGGGCCTGTTTTCAAAGTGAATATATTTCGTTATGTAGGGTCACAAAGAAGTGATCAAGGTGTACTGTATTTGTCAACGTTCTTGCTTATGGTCTGTTTCTGGGTCTCCAAAAAAAAAAGAAAAAAAAAAAAGATTAATAACTTCTACATGAAATTAAAATGGTAATGATAGAATGGAAAATAAACTCTCAGAAGACCGAAGTGCGTGGACTAGTTTGCTTAAGCATTAGGACAAGCTGTCAGTGAAACTAAAAAAAGTTTGCCTTAACCACAGAAGTCTGACTTTTTCAATTCAGGCTGTGTGATAACAGCCCAAACATCCCTTGAAGGGTATGCTGTACACCCTTTAAGGTATAAATTCTGATATACACATAGCATGTATTGCCGTTGGATAATTCTGGTAGGAGAACAGCCCTAGAAACACAGGGAGTGCTGGAGTAATCCAGTGAATGCCCCATCTAGTTGGGTGTCATCTCGCCAACAGTAGCTAGTCTAGGATGCTGTTGGGATGTGTATGGAATCCTTTTCTAAACTGTTAAGAAATGATAACTCTATTATAATCTTGGTCTTCTCAATCTTCATCTGTTAGTGATCACATATAGTTGAACTGCAGGGGTTATTCATGTACCTAGCCACTTGTGTTTTAATCCTCCTGGTTCTTGATATCAGTAGGATGTTGTGGCAATGAGTTCCACAGATTATCCAACCCTCATTTTTAAAACAAAGTTTCAGTTTGGAATGTGATCTAATTCTGGTTGATTTTGTAGTAGGAAGGTAAGTAAAAAATACTTCCTAATACTATATTGTGTAAATGTATTCAGTCCTCTTGTTACCTTCCAGATAAACAGCCCCCATCTTGTCAGACACTCCTAATTCAGTTGTCTGTCTTGGACTCTAGGACTTACTACTTCCTCCACATATTTTTTAGGTATGGAGATGAGTCAGACTGTATCCAAGGTGAGCACACGACATTGACTTTTATGTTAGCATTATAGTATTTTAAGTGTTTAGTTTTTCTTGTTCCTTTGGGAAGATTCTAGCTTTTAGTTTGCTGTGTTTGTGCTGAGCAAATTTCTTGATCTACTGGGGAATGGTGTGATCGGTTTTCCTCCAGTGAACGGTCTATTATGTTGCTGGATTTTATTTCTCCTATTTTTTCAGCAATAAATTTTGCAGTTTGGTTACTTACCCTACTTTTCTTACCAGTATTCTTTTGTACTCTTAGTAGACTGGATGTTGGGATGAGGAGATGGAAAGAAAATGTGAAGCCACCATACATCTTGACTAGTGTTGCCTTGAGTCAGCAAAAAATTAGACTGTACTTTGAATGCGCTGTTGCTGGTGGTGAGGGTCAGGGATGGGTAGGCTATTTCACATTTTTTTCTGTATGTGTAGAAGTAAGTGCATTTTTTTTCTTCTGGACATTTCAGGAGTCTGTGAGCAACAGGCTGAGAAACGCTGAGAAATGATTCTGGTAGCAAAACCATAATAAAACATACTCACCTAACATTTTTATGAGAAACTTCTGCCACCTCCTTAAGGAAACCTAAGGCTTATTGTTTCAGCACTCCTTGAGCTCAGCCTGGCTCCTCAGTTGCAGTGATGCTTTCTCAGGTGTCTTTTCCCTGAAATCTGGTTGCACGCCTGCTGAGGTACAATGTTTTGACACCACAGAATGGTAACAGCTCAGTAGAAACTGCCTCTAACTTACCAAAATAAGTTATTCTACTGGCCTGGGAGCATTGAAAAGAGCTCAGTAGTTTGTTATCTCTCCCCAGATCAACCCTGGGTCCCAGCGTTGGCCTGAAGAATATATCTCTCCTTTAGCAATTACTGTCTTTTCCAGCAGGGTTTCCAGCAGCTGATCCTCCAGCGCTGCTGCCTGGGCTGCGGCTACAAAACCCATCACGGAGCAGTCTCTAATGAATGCTTGCTTTGTGTTTCTACAAAGCAGAATCCATTTCCACTTTTCCCTAGTCAAAGCAAATAAAATAAGCAAATTACCTGTGAATCTTCACCTGGTCAACTTTAGCTTGCTACTTTATGGGCATGGATCCCACAAGTTCATAATTCTGAGGTCTCTCTGAAATTAGTTTCACAGTGAATGGCAAAGACACCTAAGAGGCCAGAATCAAAGTTGTGGAGGTGCCTTAATAGTTTATTTTAACTTTAAAGCAGTTAGCTTTGCGAGCTACGTGTTCTTTATTAAAAGAAGAATTAGAAAACTTGCTATTAATTTTGTTCTTGCTTTCGTGCATGCTTTGCTTTCAGTCACGCTGAAGGTTGAGCTCCTGCCTTCTGAAAACGTGTGGCCAGTTTCTAAGCCTGTGAAGTAGCTCATCTGAGCTACACCTGGATCTTAAATCTTCTTCCTGGCTCTCCAAATTCCTAGCAGTGCTGGGACAAGCCCGTTTTGAGCTGTTTCTTTACCCTGTGCATTTAGTAAGGGGTATACTCCCTTCTTGCTGAGAATGTTTGTCTTTTTTAGGGTTTTCTTTCTCAACATTGGCATTTGTCTGTTTGTCTGTCTAGCCCCCTTCACTCCCTCTCCCCTCCCCACCCCCAGTTTTCATTTTCAATTATTTTTGTTTATGTTGAACTTCTGCCTGCTCAGCTGCAGCAGAGCTTGGTGTTGGCAGCCCGCCTTGTGTTGTACAATTCTACAACTTCTGCTGCTTAGCAGCATGTTGGAAATGCTTTGAAATAATTCCATGTTGGACCGAAAGCAGCATCTTTGTTGTTACCCCCTCAGAATAATTTGGTGCTATAATTGGAATTCTCATTTGAAATAAATAAACATGATTTCTGATCTGTAGACAGGTCTGGATGCACAGTGAGTGACAGAGAGATGCACGCCTACAGCCCTCTGAGCAGAGATGCATTTGCAAAGCATGCATGGCCCTTCTGGTGCCTTGGGACAGGTTCACGGTGGAGAGGGAGGGCTGAAGGGCAGCCGCAGATCCCTGCCAGGCCCCGCGGGATCTGTCAGTGGAATCGTCTGCTCTGTGCTGTTCTTGATGCAAATGTGCTGTAGCATAAGAAGCTGTGGCTCCACCATGCTACTGCCACCTTCCCAGACCCTGGATGGCAGCCCTGGATGAGGTTGTGGGCTCCTGTGCTCCTTTCTGTGTGTAAGCTGAATGCTGTGCACAGTCAGGGATTTCCATTTCAACAAGGGTATGCAGGAAGTTCAGAGGAAAATGTCAGGAAATGATTGAGAGAACCAGGTCTGGTAGAGATGATTTAGTGGAGGAATATGAGAGAGATCTAAAAATCATGGGTGGGTTGGAGAGGATGGTTAGAGAAGGATGCTTCATTGCCACTTCTAGTACACAAGGCAGCGTGCTTCAAATGAAAGTACGGGGAACCAGCTTCACAGCAAGCAGGATGAGATCCGTGCAGCCATGGAACTCCTCGCAGGAGTGTGGTGGAAGAGCGAAAAGTTCACGTGGGGAGACTAGATGAGGTAATGGAGAGAAATAGAGTGAGACATAAAAAGTACATAGAAGCGACATCTATCTCATGAATGTTTGTGTTGAAAAACGAATTGGAGCCCAGGGGAATATTAGGGGCTTGGGTTACTATACATATGCGTTGACTCATTTTTGTATCTGCTTTTCAAGACTGTTTAATTGTGTGTCTGTGTTTGTGGGGTGGGAGGATATTTTTTGTTGCAGACAGGATTATTTAGATCTTTGGTAAGGCTCAAAACAGTTGTTCATGCATTCTTATATGGTGAAACATTCAGTAATATTTTTTTCTTCATGGCCTTGAAATCTGGGCATTTTTGCTGCAGGCAGTTATTCAATCTATTGCCATTTTTCCCCATACCCTCATATTTGAAATCAGTTGTTTGACTTGTAAAAAACAGTTCTCCTGAAACCTGATTGCATTAAAATCTGGTGCTGTAAAGGGAATGTTTAAATCCACTTTGTGCTCCTTTAATTGGAAAATGCCTAGGACACAGAGGCTTGAAATTGTTCTTTCAAGCCAAGAACGTGGTTGCTGTTTGTCTGGCACAGTGGTGATGGTTCCAAACATTTTTGTGAATTCAATCAAGAGACAGCCTAGCGAGGCCAGAAAAGCAAGGGGTGAGAAGGTGGCAATGAGATAAAACTGAGGCAGGGGAGACCTGCAGCACAACTAATTTGCAATTAGCATCTCCCCGCTTCGCTGTTGTCTGCCCGTCCTGCAATTCCAAAGGAGACAGAAAAAATTTGGTTTGAAAGGATGTTACGGATGGCTGTAGAAAGCTGTCAGGGCTACAAACAGACAGAGACGCGTCTGCGGTGCCGGCAGAGGAGGAGCAGGTCGTGCCCTGTAAGCTTCTGCGGAAAGAGTCATTTAGCACAGCTTGATGGGAATTGGGTAATGGCAGTATGTTTGGAGATTAGATTGAGGAGTAAATGATGGATGAACTGCATAGCCCAAAAAATACTGTATACTGCTGTCATGCCTGTGTTCTCAAGATCAATAACTGTCGTAACAGTGAGTAGTCGTCCCTCTACTATCCCCTTTTCTTCCCTGCCACTTAACTCCCCATTGCATTCCTGTTGCTCACTGATGCAGTAGCACCTATGAAAAAAAGATGAAATGGCATAGATTGTATTTTAAACATGACTGGAAATCCGTATTATTTTTTAAAGGATTACTTTCCATTGCAGTTTTCTAAACATCCAAATAGACTTGTGCATTTCTTGAACATAATAAAATGAGTGAGCCAGTGTTTTTTTCCTCTTGCTTTAATCTAACAAAATTCCTTCTTCTCCCATACATTATTAATTATTCATGTCCCAGCATTCCTGAGGAACTGGGGTTTTTGGTACTGGCACTGGAGAAAAATGGACTCCAGGAGAAAGCTTACTGGCTTCTTCAAGCATTGAGTAAACCTACTGTTTTCAGAATTCACAAGATAATATTTTTGGAATTGGATCATTTCTTGTATTGCCTCTTTTTGGACTGAAAGATGATCTATGCTTGGGACCTTGCTGGGCTTTTTTGTCCTAGAAAGATGCCTCAGGATCCGTGCCAGACCCTTCTTCCCGCAGTGGTCTGTAGTAAGGACAAAGAGACAGAGGCAGTTTCTGGACCTGTCTTCCCAGTGGAGACTGCGCCCATCAGTGTTGCCCATGTGGTTTCCCAGCTCTGTATTCACTATGTTCCACAAAAGGTGCTGGTTTTGTGATAGCTTTTCATATAGAGGATTCAAAGAGCTGCAATCGCTCCATCACAAGAGGACCAAACCAAATGAAGGAAGCCCCTCAGTCTATGGCTTAACTTCATTTTATGCTTTGGGCAGTATCCTCATACTGTTTTAGCTACTACGTCACGGTGGAGCAACCTCACTGCATATGCATTCAATCTGAAAAATATCTGTTTATGTCATCACCTTAAGCATGGTCTATGTCTGATGGCACTCACCAGTAACTTCCATAGCACTACTGCACAGAAAACCAAAGAGCCCCTTTTGATGCCTGGAAAATTTGGAGGGTATGTGTTTGAAAATGGATAATGTTGTGTGAGTGCAAATTATCCATTCATGGACCTGGGAGAAAACATGGCTGAAGGAGACTTTTCTGTACAATTCCTATAAAATCGTCTAGAAGAAAATAACCTTTCCAGGTAGAACTTACACAGCAAAAAGAACAGACTTGTACATGATGACTTTAAATTTTATAATAAACTTTTGTATTACATTTTTTATTAAATTGTGGAATCTTTAAAGTGATTATCTTCAAACACTGATGCATTTCTAAAACTTGATTATTTTTGTACCTAATAAAATTCTAAAGAATTCAAGATTATTTTTTAATGCTTAGTATTGTATTGCCTCGTATTGCCTTTACAGGAGGCTGTTTAAACTATTCAAACTGATTATGCAAGGTGCCTCTCTACTTACTCTTTCAAACCTAAATAAAATCCATCTTTCCAGAGGGTTTGTTGCTGCGAAAGACACAGGTTCATGCCCCTGCCTGACTTGCTTTCCAGCCTTTCTCTTGCCCTGAGGCTACAGACCCTTTCAGTTTTGGTTCTCAAGTGACCCATGCTTCGCACGTGGTCAATGCTGAGGCTTTGCAGCGCATGTGGCGTTCAGTGGGACCGTCTGCATTGGAGTGCTGCCATATGTCTTAAAGAAAAAAGAAAAAGGCTTTGTGGTGATGCAGGGGCTGATGAATAAATCCGTTTCCCTTGCTGTGAGAAACCAGTCGTTGCCAACCAAAGGCAACTCCTTATATACACGATCACAGATTCATTTAGGTGGAAGGGGCCTTGGGGGTCTGTAGTCCAACCTGCTAAAAGCAGGGCTGACACTGGTTTCAAACTGGGTTTCCTAGTTTTTTTTTTCTGGTCTGATCTTGGAAATCTTCAAGAATGGAGACTGCACAGCCTGCCTGGGCAACCTGCTCCAGTGCTTAACCATCCTCCTGGTGAATAACTTTTTGCTTGTATCCAATCTGGACTTCACTTTATCTTGACTTAACGTTGTCGGTCATCCTTCAGCCTCTTCACTCTGTCTTTTCGATAAGCTCTTTGTAGGTACTGGAAGGCAGCCATTTGGTTCCCCAAAGCCTGGTGCCCTTCCAGGGTAAGCAAGGCCCCACAGCCTGTCCTCACCGGTGATCCAGCCTCCATCTCCATTCATGCACCATCACTGCATTCTCCATGGCTATCCAGTTTATCGCGAGTTCTTTTTGTTTGGTTGGTTTTTGTTTTCGTTGCTGATTTCTGTGCCCAACTACCTGAGGGTTTTTCTCTGCTGCTAACATTTCAGATCAGCCCTGTCATTACAGAGAGCATAGTTGTCTTTTTTTTTTTTTTTTTCCCAAAAAGTTGGGGCTGACTAGACCAAGCAAGCTGAACTGGACCATGAGCTGCACCAGCACAGTGCAGAACCTTTGCAACCAGGAGAGCTGAATGGAAACCAGAGCTTCCAAAGGTTAATGAGATGTGAATAAGATATTCTATCAGAATATGCTCTGGTTTTTGGAAGAGTTAATTTCCTTTGGCCATAGGTCACTGTATCCTGGCTTCACCATAGGTGTAGGGGGTGATAGAAACAAAATAAGAGCCTGACTGGCCTAAAAATTAGAGATTGAAGCTTTGTACAAGAGCTGATAGTACGTGTTCAGTGATTTCCTTGTAAGGCCAGTTTTATTCAGCGACTAGAAGGATGCGGGTGGGTCAGGATATCCATAGCACAAATTCTCTACCAGCCGAAACAGGGTGACAACAAGGTGACAACGCCAGTGTACCCCTGTGGAGAAAATTGCTTAGCATTTCAAATAATTTAATTGTCTTTAATTGTGAAATCAAAGTATATCAATCAAGGGTGAGAGAGGACTCAATAAATTTAATCATGAAATACTAAATTATGGCTAGAGGGTAGGATTAATTTTTTTTTCAATTTCAATTTTGATGACACAGATGAGTCTGGTGGCTATGATGCATCAGCTAATTCCCTATCAAAATGATAGTTTTAATGGCACATGATTTCTTGTGTTTTCTACTTGAAAAATGTTACATGCAAGCAAAAAAAAAATAATAATTTTTGCGGTTTTATAGATTTCCATTAGCAGAAAAATGTATATTTGAATTCAATCAGGAGATGGTCTTGTGAAGCTTGAAGCTGACCTCTTTTATTGTAGAGTGTTATATTTCTTGATCATTTTAGGCACACTTGAGAGCGTACCAGAAATACCATTTACTCTACTGTCATTTTATTTCAGCTTTTCAAAGTATCTCTGCATAGAAGTGTTTTAATGGGAGAGCTTGCTTGTGATATTTTGTCTTCAGAATTTCTTTCCCTGGGGAAACCTGTTAGTCTTTTAAAATGGCATTCTAACTTGTTCGATAACCAGCTTGGGAGTTGGAGGAAATCTGTGAGGAAGGTTGAAAGGAGGAGAGACTTCTGGAGTAGTAATTTACTATCTGTATGGGGAATGCTGAGTTCATACAAAACAGTGTATTACTCTACCAGTGCTAATAATGCATAACATTTACCTTGTCTTGCATTTTAAAAATAATGTATATGTAAAATCAGTCCTCACAGCATCCTGTGAGAGAGAAGTATCAACATTACAGTAATCCTCATAATGTATTAAATGAGAATAATGAGTATTTCAAATGGAGAGCTCAACAAGAGGTAGACATAACGTGTTTCTAACTCTGAATTCCGTAACAGGTTTTGTTGATCATCCCAGCCATCTTTCTCAGCCCATTTATTTATATGTTACCTTTGCAAAAGTGTTTTTTTATCAGTCTGATTTTTCAATTTTCCTATTTTGCTGAAAATATGCTTCAGAGTTACCCGTATGTGGTTATACAATGGTTTGCTATGTAAAAGGAGAGTATGTGTGAGTCCATCTGTCTGTCTGCCCACATGAGGAAGGGAGACAGAAACAATAGAGGTCTCTGCAGCAGAAGTTTCCCGACTTTCTGGGTTACAGTTCAGATTTTGGTTGAGTTTTTTCCTTTCAGGCTTCTGCCCAAATGCACCCTTCGTCCTGAACTCCAGCCTCAAGCATAGCACTAGCTAGTGCATTTTTGTCAAGTTCTCAACTTTATTTAGCAACCGACCACGTAACACCTGACCAAACTGAGGTTTGGTTGTGTAGGCAGTTTAGTTAGCTGAAGATGAAGATATGCTTGCTGTTCTACTAAAAGGAATGATTATTGCATTAGTACTGATATAGATATACTTTATTGGCAAAGGCCCTGATCTTGCAAGAAATTCAGCTGCAGTGCTGTAGAAGCACTGTGGGAAATCCTTTGGTGGCATGGGGAAGCAGGAGCTTTAAGCGTGTTTAAAGAGACAGAATTTTACTTGGTGGCTTATAGCACTGAGGTTTCTCTGAGGCATTTTGTATCTTATATACTCTGCATCTACCTACGTGTATCTTTTTTTTTCCTTTTTTTTTCTGTGAACCATGTAGACTCTGTTAGTTCATGCACCAAATGTTTGATTGAAAGTGCTCAAATAATTGATGGATGTATTGCATATGCAACAACCTGTCAGACTATTGAAATATAATCTTTTCCATTATATATTGCCGTATTTCATCACTTTCTAACAAACAGACCCCAGCTTGTAAAGGATGAATAAAATCCTCTTCAAAATTCTTTATGCATTTTTCCTGCTATCTTGCTGACACACTGTGTCTCTGCTCCACTACCAGCTCACACTTTTCTTTCTCATCTCAGCTTCTTTATTCTTGCTCCAATGGTGGGTTTGTTTACTCAGGCTCTTCAGCTATCAAAAATTCTCTTATGGCTTCCTTCTCTCACAACCTTGGAATAACACTTTATCTCCAGACCTTACTTTAAAGCTCTTCTTATGTCAGTGCTTTTAACTGTCAATGGTGATATTTAATAAAGACAACTGTTAAATGAAAAAATAATTTTATTTCATGAATTCAAGGACAAATTACACTCCCAGGTATGGCTCTGTGATTATTGTTTATACTTTGAATGAGACTTTGGTTCTTCTTAAATATTTTTTTTAAGAAAACTTCTTCTCTTGTCACTTAGGTACATTTAATTGTTGAATAGTGATGTGATGAGTCATTTTAGTGTTAATCCACTGCAGTGTAGCAGCCAGCTGTATCCAAATCAGATTATAAATTTGGAAAATGTTTTACTTCAGGACTTGCACTGCTGTGAACAACCTGTAGCGCAGACTTCCAGGGTTGGAACTTCTAGTACTGTGATTTACCTGCAACACCTCCCTCTCTTGGGGAGATGGGAGGGAGGCAGTAGAGGTGTTCCCCACATTTCCTATGCAGTGAATCTCCTGGTTACAAGGAAAAATGAAAAAGGTCTGTACGCTTCACAGTATTCTGCAGGGGATTGTGTCCATAGGACTTCTTTTGATACCATGGCTAGCATCCAGGTTTGTTTCCCATATTTATTTTTTTTTTGGACAGGTATTTCCCAGTTCATGGCCTAAGATGGATCATAGTCACTCAGCCAGATTCAGTCCTGACAGCCTGCTTGAAAATCATATTGTACTGTGGATTTGAATCCATCTTGCTGTGTCACAGTCACAAATTTCATGTACGGTTAACTAAAAAAATTGAGAACTCAGAAGGTTTGTTGCTGCTTCACCTGTTACCTGCATAATTTTTCTTTCCACTTGCATGAATATGTGTTAAAAAATGCTTCTCCCTGCTGCACATCCATGAGGCACCAGAGAGGAACCGACCTCAAAATTTCACTTTCCTTTGTTCTGCAGACAATGTTAGACATTAATTTCAATCAAATCATACTCAGAAAAAAACTTGCTTCTTTGCTCTGAAGGTTTAATCTCCATTTTCATAGGAGATTTCCTACGTGGTTTAAGTTGCCAGCCAGTTTTATCAACAGATTTCTTTTCCAGAGCTCTTTTACTATGACCATCCAAACTTAGCATGTGTTTTTGAGAGTCTTGCCAACTTGTGAACAAAATTCCAAGTGTGAAAGTACAGAATTGATTTTCTAAAAACTTGGCTCAATTTTTGTCTGACTCGTGTTCCATAAAAATAGCTGAATATGAAGTTTCTAACTTCAGCCTTTTTTTTTTTACCTTTGAGATGTTAGACTGCAAAAAAATTAATCAGCACTTGCAGAGAATCTTTGTTGATAAAGGTGTAATCAAAATTGGATTCTTCCTGTCATACTCTTGCCAATTCTGTAAAAACAAAGATCATTATTCTGCAGCTTCTTAATGGCATATATTCCTTCAGCAAGTGTTAAATGTATGCTTTTCTTCATCATTTTAAACCTCAACTCTTTTAATATGGCATATTTAAACTTCCATTTAGAAATGATACCAATTAGTTTCAAGAGTTTCTTAACAAAAATTGCAGTAGACAATCTAGTAAGAATTATGTGCACCGTCATTTGACAAACAATATATAATAAGCTTTTCATTTTATATCTGCTTCTGGCTTGAAAATGCCTCATCAGGTAATTACAATCTGTTTCCTCTACCATATCACCTATTAAAAATTGTAAATAATGTAGGCTTTGAAAAAAAGCAAGGCATGAAGCAATATCATTGTTCCAGTCACACCTAACCCAACTTTTCTATGCTAGCTGAGATTTATTTATGCAGCATTTCCTTTGTGGTTACTATCTGAAGGACTCCGAGGGGAGCTGCAGGGATGCCTTTGCCTGGGGCTGCTGATCCTCCATCTCAGTTGCCAGCCGTGAATCCCAAGGGGCTGAGGAACAATGCCAGAATGAAGTGGAGCTCTGCTAGCATAAAACTTGGTGTGTGCAGAGGACCGTGGGCCCACGCTCTACACGTGCATGCTGTGGCTCCAATCTGTAGACTTCTGTACTTGCTTTCCTCTAGTGGCATGAGTAGTCCCTTGGGGGTGCTTATAGACTTTGTGTTAAGTAGATCTAAATGTCTATGCACAGTTGTCACTGTTGTGTCCAGTTGTGCAAAAATTGTACATATAGATAGCATTTCATATGTGGTTTCACAGTCCAACATCCTTAATTTGCCCTGTTTTCAGAAGTCTGTAAATAAAGCAGCTCAAAGGTATGTAGCTAGTATTATCAAGATGCCTGCATAGGCCTGTGCAGCAGAATAACGTTACAAGCCTTTTTACCATGCATTAGGTGACTTAGTGCATTGTTTTACAGGAAGCATTTTAGGACATATAAAAATATCCTAGCTGGAACTTCACTTCTGGATATGAAAATATCATTTTGCTAAATTGTCTGTAGAATTTTTTAAAAGCACTTAATCTGATTTAGTCTGCACATTTAGTCTTCATTAACAAGGGGAGCTCTTATTAACCCAAAGATCCCATTAAAAATTACATAATCCAGCTGGCTGGACGATTGAATCCTTGGACACTGACTTTAGGATATCTTGTATGCTAGAAATCTGTGTTTTCATCCAGTCGGCACTGGCAGGTTTGTGGATGGCCAAATGTGGTCTAGCCATATTAATATGTTAAAAAAAAGTTAAGGCTGATCAGTCACCTTAGATAGCCATGTGCCTGTCATAAAACCCAACACATTATTTGTTTCCATGAAAAAGTTGTCTGTTCTAAAGAGCTAAATTTTCTGTCTCAATAGTACACTCCAGGCTGCTGATGTTAAAATCTGTAACATGAAAAATAAAGGAAACAGAGGATGGATATAGATGCAGGTGGACATGTATTCAGAAGAACAAAAAATTAAATTTTATCTAACTAATGTGTAAGAGGCACTGATTCTGACTATATGTTATTTATATCCAGGGTGACATATCCCTTATCTAGAGAGCAGAAAGGGAAGGGAATGGTTCCTTTGGGGCACGGGGTAGAGATCAGGTCTGCTGTTTAATTCCTTGCAGGTTTGTGTTCATGTTGCCATCTGTTACTGTTGTGAAATGTATTCCTGGTTGCTGTTCCCTTGTGGTCCAATCTGCGGCCAACCTATTTTGGGTGTTGTTGGATCAATGCTGCTTCTAGAGTGGAGCAAGGCAATGTGTGTAAACTGTCATTGTGTGTAATAGAGCTTGTGTGGTTGTACCAGACCAGGCACATGACTAGGATGAAGGTAATGTGCACCAGAAAGGCCACTGAGGCTAATGAAGAAGGAATATGATGTTATTTTCTAATTGTCTGTGTTACAGCAGCCCTCAGCAGAACATAAATAATCCATTGTTGGCACATGGAGTTGCCAGGTCGAGCTTATGGCAAGGCATCTTTGCTAGAGGAGATCTGGGAGAAAGCATCTGCTTTCCTACTGTCCTCATCCTTCCTAAGAGTAGAATCCTAAGCCTGTAGAATACTAGTCACTCCAACTGTGATTCCATGGATGTTTCATTGAAAATGTAGTCCAGATTGCAATAGTCTTTGCCTCGTGGCTCCAGAAGGCATGTTAGAATGTAATAGTCACCCGAACTATTATGAAGAGTAGTTTGCACATTGACTCTCTCTATACAGTGACCAGAGTAGTGCTGCACAATGGTTAACCTGCTGTGCAGCTCTGTACACCTTTAAGTAATAAAACCTTAGTTGCGTATTGTCTAAGCGAGAAATTGCTTTTTTCTAGAAGAAAAACTAGGCTGCCTAATGTGATAGAAAGAACTGTAGTCTAAGATTAGATGTAAAGATTCAAGGGGGCACTGAGGAATGTCTAAGCAGAGGCAGAACGTACACAACTATGTAATGGTAGGTCTATCCTAATCTGAGAGGCGATTTTTTATTGGAACATTTCAGATTAATGTCTCTGTGCTCAGGCCCCTCTTCCCAGGCTGAATTGGCCTAGCCTAACTGTTGCTTCTTATCAGCCTACTACCCCTGTATAATGCCAAGCTTCCAAAAGGCCGCTCAGCCTGTCCTTAGAGTGCTCAGGTTGTTTTGAGGGGATTGAATAACAATTGGGGGGATGGGGGGAGGTCTCTCTGTTTCTGATATTTTTCAAAGTCACTAAGGGGGGAGTCAGGAGAACAGCTCTGCCACCTGGTCTGAGCTGCAGGGAAGCATACCAGTCTGTTGGCAGACTGGCACAAAACTGAAGGTAAGATGCCAGTGCCTTAACTTTCCTAAGTGAATGAACACACTGGGCTGCTGATGGATAAAGAATTATTCCACCTGAGTAACAGCATAAGAACACACCTCTAAAAAGGCCTGATTGAGTAGGCTCAGATAGTCCAGAAATATTAGTAAAAAGAATAACCTAGGAAGAGGTTGCAGTTGCAGTGATTCAAGGATCTGAAACATAAGTTTCCAAGGAGAAGAGAGTTCCAGATACACAAACTTGACCTGATCATATAGTAAAGAGAATTACAGTTGTTGTCCAATGAAACTGAGTCAGGAAAGAACGACTGTAAAAATGTCATGGTTCTAACTCCCTATGCTCTACAGTCAACCTGTGATCTAAAATCAACATATGTGCTTTCTTCTCTTTCTGAGCATCACTAGCGGATGATATTTTGTACTCAGAACTTAGCAAACTCCTTTTTTAACTGATGCATAAAAGCAGGTGAAAATACAACTATAATGTTCTGTGGCTGGTTTAGCACTGCAGTTGTAGCAGAAGTAACTTAGCTTTCTTGACCTAGTAAATAGATAGCATCAGCAGTCTTATATTGAATAATAAGATACTGTTTAGTATTGCGCAACTATACTTCTCTCTCTGTAAAGAATCATAGAATCATAGAAAGGCTCGGGTTGGAATGGACTTCAAAGATCATCTAACTCCAACCCCCCTGTCATAGGCAGGGATGCCACCCACTAGATCAGGTTGGCCAAGGCTCCTGGCCTTGAACACCTCCAGAGATGAGGCATCCACAGCTTCTCTTGGCAACCTGTTCCAGTGCCTCCCTTACAGTGAAGTATTTCCTCCTAATGGATGAGAGTCCATCTAACGTTAATTAAGCCTCCTCAAGAAAATCTTAAAGCAGGCCATTTTCCATTAGACTAGTAAACGCATGCAAAGCTGCTATTCATAGCCTATATTTTAATAACTTAATTTGGGGGAGAGGTAGGAGAAAAAATATTCATCACTACTGCTTAGTAAAATGAATTGGAATTATGAACCCAGGGAAGTACAAGACAGTTAGGAAGCTTAAAGTGTTTAGTATTTTAAGTGTGCCACTAAAGCTATACAAGAATCAAATACCAAATGTGTTATGGCATTGTCAGCACTGAGGAGATTACTCTATGGTGTTACATGTGCACAGCCTCCCTGGTAGAGTAGAGCCTCTGTCATTGTGTCTGGGGCGTGTTTCTTTTCCTGTGGTCTATTTCAATAGTATGAATAAGGAGAGAAAGCATAGCTTAGGTTTCCCCGCTCCTGGTGATATCCGACTGCTAGTGCAAGTTGGAGCAGCATCCATGGTGCTGTAACATATGTTGGGAGACTGGATCCAGGCAGAGTCAGGCCATGGCTGGATGGATGCCCAGGTGGCCAGCTGCCAGCATTGGTCCCTCATCCCTCACCAGAGCAACTCCGAGCCACTTTGCAGTAATTAGAGGAGAGGACCTATACCTATGGTACTGGAGTCGAGGTGATCATATAGATAGATACCTGTGTAAAACTCACTGCACACAGACCTCAGCTGGTTGCTGATGGAATTAATGAGCATTATGGCTTCCCTCCAGATAGCTAGGTTCCCAAATACTTTACTTCTTGTAATCAATGCATGAGAAAGTAGAGCTGAGGATTGTGAACACCTAGAAAAACAAAGAAAATTATCAGTTCCTGGTGGAGGCAGAGACCTCTGCACACTTGTATTTGTGTGTATTAATTGTCCATTCCTACATACATAAATCTAAGTGAAGTGATGCGTTTTTAAACATCCTCATACCAGCCACATTTTTTGGAAAGTACTGCCTTTGTTGTGAGTGAGATGAATTAGCCTAGCGATACAGCATGGATCTGAAGTCCAGTGCATTAACTCAGAATAAAGGGAGAAGAGGACACAGTCTGTACAGATCAGACAGTTAATGCAATTCAAAATAAAGAGAAACTCATTGAATGTGCATCTTCTTTTTAGGTGCAGGTATGAAAAAATACTACTCAGGTGGAAAGTGGGTGATCAGAAATGAGCTAGATCAATTAAGCTGGAAAAAAATTGAGATTACCCTTTTCATTTCACCATGGGGAAAAATGATTAGCATTACAGAGATGTAGTTCAGTCTAGTCCTAGAAATAAACAGCTGCCTATCTACTGGTGTGTGTGTGTGATTAAGAAAACAACTTCTGTTGGTTGCTGCAACTGATGTTTCTGTAAGTAAGTTTGTTCAGTGCTGGCCTTGAAGAGTCACAAATATGTTTTAAAACACTGTTATTCTTCATTTTCTCTTCACTGATCTTGAACCTTGGTTCCACACTAGCAGGAGGCACAACACCTCCAATGGGACAGCTATAATGAAATAATAATAAAAATTACTTTGCATTTTCAGTTGCTATTATTTGAAAGTCAAGTAGACACAAGCTGATGGCAGCACTTCAAATTTAATGCAGAAGTTCACTCTTCTCTAAAACAGTCAGATGAACAAATGTTAGGCATTATTTCCAGCCTAAAAGAGATGAAAACACCAGTGTGGCATTTGTAAACATGCTTGCAAGATGATCTAAAGATGTTATTGTCTTAGTCTCAACCCCTTTTTGCACTAATTTTGTAATAGCCGGATGATTTATGGAGAAAATATCATTTGGCTTTTATGTTGTGAGCAACAGAAGAATGATTGCTTCTAAAGTGTTGCTGTTTAGTGAGATATTAATGGAGGGATAATCCATTTACATTTTTACAGCGGAAGTTTTGTAATGCTGTTGGGATTCATTTATTCTCTGCATTTGCAAAATAGCCTCTACTGAAATAAGCTGCAGTAATTTGCTGTGGAGGAATATAGTAGTTTGTCAAAAAAAAAAAATCAAAGCTCCATAACAATGTCCTGCTGCTGAAATAAGCAGTTGTTTCTTAAATAAATGTTAAATAACTTTTCACAGGCACCTTATAAAGTGGATCAGAGTTGCATATTCCACATGCTGTATAAGGTAAGCAGCCTGTATACATTTTAGCTATGTGGCTTTTGTTGATCTGCAGTGGGCAGTGAGATGCATAAATACAAGTAACATTTCACTTTATATTTATCTTCTCAGTAGCAACTGTTTGCTGGTTCTGCCCTATCCCATCTAAATTCTCTTCTAGGTGATCAGTGGTTTTGTCTAATCTGACTCTCTCATACAGTCCTGCTAGGCAAAGCCCTAAGATTCCCATTACTTTGTGCAAAGAATGCAATTTTCATTTACAAATGAGTGTTGTATTCCTCTACTGCCTGTCCTGGCACTGCAGGAACTAGAAAGTGATTATTTTGAACTGTAGACAGAGACCTGCTGATGTTTTCAGCTGTTCAGGTAACCTTTGCAGAAAAATTCGGGCAGGGAACGAGGGACTAAAGATGGTCTGACATTGCGCATCTGGTCAGGTGGCGTATTGGTAGTTGGAGATGATGTACACTGAGAAAACACACATGCAGACAGAAATGTGATGCAGCTGACCAAGTGCTTGGGTGCTTCAGCACTAAGAGGAAAAGAAGCTGGAACAGAAAAAAAGCCCTCTATTGAACTTACCCCATTATTAAATCTTAGAGCAGTCTGTTTCTTCCAGATCCTTTTCAGTATGGAAACATTTGAACTGATCATAATTTGACTCATGTAGCATGCCCTGCATATTGCCTTGCTATATGACACATGTATTTTATTGACTGTTGGCCTGCATACTCTGTGTATATGTGTGTGTGTGTGTAAATTGCAGACAAAAGCAAATTATTTCTCAACTCCATTTTTTGTATTCAGCTGCAAGGATTGAACAAATAACATGATGTTGGCTGGTGTCATGCATGGTGTGGCTGTGTGTGAACTCTGGGCTCTGCAGCTCTGGGAGCTCTTGTGGCCTCTCTGAAACACACCACTTGCTATGGATCAGTTAGTGAATAGAAGGCACATGTTAAAATTACACTTTGCAGACTTATCTGTACAGCGTGGGATTGTGAACAGTGCCTGGAGCAGCACAGGCTTCTGAAGCTGTAACAGAAGCAAAAACTCTGCTTAAGTTTGCTTCTTTTTGATGCAGAGTCCTTGAAGTACTGGGCTCCACACCCTCCTCTAAGAAAAGGGAATGCAAAGCTAGTACAAGCCTACAGATTTTTTCTTTTATAGATCAGAAATAAACATCTTATACAGCCTGTTTTCTTAAAAGCTGTTACAGGCAGCAACAAATGGCTAACATTTGGATTCCCACATCCAATTTCAATCAACTGGACAAGGGGAGAGGAAAAGGGAAACTATGTGTTTTAAAATAAGCTTAGCAGAGGAGAGATCCATTACCCAAATTTGGATGTTCTCTGAAATATGATGTTTTGTTATAACCCTGTGAGTCAGTGATTTCAACGCAAGCTAACACTAGGTAAAATTCTGTTGTCTATGCTGTGCATGGAGATCAGAAAGGACCCCACAATTGTGTTTTTGACCTTAAGGCTTATGAAATGCACCCTTAGGAGCAGCTGTTTTTAGGATAGATAGTGCTCTAAAACTTCCTCGCATAATCAGAAAACTGTTTCTAATGAGAAAGCATGGAGATGTAGGCACTCTGCAGGATGGGGCTGTACTGTACTGAGCTTCTCTCTTGAATGGCCAAAGCACACATACAGCTCCAGCAGGCAAGAGTTGGCAAGAGGGTTGCAGAGGCAAATAGAGAGAGGATATTACTGGTGCATCTTCTTATAATGCACTGCTTGTAAACTGCAAGTACATCTGGAAGAGAAAACTTGTAATAGCCTATATTACTTGTGTAATTATGTTCTTTTTAGCTGCAAAAGTTAGGTAAGAGAAATACGTTCTTCAAAAACACTCCTGTAGCAGCAATTGCAGGAAGCTGTGATGGCTTTCAATGTACAAAGAAAAAAGACATGAAACAAAATTTAGATTAATCAGCTTTCAATTATCCTTTGAAGTGTCTTTAAATCATCATTTTAATATCATACTCACATTGAACCTGATTTACATTCACTTGCAAACTTCAAATATGAAGTCCCTGACTAATTTCAGGGTGAATTCTAGATGGGAGATGATATGTCCCTGAAATGTATCATTCATTTTCACATTTAATACTTACTCAGAAATGGAGCCAAAACATTATCTTAATGCTCAAACAAATTTTGTCTATTACAAAAAGGGCTTTAGTCAACTAGATTGTAGAGAAACTGTACTGAGTTAGGGGTTATTCATGGGGAAATGTGACGTGTTAATCCTAGTTTTCACTGGGGAGACTTACTGGCCATTTACACTATTATGTGTGAGTTTTTTAAATATACAGTTTCCTAATTTGAAGGTCAGAATTCAAGTCAAGCTCATTTTCCTGAAAGGTAATTTTCAGGTGGAAAAAAATAAAATATTAAAGAAAAATTTGAGAGTGATGACATAAAACAAACTGAAGGTTCAGCTAAGGTTGCACAATTAACTCTAGATTCCACAATGCAAGATTGTCATTTGCAGGAAAAAAAAAACAATTACACTAAGACAACTTATTCTGAATCCAAAACTTTCTAAAGTTTTGCTTTTTTCGTTTTGATTTTCTCTGTCCATCCTGGGCTCAAAGAAGACCTTCAAATATAAGCTGTATTGAAGCAAGTGTATCCAGCAAAGTAAGTTAATCTGAAATGACTCTAGAAGGAATGATAAAAGCAATTGTAACAATCTCTATAAAATAAACCAGAAGGAAGAAAAAGAAATAACTTTCTACAGGGAGATCAATAATGAGTAGGACTCATGTTTTCTAAAGACCCCAGGAACCAGCTCATAACTAAACTTGTTAAATACTGCTAGCACCAAAAAGACTGATTTATTTTTTTCCCCAGGAGGCTGAACAGCGGCAGACCTCTGACAATTAAGACCTTTAAAAAAAGTCAGTTTTGACATCTGTATCAAAGACATGCAGGGAATCTGTTAATTAGTTTGACAGTCTCATGATGAAATGCTTCATCTTGGGGTCTTGATGTTGGAGACATTTCAGCCTCTATCTTCAGTCAACTGAGGAGGATAGGTTTCTCCTTTTCTGGGTCTAGTATCTTGAACTTGCAGGAAGTCCATGCGATTTATTTTTCTGGGTTCAGCTGGTGCCCTGTGCAAAATTCTTCCTTGGAGGCTTGTGGGGAAGAAAAGACATTTGCTAGGTGGCCGTGAAGAAGTGGTGTCCTCTATTTGGGAATTGTAGTCAACTACTGATCTTTAGCAGACAGTTGCTATATAGCAACAAATATGAGGCATCAGGTAGTTGTGTTTTCATTGAGGACAAGGTTTTAAGTTGGCTAGATTAATCTGTGATGGTGAACTGTGATGAAGCTGCTAATGTAAAAGAATACAACAGCACCTACCAGTGTCACCTTTATCATTCATAGACATGGTACAAGTGAAAAAAAAATCTCATCTCACTGGGTGCCACACATCAGATCTGGAGATGAACAAGCAGAGAAAAATCATACTTTTTATTGTATGCAGTCCTTTTCCCCAAAAAAGGTTCACTGGTAACTTGAGTACATTATCTAAACCTGAGATGTTTGGTTTTTGTTTTAAACTGTCTGCATTTCTCCATTCTGCCTTGTGTTTGATGAAACTCTTCTGCCTGTGCCTCCCAGGCTGACATAGGAGAAACGAGAATCCGTGAGAGGTCACAGTGTTATGACTGGGATTTTCTTGTGTCTCCTCACTCTACAACACCCTGGAAGGATATGAAACAACTTGGGCATATTTGAAGCTCTCTTTTCTCTTACTGTTTAACTGTGATGTCAGAACCTTTTCTGAGAGAACTGATGTAATAACTAACAGTTTAAGAAAACCAGGGCTTACTGATAATTATTAGAAATGTTCACTAGCCTTAGCACTACACAAGCTTTTGGGGAATTGTGGTGCATTCTGATGAGTGTATTTTATTAACAAAATGCTTCATATTTTAATGGGCTATTTCTATCAGGCAGTTGAGGTGCTGTTATGCTAGTTACTCAATTTTATGAAGTTAAACAATAAACATTAAAGTAAAAACCTCAGGAAAATTGCCAGAGTGCAAAATAGATCTATCCCTTGGCAGATTTAATTTACTCTCATTTTCAAAACGTTTTTCTTCTCATTTAGTAACATGCATTTTGCTATTTTGAGCAGAGGAAGACAGACTTTGTTTTGACCCTCTAGGTCCAAAGGCACAGAAAGGAGTGATCTTTTTTCTCCAGGGGGTGACAAGCTTTCTTTTCAATTAATCCAAGTTTTTCCAATATGAGGGCTGTTGCTGATTCTACACTTGAAATCTTTGAGGCTGGGCCATAGTGAAGTTGAGCTGGGAAGCAAACCAGTAAGAAACCTGGAATGGTTAAGTTAGAACAGTTGTTCATCTTTTCTGTTTTCTGCATTTACCTACTTTTATAGACAGTACTGACACGTTTTTGTGATTATGAAGAATGAAGTTACTCATTTAGCTGTAGTCTCACTCTTCCACATGCATGAATCTCAGCAAGTCAGTGTTTTGTTTGTGCAGAACTTGGGAAGTAAATACATAGCCCTCGGGGCAGATATAGCCCATTAATTCTTTTTGTTTTCACCTAGCCTTCAGGCACATAATTATTTTTCACGTGTTACTGTCGGAAAACCCTAAGCTATGGGATTAACGTGAGTCTATCAAAGCTGTAGAAAGGCATAGTTAGTTCTCAGGAAAGAACAAGACCTCCATTCTCCAAGGTGGAATATAAATCATGTGGGCAAGGAGGGAAGTCAGGCTCCACATTATGGTAAGCATAAAATTTCTAGGCAAGAAACTCTCCTGCTCTGTGCAACTGTTACTACTCAAGCTATGAGCCCCAGGCACAAAAGGCTTAGTTTCATGACACAGATGGCAGTTCATCTGCCCAGACAGCTGGGCTATTTCACCCTTGGACCTGTTCTACGAGAGATCTTCAAAAAGGGTTAAAGAGCAATAGGGTTTGGGCTTAGCTGTTTAGTATGTGCGCTTCTCCCAGTTGCTTCTTTGCCAAAGACTCAGTACCAGTGTGTTTTCTTTTGATGTCTTTGCTTTGCTTCCAAAGCACAGAGAGAGAAGGAGTGCTAGTAGTCGTGTTTTGACCCTTTAAAAAGTTATATTGCTATATATACTTTTTATTTGAAAATATTTTAAAAAATATTTAAAGAACCTTGGAGAAAGGGATGGTAACCATTCCTGTGGTCAGGAATATTCCCATTCCCCAGTCAAGCTGTTTCAGGGATGGACCAACGCAATGAACTGAGTACCTAACCAGCTGCCTGTTGCTGGTAGCTCTAGAGCCAGCTGAGGCCTGCAAGGCTGACGCCTGCGGCTGCCTGGGAGTGGCCGGGCCTTCCCTGCATACAGCAAAGTTGCATTCAGCAGTTTTGTTTCTGAGTGAATAAATGTGTCTGGGCCTGAGCTGCTGATGTGGGGCCAGCTCTGATGTCCTGCCATGTGTGGCAGAGTTAAGTGAAGTTCCACTTTTTGTTGGGATCCCCAACTGTGGCCATACCATCTGACCCCTTCAGCTCTTGGACTGAGCAAATTGCTAAAAGCCACGTCTGTCTGCCTGGCCCAACACAGGCATTTCTGCAGCTCTCATTGATTGATCTAGTGGGTCACAATCTTGTTTCATGCACATAAGGCCTGTACTTGTCTCTGCCTTTTGGATCTGACTTATTTTAGCTATTTAGTGGTGGTGATTTTTGCTCCCTGTGTGCGAGGAGAATCCTTCCAGCTCCGGGCCCTCAGTCTGGGACTTGCTGAGAGCTGTAAAGATGAGGAAGAGGATCCTGACTGAGTAGAAAGGGGAATCCCAGCATCAAAAACAGGTTTACTGTGTGGAAAGTGGCAGGGAAAATTCCCATGATCTACGGAAAGAGGGTCATCAGCAAGAAATACAAGACAGCATTTTAGAAGAGTTTGAAGCCATGGTGGGAGAGGCTGCATTAGAGTTAAATCCTTCAATACAGGATTTTTCATCGTCAGATAAAAGAAGGTGAAGTTTAATAAGTGCTGAGTAAAGCAATCTTAGCTGTATCCAAAGCCTAAGAAATAAAAGCAAATTAAAATAATAATTAAAAAAAAGAATAAAACAACTAGGCCTAAAATAGAAGAGCCAGTGTTGCTTGTGAACACTTCCCAATTCTTTGGGCTTGTTCTTGGGTTGCTTTTTTCTTCCTTCCCTTGTTTTCCTTACTGCCCTGCATCAGGCAGTGCTTGATATCATCACCTTGTTGTCATATCTGCTTGGGGAAACAAATTTGTCACAGCAGTTTCCTGTCAATACCCTGTCTTCAGTTAGCAGCATGTGTCTAGCTTGAGCACTGTAGGATGGTGTCACTTTTGCTGATAAAAACCCACTCTTTTCATTATCTATTGAAGAATGAACTGCACGCTGGCATTACTCAGATTTGGAAATCAAGTGTGCTGTCAGAGATTGAATTTGTAGCAATCATTTGAAGTCACAGTTTCAGCATATGCATAGATTCTATAAGCCTAGATTTCTTGTGATTTCTATAAAAGAGAAAATTATCCACATTCAGAAAGATTTCTCTGTTATTCTGTGATTTTCAAGCTCAGGTTTTTATTTATTATTTACATGTAAATATATATATATATATAAAATCTATGTATTTTAGATTAATATCCTCAGTGTAATGTTGTACCTGCACATAGAAGTGGTGCCACAGAGAGCTGACAGCCTCTTTACTTTTCTCTCACCTGTTGCTTCATTCTCATTAGAATTTTACATTGCTTGGTGTACTGATGGTGTCAGAGAGGGTAGTGGTGTGATGAGACTAGTTATATCAGAGTTGTTTGGTTGCTACCTGTACCAGACAGTTTTCAAAGAGGTATTCCCTAAGTGGGAATTTAAGATAGAACCGAATCATCAGTAGGTCAAATGGTAGTGCTGTTTAGGTGATGTATCCTAAGAGAAACAGGTACTTAGAGAAGTGTAAATTACAAGAACTAAGCAAATGATCATCTTAGTTGAATCAGTCAAGGAAAACTATCGCGTAACTATAGTATGAAAACAGTGAATGTAACCTTGGAAATAGTTTCACTAAGCATTGTATCAGAGGTTACATATGACACTGTATGGAAAGCAGAGATTCATTAAATCCCAGAGCAAATACTACATGCAAGAGGATGGAGGCCAAAGAAGAAAATATGCATTTGTCTACATATGTAGATCCACATAAATCTTTCTGGCCATGTTTGCCAAGTCTAAATTGGAATGAATGTGGTTGCTGCTTTTTTTTTTTTTTAATAATAATCACTGTCTGTGTTGAAACACTCAGCTTGTTTTTTTTGCCATGTGGGAAATTCTTCCTGAAACTAAATTATGACATTCAATTTAGCTGCAAGTTCAGGTTTTGTAATGCAAAAGATCAATAATAGTGTTTTCGTTTGTTTTAAAGAGATGTCTTTTTAGACCAACATAAAGGCTGAACAGAGAGTAGATAAACTGGGCCCATGATCTGAATCAACTGCCTCAAAGATCTGATGGACCATATTGAAATTGATTGTTGGTAATAGCTATGAAGGAGGCTGTGTGACACACAGTAGGTCATGGTAATGTGAGAATGTGAAGGAACTTCAGCCTGTGCTGAAGTGCTCTGAGGAAGAGGAAAGTTGAGGTGAAGAGAGCACAGAGTGAAGAGCTAGGAGCCAAGTTCAGGGTGAGATGGTCCAACCACAGCTGCAGAAAATTTCTGAATTCCCAAAGGGCCCCCCTGTTTTAGCATCTTCTGCAGCTGTTCCTACTGAACGGACTTCTTGGCTTTGTCCTCCCTTCCCTGCAGTCCAAGTAGTGATACCACATCTTTTCTGCAGAATTTACTGCTTTAGAGGTGGGTGGCCAATTTTATGCTCAATTACAGAGCAGAATGTACTCCCTCAGCCACTTCTGCATCTCTTCCCCTGTCCTGGCTTGGTATTTGTGAGCTATCTGATAACAATATTTGCCTCACCAGGGGACTGGCCCAGGCTTGATGATCCAGTGAATTTAGTATTAATGTGGAAGTGCTGCAGAGGTGGCACAACTGTCGGAAGATGGGCTGGAGTCTGTTTCTTTGTGCACTGTCAGCACTACCATCTTCTAGTGGCAGGATTGTTGGGAAAGATGTGTGAAAAGACAACACAAATGTTAGAGGCTCCAGGAGGAGTCTGGCATTTAGCAAAATGTCTTTCCTTGAAAACCGACAAGTTAATAAATGATGGAATCAAAACTGGAATCCTGCAGTGTCACTTCAGAGTTGGTGGTAGGAGCAGAGCAGCACTTTAACACTTTGCCTGAAGGGAGTGAAAAAAACCATTGTGAGTTAAAAGAAGAAACACTCATCTGGTAATTGCCTGACGCAATATTCTTGTCTACAATAAACTGTTACAATTTTCAGACTTCAGAAATGATCCTGATAAGTTCAGTTTCATGCTTGTGTGTGAAGTGGCCTGGTGTTCAAGACTGCTATGTACCAGAAGTTGTATGGGTCAAGTTGTGCTAAAAGTATATTCTGAAAACAAGGTAGCAAGGCAAATGTTAGGACTTACATACCTTTGATTAGCAGTACAGATGTACAAATAGAAGAAAGCAGTTCCCTCTGTTTCAAAGCCCACAGTGAGATTCTAGAGCTGCTTTTAAAGCAAAACACAAAATCAAATATTTTTTTTACTTTTAAAATGGAGAACATTTGATTTTGAAGCCTTGAAGATGTGACCAGAAAGGCCCAGGATGCCATTTGAAGGACTGAGGTAGTTCCAGGATTTAGTGTTAACCTGTCTATCAGTAGTATGATACTACTTACCTGTCTCACATTCTGAGGGTTAATTACTTAGATTGCACTGCACTTTGAATGTATCTCGTATCAGGTGATGTCTGTTGTCTGAATCAAAAGATTCAAAAAAGCACTAAGCACTGTTTTGAGTTTGTTTTCTTTTTAAGTCATCTGGCAGCACCTTTCCAACCTACTAGTGTGCTACAGGGTAAGTTTATTTTAGGACAAAGAGAAGAGCAAGCTGTTTTGAGATGTTTTCAGTTCACTTAAGGCATTTTTTACTTGCTATAACTTTAAGTAATAAATTGATTTTGAACATGTTAAAAATTCCTGCAGTTTGTGAATAAACATTTGAAATGCTGTTCTTCATGCCATAAGCTCCTCAAGAAATGTTTATTCTAACAGGAAAGCTTAAAATCTTTTTTTGCTTCATCTTTCATCAAACCAAAACCATCCTTTTCCCAACATTTTGAGGAGCAGTTGTGCCTCTCAGCTAATCATATGGGAACTGCTTTTGGCTTTGGGGGACAGAGAAAAATAAAAAGAAGTAAATAAACAAGGCTGCTAACTGTTATTGGAGACTCTAGAAGAACAAAAGAGATGCCCTAGAGATTAGCTTGAACTAAAATCTGTCATGCTCTGAAAAAAACAACTGTGCAAATTCCAAAGTCTGCAGAAAGATAAAGGAGTAAGTGGACTGGCCTGACATGTAAAGACCAGTTAGTTCCTTTAGGAAAGCCTGGTTCACTGATTTGGACCAATCTCTGTCTGAAATGAAACCAAAATATAGCAGACAAGCAAAATGTCTTCTTAAACCCCTTTCGCAGTAACATGTGACTGAATATCAGCTCTAGACTCAGAGTCTGCCTTTGCTTCTTTATTAAGATGTTTGACCTAAGGTCAATGGATAAGTTCTTTTCAGCAGTCCATTGTGTGAGCAGTGGTCTGGTCTCCTAGGTCTTAGTGGAACAGTTTCTTTCCAGATCAGAGTGCTTCCAGCAAATAAGATATTTTGAGGTAAGCTCTCTCCCATGGGGCTAGTTGATCTAATCTGTTCTCTTTCCATCTCTTTCCTAGTCCCAGACTTTTATATTTGCTCACTTCGAGCTGTGATGAAGCTAGCTCTCTTTTGTAGTGAACTTTGCTGCAAGTGTGCGGTAAGTGGCCCAGCCTGTCCATATTCCACTGTATCATTAATACAACTTCTCAGTTTTGACTTTTTCATATTGAGAATATTAAAAGGGAATTTCATAACACATATTATATACCATGATTTCAGGCTACTGCTAAGCTGCTAGTATAGATTTTAATATGTTCAAAAATTGCATTGGCTGTTGCCTGCCCTACGATAATGTATAGTTGTTTGGATGTATGCATTAAGTGCATAAGCAATTGTAGCTCTCCACTGGCATTTCTCCAGTAACATTCTACTTTTTTCTCCATTTAAGACCATTCCAGTCAGTTTTCATGGCCGAAGACATGGTCTTTGTCAAATAGATGATACTGTTTTGTGCTAATGTCAGCAATCATATCTAAAGAGAGAAGAGATTGGGTGAAGTAAACTTAGGCTTAATAGTGGTATTTTATCCCTGTTGCATGTGCAAATACTTCAGTCCTCTGTCTCCACATTCTACCAACTATCCAGTAAATCACCTCTTCTATCTGAAGTAGGGATCTTTCAAGTGAAGGAAGGCTTTGGAGCTACTTCTTTCCATTTTCTCCCTCTGGGGCACAGGTAAAGCCCCAGTCTCATGCAACTACCCTTAATATGTCACAAAAGCAGATCACCTGGGACATGAGTAGAGATAAATCTAGGCAAAACAAATGACTCAGTGTTCTTGTGTTCTTGGAAGCCACCTTTACTGCTCTGTTGTGCAACACAAATTTTCCCTCCCTCCAGTGCAGCAGCTGAAAGAGGTGTTGCTATAACCCAATGCAATAAATTTTAGGAGGGAGAAAGAGGACAGCAAAGCAATAGGACCACATTGTTATTTCCTGTTTGCTTTTCTGAATGATGATACTCCAGGTATTTGTGTTCTTACTTGACTGTCCACGTGCTATGGTTTGTGTTGTACAGCCAGCAGACAAGCCAGTTTTACAAGGTGCACTAAGGATGTATTTGTCTATGCCACGCTTGTTCGCAAACCCTATTCCTTGTTCTTTTGTTGTTTTTCTTTCTGAGTGGCACTTCTGTCACATTTTTGAACTAATATGATAGTCACAGACATTTTCGTAACCTGAAGGCTTGTAGAGAATTTTAGTTCCTATAGAAAAACGTGCAAATCAGGACATGTAAATTTGGATGGGGAGTAGTCCCTCTAAGTTACTACTTGTTTAGGTGTTTCAGGGCCTGCCAGAAAGACTCCCCTTTTTCTCTTTGGATGGATCTTCCCCTTGACAGTTGTTCTAGCCAAACAGAAAATGCCATTGCTAAGACAAATCCCTTTCCCCTTTCCACTGAACTAATGTGACATGATATTCAGTCTAAATAAATGCCATTAGCAAAATAAATCTTTCAGGGAAAACTGAAACACCTTCATGAAAACAGAAAGTGGTGACTCCTCAGAGGCTGGGTGGAAGATCAGCAAAGCAGCTGTCGTCGTTTCAAACACACTTTTCAGTGGGAAACTCAAGTAGTGAGAGGGGAACACGTGAATGCCTGCAGTGAAGGAAGGCACAACCCATTGCGATGTCTGATGGGAGGAAGGTCTGCAGAATATCGGTTGCTGCTGGTATTATTTCACTTCTCCTCTAAGAACTGTTCCTTTCTATGTTTTTTGGGGACTGCCAAAATTTAATTTTAGATTTCCATGGGCTAGAGCAGGCCAGGAGACCTCTTCCTCTGTCCAGGTTAATTTGGCAGACTAAGCTGGAGAGTTTCAGATTCTGGTGTGTGGGTTGTTGCAGCAGAACCCAGGTTCTTCAGTCAGATTGCATGTGTGTTTGTTTATTGATAATGCTTTGAGGGAACATGGTAATGCTAAATGACAGGCAGATCTCTCTAAATTTTACACTGCAGTATGAATGAGGAAGTCCTGCACAATAATTGGCCAGAAGGAATAGCAAGGTCTCTGTGGCCCTGAATTACTATACTAATTGCTATTCTTTCCCCTCAACTCTGCTCCAGTACTTTGGGTGACATAACTTCTGCCAAGCCTCAGTTAACTCATCTGTGAAACAGGGATAATCAGATTTGCTTACCTTATGGAGATTAATTTATTAAGTTTATATCGCAAAGCAGTGTGAAGGCAAAAATTTTATGGAAATGTTGAGTAGTAGCCATGTTACATTAATTTTGTTCGTTGAGTCTCATCACACATAATGTCAATGCACTTCTGCAAATTATGGAAGCACAAACTAATCAAAATATAGGCTTTTCTAATTCTGTTTTTATTTTGCAATATTTTTGCTAGTTTTCCAAATCAATATGAGTTGGGTAAATAAATAAATGGCATATCTTTTGTTTTGTAGTGCAGGCCATTTTAAAGTCTGCTCTGGAAGATGGCTTGAGATCTTCACTTTTTTCTGCTTCCTATTCTCTGATCATCTCACAGTTTTAACCCCTCTGTCCCTTGCTCCATCTCGCTCTTGTTGTTGTTGTTTTTTGTTTTGTTTTGTTTTGTTTTGTTCTGTTTTTTTTTTTTTTCTTCCAGTGATTCAACTGCACTTAAAACTCTTTGGCCCAATATTTCTATTTGCTATGTCTACTTTTGATGAGTTTGATTTGAATTTCACTGTGCCTTACCATCCTGACTGGTGGATATAACCTAGGAACTGAGTATCCACATGTGTAGAACCTACAGGGAAAAAAAGAAGCCCTTGTAGTTCATCTTCTGGGGTACGGTGACAATTGCAGGACAGAAAGTTCTGCTCTGCTGTTCCTCATTGAGAACAAATGTGCTTTTGCAAAACCACAACTAGGGAAGAAGGCAATACTTGGCAAAGAAGCTTCCATTAAGAGCACTTGCTGGAAATGTCTGCACATTGTTCCTGAAAAATACACTACAGGACACTGCAATCTTCAATTTGTATTATTTAAAATAGACAGAGAAAGAACTTTTCCAGGGGACCCAGGTGTCTTGTTGGGGAAGCTGTTGAAGGATACAGAAGCTCGTCACAGCCAGAGCCACTCCAAAAGCAAAGCAATCCCCTAGATGATCCTTGAGTCCCAGAAGTGGGTTGTCCAAGAGAGGAAGGCATTAACAGCAACAACAGAAGGCATGAAGTCCAGTGCACAGAGAGTGCTATTCTTGGTCCCCAGTGTAGTGGCAGAATGTAATTAGGTGTTCCTGTAAGCAAACCATTTTCAAGCAGACCTATTTTGAGGTAAAAGAGAAAGTAGATGGAAAAATAAGTACAGCACCTGTATGTGAATGATACATTCTCCCGGAAAACTGTGACTGCAGAGAAGCAGCATGCGTAATGTAGGTGTTTTCATTCTATTTCTACAAAAATGCCATCTTTAAAGGAGTGGGCTGGGTTTTTGTGTATCTTTGGGGTTATCTGCATTTCAAGCGATATGCCAGGGACCAGGCAGTACAATATGTATTTGGCATCCTGAACTCTCAGCTCTGATATGTCCAGCATCTCCCAAGGCTGACATCCAGCAGTAATCCCAAGTGGATTGGCCTGGCCAGCAAGCACCCCTTCCAGAACAAGGGAAGTTGATCTGGCTCCTGTTGCTTATTACAGTCATTATTATGGATTATTTCAGAGGGTGTTGGTCAAAGTTTGACCCTTTCCCCTAAGGGCAGACTGTATTCTTCTTTTAGTAGTGCTGTCTCAGGCTTCCAGGAACAGAAACTTCCCAATGGCTCACAAAAATGTTCTCTTAATCCAGGGAGGTCCTGCAATATTGTCACTTAGTGTATTTTCTGTATAAAGGAGCAATTTCAAATCCATTTTTAAAAGGCTGCAGTGACTTTCTCTTGGGACTTGTGTAGTTAAGTTCTTAATAACTCATTTGTTGAGCTATTCATTCTCAGGGAGTTGAATGTTCTCCCTGTGCTCCTGTGGGAACACACCAGGCTCAGGCTCTGCATATCAACTGTATGTGGACAAAGACTTCATATCACACTATCATCAAGGATGAGATCGAGTGCACCCTTAGTAAGTTTGACATCATCACCAAGCTGTGTGGTGTGGTCGACAGGCTGGAGGGAAGGGATGCCATCCAGAGGGATCTGGACAGGCCTGAGAGGTGGGCCTGTGCAAACCTCATGAGGTTCAACAACGCCTAGTGCAAGGTCCTGCACTTGGTTCGTGGCAATCCCAAGCACAAATACAGGCTGGATGTAGAATGTATTGAGAGAAGCCCTGAGAAGGACCTGGGCGTGTTGGTGAATGAGAAGCTCAACATGAGCCAGCAATGTGCGCTTGCAGCCCAGAAAGCCAGCCGTATCCTGGGCTGCACCAAGAGAACTGTGGCCAGCAGAGTGAGGGAGGTGATTCTCCCCCTGTACTTGGCACTCGTTTTACCCCACCTGGAGCCCTGTGTTCAGCTCTGGGTCCCCCAGCAGAGGGACATGGACCTATTAGATAGAGTGAGTCCAGAGGAGGGCCACGAGGATGATCAAAGGGCTGGAGCACCTCTCCTATGAAGACAGGCTGAGAGAGTTGGGGTCGTTCAGCTTATAGAACAGAAGGCCCTGGGGAGACCTCATAGGAGGCCTACAGGAAAGCTGGGGAGGGACTCTTTGTCAGGGAGTGTAGTGATAGGACAAGGGTTAGTGTTAAACTAAAAGAGGGTACATTTAGATTAGATATAAGGAAGAAGTTCTGTACTATGAGGGTAGTGAGGCAGTTGAACAGGCTGCCCAGAGAAGCTGTGGATGCCCCATCCCTGGAGGTGTTCAGGGCCAGGCTGGGTGGGGCTTTGGGCAGCCTGGTCTCGTGGGAGGTGTCCCTGCCCATGGCAGGGGGTTGGAACCAGGTGATCATTAAGATCCCTTCCAACCCAAACCATTCTGTGATTCTGTGAGTCTATGAAAGTTACCTGTAACAGTTACCTGTTACTGTACAAGTGTGTGTGCACAGTCTGTCCTGCAGGAACACACCTGAAGAACCTGTCTTTGACAGGAGCTCCTTGTTTCTGTTTCTTTTCCTCTCTGATCAGTCACTGGCAGTTCATGGAAGCACCAAGCATCATGATGCGACACATGAAGTGGATTATTCTCTAGATCAGGACTGGGCAGAGGCAAGGCAGGCATGTCAAACACAAAGTCAACAGGCGACTGTTGGAGGAGGCATTTAAAAAGAGTTGGATATTCCCCTGCCTACATCACATGGAAAGATAAAGGGTACATACAAATTTCTACCACGTGCAGACATCAGTTTTATCTTTTGGGCCAGCATTTATTTTTTTATTAACTTTGAGAGAGGAATGTGATTTTTTTAAATGTCCATGCTTAGGAGCAGAAGTTTGACACACAGCATCACCTCAGCAGTCCACCAACCATTGGAACAGCTCTGGAGGTTGGGTTTTGCTGTGAGGGGCAAGAGATCATTGCAGTAATTGTGGTTTTCTTTCATTTGGATTGCAGACCCTCCTGACTGCCTCTGGCTGCTCTGTTGTACCTCAGGATGCCTTCTTTTGCAGAGGGTATCACTGTTGTCAGGCTGAGTAAAAAGGGTGTTTCCCACTGTAATGAAAAGTCGTGAGACAAACTTTCTAGGTAACAGGTGAGACCAAACTGTAAGACAGAGCAAATAGCACCATTAAAAACAGATAGATCTGCTGCACCCAGGTTTCAGTTGTGTGGCAGAAATTCTTCTTTTGAAGGGGCAGAATGGACAGAATGGAGCTGTGGCTGAAAGAAATCTCAGCCCACTTCATTGGCACCAAGCAGAGGTCAGCTCCCAGGGAGCAAAAATCTGCCCTGGTAGCGTCCAGAAGCAGAAATCTGTGAAGCTGTGCAGCTGTAAGCAACTAGTTCAAATAGAAACTAAGATGCAAAGAAATCTATAGTATTAGAAGCAGGAATGTAATTAAAAGAAGTTCATGGTTTGGGCTTCACAAAGACCAAGCTAGGGTAGGCTGATGCATCCTTGAGAAAAAGGAGAACAGGCAGACAGCTGCTGTTAAAAGTAATAAACAAAACGAACCACATACAAATTGAGTAGTCTGGTTTTCTACAATGTTTACAGGCGCTGCTTGTAATGGGGGTGTTTTTTTCAGAATATTGTTCTTTCAATTTTCAACATGGTCTTTTAATAGGTACTGAATGGCCTTTTAATAGGTACTGGCCAAATTGTAATTTCTTAGGTTGTACAGAGGAAAAGCCACTGTTGGCTCAGTTTCTTTCTTGAAAGTTTTTAACATTTTACTGAATGCTTTCATGCAAATGTATGGCGGAATACCTCCAACTGATAACTAGTTACACATACCTGTGAAGTTAAAATGTAGTGTGTCAGTGTAGTAGCTAGTGCAAATTAAATTCACAGATTGAACTGGCAACAAAGGGGAGGAAAGGGTCATTGACTATGTGAGAGGCTCAAGAAATCCAAAGTAATACATTTTTGAGACAGAATGTTCAGCATCATCGGTTAGGTAAAAGTGGTAAGATTTCATAAAATCCTTACAGTATTGTAAATGTATCTACAAGGCAGAATATTAATATTGCCAGCATTTATTACAGCTGAATAAAACATGGTGTTTTCAGATCATGGGGAGTCATGTAAAGCTTGTTCCCATTCACATGGATCCACATCTCCTGGGTCTTGTGCAACGAAGGAAACCAAAAAAGCTTAGAGCAAATTTCTACTGAAACCTAAGTATCAGGGTTTTATTTATATATTGATGATCCCTAAATATTTTTTATTGATTTAAATTTAATTTATTTATAAGCCAAAGCTTTATTTAAATATTTGTTTATTTTTATGATTCCCACATGAACATAAAAATGATATTTTCTCAAAACGTTATTTGAATTTCTGAAAAAGTTGCCAAGACTTTTTTTTTCCACTGCAGAATTCCTCAAGATTTTGAGTTAGTAATAGCATCTAAGCTCAGTGATTTTTCTGTTTGATGTACTGATTTTGAACAGCTTCAGTGTAGGTAACTGGACTGTGTATTTTACTTGCGTAGAAGCAAATGATGTTGTCATGGAGTTATTACATTTTAAACACTGAGTGAAATTTTCCAAAGTTACTTGTCCTCATCTTGGATCAGTGAAGGTATTTGTGCTTCTGAAATCAGCCAGAGGCAGGCACTCACACATTTCTGTACATCTGGGCCTTGAAAGCAGGCCTGGTGTTCCTGAGCTCACAGAGGTCCTCCTGAAAGCTGTACCCATTTTCAGCATCTCCAGAACCTGGCCCTGTTATATATATTTTTCCAGCAAAACCTATCATGTTGCTTGTTGCATGTAATAAAGCCTGCATACCTTGTGGGACAAGCAAGATAGTGCTGGAAGGATCACAAAGGTTTTTGAGCATTGCACCTGGTTGTGTCCCCTAGTGTCTCCCTTGCAGTGTAAAAGTTTTGACAGGAGGATAATTTATTAAGCTAAAATGTATAACCGTGGAAGAAAAAGTGACTTGCTCAAAACAATTGTTGCTGTTAGCAAAAGTGTCTGAAGCTCTTTGATACAGCAAATACAGGGTATGAATGAACCTTTCGTTGTGACATGAAGTAGGTCAGTGTGTGTTGAGCAGGCTGTAACAACTACTGGCTTCTGCTTGAATTATGGAGAAAGCTCCCGCACAGATGTAGTGTATCTTTATAGAAGGCACATCTTCTGAAGAGAGGGAAGCCAAAGTTTAGTGCTTAGATAAGGACTCAGCATCAGATGTGACAAATCACAGTTCCATCTATTTTTATTTCAATAACATTAAAAAGCAATGGAGGGGAAAGAAATCTACTTCTGTGCTGTGAGAGTAGCTTTGACTGATGACTAAGTGCCAGCCTGGGGAATTACAGCAGCTCTGTGTGGCACACTTCAGTTTTCCTGAATTTCGAAGAAACTGCAGAGTTTGGCCTGCAGGTGCCAGCTTGGTTCATTTTTAAAATTTACCTGAAGAGGTGTCATGTATTGTCTTCAAAAGCACAGTCCCTCTTGCTTTTATACAAGAGGCTGAGCCACACTGGCTACTACAAATAGCAATAAAAATTTCCTGTGCAAAATTTCCTTGGGACCAATGGAAATCATAGCCGCTGCATTAATGAATGTTGCCTCTCCCTGTGGCTCTCTGTTGCTGGTCACGGGCTTGGAGGATGCTCAGTGAGCATCTGATGAGCTGGTTTTTTCCTTCAAGGCAACCCAACTGCAGCAGGCCATGCTGCCGAGGGCACTGGGCTGCAGGAGAGTCACCATTTCTGAACTCACCTCTGATATCAGCCCATTGCAAGGGTCTGGATTTCTTGGATGCCCATGTCTTCATACGTGCCATTTGTCTCAGGGGAGAGAGCTGTGAGAGCCAGAACCATCACAAGTCTGAGCAATTTCCTTACCCCAGATTGATGTTTCACATATGACGTCTGCTGACAGCAGGGAGAGTATGACAAGGGCCTTGAAGAATGAGTGAATACATACAAGTAGTGCTAGTAAGACTGAGGAAAGTATGAAAACCCACTGAAGTTTTGTAAGCCATCAAAGCAACGAGACATTAAGGATGCCTTGGATATTAGAAGAGCTAACTGATTTGTTCATGGGAGATCCAGTTCAATTGGCTTCTGAGCAGGCACCTTAGCCAATTCTAAACGAGTCCCCTTGTTCTGGAAATAGCCTAGTCACCAAAAATTGTGGTATGTGTAGGTTGATCTACCTATGAAGAATTAGGGTAAATTGTCCTGCATAAGACGCTGCTGTTGCAGCTGGATTGCTTCTGTTCCAAGCCTAGCTCTGCATTATTCCGCTGTCTGTAGTGTGGATGTGCCATCTCTCAGACCTGCAAACAGTAGTTCAGGGAGAGGTAATAAAGATTAAACGTGTTTGAGAAGGAAAGAGTTTGGAGCAATATGAGCCTTTGAATTACAGCAAGTTGCCAGGATTTCTGAAGGAGTCTCAGACTGAATAAAGTGACTGTGCTGATAATGAGACTATATAATCTCCTGTGAAATTCAGCTCCCCTGCAACCGTCAAGTCCTTAAACCTTATTCTAGAATGAACTAAACTTGTTGCAGGGAAGAACAATGGCGGCAATAAAATATATTGGGAAACATGGCTAAAGCGAAACAATGCATGTCAGAAAGGAATATTTTGTAATTCTTGCAGATGCTAATGAATTCTAAATATACAGAGTTAACTTCAGGAACAAATCATTGTTGATGACCTAGGAAGTAGGATTAGTATAATTTTATGACTGACATAAAAATGGGTGCTGCATAACACTGCAAATGCTTGTATGTGTAGGTAGTTCTGTTGCAGGAGATAGTAGTCTTTTCAATGTACTTGCAGTCTTTAAGGAGGACTATTGCTCAGCTGAAGTCATATATCCCACACTTTGATTTAATTTCCTATCCATTTGATTGTTCCTTTTTCTCTTTGAATGAAATGAAGTATTGAGTTGGCATGAAACATGGTTGGTTTTGGCTGTAAATATTGTGATGCTATTATATAAATTGTGGGCCTGTCCCCTCCATGAGAAGGTGTGTTCAAATCTGGTTTTTGCATCTTGACAAACATCAGGAAAAAATACCCAGGCAGCACAAGTTGTCTGAGATGTGAAAATGTACGAGATGTGAGGATGAATGAAATATATTAGAACTGCTTAGGATAGGGAGGAAACAAATGACAGGTGACATGATAGAAGAATGTAAAAATAATGAATAGTGCAGAGAAGGCTGGCTGCATGCTTGTACTTACTGATCTGCAGATATAACAAGAACATCCAATGCACTTAGAAGGCACCACATTCAAAAGAGTTAAAAAAGAAATCTTTTATGACGAAAGTGCATAAATAATCACTGACACAATCTTCTCTTGAGCAAAAAGTCTCCAGTGGGTTTGTGGGAAGACTAAACTAATATATTGAGTGGTGTGAATGAAATCTTTCTACTTCAGCACATCCACTCAGCCTTAATGGATGAGAAGAGTCTTCCTCCATTGACTTGTTATTGGAGAATTGTTGTTTGCTGGGCATGGGACTGCTGTCTCAATGAACTGGCATTGGATGCTCAAAAAGATCAGAGAGCTGTTGATCCGCATTACAGCACTAATCCTTCTGTTACTGTAAGTTGATCAGTCTTCAGTCCCCGTATTTCACCTCTTGTTATTTGAGGTTTTTTTTTCTGTGGGATAATGAAAAACTATTTTTTTAACTCACTTGCAGATTACTACCTCCAGATCAAAAAAGCACACAATTCTTGTTTGATATTTAACTCAGATTTTTCTTTGGGTACCCCCATGGTAGTCAATCAAATTACCCAGGACACTAGCTACATAGAGGTTGTTCCTGAAGAAGCTGTTTTTATGCTGAAATAACATCTGTTAGATGAGTAGCAGTTGCAGAAATAGCAAACTACAGTGGTGAAATTTTGCTGCATAGTTAAGGTGATATGGAACCGAAGATTAATGCAATGTGAAAATCAGTGTGAAGATATAAATTGAAGGAAACACAGCCACAGCTGCCATGCTATTCTAAATTTGGAGTAAGGGCCTGAAGAAACCCCACTGCAGCAGAAAAGAATGGAATCCCATATAAAGGCCAAACAGTGTTTTTAAGTACGGAAGTATCTTCTGCGGAAATGAAAAGCAGTTTGTTTGTGTTTTTTTGTTTTGTTTTGTTTTGTTTTCAACCTGAAGTATCTTTTCACAGGATGGCAGGTTGTTTAGAATAAAAATACTTTGATTTCTAACATTACAAGAAAGATGTTGACAAGGCAAGTCCTGTATAAGGCTACCAAGATGGTCAGGGGACTTGAGCACAGGGCACGTGAGCAGCTTGAGTTGTTCAGACCTCAGGCAGGAGTTAATGTAAACTAGAGATACATCAACAGTGTTTTAAATTGGGAGTTCCCAAACCTCACTGCTGCAGCTGCCTCATCTTCAGTGGTACCTCCTCTCCTCTGACGTTGCCCTGAGGCCGACAGGGACCGCTGCTGCGGTTAGTGATGTTGATGCTTCTTCACTGGGTTCTGTAAAGGCTGTTAATACAGCGGAGATTATCTGTGCCGTTTAACCCCTGTCATGTTCTGTCCTGCAGTCATAAAAAGCATCATAGTGTCTTCACTGCAGGGCACTTCCCAGTGAAAGGATTCTCCCACAGTTAAGTTACTTTTTGAAAGTGTATGTGCCAGTATTATCTGGAAAGGAGAAAATCTGGGTATGTATTTTTAGACTGGAATCCTGTGCTGTCCCTTCCTTCTGAGAGCAGCATGCCATCAAGGACATGGTAAGATGAGCTTTCCTTTTTTCCCCGGAGGGGCTGCCAGTGAAGTTGGAGCGCATGATCCCTAGTGCAACAGCAAAAAGAGAAGTTTTGAAACATCTTCAAAAACTTTTTTAATCCTCTCTCCAGGAGGACAGAGGTATTAATAGATCACAGAATAGTTTTCCTCATTTGATTACAAAGATAAAGTTTCTAGGTGCCTTTCCCCCCCTTTTTTTTTTTCTTCTTTAAAGATGAAAGTTGAGTCTCCTGTTGGGGGTTCCCCTTGGTCCAACTGGAACAAGGATTTGCCACTGTTTCTGTGTCAGGCATCAAAAAGAGAGTTACGAAAAAAGCTCTAGCATTTTGAAGTTTTTTTTTCCTTCTTTATGAGGTGTATTAATATGGTGTTTTTTCAGTGTCATGAAAATGTTCAAGAGAAAAGACTAATCACCGTAAAGCTTAAATGATTCTGATGCAATTCAGTGTTGACTACCATATAAATGTGACTACAGAGTTTTCATAAACACTGACCTCATCAAAAAGACATTCGTTACATCAATGGCTATAACAGCTGAGCATTTAAAATACAACCTGCAGCCATATATATTTTCCTTCCTTATCCCTTTGCTCCTTGCTGGGTTGTTAGGATGATGAACGAGATAATCAGAAATATCATCTGTAATTGAATTCAATAAACCTGTTTGAATTGGCACAACTGCATCTTTGCAAAGAATATTTTCCTCTAGGTGACTGACATTTTTGATCTACAGATGAAAATATCAGGGATTTTTACTACATTAAGTCCTAATGAAGTGAGCCTGCATAACAGTTTACCAGGTCCAGCTCTGGGTCTGATCCTGTGAGCTGCTACATGCATTCAGCTCTTTGTGAACCTAGACGGAGATAAAGATGATCACAAGCCACAGACCAAACTCTTTTGTGGGGCGTCCACAGTGAAAATAAATTCCCTCACTCACTCAAAGTAAATCCTTCCTGAATATGAATATAATTTTTTCTTCAGCTACGTGTTTCACAAAGACATGCAGCATGGAAAATGTTAGGTGAGCTTTAAAATACTTGTAAATGCTGATGAATGAATACTTCTATTGTGCAGAAGGTAAGTCCAAAATAGACATAGTAAATGTCCTGAAAAAATATAGATTGCAATAACAGATTCTTTTTATTTTATTAGTTACTCAACAAAAAGCATTTCAAAACCAGCGAGTAATGAATGATTTAACAACTTCATTTGTAACATACTTAATATACTACTTTTTCTGCTTTTCCATTGAATTAGTGCATTGGGTGATTTAGTGATTTCTGTTTAGATCTAGCCAATGTCTGATAGGATCAGACATCAAAGCAGTCATAAAATTAGAACAATAAATAAGTAGTCTGACAGATTCTTTCAATATTAGCTTAATTCGTGCTCCAACTTATCAAGGGTAATATTTATTATAGACCTAAAGGGCATGGAATTAAAAACTATATGAATTAGCAGGAGAATCCTGACAGTTAAAGTCGATTTCATAGCCTGTGTGTTTCCTTGCATGGCTAAGTAGGGAGGTTATGCCATTAGAGCCAATAAAACAGCATTGGGATAGATGGCAGGCAGGATGAAAAGTGAGCAAGTGCTGCATGTCTATGTAGATATGTCTTTATGCATACTAGCTTAAATGAATGAGGTGAAGTGCAGGAACCAACCACCACAAGTTTGTGCCCAAACTTTATATCCTTTTGTGCACTAAAAGCCTGCTGGTGCTCAGTGTACATTGACAGTCCATTTTCCCTCTGTCTCCACGACTAAGTGGGGAGGTCTTCCTGGTGATATTTTAAAATAAAAAGATACAATCTTCACAAAGTGAGCATTGTAAAACAGCCTGTTAGGGAGCTAGTTTCAGGAGGGAGATAGAAAATGTGAAATGGTGCTTTTTGCAAGCATTTAAACTCTGCCTCTGATGAATGGGAGGGCGTTGACTGTTTGCCTGAAGGAATCTCCTGTGAAGAGGGCATGAATAGAAGTTGCTTTTACTCCTGTTAGGAGACCTGTAGGCATCCCCACAACACTGTGTGGGTGCAGGGACTCTGGGCTTGACGTTTCCAGAAAGCCAAAGCTTAAATCCTGGACTGAGATTTTGACAGTTTCACAGGTGGAAGGAAGATGGTTAAGTCAGTTGGAGTCTGAGTACTGGCTGAGTCACTATGGATACACTTTTCTTCTCCCCATCTTTTCACAACAAGTCGGCTTGCTTTGATCTGGGCATTTTTGTGCCTGGTTCAGTTAGGCACTGACAGAAGAGCTGCAGTTTTTGTTACAAGAGAAATCACGAGGATGGCTCTTCCATTTTTCATTTTGCTTTGTGCCTTTATAAAGAGGGTATGGGCTTCTGAAACGTCTGTCTCTGTGCCTTCCTTGCTACAATGGTCTAAACTGTGTCTTGAGTAACATTAAAATGTACATTCATTGCTTGTCTTTTTCCAGTAGAGGTAGCAGCCTTTGCAAAAAGGAAAAATTTGCAGTGCTTTGCACAGTGTCCTCTTCAGGAAAACCAATATAGAAAATCTCCAGGGCAGTTCATCAAAACAGATGTATGAAACCTTCAGGGGACACCCTTTTCCCAAAAATACACCCTTCCTCAATTACAGGCACAGACATGTTCCTGTAAGCAAATTTTCCAGAGACACGTCTGACAAACAATTCCTTCCTCTGTGCTCCATGTAATGAAAATCTACTGCTTCATCCAATTGGGATTAACAGTTCCTGCTTTAAATATGAGTTTGGGCTTGTATTGCACTAAAAGAATATTTTCCTTCTGGGCTGCAGGAAACACCTTATGCAGGCAGGAATTCTTAACAAGTCCCACAATACCCATGTTTGGCACATGTGCATATAATAGGTGTACCTGGAGTCATTCAAGTGTTCAGAAGTACAGTTTGCTTGTTTTACATCTAGATACAGTGTTGTAGTTGCAGAAGTCTCTCATTAACAAAACAAAAGTTACTTTGGATGATAGAAAGGAGAATTATTAGTTGTCTTTAAGCTGTTGATCCTGCAGTAGTTTTGCACCTTTCAAAAATTTAATTCCTCATCACAAAGGATACTGCCTGCAGCGCTATCCCACTATAAAGGAAGAGGAGGAATGCTGCCTGCTCTCTCAATACACCAAAAAGAAAAAGAGGTTCACAGAAGGAGCGAAGCCTGATGGGCTTCCAGCTTTTGAAGTCTATCAGTCATCCCTCCACTGACAGCAAAGAGAGGCTTCCCGTAGTTCCTAATGTTGCTCTGGGGAGTTCTGTTGGATAGGGGAGGACCCTGGTCCAAGACTACAAGCAGATCCCTCTTGGATCTTCTTCCAAAAAAAGACTTGAGGCAGCTGGTTGTTTACCAGCTTCAGGGAATGCTTCAAGCAACGTCTTTTGTGCCATCCCACATCTCCGTTTACCTACCTCCACCTCTAAATGCTGTGGAGCAGCTCCTTTTCCTCTCAAGTGGAATCAGTGAACATGCCCTCCTACTTACACCTTGTCTGAATTTTCTCTGTGATCTTACAGTGATTTATGTTAAGGGATAGATAGATATGTGTGGTGGTTTTACCCTGCTACACAGCTGAACTCCACCACAACCACTCTCTCACTCCCCCTTCTCAAAGAAAAAAGGGGAGAAAATACAATGGAAAGGGCTCAAGGGTTGAGATCAAGACAGGGGAGATCGCTCGCCACTTATCATCACAGGAAAAACAGACTCAGCACAGGGAGATTAATGCAATTTATCGCCTATCACTAGTGGACTAGAATGGTGAGAAACTAAAAGTAAACTGAAAACACCTTCCCCGAACTGATCCTGTGGGGGCTGCCCACAGGCAGCAGCTCTTCAAGAACTGCTCCAACATGGATCCGTACCACGGGGCCCATCCCCCAGGAGCAAACTGCTCCAGCACGGGTCCCCCACGGGCGGCAGCTCCCCCCAGACCCCCTGCTCCTGCGTGGGCTCCTCTCCACGGGCTGCAGCTCCGGCCCGGGGCCTGCTCCTGCGGGGGCTCTCCATGGGCCGCAGCCTCCTCCAGGCCACATCCACCTGCTCCACCAGGGGCTCCTCCACGGGCTGCAGCGTGGAGATCTGCTCCATGTGGGACCCATGGGCTGCAGGGGGACAGCCTGCTCCACCAGGGGCCTCTCCACAGGCCACAGGGGAACTTCGGCTCTGGTGCCTGGAGCACCTCCTGCCCTCCTGCTGCACTGACCTTGGTGTCTGCAGGGCTGGTGCTCACTCCTCTCTCCCAGCTGTAGCACAGCACAGCAGTTTTCTCCCTTTCCTAAGTCTGATCTCCCAGAGGCCCAACCAGTGTCACTTGTGGCTCGGCTGTGGCCAGCTGCAGGACCCTTTGGAGCCGGCTGGAGATGGCTCTGATCTGACATGGGGCAGCTTTTGGGATCTGCTCACAGAGGCCACCCATGCAGCCAACCCACCAAGTCCTTGACATGTAAACCCAATACAGTGTGGCACTTCTGTAGCCTCCTGCTCCATCCATGTTCTGGATGTTCAGCATCAGATTTTGGTTCTGCTTTTCATGGTAGTACTGAGCATCTCTTAGACTTCAGTAAAGCCGTGCCAATAGTAAGGTGATGCTTTTGTTGTGTGAGGTGTCAGAATTCAGCAGCTAGTAGCTTTCTCTCTAAGCAATACATTTTTCTGTTTTGGTTTGGTTTTTTTTGCTTCCCACCTACCTTTCCCTCCTCAGGGAATTTCACAAATAAATTACTGAGCTAGACATACATGAGCACACTGAAGAGTAGGGTATAAAAATAGTTCGATGCTTGTAAAATGGATCATTTTCACAGCCAAAGTATTTTTGCTCTTGTCTCAGAGGAACATTCAAAGTGCATGGAAAATGTTTTTGCAACAAAAATTATTGGCAATTTTCAGCTAACACAAAAATATTGGAAGTACTTTTCTTTCTGAACTCTATTTGAGCACTGCTCAGTTGAATATAACAAGATATAGTTGTATTATAGAGCTTATATACTAAATAACATAGGAGAGTACCTCAGTTAGAACTGTATTTCCATCTTTCCAATTACACATGCTTTACAGTATAGAGATCTACCAGTATGAACGTTAAACCAAGATACGTAGTTGTTTTCCCCAAATTCGATTCCAGTGTTTATGGGTTCTTTGTCCTCTTTATAAATATGGCAGGACTGGCTTTGGAAAATCTCAGTTGTCTCTGTAAAAGTCTTCTAAATGTAAATGGAAGGTATAAATCAAAGGCTTGCATTGCTTTTAGAAAGCCTGTACATGAGCTAGTTTGAGGACAGGGAGCAGTCTAACACAGCAGTACAGAACTTGGAGTGGGCTGCAAACTTTCCCAAGAAGCAGGGCAGATTTACTGCGTGTGGGCATCTCCACGCTTGCCTGCAAACAGTTGTTTAATCATGGCTCTATTTTGTGATTGTTTGGTGGCTATTGCATTTCTGAAAGGAAACACAAATTAGCCAAAGTCTCTTATGCCTTCAGCCAGACAAACTTGCAAAATCCCACAAGCCTCTACTTGCTCTTCCATGAATCTCTGCTACTATGAGGAATATGAAAATGAATGTATTGCAGAGTGAACCCATTTCACTGATCTGTTGATTCTCATATAGGTTACAAACAAGCAGTATCATTTACATTTCAGTGACACTCTGAAGTTAGCCAGAGGGATATGAGGGATGTTTTCAGTTAAACCTAAGAAAGCCCAGGTGAAGACTTTTAAGTGCTGGTACTGGGCTGTACCCGCTGAAGATACCACATCTTGCATTGACAGCTGCTTTTGAGAGCCCAGAGCAGTAGGAGCTAAGCTAACAGGTTCTCTGGTTTTGGTCCTGGAATTGTGGTTTTAGGCTGTGGCAAAAACTTCTTTTGATATTTAAACATTCCCAGTCTTCACTCTTGCACTCATGCAGTCCCCTGTGTTACCGCATCCCAATCAATGAACTAAACTGGGGAGCTGATCTAGCTGAAAACAAAAAATCAGAGAGAGAGATGTGGTCCTTCAGCCAGGTTGGTGTCACTTGTGTGCACAAGCAGCTATGTAGCCACAAAGCAGGAGCAGTGCTGCTGCAGGAGTGAGTCGAGCAAGGGCTGCTTCAGCTGCTACCGCTGCTGGAGACAGGGCTGTTGAGACACAGCATTGCTGCTCTTCTAAGGGGGAGAAGATGTAGGAAGAGAATAATCCATGGTTTTGGGGGATGTCTAGCAGAGAAGTCACATGGATGCCCTTTACCTTCTATTGGAGACTGTCCTTTTCATACAAAAATAGTTGATTACTGCCTTTCCACTTTGCAGGCAACCTTTGCAGCTATTACCACATCAAAGATTACAGTTTAGATTAATCATATATGTGTTTGAACTTAGTGCTCTCTCACTACCATAGCTGTGATGGATGAAGAGAAAGAGGCTGATTTTACCTGTTAAATTTGAGGGTGACAGATCAACTGCTAGTCTTGCTTGTCTGGTAAACAGCCCATTTAGCCTGCTCAGATGTTTCATGATAGACTTCTTTATTCCTTATTGAAATATCTAATGAAGAGGAGACTTAAGCAGATATGATATTACTTCGACAGGTATGTGTCAAGCATTAATACACAAGGTTTTACCCTCCTTATTTTCCAGGGTTTGTAGTAGGAATTTTACTCAGGCATATGTTGCCACTCCACACTGCCAGATTATCTCTGGAAATACCATGTTGTCTCCCATACAAGTTCAGCAGTCCTGGAGCAGGACCACTGATATGCACAGAGATGGTCCTGTACATAACATCCAGGTATGTCACATGTGTGTATTGCATTCTCCAAGGATTTCAAAACTTTTCTTTGGATGGGAGCTTCTACTGAACTGAGCTTCTTAGGAAGGCTAAGTGAAGTGCCTGTTTTTCTCTTCACATGTTAAATGATTCATTTAATGACATTCAGCACGTCCTTGTCACTCACTGTCCTCCCCAGTCCTGCTTCCCCTTCTGATACCTGCCATAGTCAGAGGTGTCTGATGTTTGACAGAGATGAACACGTTAGTTTAGGCAGGCCAAGCAACTCTAAATAAGGTAACTGGAATTGATCCCATTTTTATAGCTGAATGAATTGCCACCTCTGCTCATCTACACAGGCTGGAAGTTTGCGCATTCCTAAATATTTTTTACGGGAGCGGTTTAAGCTAATGGGTTTTACTGTATTGCTGGTATGGCTAGAAGCATGGACACGGTTGGTTTCCACAGTTCAACTGATGGATGGAAGCTGTGTAATTCACTGTAATTCAAGCATCACGGTATGTGAGTACACTTAAATTTCATTTTTGGCATTGTCTGTAATTCTTGAGATACTCTTCTTGCTTGCAAGCAAAAGACCAGGTAGTTCTTTCTGTCTGTGCATTGCTTCCTTGAGCCTGCTTTTACTGTTGCTTTCTACCACTTAAAACCAAGTTTGCCTAGCTTGTGGTCTCTGGAGAAAGCAGAAAGCATGCAGGTGTGCTTGTCCTGAGTAGCAAAGGCAAAGCTAGTGAACATCACAGATACTATGTGTCTATAGGTGTGTTTACAACACTAGACAGGGTACATTTTCCCTAAGACACAGGTTTGGTTCATTCCTTGATTAAAAAGAAAAAAAAAAGAGAAAGCCAATGATTTCAACTTGGTCCATTTATTCTTTTAGTTGGTGACCTTTACAAGCCATGCAACACTTGGAGCTGGGATGTCTGTTCCTCAGTGGTGCAGGGATTTTTTATGCTATAAGCCAAATTTAACTGTTGTGATCGTTTTCCATCAGAATTTCAGTACTGAAGGGATTGAGTTCATCTAGATCGAGTCAATCTTTTGTGGTATTCAGTCTGAGATTTACAATGGAGGCCCTTGTAAGGGCTGGGAAGTAAAATGGATGACATGTCAAAGATGGTATGAAGCTGAAAGAGAAGTGTCAACTGGAAACTCAGCAGAGAGGTGGAATTGTGAATCCTCTCCAAGTCTGTCCTATGTTTCTATGATTTGTGCAGCGTTTCTAGGGGGTTAATGAGTAAGGCTGACCATGCATGGTACCTTTGTGCTGAAAATAGCTTTCAGGCAGATTTTACAGCTCCTTTGTGTTTACCAAGTAACTTCAGTTGGCTCCATGTACAGGATTTGCCGCTCAATGCAGCAAATGCCAAATCAAAAAGAAAGTAGAAAGAAAAGAGTGAAAGAACAGAAAAAGAAGATTGAAAATGAGAGTAGTTGCCATTAAAAACAAAACAAAATGCACAAAACCCATAATCCATAACGGTAATAGAGTTGCCATGTGTAATGGTCATGTCTGTTGCACAACTCAAGGCAGCACTGCAATTGGGAGAAGGGGGAGTAACGCTCTGATTCTTGTTGTGGTGAGTGTTCAAGGACATCTTCAGAAGAGACACTGATTTTATATGCAATGCTGCCAAGGTCATCTTTGAGGAAAATCTCCAGAGAAACTTATTTATTACTAATTGTTCCTCCCCAGTTGTGTTTGACTGCCTGCGCCTCCTTTCCACCTGTTACAATGCAGCTGCAGAGGCCGTGGCTCCCCCTTTGCAGCAGAGGGAGTGAGGAAGATGCAGTTCCTCCTTGCTCCTTGTCCTGCTGCTCTGTGCTGTGCTGCAGGCTGATGCTGTGCTGGGCAGTAGGAGCTGCACAGACTCTGTGCTGGAAGCCTGCACATCCAGGAGACCCGGTGCTGCATCCCCAAGGATCAGCAGAGAGCAATACAGTGCTGCTGCCTGGGATGTGCCAAGTGCTGAGATCCTGAATATTCAGGCTAAACGCCGTGGCTTAATGCAAGGATGAGAAATCATAAAAAGGAGTGCTCTTTGCTGTCTCTGCCTCTCTCTCTCACAATATTTTTAAGATGGCTGAGTTGTGCCAAAAGATACAAGTTGTCTTTGAAACAATTTTTAAGTGTAAATGTGACATTTCCTCCACTAATCACACTTTCTTCAGGTGAAAGATAATAGAGTTGTCTGACTAGCTCAGCCCTTGGTCTTTGCTGGAGTAGTTACTCCGGAATGAATTATGTCCATAGTGGTGGCTTTGTAATTTCTGTTCTTTTTTTGCATTAAGCGCTCAGCTCATTTAGCATCTCAGTTTGAATGTGAAAATGTTCTAAGAGGTGAAAGATCAGTGATTTATATGTAGTACCCACCATCCTTCTAGTCCTAGTTCCATCCTTCACCACCCTAGTCCTCATTTTACTTTGAGCTGATGTCACAGCAGATACATCAGTGCAGTGAACCTACTGTATTTTTTCCCAAAACATTAAAAATCCATGCTAATTTCATGCCTGCTAATGCTCAATCACAGGACATCTTCAACTAGAAGTTAAACGATAAAGTAGTGCTAGCATGGATGGTATATAACCACAGCTGATTACTTTTTTATTATTCATTTTTTATGTTTGAAAATCCACGTATGTGTGTGCTCATTTCCATCATCTTCTCTAACCAAAAGCAAGACATTCAATGTCTCTAGCCATATGGATTTCACATACCACTCCAAGCAACCCAGTCTTATATGGTAATGACTCAACAACTTACTGAATCCAGTTAGCAGCTTTATAGATCGTTACTCAAAGTATCTCATAGTTAGGTTTCATAACAGTCCCAGTTGGATTATCTCACATCCTCCATGTAACTATTCATTAAAGGCAACCATGCCTTCAATCAGCAAAGGAGTGATTCATAGTTATTACTTCTTTCTCTCGATCCCCACACCCTACTTCTATCCAGCCTTGCTTCTCAATATGTGAACGCCAAACAGTCAGCTTGGGCTGCTGTCTCACAATATAGGGGAGTAGTTAAAGGCAGCGGTCATGAACAGATTAATCTTTAATGGAAGTAATCTCTTAAGCGTCGCTGCTGTGTTTGATCAAATACTGAAAGAGTGAGCTTACAGGCAGAGCTCCGTCTTTGCAGGGCCTGTATTACGTTTGCCAGAAAGGAGAACTTTGCTTGCATAGAATGAAACTCATGCTAGAGCAGAGGCCCTATGAAGGACCCTATACTTGTAAGGTCTGCTTAAACCATTGATCTCAGACTTAAGTGGTGGCAAAAGAGCTTGAACTATTGCAAAGTTCACTGGCATAGCTGTATTTGCTTACCTCTTCTCATGCTGTCTTGAACACATTCTTTCATTTCCTAACCAAAGTGGTGTATCATCATTTTTAAGAAGAGGATCCGAGTGGCTGCTTCTGCTGATCAGTTTTAAAAACATTACTACCCAGGGAGCCATCCCTCTTGTTTTGTAAAACGTCAGCTAAATCCTCAGTTGGCATAAAGAGATGTCATTCCATTGCCTTCAGTGGGAATAGGTCAGGAGATTGAACTCAGCAGCATTTGAGAACAGCCAGACATATCTTTTTTCCTTTCCCTTACATCTGAGTCTCATTTTGAACATAATATTTTTACATGATCTTTTTACATGAATGTGCTTTAGTGCTTATGTGAATTCAGTGAATTGCCAACTTGTGATTTTAGCCTCTGTTTCCACATGCATTTCTCTTGCCAGCATAAGGTTTATGCTGTTCTCACCCCCCGCACTGTGCTGGCACAGTGACTGGTGTGGCTGTTCAGTGAACCTGATTGGGAATCTAAGTCTTTATTTTTTTTTCCTAACTGGTAATTTTTCAACCACATCAGCTCCCTGGTGTGCTTCATCACACATGCAGCCAGTCAGACAGATGTGCTGGTTGAGTACAGTAGGGCAAATCTGAGAAGGAGGGAAAAGGACTTGGAGACAGGTTAGAAGAATCTGTGCAAACAGGATGCTGTTGAATATGAAACCTCAGTTTTATTGACTCATCCATGTGCTACTGAAATGCTCACCTGGTATTTGGGGAAAAAATAGATACAGGCTCCAGCTTGAAAAGAAAGGGAAAGGGAAAGGGAAAGGGAAAGGGAAGGGAAAGGGAAAGGGAAAGGGAAAGGGAAAGGGAAAGGGAAAGGGAAAGGGAAAGGGAAAGGGAAAGGGAAAGGGAAAGGGAAAGGGAAAGGGGAAAGGAAGGGGGAAGGGGGAAGGGGAAAGGGGAAAGGGAAAAGGGAAAAGGGGAAAGGGAAATAAAGAGGAAGAGGAAGGAAGACCTGAAGATTGATCCAACACAGTGTGGTTCTAACCATAAGCTTTGTAGGTGAATGCAGAAACTGATTCAGATTTTTACATTGCTTTCACTCCATTAATTCCTGTGGAGTTTCTGTGATGTGTTGTGGGATGTATAAAATCAGAACCAAGCTCTCTTGGAATCCAAGAGACCAAGCTTGTTCCCAGCTATGCAGATGTGCTAGCAATATAAGAAAGCTCTAATCCAGTTTAGAAATGCTTATAAGTATTTTGACTGTCGTGCAACTGTTAAATCCCACACAATTCATCCTTTGGACTGATGCTTCAGCTTCTGTGGTAGGTTTATATGAGTGCAGGGTGAGATAAGATTTCCTCATATGGATGCTAAAGTAAAATCACAATAGTATCAGGCATCATTATACTTATTAAACCCTGTGGATGAAAAGTGTGTGGGTTTGAGGAATGGGATCTGCAGGTGTCTCTCTTTATCTACTTTGTGCTATTCAGCTGATACGATCTTGCTGGGTTGTCCAAACTGTCTCTCTGGGTCTTCACCTTTTCACAGAGACCACTGTGCTAAAATGTCACAGGGATATTGTGGTCTCCATCTTCTTTCTGTTAACAGCTGCAGAGTTCCTCTGTAATCTCTTCCTTTTTAAGGATCTATATTCCCTCACTGAATCCACACATCCATCACCTGTGTTTGTTTAGCCATTTCTGCAGGGAGATGTCACTGGCTGGGGAGAAGAGCTTGTGTGTGTGAGTGCAGCAGAGAGATGCGGTGGTTGCAGACGATCCAGAGGAGACCATGAGTAACATTGCTACCCTCAGCAGTGTTCACGCCGAATGATTTTCCTATTCTTTGGTACTGTGTTTCAAAACACAATGCTGCTGTTGCTGTGTTACCCCATCCTGGCTGAGTATCACAAGAATTAGGAAGGGTAGAGAACATGCTGGTGATCTTAAGGGAGTGGCCTCGAGGTGAGTCTGGGCAAGGTAGCTTAGCTACCTGTAATCTCAGGACAATCTCCTCCTCTGTTTGTTACCATGGTTCAAACAAAGAAGATGTACTAGCAGAGATGATGGTGTTTGAGGTCAGGCCACCAAATTGCTGCATCTTATGTATAATAAATACCAGTCTTTTCCTATATAACTCTAAAGTCAGTAACGTAGGAATAAGTGCGCTAATTTCAGTAGTAGTTGCTGGCTGGGTGCAGCAGTATGCAAATTACAGTGGTTTACCTACAAGTAAGGCACATATGTGAGACTGTGGTGCAGGAGAGCCGTGGCATGTGTGTCTTTCTGCTACAACTTAGACAATCATGTCAAAAGTTTGATCTTTATTTTCTTTGTGGAGAATTTTTAAGAAAATACTTCCTAAACCCTGTTTAAGAGAGTCTCCAGTTCAGGGAACAACAGCCTGCAGTACTTTCAAAGTGGTACATGCCCCCATTAAGCCATTCTTTGTTACTGTACAGGCATAAGTCATAAATAATTTATTTGTTCCTTGGCAACTTCATATTTCATGTAGTAACAGAAGAGCACATGCAATGGAACTTTTATGAGATCAACATTTTATCCCTGAGAAAGATTTAGTAAACATCAAGATTACTGTGAAGCCAGTGATCTTATCAGTCCAAGCAAACTTTCAAAGGTTACTAGAAGACTAGCCTTTGCAGCAATGGCTATGAATGTATATATATGTTTACATGCATGTATTCTTATACAGGTACACGGGGTTGTTTTTCTTTGTAGCAGAGTCATGGCCTCTTATTCCCTACTGTAAAAGGCAATGTTGATAGAGAAATTTAAAGGCAGCTCTTTCCTTGCAGCTATTGTATATAGAGAGAAGAGGTACAATAAGTGAATACAGAACAGCAAGAGTGAATGAAGATGGGGAAGCAGGATAACATGTATAAAGACAAGGAAGGCATGGTGATTATTCAGAGCAATATATTGAGGCTCCAGAAGATGAGATTTCTATTACATTTCTACGTATTCCTATTTTGAGATCAGCTGATCAGTAGTATGTCCTTGGACATGTCATTTCCTCTCTATTTTTCAGTTTCTCTACCTCCAACAAGACATGAGGTTAATCAGCTTCTATGTAGAAAGGCTATCATTGCCAGAGTAGCTGTCCTCATCAGGGCCAGCCAGCCTTCATTCATGGACTGGTGTCTCTGATGTATCCTAGTCCCTTGACTTCCCCAAATTGCCTTCGGTTTTAGATTTCCAGCAGGCTTGTTTGCAGCTTTGTTTTGTTAGAAGAAAGACATTGTCCTTCTCAGTTTAAGATTGTCTGGGTTTGAATGTGAATTCAGATGGCTGAAAGCAAAGGGTTAAGTTCTTGATATAAAACCAGAAAAACGTAAAAGGGAAAGCTTCAGTTCAGTGTATCAAGGATATACAGCATATTCTCTGGCTGTTCCTTAGAGCTTTCCTAAGGCATCTCTCAGCCCTGAAACAAAGGAGACAAACAGCTGAGTGACATTCTCCCTTTGGGTTACTGTCTTACAGAGTGGACTTTTCTGTTTTTTTGTTTTGTTTTGTTTTGTTTTTTTCCATTGGCTCTAGGCACTGAAAAGTAACTTGGCAGCACTTCGCTTTCCTGTCTGTTGTATTTCAGCAGTGGTCTATAACACTAATGAAAGGGTTGCTGGCCTAGAGAGGTTGCATCGTTTTCAGAGAATTTGTTTCCCTTCTCAGTCTGTCAGTCTCTGCTGTCCCCTTCAAAAGCTTTCCCTACTTGCTTTATTTCCTGGGAATGTGGTGTCTGTAACAGATTGCTTTTGCAACATATGATAGCAATGGTTTCCATTTCCTACCTGCTTGGCTTCCTGAACCATTTTTTTTCCCATTTCCTTTTAATGCAGTGGGATAAACAAACACATGATGCGTATTTGTTTGGAGCTATCTTTGCTACTCAGGTTAACTTCCTGCATTTTAAAGACTGTTACATTTTATGCTAGAGAATTGAAGAGTATTGCCACGTAGTTCATCCTCCCACTCCAAAGGAGGATCAGCTCTACTTATAGCATTCCTGACAGACACTTGTATAACCAGTCCTTAAAGATTTCCAGCAATAAGGGACTACACCGCCTTTCCAAGCAAATTTTCAAGCAAAACATTACTGCAATTTGAGCCTATCACTTTCTTCTCCTGCCCTTTTAAATGCTGATGAACAGGTTATTACCTAACTCTGCATTTTGTGTATTTGAAGGGTGTTTCCATGTTCTCTGTTCTTTAGGCTGAGCAACCAACATTCTCTCAGTTTTTCCTTATAATTCCTGTTATCCAGACATCTGCTTATTCTCGTTGCTCCCCAAAGATCTGCCTCCAGTTGCCTCACATCTTTCTTGAGGTGTGGAAAGTGTACCTCAGCAGAGCCAATAGTGGTGTTGAATAGAGTGGAGTGGAAGAATGTCACTCTGTCTGCATTCCTACAATTCATCCAGAGTACTGTTTGCTTAGCTGAAAGCAGCACAGAAACATCACTGATTCACCTTCAGATGGTGATTCTGTGCTGTCTTTACATCCTTTGTGCAGGATTGCTCGTTACCTAGTTGTTTCCCATCCTCCGTGAGTGCAACTTACAGAAGCTTGCACTTGTGCTGATCGAATCATGTCCTTCAGCTTTTCCAATTTGTCAAGATTATTCTGAATTCTAATCTTGTCCTCAAAAATATTTTCTGTTTTACCCAGCTTAATGTAATTTGCTGGTTAACAAACACTTCTGCTGCATTGCCTATTCCATTAATGAAAATATTCCATCGTACGGGAGCTAGGATGAAGAACTCTATAAGAAGGATCCTTCACATTTGGTTATGAACTATGGATGACTGCTTCCAGAAGCAACAATTTATTGGCAGCTCCTCCAGCTGTTTGGGATATCACCTTTTAGTAGCAATCATGTTGATTACCAGTTTGCTCATCTACCTTCATGCAGCTCCCTCCAAGGTGAAACATTTATGAAGACAAATTTTGTACTACCTAATTTTGTCAACTGTATTTAGTATTTTTCTTCTTTTTCACATTTTTTGTTATAATCTTAAAATATCTTTCCCAATGTTTTTTGATGTCTGCAGCTTCTTAATTTTTTTTTCCATATTTTATGGATTATTAATTCTAAACCTTTTTCTCTTATCTGGTTTAGCACACTGTGAAGATATATGCAGTACTCACATACACACCCCTACATGTACATTTGCACCACCATGGTTTTGCTTCTTCCTGCAATTTATTGATATATTTATTGATTATTGCTCTATTAGCCTGTTACCCCTTTATAGAGGGAAATCAGATTGTTTTGGCTGGATTTGCTTGATATTTCCATGTCTTCTGTTTTTTTGTGTGTTTTTTTTTTTTTTTGTCTTATATCATTGGTGTGCTTACAAGTGGTTTGGTTATCTGCACCAGAGTCTGTCTGGGAATGTGAAGTAAAAACAGCTGGTCTAGAGCTCCCCTGGATTTCTAGTGGTTGGTTTTGTTTTGTGTTTTTGTTTTTTTTTTTTTTCAGAAATAAACACTCTGTTTGACCTCTTCCAAATATTTGGTACCTTACTTGCCTTCTATGAACTCACAAAGACAACTGACAACAGCTCTGAGATTTCTCCCACTCATTCCTAAAGTATCTTAGGGCAAAGTTCATCAGGCTTGGACAATTTAAGAACATTTGATTTACTCTAATGCTCCCTGTGTATTCCCTATTCTGGGCTGAAATCTTATCCCTTCTTTGCTGGTATTAATTCCTGCTAGTCAGAGGATCAGATGCCCTTTTTTTGCAAAGTCTTAGGAAAAACGGTATTTTGATCTTTCTAATGCAATGTATGAATGGTTTTCTTTCCTTTCTGGAGTAGTAAACCAATAATTTCATTGTGCTTACTAATGAAGCATCTCATTTTGTGCCCTGACCTTTTAGTCTACATGCCCACATGGTGTTTTGTTATGTGATGCTCATACAATCTTATCATAAGAGGTATTCACATTGCAAGCATCATATCATTGCTCACAGTTTTTTCTTCACAAAGAGTAGGCATAACATTAATGATATAGATGCCAAACATGGCAGTTAGAGTTTTCCAAAGTAATGCTCATTTTGACAGCTGTAGAAGTTCTGGCCAGTGCACTGATTGCTACATGTTGTCCTCATTTAGCTATTTTCAGTACAGCTCTGACATTCCCGCCCCCCCCCCCCCCCCCCATTATATTCAAAATAACCAAGCAAGCCTCACCTATAACACACAGGCTTTTTGTTGTACATGGTGGTGTAAGTGTATTATCCATGCAGATGGGACCCAGCAAGGGCTTTTTCGTTGGTTGGTCGTTTTTGTTTGTTTGTTTAACCTCTTTAACAGCCAGGCGGTTTTCTTGTGTGTTAACAGCAGTTTAATCTGCTGGCCAATAGTCATCCTTACTTTGAGGACTTTTTCTGAGTTGTCTTCCCAGGGCAGCAACTGTCAAAAAAGCAATAAGAACAGGTTTCTTGTGACTGTGTGAAACCAAACTACCCTCAGGGAGGGAAAGTAGGGAATTTCTATATCTCCGAAACAAATCCAGTTAGACGGATTAGGACTCATAAAACCTGACAATTCTGAGAGAAAAATAACATATGGAGTGGAAGGAGGTAATAAACAACACGTAATTGTGGAGCAGCTGCAAAATTTCCACTAGGTTTAACAGATACTGTGTAAGCAGGCCTATTGAGTACCCCCTGTACTTGCACACACACAGGTGTGAATGTTTTAAAGTTGTCTTTGAATGCTGCAGGCTGCCTGGGGGGACAGGTGATTTTAATTTGTTGCTTTTATCCGAAAAGGGCGAGTGATTTCTCTCCACTTCTACTCTTGATTTTAAAGATCCTTCTGTCCTGTTAGCTTCTTTCTTCCTGTTTCTTCCATCTTAACCACCTAGCTCCTGAGTGTGGTGAGGACAAAACTAGTAATCTCAATGATGAAATCTACATAAATACATGAAACAACATTCAGTCCTTGCAGTTGTCTGCCACCTAACTTTGTAGACCCTGATTTCTGTGAGTGCTCAACAGAGATGTTTCTGAACCTGCTGTCACTCCAATCCATCTTCATTACTTAGGAGAATGAATTGTTTAAAATTTTCATATAAATTCCCTTTTTACTCGATTATGAAATATACTTTAATTTGACAGCAATGTTATTTTTAGTAATACTTTTTTGTAGCCTTTAGTATTAACATGTAGTTGGGGGAAAAAACTGCTAAATATTTATACTTCTCTTCTTTGATCTTTCACTCAGAAGAACTGAAAAGGTATCACACTTAACATTTTTATTATAAATATTTCAGATAACGTTTGAAAGACGCCAAATTCACCTCTCGCATTGGATTTGTTCAACTTATTGAGATAGGTTGTCACTCCGTAGTGCTTCCAGATGGCAATTCAGTTGCCAATGGTTGGAAACTTTTGGGTGATACTGTTGTGACTAATCACCAGTGACAGAACCATTAAATATTTCTGTTTGACAGAAGTAAGACCAAACCCTCTTCCTTCCTTTTACTTGCATGCTGTGTCTCAGGGGGAGGTAAATATAGTATCTTCACACAAGAAGCACAACTCTGCAAAAGCAGTGCATCTTCCAACAGTACATTTTGCAAGCAGGTTGTCCCTCACCCTTTCCAGTGCTAGCCAGTTGCGCTGGAAGGCAGTGCGCTGTCCTGTCTAAGTCATGGAGTTCTGCCAGATCCACAGAGCCTATTGCTGCCAGAGCTGCCTCATTCTCCATTTAAATTACTTGTGATTTAGGATGTCAGGAGAAACGTGGAAAAAGTGGGAGAGCCAGCAGTGACAGAAAGTATGTTGATTAGTTGTTCTTTTACTCCCTGAAAATGTACATTCTTCTGTGAGAATTTGATATTATTTGCTGGCTAGCAGTCAAAACACTTCAGCTGTCAGTGCTGCAAGGACTTTCAGGTGTTGCATGCTTCTGTTCTCAGTATTCTCTGATTCTTCATCAGCTGTGTCAACCGAGTTTCTTTTCTAGAGAGCAGCGTGATTCATCATAGGAATTTTTGGCCTTGGCCTCTCATGGGTGATATAGACTTGCCATGGCTTCTGAACCACACAGTGCTGTGTAGGCACGGTATCCAAACTGAGTTATTTCGTTCTTTTGGTTGCTGGATTGGCAAATGATTTAGCCTATAGTTGTCAAATTTCAATAAAAAAAATAACAGAAAGTATTACCCCTTGTATTTTATTTTGGTGAAAATATGATTAGACATTGAAAAGCATTTGACACTGAACCTTTGCAGTTAAATGTAGGGAAAGTGAAGCAATACAAAACTCTGTGCTGGATACAGAACAGGTGTTCTGTCTTGTGTGATGCTGAGACTAGCATTTTTTCTCTTATTTTCAGCATCCAATTATTTTTCTATGTTTAGTACATAATTAAATGTCCCAAATATTTTACCAAACAACCTTCTCATTTGCCACTGCAATGGGTAGCAGTTATTTCGCTGGATTTTGTATGTGTGTTTTTGTATCAGAATGTGTGTTGTTTCCTATCTGTATTCCACCTGTGCAGTCCTTGGATCTGTCATAGTGATAACCCTGAAGAAAAAGTAGGTTTATTTTATCATATTCTGAGCCACAATGACTTGCACACATTCTGATCTTTGTGTGCATGCCCACTGCAGGGCTTCCTTTTATTCCTGAAAGCCTCAGCCTTGGTAAGTTGAGAGACTCATTCCATTAAAAGTACATAAAGTTGCATCTCTCTGGCGTGATGAGTGCTCCAGGGTTACTATGCTGACAGCAAAGCAAGTCTTGAAGATATTCAGCCTCTAGCCTATTCTTGAATCTTCCTGGATTTAGAGCAGGATTTTGAACTGACTCACTAGATGGAGTGGTGGGCCCTTAGAAACTGAAGAGGCCTGGTGTGATTGGAGAGAGCAAAATTTCCGTAAGGGAACTTCCCAATCTGAATCTCTGTGGAATTAATTCCTTAGTGTTGGTATGGATCAGATATGATGGGAATTTTGTCACCTGTGCTTGATAAATATTTTTCCCAAAGAGAGGGAGATTGGAGAAGGACAAGCACTGATACTGGAATCCATACCCTTGAGAACTGGTTTTACACCTGCTTTACAACCATTGATCATTGCTTTCTTCAAGGAATCAATGAGTTGTGTTAAAAAAGAAAAAAAAAAAAAAAAAGAGAGACAAAAACACCAATCCCAAACCCTACAGCTTTGCAATTTTTTTCTGCTTTTCCATGGCAGCAGAAGTCTGTGTCATGGTTAGCTTGTGATCCTATGGGGACTTCAGATACTCTTTTGGTATAATGGAGAATGATATTGTTCTTCCTATACTTCACACTAGTGGTATTTTGTCATTGCTTGAATGTAATGGATTCCATTACTTTTGGCGCTGTGAGGCTTAAGAGCTCTTTAATGGGAAGTGCTTGGATCTGAGATGGGTTGACTGTATTGTTGGCTGGTTACTGAGACAGCTATGACAGTGCACAGGGAAATATTCTTTCAGGTTTTTTGTGTAACTTGTTCCATTTACAAGAGTTCCTTCTGCTTGGGAGCTGATGGAAAAAAGCCCTGCACCCACCCTCACATTAGTTCTTCTTTTGCTGGCATTCAACAAGCCAAGGTGGCCTCTTGAAATGAGAAAAGGTAGCTGGAGGCCAAAGTGCTGAGCCAAAGCACAAATAATTGGTTAAATTGTTTCAATTAACTTTTAGTGAATGCATCTAACAGCCAAGAGACTTCCTACTCTGGGTGCTGCTTGTGAAACATTTTTTCAGTATATAGCTGTGTCTCTTCTGGCATGTAAGAAATTAGGTGACAGATTTAGGTAGAAAAGGAAAGTCATGATATACAATGGGTTCATACTTGACATAAGCCATAATGACAATGGGTTAGATCCTATTTAAGGCTACATGACAGTGTCTTAGTGACTGAGAAGCTGAAAAAGTTTGAGCACTTGCATTTTTCATCTAACTTCCGTTAACGTAAATAGCAGGTGTTATTTATGTGCTTTGCCACTGCATCCCATACCGTGCTCTTTATTTCTCTCAATAATGTGGCTAATAACAGAATTTTGACACTTTTTCTAGATTAAGAGATAAGCTTAAAAATGATTTAATATTAAAGAAAGAATGAATGCAAAGGCCAGAGGTTCAGAGTATTCAGACACAGATTTCACCAAGTCCGAATGGAAAACAGCAAAAAGTCCATTACAGTCTCAAGTTTGTGAAATACAATAACAATCTTTTTGGTCCAATTCTATGTCAGTGAACATGCATCTCTTTTAAAATTAAAACAAACAAACAAAAAATAACCCCACAGTGGTCAAGTAATGTTGATGGTCTCAACACGGTTATGTTGACCTGAACTATTTTTGAAACTGAATTTTTCTGCCAGGTGTTGGCTGGAAAAACTCTGCAACAGAAATGACCATTCCCTGCTTTCTGTGGGTTTAAGCCAATTCTTTCTTCTGGAGGTGATCTAGTGCCTTTCACTGTCATCAAAGTCACCTTAAACAAAAACACATCCATTTTTTAAAGTGCACTTTTTTTTTTTTTTTTTTGGTGTACAATACACTGTTCTAGAGAAATGGATTATTAGCATTTGAAAGGACTGATGAGAATGCATCTTTGGGAATGGCCTTTGTTCAGAAAATTACGGGTATATTCTACATGCATATCACCATGGTAATTGAATTATTTGCCATTGACAGTAAGGTGTATAGCACAAGCCTTTTGCCATTTTCCATGATGTGGTTCCTAGCAAAGAATGCTATTTGTCAATTTAAAATTTATAGTATGACATTTAGGAGTTGTGCCTACTATCACAGTGGACGTGGTCTGAAAGCATGGAACAAAAAGGAAAAGGTAATTACATCTTCTCTGTGCTGTTGGATGCTGAAGTCTTTTCTGTCATTTTAAGACAGGCATGTGGAGAAGCAAAAGTAAATGGGGAAGGAAGAAGCTTTGGCTGGATAGATTCTTCAGAGCGAGTTTTTAGCTGTGTCGAATGAGTTTCATGCATGCATTGGGGCTGAAATCTACCAAGCATCATGAAGGTCTTCCTTCTCATAGATTTCAGAGAAAAAAATGTAGGTGGCTCTTTCTGACTTGGGTATCTAAACTATGCTCTCTCCTTATTAGTCTTGTTGGAAACTACCACATGGAAACACAGACAGATATGGCTATGCATTCAGCTTCTATTGGCTTTCCTGAAAGTGATTTTGTGAGATGATGGAAGAGATTTCTGTGGTGTCACTAGGGGTTGAACATCAAATCTGTGGCCTGGATTGCTCAGTGCAGGAGAGTTTTACCTGCCTTATACTCAAGGTGTTTTTTCTGTTCTAAATGAAGTCAGACTCCATGTCTAAAGAAAACAAGGATGAGTTGAGAATACCCATCTACGTGTTTGGTATTCTTGCAGTTTAGTATTTCTCCCCATTTCAGCTTACAACAAGAACCATTCTGGAACTGTTTGATGCACAATGCAAGGCCAAAGCTGTGCTGTCTGCATGGCTCCAGCAGCTACGGTTCCAGTAACATGAGTGTATTTTCATTTCCTGCACATTATCATAACTCACAGGACAATGTTGCAAAGAAAGCAAGCCTTTCTCATCCGTTCTCTGCATACTCAGAGCATGACCTGATCACTCTGAAATATGTAGGTGGTCACTGAGTACTGTGTGAAGGTTTATGTAAGGTAACTACATGATGAATCTTTCTTTGGGATATAGGATGAAAACTGATGTGGCAGGAATTGGGAGAGCCTCGAAGAACCTCATTCACACCATTCAATTAACATAGAGAAAAGAATCTTGAATACTTGTGTTACCGTGTGTATAGGTCTTTCATTTCAAAAAAGATTGTGTAGGAAAATGTACAATATGGATATGACACTGAATAGTACTGCTTAGTGCCTCGCTCAGAGAACAAAAGACAGAGTACTCGTTTTTGCTCCTTGATGCTGTGGGAGATTCTCATCTCTACTTTTCTATTCCTCAAAGTAAATCCAGCTTTCTAGAAAAATGTCTGGTTCTCTGTTGTCCTTACCCATTTAAGAGCAGGGCTAACCTCCATACAGAAGTCTTTGTGCTTCTGTGCTTTAAGACAGATATAAAGTAGAACACAGTTAAGAAGTGCGGTGCTTTTTCTTTCCCCTCCAACTCCCAGATGCCCTTTATCTCCCTCTTCAAGTGCAGGATGGGGGATTATTCTTGCTACAGTATTGCACGTAGGTGAGCCAATACCAGACATCTATTCTTTAGGTAACATTTTGGTTACCAAATGACCCCATGTCTTACTTTTATCTAGCCACTGAGGCAGGTTGCCCAGTGGCTGTGTGTTCAGATGTGTTGCTATTGGTAACTTCTGGGGTCAGCTTTATAGACAATCTGTATTTAAAACATCATTCAGTGAGCTTCCATGCAGGGGAAGATAATGCAGAGTTATTAATTTTTATTGCCTAACATAGCCTTTCATTCTAGCCCTGAATCCAGTGTCAGGTTGCTTTTGTGGTCATTTTATAGGACAACGGGAAGACCAATGCCCCTTTATTTCTTGCTGTGCTCAGTTATCAGGCTGAAACATCAAAACATACACACTGACCTTCAGGGTGGCCACATGCAGTGAATCTGACCAGGCAGTGAGTAGTTCTCTAGCACACGGAGGAAGCTGTGTGCCAGCTCCTTAATATCACGAGGCAAAGCTGTTTCCTCCAAAAAACACATGAAAGGGTGTTAGACATTGTTTTACCTCAGTGTTTATTCACTGACTGTAATCCTGTGGCCTCAGAATACATCCCCATCTTCTTTTTCCCTTTGAGCAGTACTTCACTGTATTCACTGCATTTCATTACCTGAAAGCCGCAGGCTGGTGCAGAGGAGACTTGTGACACTGAGATCAGCTAAAGCCTAATGGGAGAGAAGGAGTCCGCGTGACTGCAAGCTGCATGGAATTGTCTGGAGGTGCAGCTTAGGTAAATAAAGCTTAATGCACTCACCGTTAAGCTTCTTCTTCTTCTTTTTTTTTTTTAACCTGATGAAGCTGCTGTTCTCGGTTTTGGCCTCACATTTTCTGTTGCTTGGGATAGAGAACTAGAGAGCTGCTTCTTCTGTATCACCAGGCTGCAGCATGACAAGCAGGAGAGAGTCCACTATGCAGTAGCTGAGCTGAGCTATCTTTAAGGTAGGCAAACACTCTGTGACTCTGAGCATCCTCGCAGACCACAAGCAAATCAAGAAAGGAAATCAGCAAACGTATTATTTGCTGACAATAATTGTTTCCAATCGCAGCTGATGGCAGTGATAAATCTCATTGCCTAGTATTTTAATTTGAGGGACAGGGTAGGTATTGAGGAGTAAAAGACCAAAAAGTACTTGTCCCCATCTGCCTTGAAAAGTTAGTTAATACTACTCTGAAAACAGTGCTTAAGTTTTCTGAGACTTACAGCTTGTCTTTATGGAAATATCATTAATCCCTTATACTATTTCTAATTAGTAATAAAGATGCAATTAATTCTAGCTAAAAGGGTGAGAGAAAAATATAACATACCAACCATGTGAGTGATGTGTAGCCAGCCATATGTATTACCATTTATATCATTGTTTGGCTATAATTACAATTAGATTAATTACACGTAATGCAATCCAATGCTTAACTGCAGTTACATCTAACCAAACCCCAGTCCAGTGCTGCTCTGTAAGACCTCTGTCCTTTTGCAGTTTAAATGCGTCCTAAAGATGCTGTTTTCCACAACGCCCACAAGAAACTATTGCATCATGTTGTGACCTGTTTAATTTGCCCATGGATGAACTGCTGGCTAGGATGGATGGAGAGGGTTATGTAAACACATGGGACAAGAGAAATCATTACCTTCAGTTAACCACGACCAGTCAAGAAACAGTGGTAGTTGTTACCCCTACCACAGCTTAGAAATGGTAAGCAAACTTGTGTTCACATCGCATTAAATGATAGTACTGAGTTTTCCATTGTGAGATATATTCTCAGTATATACAAGAGTTCAGGATCGGCCTTGTGACTGTACAGCTTCTAAAGAGATTTTCAGCCGGATCAATTTGGAAATTTTTTTGTTCAGGTGGGTTGCTGTAACATCTTTAAAAGCTGAAGTACAACAATCTGTTGTCTGCCAGCCTGGTTTTGATTTATTTTTTTTTCTATTGAGCCCCAATCTTACTCCAATTTCTCTCTTTCAGTGTAGCATCTGGCCAAACCCCTCTTGTTCAATTTCCATGCTTCTCTCAGATCTCTCTTCTCAACTCCTTTGCAGTGGTGGAGCAGAGCAGAGCAACACTTTCTCTGCAGTTACACCTCCCCCTCTTTTTTTGAAGATTGCTTTTCTACAGCGTTTATCCTGCACCTTGGGAAAGCTGTTGGCTGTTTTTTAGCAGTTAACTGCAGTCAGCTAACATCTCATGAAATGTAGTTTGCCCTTTCCTGTACTAGTCAGATTTAACTTGCTTCATCTTCAAAGAACACACACACAGAAAGGAGAAATGCTTTAATTTGAAATAATCTTTTTGTTGTAAACTGCCAGTGAGAGCAGGACAAGCTTCCCACAAAGTTGAATGAGACAAAGTTGGTATCAAATAGCTATTCTTAGATAAAAACTACCTGTGCCTATTTCTAGTAGGATCTATGTTGAAATGAGTATCTTGAGAGATTTATCTTTGTACATGAGCACATATAACTTTAGTTTTAATCAAGTAGTCATAATAAACATGATATCTGACCTGAAACATTTCCAGGAAAGAGATGATCTGAAGCTTGATGAATGCCTCTGTGCACCATTAAATGCAAACTTCTGCTAGTCTGGGAGATCCTTCCATCTAGTACTTGATCTCCAGTTTCCCTCTATTTTTCCTTCTCAGATTTTCCATCTTTTACTGCAATGGTTACCTTTTGAAAGTAGAAGCTGTGTGGGCTCCATTTGAAACCAAAAAAAAAGGATGCCTCATCTGCTATGTAAATGCAGTAATACAAGCACTGCGATTATAGAGATATCCCCTTCGTGCAGGAGTTACGTACTCTGGCCTATTTTTGATGGAGAGCAAGACAGCAAGCCTGTCACATGCCTTTCTTTCTCTTCACACAGATTTTTTCTCTCTTATTCAGCTTATTGGTTTGTCCTAGTTTTGCATTACCTTGTCTTTGCCCAACTCAGCAACTGTTAAATATATATATATATTTTAATTTTTAATTTCCATCATTCCCTCTTTCTTTTTGCTGGTCTCTTTTGCCTTTTCCTTTCCACAGCAAGGGGTAAGAAATGGTGACATTTGTGCCTGCTGTCATGTTATGCCCTGTTTCTTCCTGAGTTTGCTGGGCTGTCCCTGCTTTGCTAGGCCAGCCTCATGGTGTGTGGTGTTGGCAGTTCCTTTTGTGGCCACTTTTACAGGAAAGACATCCTGAGCAGCTCTGTGAGGGCTGCAGCCCTACCTCATGGCAACTGATGGGAAGGACGGCTTCTTCCCTTCACGCCAGGGTGCATCCACCATTTTGTCCATGGAGCAGGAGGGCAATGTCCCACAGCACCTCAGCTGAAAAATGAATGCTTTACTCTGTGTTTGTGGCTGTGTATGGAGCCCCCTCCTCCGTGCTGGAGGCTGGATGGCGAGACTTGAGATGCTCTGCGTTAGCTAACAGTTTGCCAGCACGTGGAGATTGAGCAGTGTTTTCCTTAATCTGTCACGGCCAGCCCCACCGGTCTGAGGGGAATGTGTGTGTACAGTGCTCCCTAGAGACTGCCACGTTAGCACCAAAATGAGAATTACGGTGTCAGCAGCAGTTCAGTCATGTTAGCATAGCCCTCCTCCTGGGCTTGTTTACCCTGGTAAGAAGCTGACACACCGCAGTACCCAGCTGAAGTTAACTCATACAGGGCTGGCTGGCGGCTCCTGCTCAGCCTTGCTCTCTGTCAACCTTGCCTGTAACACAGGCAGCCCTTTTGCTCTTATTTTTTCCTATCTAAACTTCCTAGTGGAGAGCTGGCAGTGACCCAGAAGAGGTCTGTGTCCTGTTGTGAGGCACATTTTAATGTAGAAGGCCAAGCAGTTTCTCTCAAAGTTGGTTGTTTTTTTGTGTTTTGTTTTGTTTGTTTATTTGTTTGTTTGTTTTCAGTATGAATATCTGGCAGAGGGTGGGAGTAGAGAAGGACCCACAGCAAAAACAAGTGGAAATGTAAGGTGGACTTCAGTAAAATCCTCTGCCAAAATTAAAATTCAGCTCAATCCCACCTCTCCAGCCTGTGTACTTTAGCATTAAGATGATTTTCAAGCAACAGGAATAAAATTAGTCTGCAAATAAAAAAATGCTCCAGAGGGTAAGTGTTCAGCCTCGAGTATTTGCATTTGTAGGCACATGTATTTATGGTTCCTCTTTTGGTTTATATTTTGTAGGACAAAGAAGGTCAGCCATTGCTACCGTATTGTTTACCGTCACCCGGAGAGGACTTTAACACAGAACGAAGTGCATCGTATCCATCAAGCTATTGAAGAATCAGCAGTTCGAGAACTTGGGGTTGAGGGCAGGTTCTAGCATTGCTAGTCTGAAGCCCTAATGACAGTTGATTTCTCTTTTTTTTTTTTCCCCTTGTTTCTTTTTTTCTTTTTGGGGTGGGGAGTACAAGTAAAGAGGGATTCTGTGACTGAACCTAGCACATGGAAAACAATTGATAAATAAGCAATGGCAAAACTACCAAATAATAAACATTACTACTGAGAAATCATTGACAAAGCACTGGTGCTTTATTTTAAGTAAGGGGGGAACAACAGTGATGTAAGATTTTCCTCCTGCTACAATAAGGAATATACTGCCTGGTGGTTTTGTGTGTTGTTAATTGGTCCCTGGGTTCCATTAAACTGTAAATACTTGGCATTATTTCTGGGTTGACAGGATCTTCTGTCCGTGTAACGAGTGAAGCAAAACAGAGACACAGCTTAGCTCAGGGAAGAAAAACTATTTTATTCTTCCACCCCTCCCTCTTTCTTAATAAGGAATGGCAGGTTTTGCTTCAAGAAACCTTCAAAGAGGTACACCTTGCAAAGTTTGGCTCTCGTACCTTCGGAGACCCTGGGTATTGCTTTCATCTGCTACAGAGGAGAGAGTGTGGCTCTAGGGCTGCACTTGGGTCTCTTCAAATGCTAGGCCTTTGGTGAGTCTTTCCTGTTGGATGTCCCTGTTCCTACAGAACTGAGTGGAGTCACTTACCGAGGCACTCAGAGCTGTGCACCTTCCCCAGGTGAGGAGCTCCCTTATCTTATTTTCTAGGGGCAGTGTCTGCTCAGAAACTTGATGATTAAGGAATGAAACCAAACTGAAATGGGATCTCCTTCTATTTCAGACAGTAGTCACTTTATGGGTTGCTTGACTTTTTCATTGCAGGTTATAATTAAGTAAATTTTGGTAGTGGTATGATGCTAGGTTCTGCAGAACTGTTCAAATGGTCTGATAAATACTTGATGAGCTATTGCAGATGCTGATATGGAATATGGGACCTGTTTTTACTTGCAATGGTATTTCATACAGTCTTGCAGCTCACATCTGGTTGCTGTGCAGGGAACATTCCCTCCTTCAGGGAAGAAGGCAGTAAAAGCACTGCAATAAACAGCATCTAACGCTGATTTATACCTTATCAAGAAACATCTGTGCAGTGAGCTTGTACTCCACCATAAGAAGCCAGTTACTATTGCAGATGTGACAGAAACAGAAAGCTCATTTCAATTTCATTACTCAACATATTTAGCCGTGTAAACAAATCCTAATCTAAATTGCTGTTGTGTCATCCAAATAACTTGATTATGAAAACAATATGCTAGGCTGTCTACAAGGCAACAGAATGGGTGCCATTTAGGCAACAGAAAAACTTACTCGTTTATTTTTAAAGCATGATCAACTAAGATACCTTACACACAGTTTAGCCCATTTGATCTTTCTCTGTCTCCTTCATCCTTTGACATTTCAGGATTCTCAGTGAGAACCACTGAGGAGGAGCACTACACTGAGCTGCACTGAGTAGTAATTTTTGCAAGACAGGGCCTGATCCATGCTACCACATGGGGCAGCAAATTATGTGGATGTTATCTGGTGGTATTGAATATGGAAAGAGCTAGAACCTGTCTGCTGTACCAAAATATAATGGGGCATAGAAATTTGGGGAACGCAAGGAGGAGAAAAATAGATGACAAGGCTTTGTCACTGTAGCCACAGATGTCACTTCAACAGAGTTGTCCCAGAGATTGACCTAAAACCATGGGATCATCTTCTGGAGTGGTTATTTACATAGCAGCAGCTTTCATGCAAATCAAAATGTGAACCATTCAAATTAAAAGACAACAACCAGGAGTAAGTTTGATTCAATTATATGAAGGATTTTAAGGCCTGTAAAATCAGATGGACTGGCTGTGAGCTTAATAGGAATGCTTGGGTGTGTTTAGATTAAGTAAGTCTTTATCATGTATATTCTAGGATTAATCTAATCTAAAAGCCTATTGTTTTGGCAGAGATTCACCACTACTAGCAAAGTAGACCTCAGATCAGAAGGCATGGGAGTTCCAATTTTATGCCACTGTCCTTTGAGAAATATGACTTTTCCTTCTTTACCTATCCTTGATTTTACCAGGGAAATTTGCTATGGGAAGTAGCAGACTCTAAACTGAGTAATCTGAAATCACATGCTCCCCTGTGGATACCAACAGAGAGCCCATGGGAATCTAAGGGTGTGATAACCATAATTTATTTTACTGTTGATCGGAGACAGATGATGCTACCAGTATCTCAGTGGCTGGTCTGATCCCTGGTGAGAATGTAAAAGACCTGACTGAGGACGGTCCTTTGTACAGTCCCTGACCAGTTCTGTCACAAAAAGGGCTACCCTCACCTGTCCCTTGTTTTTTCCTAAGGCACAGCACAAAGGTATGTAAACTAGCTTGAAGACCAGGAACAGCAGGCTAGTTCACCCTCTACTCTGCTACCCTACAGTCTGTCTCACGAACATCCCTTGATATTTCACTGGCCCACATTGTAAGCAATGGCTGTAATTGGATGGGCTACAGGTCTAGTAAAGGTGGGTGAGTTCCTAAATACTAAAGTGATACCATGCTATGTGGAAATATTAAGGGGAAAAGCATTTGATTAATTAGTGTGCATACCGACCGAGTGGTATAGCGGCAGGCACAAGGCCCTGCTTCTTGTTTTTATCAACTGTCTATGTTTATTTTTGTGTGCCGCTGGGTTTTATATCAGCGTCCTTTAATAAAAGAGAAAAAAATCAATTGTAGCAAAAGATGCAACATGTCCCCAGGAGAACAGGCTGGGGATTTCTTTGACTGAATGTTGTGTACTGTTTTAATGTTCTGGGTGCTGGTTTTGTTCATAGTTGCCATTGGTTTTCAAGTTATCTGTGATTCCTGGAAGACTAAAGATTTTGCTTTAACACTCAGTTTGGGATATTCCCAGTAAACTGGCATCAGATTTACAGTGCAGTGAGACTTATCTGGTTTTGATGTTCTTGTTAAAGGCACTGCAATGGAAAAGTGTTGTGAGTAGTAAATTGCTCAGTGTTTTTACCCTTGAGATTTCAGTGACCTCTGCCATCCATAAACTAGTATTGCCAGGCACAATCAAACAGCTGCACTAATCTGAAAACAGCTTTTTACTGAGAATCCAGACTTCATAAACCACTGGTGGTTTTGTGGTGATTTACCCTCCATTTAGAGTGTTACTACTGTCCCTTCTGCAGATTGGTGGTCATACTTCAGCACTGAATTTATCAGCTTCTTACTCTGTGCAGGTGTGCTGATTATCACAAGTATTGACAAATTGGTCCCAGCCCCTGGATAAATTCATGTAGGGCTTAGCTTTTGGATTTGAGGTAAACACTCATGACCAAGCCAGGACTCTATGGTGGTCCAGTGCAGTAAACTCAGGGAATCTCACCCCCCCCCCCCCCAAGAAAACAGAACAAAGTCAAATGCATCGAGTTCATGTTTGGGTAAAGTTGGAGAACCTTGTCTTCACTGTGAGGTGACTGGAGCATGGCTGGTGCTTACTAGTTAGGCCAAGGTTAGAAAGCACTGTCTGTCTTTTTTGCCCCGACACAGATACACACACAAACAGACACAGAAGTAGTTTTATGCACGAGGAAGTTCTGCTGAGTTCAGTGCAAGCATATAAAATGGCTGTATTGGCTATTTCAGTGACAGACCTGCTAGCTGATATCACTGGACTATCCCCGACAGAGTTGTTACCATCTGGGAGAAAAAGGGATTTTGTACTTCAACTCTGAAATAAGCAGCTGTATTTTTAAAGCTCAGAGAGTTTTATTCAGATATTACCTGCTCTCTTTGCTAAAGACGGTTCTTTATGTAAAAAGGATTTGCTTTCTATGTAAACCAGGCCATACTGACTAATCACAAACATCCTGATCAAATTTTAAGGTTGTGAGTGTTGCCTCTAAAAGGTCACCAGAACTGAAATGTTCTTATAAGGACCTTGAACAAATCTGTAGGACGCACAAGAAACCAGTCATTGACACATCACCAGCTTTTAAACATGACTGCAATTACAGCTGAATTTTGAGCTGAGTATCTCAGAAGAGAAGACTGCACTTCAACACTGAACACGGGCATATGCTGGGGGAAGGCATTGACTTCTCCAAAATCTGCTGTGCAAGTGTTGATCATCGTTAACATCTGATGCGGTCCTGTGGTTGGCACTTTTCATGCTTTTATGCTTTGTCAGATGGCCTCTGCTATTCTATTTATGCCCTCTGTTAACTAAGTAGAGTCTGTTTTAGTGTGCCTTTCATACTTGGAAAACTGTTAAAATCACTTCAGCCATGACCTGGCTTTCTCATTTTGGTTTTGCTTGCTTTGGTTTTCCTTCTCTTACAGTTCTCACTATTAAAGTTTGGTATAACTTTGGTGAAGAAACAGTGTCAGGCTGTAGGCAGGGAGATTTATCATACCACAGACTAAAGCCTGTGCTCCCACGCCGCATTACTGCGGGGTCTCTCTGTGCTCACCCTCTGGATGCAGGTGATTAACACGTGGTTCAGGGAATTGCGCCTCTGCCTGCTCAGTAATTTGCTGGGCAGCACTGCAGTCATCCAGAGCAGCTGCCACTTAAACGGGCAGTAGATTGTTCTCTTTTTATTTTAGTGTCTGCAGCTTCACATGTATCACAGTGTGATACAGCCAGAAGCACTGTATTGCTATTTGCTGCAGCTAAACATCAATTAGATGCCTCTCATGATTTGGTGCCTATGCAGTCATTTTTCAGTAGAATCACTGCTTGCTCATGAGGAGTTATTCATCTACAGATGTCAAAACCTGAGGCACGTTGAGACGAAGGGCCAGGATTAAAAGATTTTGAGACCCCAACAGATACAGATGACTGCTTGTGGAATTTTGTTGATGTCTGTGCAGGTTTGAAAGTCCCACTGGGCATCTTTCCAAATGTTTAGTCACTTGAAACGTTTTCAAACCTGGCACTCAGCGACCATAGTGACACTGGTGTTGTTTTGGGAGAGGGGAAAAGGTGTAGCGAGAGATCACACTGTAGTTGAGCAGCAAGGCGGGAAGAGTTGTTTCCTGATGTCCTGGGCTTAAAGCACTGAATTATCCTCTCTCCCTCCCCCTCTCTCTCCCACTATGCTTCCGGGAGGCACGGATGTGCGTTTGGCTGCCTGCCTTCGCATAGGCACATAGTAAATAATTAGCATGCATAGCCAAGCTTTTTGGTCATCTGTTATTGTTGTAACTGATGATTAATTTAAGGGGTTATTGATTCCCATACCGAATCGGTACTCACTGGTGGTAGAGAAACTAATAGTCATTCACAAGATCTTTATTGACAGATCTCAGTGCAGGAATCGAATAAGTCAGTGTGGGAATGGAAATGTGTTTCCATGCAATCTGTAGGTTGGTTCGTGTCTTTCAGGTCACAAGGGGATGTAAATTGACTGAAGTTTAACTCAGTCGAAGGTCTAACTTGCTGTACCCTCTCTAAGATCCTGTTTGCCAGGCGTCCAGCAGCTTGGTGGGTGCTTTCAGGAGGGATGGGGCCATCTGAGATCACCAAGCAGCTCTCCAGAACCATCTCCCCAGTGTCTGACCTACCAAGCACAAGGCCTGCCTTGCACAGGAGCACTGGTGAGCCTGATTGCCTACAGATTTATGCCATGTGCCCACAGTACTCTGAGGCCTACTTCGTCATGCCCTCCCTTGAAATGCCTCCTTGCCTCTGCAACCTCCTAAACACTATTTAAGCTCCTTTCCACGACCCAGAAGCTCATTTTTTCCCCCTTTCTACCACAGTGCCCTGTTCAGTGCCAGGTGCTTCGCTGGAGATTTGCTCAGACTTCATCCCCTCTGGTGGCATGGAGCAAATCAGATTGATGGCCCCTGTGCACGTGGGTTAATGTTTCTGTGGGAACTTCACTTTTGGGTCTCTGTACTCAGCACAGCTGCTGTTTTTTACAGGGGTTGCTAGAATGTTGTGCCTTGGAGACCTTCACCTTGAACTCCAGTGTGGTTGAGATTATTCCCCTGGGTTCAGAAGTCAGTGGTGATCACTGGCAGTGCAAGGATTGATGCCCATCACCATTGCGCATACCCTTGCTTCTGTAAGAAGGTGAGACAGAGAAATAGGGTTGTAATGAAGATTGTTAGCATAAGTGTATCATTAACGGAAGTTCAGACAGGGGAAACAACAAATTAGTAAGAATCTGATGCCCAGCATGGTGTCCTCTGTGTTCTTCCAGAATATGATTACGAATGTGTTTTTGTTAAATAATTTCAGCAGCCTTCTGTGTGTTTACAAGCTGCTGTGTTATTGTGCTTTATAGTCTGCATCACTTTTCGTTCATTTCCGCTTGCTAGAAAACAAAAAAATGTGAATTTGGTTAAGAATGAAACTATTTCCTATTGTTTCTTGTCTAGAAGCATTACCTCTTATTTTTGAACAAGGAGGGCAGCCCAGCATTTCTGAGGAGATCTTCAGCACCTAGCACAATTATGTTACTTGTGTGCTGCACACACATACACATATGAAATAGGTTGGAGTGGGTGATGTGAGCCTTATTTCTGTGCTGCAGATACAAAAGCATTGTTGTTTACCATACTCAGTGTGATTAGAGACTTTTGTCTCCTGCTGCTCTGCTCCAATGCACAGAAAATCACCTTTTTCCAAGAAAAATTCAATACTTTCTGATGCTTCCTGCTGTCGGAGAGCCAACAGTCTTCTGAGCACTCTCCCTTCAAAGAGCAATTGAATTTTTAGTCAGAGAGAACTCCCTTTCCCACTAGAGATGCTTTCCTTTCAGGCAGAAAGACTTTCTGGCATCTGTTTTAGGCTGCTTTGCAACACCTGTTGCTGGTGACAATGCAGGTCTTTTCCGCCTTGTGGGAAGAAAGGTGGCATAATAGAAAGGTTGGATTTATAAAATAAATTTGAACTACTTAAGTGCCCTGCTTTAATTAAAAATAAAGTAAAATAAAGTAAAATCCTAGCCTCTTATTAATAAAAATCAGTTTTGATCTTTACTAGAGGGCAGGCTTGTGCAATGGTAACATTTCCACATCAGTGCAGCAAATGAGGCTCCGACAGAGGGCAACTTTGTCACTGAAGGCTCTTTCATTTCTGTTGGAAAATTGCTTCATAGTTTTCTGGCTTCCTTTCCAGTTGCTCACACATCTTAGAGTCTTTGGCAGTGCATTCTCTGCTTATTCTCTAACACCTTCTGTGATACAGACTGAATTCCTTGACTGTTCACAGCGTTGGAGTTATTAAGCATCCTTAGGGCTATTGTGAAGTATATCATCAGGGAAATCAGGACTTCAAAGTGCTCAGCAGATGGCGTGCCCTCTGCCTGGATAGCCCCCAGCCCAGGCCCAGGCGGCCTGGCCTGCAGCAGGGGGCTTGTTCTGCAGGAGCAACACGGCCTTCTGGAGGGTTTGTGTGCATGGACACAGGTTTGCCAAGCCGGACAGGAACCAGCACATCTGTGAGTGGGCTTCTGCCCAGATAGTGGATGGGCTGCCTGTGAGACCTGGAATGAGGTCCACTTCAAGGCCAAGGATGGCAACACGTGGTTGGGACAGGGAGGAGAAATTCCTACCTTGAGTTCAGCTTGTCGCAGGAGAGCCACCATACGATGAGCCAATCACGTCCTTGAGAGGAACCTTGTTACCTGCCAAGAGGAAAAAGCTCTGAAGAGGATAGGATAACAGATGTGACAGTGGGTTTTAACTTGCAGGTCCTGTTGATTGCTACTACTTTCTCTGGGCTATGAAATAGGTCAACTGGACGAAAGGATGTCCAGACACAGTGCAGCCTCTCCTAGCAGTAATGTTTCAATGGAGATGTGAGGAACAGAAGAAAAGTACTGACATTCCCCAGTGGTGAATAGATGTGAACTAGACCCCATGAGCAGTTCTGCCCTGCATTCAGGTGGCACCTGTTACATGCTACTAGGGAAGAGGTAATTTGTCTGATGTAAATGCAGACGGCATTGTGCATGGCCATTTCCGCCTGGAAACCACATCTACAATCCAGGCTGATGTTAAGCCAAAAAAAAAGAGCTTCTTTGCAGTCTTTCTGAATAGGAAAAGCTCAAGTCCGAGGGTTCTGTGCACTCCTCATATAGATCGTGAGCTCCATGATCCGTGAGGCCCTCATGATCCCAGTGACCTTTCCTGCATAGTTGTTGAGGTATTTTGTAAGTAAAGGCAGAGCACTGTGCAGGGAGCCCCATGCAGAAGGCCCTCTGGGAAAGCACACCCTGTAAATGGGGTAGGATAGGCTTATTATGAAACCCCTTCACTTAGTGACAGACCTGAAAAGGAGGGGCCAATCTGACCATGTATGTGAGACTTTTCCTTAATAGGGATGATAACCCATAGTTTTCTTGCAAGATCTTAAGGATTTTGGAACTTTTTTCAAATGAGGATCAAATCATACACATTTATCAGACACACAAACTGAAGGCTGGAGGGGCTGAGGATTTTGTCTGGTGCCACAGATTAAGTCCTGAATCCAGGTGTTCCCAAGTCACTTTTGATCCAGTACTAGAGTCCCTTTCTGTAGGTGATGGGTGCCCTCAGCAATAAAGGAAGAGTAGACCTTGCTGCTTTACCTGATCCTTGCAGCACTGGGCAAGATGAGGCCTCTTTTTACTACTCTGTTTCTCTGCATTGCAGTGGTATCTAATAAATTACACTGGATGCTTTCTCCACCTGATTTTGCAAAATCAAATCAGAAGTACAGCAGTGACTGAGAGACTAAGTATGAAGGAAGGAAGCTGGGAGGCAAGGAGGGCCACCAGGCCTTTAATATTCCTCACTACTGCACAGCCCTTTCTCCTTCCAGAGCACATGCTGGGTGAGGCCAGCAGGACAACCGGCAGCATGTTCACACACCTTTGGTACCTTGTGAATGCTTTTTCTGCAAGGACATCAGTCTGGTGTGTGTACCAAAACTACATCAGGAGCTATGTGGTTGCTGCCTGGGGCACCTTGGCAGCAACCACACCTTGGCACCTTGGATATGCTGTGCGGAGGGAGATAAAATGCTTAATGATAAGGCTTACCCCTGCAGGTGCATTGCTCCAGGTATGATGGTGCAGAGAACAGCAGTGGTTCTTCTCACTCTGGTCCTGCCCTGCACCCAGGCCAGTGCTTACCACTAGCACTTGTATTGGAGTGACTTAACTCAGGCACATTTTCGTAGGGTGCCATGAGAACTAAGTCTCATGTGGTGATGACTGAAACATATTTCCTCTTTTGAAAGGCTGGCAAGCATGCTTGAAAGCATTTCATTGGGTTATCTAACTGCATTTTGTTTTTATTGTCTCAATATGATGACGTATTTAGGAGTTCTCAATGGATTATTTTTCTTCTATCAACTTATTTGGTTTCCCTTTGTACCCATGTAAACTTCTGTCATTCACATCCTGTGGCAAACAGTTCAGCTAAGTTTTGTTAAAAGAAAACATGCTTGGGATTGGTCTGAACCTGCCAACTAGCTTCACCTGGTGTCCCAGATCCCAGAATAACCCACACAGTCAACACCGGGCCACCAGTAACCAGAGGGGTTCTGACAAATCTGGGAGATTTTTAGAGAAGAGTGACAAAACTGATCAGGAGAGGTGGAAGCACAGGTAGATGAGTTCAAATTAAAAACGATGCACAGCCTAGCTAAGGAATGACTAACAAATGTGTGGTTTGTGAGACATGCAGCTCTTTGATGAGTACGAACACCCTCCCACTCTCCCAAGCGCAAGAGAGGAATTTTTAGCCTGACATGCAGGGATGTAACAAGGGCTAATGGTGTGACAGTCAGGCTGAATGTAGGGTAAAATATCCTGACAGTGAGATGTATTTTGCTGTGGAGCAGTCTCCCGAGGGAAAGGACAGGAGCCCAACTGCTTGGTCCTTTTTAAAGCTAGACTGGACAAAGTATTTAAAAAAGGTAGTCCAGAGAACAATCTTTAATTGGCAGAAAGATGTACTGGTGATCTAATAGGTGCCTTCCATTTCAAATTCCTATGGTATGATGTTCTCTATAATGAGTTTTGACTGTTTTAAGCTCAGAGGGTAAAATGGAGATAAAACTGAAAAAGGAAAAAAAAAAAAAAGAAAAGAAAAAAGATTAACAAGAACTAAGAAAAAAAATGGAGGTTTATTTAATAGTAAGAAAAAGTGACAGATTGAGCGTTCCTTAGGCCAGTAGTGCTATTCAAAAATAGCATTGCAAATGGGGAAGGGAAAGTTGTTACATGGGTAATGATTACGGTAGTGACTTATTCTGTTAGAGCTGCTGTAGTCCAGAAAGATCCAAAAACATGTTTCAGATTGGCTGTGTGCACGTGTACATTCATGTAATGTGAGAATTGTTTCAGCTGAATCTAAAATGTACTGACCACTGGATTGAAACAGACCATTTTAGTGGCAAACAGCAACCCAGTGCAGCAGTTTAGTGTGGAATATGATGAGTAACTTCTATAACTGAAGCTATACAAGAATTGGTTTAGTTTGGAAGAATTTCATTAACTGATAAAATATGTAGGCATGGGTTTCTTTTGCAACTGCCTTTCCCCATGTCTCTGCTTTCAAGGTAGGAGATTCTGGCGATATTGATTTGGCTTCACTGGTTGCTTTGGGGTAAGAAGGGAGAAGTTTGATGAACTAGCATGACCCAGAACTGAGCCACTTTGGACTGGCTTCAAGGACAGGCACAAAGTCACTCTTGCTGGTCATGTCATTGCTGGTTCTCTTGGCCCACATCACCCTCACACTCTCACCTCTTGGTGACTTTTCAGAGTGTTTCTTACAGAAGCTTTATTTTTCAGACTGTTGGCCCTAGATATTTGGTTCATGTCATAACGTCTTTCTGTGGGCCTGATGCCTGGATGAAACTGCCATAGGCAAAGGTTGCCTCTTTGTGTAGTTTTTATCTCAAGACTTGTGAGTCCTGACTTCCATTCTCTGAATTGCTGGAGGACAGGGGGACTCTCATTTAGCGTAGCAAAGCCCCACTGGAAAAGAGAAGTCTGAAAATGTGAAATAGTAGCATCTGTGTATGGAACTAGAGAAGGCAATTTGGAAAAACTGAAATGTATTATTAGCTGTTTTTTAATATTGTCCTTTTAAAGTGAAATGTGTTGGTTGTCATTCATATGGAGGACATCGACTATTTTCTTATTTTTTTGTTTTCTTAAATAAGCATTCACAAATCAGATTTAAAAGAAAGAATTAGAAAATTGCCAGAATACAGATGTTAGCATAGTTCTGTTTGGTTATTCTGCCTGAAATTAGACTTTCTTAGAAGACAGCCTTGAGGAGTCATTTGACTTGAAAGAGGAAGGAGATGAGCTAGGTGACAACTTGCACATTGAACACGTCATCCTTCTGAAGCCACATGCTCACCATGGAACTGACTCACATGACATTAAAAATTATTTGATCTCATTTACATTATCTGTTTAATTTGTTTAATGTAATATTTGTTAACTTCACAATTAGTCAAACACTATTAATTAGTTAATGAAGATGGCAAATGTTACTGTATAAAGTGATTGATTACTGAGCAGCTGAGGTACTATATAGTTTGACTACCTCTGGTTTTTACATATCACTAGACAGATTTATCCAATATTCAAGATTTTTATGCAATAGTCACTACAGATTTAGCTACTTGGGGTATTATCTAGTCATACGTAAAACAGTCAAATTTTTCCTCTGAGTATTTTTATTCTTATTATTCACAGAATTTGGTTGGATGTAGAGTTTTCACTTTCATCCACCAGAAATTTTAGCATTTCAACAGAACAAAATACCCATTCAAGCCTGAGACAAAATTCTGCCACTCTCACACTTTCCAAATATCAGAGCTTAAAAGTATTTATTTAAAAAATAAAGTGCCAGTCTTTTTTTCTCTCTTTTTTTTTTTTTCCAGGTGGATGAAGCATTCGGAGATGTTAGAGGACTAGCTGCTTCCTTATGTGCTGGTGAGAAGTCAACAGCTTGAAAACCACCAGTAGGCTGAAAGCCTCTAAAAGACCACTTCATGGTCTGGAGTTCTCAGGACTTGCAGGTTCTTAGTGTTACAGCAGCTGACAAAATGGCTGCGCCAACATCTTCCACCACGTGACCTGCTGAAAGTGCAAGGTTCCCCTGAAATGGCTCAAAAAGTCTATGTCCAAAATCTTTCAAGTAGTCCTAGGACTTAGACTGTATATTAGTATTTGACTTTCAGTCAAACACGTGTTCCAAAACTTTTTTTGTGAATAGAACTTACATTCCTTCTTCACTTACGCATCTTTGCAATCTTACCTTTCTTAATAACATGATCAAGAAACTCTCAGACCGGGGGTTGTTCATCAGCTGCTGTTACATGATATAGCATTTAGTCTGGTTATACTGTCTTGTTTGGGGAGAAGACTGTCCTCTGGCAAGAGGCTGTGTAGATCCCTTACCTCTGTTTGCTTGGTGGCTGCTGGTATGAGGAGTCTGGAAAGGGGGGGAAGGGGCCTCATCTGGAATCTAGCAGCAAAATCACAGCACAGGTGAGTCAGAGATCATTGTTTCCTATTTAAATGTTGAATGCATATTAGGTAAAAGGAGGGATGTGGTTACAAAAACCAAGCAGAGGACAGACTCTGCTTGGTCAAGGGGGTCTAAGTACCACAATAAATGATGTGATCTACTGAAATGGGAGTTGGGGGCTGTTCTTTTTATTTCCTGCGATGGCATTGGCCAGTGAGACCATGAAGAGGTCACTTCCCCTCAGTTTGCCAGTCTGTAAAATGGGAATGATGATGCCAGTTTTCCTGTGCCACATGCTTTGAGACCTCTAAAGGTAACACACTGCACAAGCCTGCTTTGTTAGCATGGACATTTCAAGAGACAATGTTTGCATTTGCATCACAGTACATCGCGATCATATAGGGATTATGGTATCTGGTGTAGCACAGTGAGAAGGGCTACTCAGGAAGCGGGTCCCTGAACTTCAGCTGGTCGCCATGGTGACAGAATAGCTTAGCACTGCAAGAAGAGAGAAAAAGCGATATATTGTGCTGGGGATAACTTACGGCATCAAGGCTGCACACTGAAGTACCTCTGGCTGTCTGGCTCTGGTCTTCCTGGACACTTTGCTGAGCTCTGGGATTTCCTCTCCCTGAATCTTCTTTTCCAGCTCACCTATGACGAACAGCTATGGGCCGAAAAATGAAAACATGATGGTGAGAGAACCACAGGGTAGCTTTCCCTTGGCTTTTTTGTTGATATGGTGGGCGGGAGGGGATTCTGCATCTCTGAAGCCCTTTTGCAAGGACTTGGTGTTGAGAGCTGGTGAATACCATCTGCTGTGTTCAGTCAGTGTTTCTTCACCTTTAGCCAGGCCCTTACAGACGTGTTGGGCTGCGCAAAGCTGAAATTGGGTGTCTCTGTGCTGAGGGAGGGCTGAGAAAAGCAGTGCTTCAGCTGCTGAGGGCCTGTTCAAACATGCAGCATTAACCAAGGAGACCATGCTGGAACCAGCTCAGCTTCTCCATGGGGCCCTGGTGGGTGTGTGGGCTGAGGCACCGCAGCACGAACGTTATGTTCATGATGAAATGTGGGCGATTTCTGCTGGTTTGGGGATTGTCTGCAATCTGTCACCAGGAGTGGGTTGTCTGGGCAGTGGCAGTGGTTGGTCATTCAGCTCCATGTCCAGATGGGTGTGTGAGGCCTTCTCTTTGGTGGTCCAGGTGTGTGATGGGGATCTCCAAGGGCTTACACTGAATGGTCTGCTGGCATCGATGGAGCTGGTGAGAGGCAGGTGCTAAAAACTGTTTTGAGAGAAGTTGGAAGGCATAAAGAAAGGCCACTTTGGAGATGGGGGGCGGGCCAAGTGGTTGAAGATTGGAGGAAGGCGCCAACTTAAGTAAGATGAATGTCCTTGCTCTCTGTTGTTTCTATTTTGTAGTTTGGAATGAAAATGAGTGAGAACTGTCTGCTCTGCTGCCGAAGAATCACATGCTAATGAATGTGGTTGTGGGATGGGGGCCACAGATTTTATAAAGGAAGTGGACACACTTGGTGGTGACAGTAAGGCTGAGCTTCTGAAGATGGGAGAAAGAAAACATGGGTCTAAGAAAACTCTTTAAAAACTAGGGAAAGCATAAGGAAACTTAACAACAAGATAAAATGGCAATTGCATATAAGCCCACGCATGCACTCACTCTCTTGCTCTCTCTCTAACACCCACGCACTCGAGTACATCGTTCAGTCCAAAATAGTAGGGAAAATACATTATAGCCTTTATTGTCAGGAGTAACTTCTCTTCACATGTCACTACCAGCAAATTCTCAGAGCAGGTGGATACATTGCACAAAACTCATCCATATGCTTTTTTTTTTTTGCCATTTTTTTTCTAAACCTGAACAAAGCAAAGCAAAAAAGCCCCTGTGAACTGTTAAGTTGAAGAGCTAGATGCTGACAGCTCTTGGATGGATGAAGGCTGAACACAACTATTTGTATGCTAGTAACGCAACGTGAGGCAACAGGATGATTGTGTGGGGAACCAGGGCTCACTTTACCCACAGGAATGGCTTCTAGTCCATGTCCCTTTTCCTCTGGATATATCAGGGAACCTGGCTCAGCCCCAGTGTGCATTTCCCTCATGAAATGCTTTGCAAGCTGGGGAATTTCCAACCCCTCGTGTTTAGCCTACGAGGAGCATGGCTGAAAATAACCTGCTGGCTGCTCTTTCTTGGAGGTAAGAAGCCATACAAGATTGACATGTTCAGGTTGTATGGGCTGCACAGCAATTTCACACAGCAGGGTGAAGAGTGGTGGCTTCTGGCTGATTTAAACTTGTACCGTCCTGCTGCACTGCTGGCAATAGCATTAATACTCTGCTCAGAAAAGCTGAACTTGGGGTATCTGTGGGTGGGGAGACTGGGACATCGTATGCTCTCGAAAGGTTGGCGTAGTCCACTTGGATTACATGAGCAAAAGCTTGGTCCCACACTAAGCATGCTTGGCCACCACCTCTCCTGAAATAATCTCTTAATATAGGTGTGAAGATTCACAATGCAGCTGGCAGGCAATTTGGGGGTTTTGTCCTGTCTTTAAACAATACTGCAAACATCCCCACTGAGCACTGACATTGGGCATTCTGGCTTTGACTGGTGGTTGCTTTGCTCCATGAGGCTCACCATCCCAACACACTTGGATCAAAGATCCCACCAGCTCATTTAAAAATGAAGATGGTTCATCACAGTTATGTCCCATGTGGAGAGGAAAAGCATCCCTGGACTCTCTTGTGAATTAATCTGTTCTGTGTATTCAGTCCTGGCTAAAAGTCAGGAGCCTATTTTATACAAGAGAAGATTATTACAATTCCTGATAAGGAACAGAATATGAATTAGCAGATTTTTTTAATTTTTTTTTTGTTTCAAGAGGCAAAATAATACTCGTGATTCCCTCCCTCTACTTCCAGTTTTTCCTTCTTGCTGCCTGAATCTACTGAGTCTGAATTGAAAATGTGGGGAAAAAAAGTATATATTTTTTAATGGTGCTTGGAAGAAAATGGATTCTCAGAGTTTCTATCTTTAAATGTGTCAACATAAATGACATCCTAGCAAGTCTTTCAGATTGCATGGCATAGGCAAATAACAACTATTTATTGCATTGGCTATGCAGTTTTTTACTGAGGTATTTCTGCTACATGCGGAATAGATGGAACAAATTTTCCTTGTACATGTATACAGTGCCTGTCAAGCGATGCATGCAGTTGTCTCCATTAGTGCTCATTTGTGCCAAGGTTTCTCATCCCAGAATTTAGCCCCTCCCAGAGGAAAACTGTATGAAACGTTACAGAACAGGCCAGATTATATGTAATTTTCTGTCTAATAAGTTACACGTGGCATTTTCTGTCCCTTTGGCCTCCTTGGTCGCCTCTCTTATAAAGGAAGTCTAAGACAAGTCTGTCATGGAGTTACAGGAGAAAGACCTTGCAGATGATGTTAAAGAGGCCAGCACTAACTCTTTAAGGTCTATCAGTCTTTGGCTAGCAGCTGGTGTCAAAGGGATAGCAAAATAAAAAGAGAAAAACAGTAAAAAAAAAAAAGAATATGTCAAGTGAGGCTCAACAAGGAAACACAAACACTCTGTGTGTGGGTATCAGTAGAAGTTATGTATGTAATCACCTTGGAATTAATTTGTTTGAGAATTTTGATACTAAGGAAAATAATTAAAACTATTTCCTCTCTCTGATGTTTGTTCTACTACAACTGTTCGTGCCGCTGACTTTGGGTATTCTCTATTTATATGTTACTTGCAAAATATATTATGCATCAACCCATTCCCTGGATAAGAGCATCATTTCTGTTGCTTGTAGCTGTCATCAGAGGGACAGCAGAGTGTGTCTGGAGCTACCCCTAGATCTTGCTGAATCAGATTCTGGGTTTCCCTCTACAGTACCATACTGTAATTCTTCTCTCCATTGCTGATCTAAATACCTCTGGTGATGCACACAAATGATGTCTGTGATGCAAACATTGTCTGTGTGTGTCTGTATGTTATTTACTTGGTCAGAGCTCACGTTTTACTACTCATGTTTATTTTTCAGAGTAAGAAAATAAAGATCTCTGTGCTTAGCCTGCGATGACAGTTTTGCAGCCAGCTAACACTGAGCAAGAAAAATGAAGACTGCAGAAGTAGAAGAAGGAAATGAAAGTTGCTCTACCGACAGGGCTACATGAATTCAGCAATGGGTGGATTAGGCTGAGTGTTATCAGTGATGATGAAACACAGCAGACTGTGGTAATGAAATATTTATGAATGGGGAAATGATACTGCATTCTGCAGTGCAGCACAGGGGAAAGTGAAATTTCAAGAATACTGTAATAGCAAAGCCCTCCATTAATTATCGAAAGCAAGCTGAAATGCCAGTTACTATGACAACAGGGTCCCCTATGTATTTTGTACCATTTGGGGGGGGGGGGGGGAGAAGAGAGGGGGAGGGAGGACTGCTTTTATTTACTGGAGGGCATTGTATTTCTTTTCTGTTGTTGTTAATTATGACTGTCCCAGCCTGTGACTATGTGGTTAATTTCAGTGATAAAATTATAAAGTGACTATTGGCTAAATTATAGGGAAAGCCTTTAATAAGTTGTATCAGTGTTTTTATTCTGGAAAGAACTAAAGATATCCTTTCCCATATAAAGAGAGATGCAATTGTTATTACTAATAATCTTATATAATATTAATGCATGATAATGTAATAATAAAAAGTGAAATGTTATTTCACATAGAAGAAGAGAAGTATTAATAATAATTTGACTGTGTTAGGCTTTCATCCACAAAGCATTTTAGAAACAGTGATTAATTAAAATGTCAGTATTGGCATACTAAATCCATCACTACATTTCCAGATGGGGCAAGGGAACGTACAGCTTCTGCCCGCCCACTTATTTTTAATTACTACTTGTTTGGTTTCCTAAACCCAAGACTCTCTTTGAGTTCTCCACGTAAAACTCTTGGGCTGTGCTGAGCATTTCTGCCCACACCTGCACATGGGGCGGAGCATGCGAGGAAAGCAAGGTACAGAGGGTGGCGAGGAAGAAGGATGCCGGATGAAGCATGTCTCGTGTGGCAGCATGTCCCACTGAGGAAGCTCTCCCAGCTTTCCACTTGGCACAAATTTGTGGATAACAGGTGTATAAATAGTTACTAAAAGGAATAGGCAGGGATGTACCCTCCAACCCCTGTAGTCCAATGACTGTAGATGCTGGGGATAGATGGGGGTAATGGGCCACAGACAGTGGCTAGGCTGGCTTGCTGTCACTAGGTAGCATCTTCTACTGCCACTATAAGAGACAGAGAACTGGTCTGCACAGCTCATTGTTGCGGGACAGTCAGACATTTCTTATATTTTTTATCTTCTTATTTTTAGGCTGAGTGGTACATTTCAATGATCATTATCAAAGGGCTATACAGATGTTCTTACTGTAGATGCTTTCCAGGTGGGAAAAGTGTGCTACAGGTCCATTAAATGGCTTGCCTAAAGTGACACAGAAAATTAGTAACAGAGAGGAGCATATGTCAAAATCCCATTTCCAGCTTCAGGACCTTCTTCCATGACATGCAATGAATTCCTGGTACTCAACTCCTTCAGGAGGGAAAGCGTTGCAAAGGTAAGAAGGAAAAAAATATTGGGTACCTGCTGTGTGAGTGATTTCTTGCAAGTAGCTAGATGCAATCACATCTGTTAAACATTTCCTTACACGGCGAAACAAGCCAGCAGTAGGCATTGCAGCCCAGCGCATCTGACTGTATGCATAACCTGACTGCAGGAAGAGCATGTCAAAGGTGTTGGTAACAACAGAATTTCTCTATCACCACTTCATAGATGCAGAGGTGGGCATAATACATGCATACACACACACACATGTAAACTTACATTTTATATGCACAGAATACAATGGGCTGCACAATACGATTGGCATTGGCTTAGGGAAAAAGGGTTTTGCCTGTTCTTGTTCATGATGAGCTTACTGAATGGATTTGGAGGAAAAATGCATTTATTAATTTTTATTACTGCAGCCTTCCCTGTCCTCCCCTGCCCTCAGTTCACAGCCCTCAGATCCTCTTTGCCTGGCTGCCTCATTGCTGTTCTAGGGCAGAAACCACCCACAATGACATGGGTCAAGACCAAAGCCAGGGCTCCTCCTCGCCCTTTAGTAGCCTGTACTTCCTTTAAAAATAAATAAATAAATTAATTAATTAATAAACTGAACACAGCTCAGTGAGCACGTTGTGAACTCTGTGAGCAATAAACAATGCGGTAACGCAATCCGGCCTCCCACTTCCTGATGAACGGCTGAGCTAAGCCAACAGGCAAAGAAAGGGCTCTGTTTTCGCTGTGATGAGAGCTGCCCCAAAGGACCGATACAGACGTGAGCTTTCCTCTCCTTGACTCCAACGCTGGAGGCATCCAATAAATATCTCAGGCTACAACTCACTCACTTACAAGCACGGGGAGGAGGAACAGGCCTGGCAGGTGTGGGGAAGAGGAGCAGGTCATATTGGTTTAACAGCTTCAGAAACTTGATGGAGAAGGAAGGTAGCTGTGGGCAGAGGAAACACGATGTACAAAGGTCTGCCAGAGACAGATCAGGTACATTAATTCAGCACACAGGGGTGGCTGGACATCCCCTATATCTCTACCCCATGTCTGTAGCTCTCTGATCACTGCCTCATGCTGCAGCAGGATTTCTGTCAGCGAGGGGCATGGTTTGGCTCCAGGGAAACCCAGCCCCAGGCATTCAGAGCTGTGTCATCTGGGACAGAGGGCAGGGGTGGCCCGCTGTGCTGTAGAAGAACCATTAGTCCCCAGATAATTTTAATATAAAGGAAATAATGCCACTAATCATTCCCTTCATTACCCAGAGGGTACAGCCTATGCCTCTGTGTATTCAGAGATGTGTGTGGGCCTCTGCTGGAAGCAGGCAGAGCTGTGGATGTCTTTTTCCTCTTGTACATGCTTTTGGTTGGCAGTGTCCAGGTCATAAATCTTGAGAGTATGCAAGTGCGTGTGTATGTCAGTTTTATTTCACTGTCACATGTTTAACATCATTGGGGTGATTGCAATAATCTAGGGCCATGTAAACTCTGTCTTTGAGGTGGAAGATGCTGTTAATAGACTTGTACACTTCTGTGTGGAAAAGACAAATTGTGTCCCTGGGATGCATCCAGCAGCTGAGGTAAGCCTTGCTGGGCCTTTGGGTTTGCTTTATGCAGCCGCTGCTGGCTACAGTATAAATTATCTCGTCTACTCAGGGATTAACCCATGAGTCAACCCGTGTCAGAAGTCATGTTCTTCGTCTCCAGGAGGACAGAGCTGAACACCACCATGCTACAAAGGCTTGCACCAAACCATGGGTTCAGTCTAAAATAAATGTCAGATATCTATATAACAAACATTTAGAAAGAGTGCAGACCAGTGTTTACAGACATTTTAACCTGCTGGAGCGTTGCCACGCTGGTGACCTCAAAATGGTGCTAGCAAGAGCAGCGTATGAGCCCTCGGAAGGGAAGGGCTACGTCTGCACTGGACCCTGTGTGGAGGAGGGGGATCGGAAGGGGAGATCGCTTCTGGCTGCTTCTGCTTCTGACAGCCCCTAAGGTGCTGGCGGAAAAAATAAATCTATGTCAGACGTGTTTGCATGCCTCCATAAATAATGAATGCCAACATCAGAATGAGCAGGGGCTCCCTTCCCTCACGAGGGAGGAAATAGGCCTCTCCTCTCTAGAGCAGGAGGCCATAAGCTGCATGAGTGGTGTTTCTCCCTCAGCTCTGTATCCTTGTTGCGATTCAGAGCATGCAGCAGACCAGCCCTGCCCAAGCCTGCAGCAGGAGCCCTGTCTGCATGCCATCAGCGAGCGGAGAAGCCCCCTTTCATTAGCTGAGGGATTCTGTGTTCGTGCTTCGGCTGTGTATCCTTCCCAGTGCCATCCTGCTCGGCCGCTGCTGGGAGCACTAAGAGGCACAAGGGAACTGTGAGCATTTAGCCAAGGGCAGAAATATTTGGATTCAGTCAGCAATAACAGAAATCCTTGAAAATTACAGACATTTTCCAGAGCAGCTATTTTCTCTGCCTGCAACGTTTCATATGCTACATGCTGAATTTCTCTGAAGTGCAATCAAAATACTTCAGCATTTGAGATCTGGAAACCCTTGGTCCCACATTCTTCATATTGCTCCTGGCTGGCTGCGAAAGGCAGGGGGGGGAGGATTTATGCTCACCAGCCCACAGAGGGATTTACACCAGCAGTTTTCACCAGGTTTACTGCAAGTCCGACCAATGTGCAGGAGGAGGTGTTTGCACAGCCAGCACCTCCCCTGCCTCCAAAGGAGCAGAGCAGCAGCAGCACCCTTCCTCCTGGGCCTGATGCAAACCTGCTGCTGCAGGCTCTGTGCCTATGTGCTGCATTCAGCAAACCTGGAATGATTTTGTACTGGGAGAAAGCATAAAGCTAAGGCTGCAGCTCTGCTGCCCAAAGTTCATTTTATTTATTTATTTATTTATTTATTTATTTATTTATTTATTTATTTTTCTGCTTCCAAGAGCAGGTAAGCCTGAAACTTTGAATGCACAGCAAAGTGACATGGTTGGGTTTGGCTCTACAAGTGACAGCCAGAGATGAGCTATTGGAGGAAGCTGTATGCTCATGCCAAAAAAATATCAGAAAGCTGCTGCTATACGTAAGGTTGCTCTGTCCATCAAGGAAAGCCAGCTTATTCTTCCGTTGGCTCACCCTCAGCCCCCTTGCACCTTTGCTGCTTCCCACACCTTTTTACATCTACCAGGCAGAGCGTGTGTCTGGATGTGTTATCCAGAGAGATGCACTCAATAAGCTGGGAGCCTTCTGGATTGGTAAGCAAACATTCAGATGAGGGATATCATACTTTTCTTAAAGAGTGTGAGCTTAATTCAAGCCTTGGCAGCCAGGCTGAGGCAACTGCCTGAGCTGGCAGAAGGCTGCTGGGTGAGTGATGGGAGCCCCCGTGCCTGGAGTGTGGCTTGCTAAGTTGGAGAGGCTGCCAGTCATGATGCAGGTGCTCAGGAGTCCTTTATGATCCTCTGATTCATGGGCAGGGAGCATCACATCACTGAGGGGCACTTACAGAGCCCTCTGGTGCCATCCTTCAAAGTTTCACTGCAGCGACATCAAGATCGACTCCAGGCAATGCTCTAACTCCAGGCCCTGCTGAACAGGGGCTTGACTCGTCTCGTTACACATGTAATTAGTTAACATACTTAATGCTGTGAGGCAAAAAGAAGCAATAGAGTTTTCCCACCTAGGAAAACGCATGGTGACAGAAGCATGATCAATATTGAGCAGCAAAAAGAGAGGGAAGAAAGAGCAGATTCCTACTTCTTGGTGGCATTGTCCCTAGAGCTGCTCCAGCTTGCTGCTGCTTGTTTTTCCTCTGGTGAGGGGTCTGCCAAGAGAGCAAAAGCCTTAACAACCTGGCACTCTTGACACTCGGATGCTGAAAGGAAAATGAGGGGGAATGTCATATTTGTTGTCCTGCAGCTATGGAAATATCAAATGAGATGCTCATAACTATCAGAAAAGCATCTGGAAAAACAAAAACAAAACAAAACAAAAACACACACACAAAAAAAACAGACCTTCAAGCTATTTCACTGCAGACATGGGTGTACCAGCGGTGGTGGCTGGGGTCTGTAGCACCCCAGCACAGCACCTGTTTGTAGCCAGCTCAACCGTACCAGTCCTGACAACTATGAGCCATTAGCAGACGATGTGAGCATGCAAAGTACACCAGCACAAGGACAGGTAAGATGTGTCTGATGGGGACTTAAATAACCTGGAAGACTTTGGCACAAAAGTGGGCAGGAAATGGTCTCATGATCCACCAACAGCTGAGCTGCAGGGACAATGAGCTGCAGTGTGAGGAAGGTTGAAAAATGGCTGGGATTCTAGTGCTTTGAGGTACCACTAGCTCTGTACGTGTGTGGTTGTTGGCATCTCATCAGTTGATGAAGTTTTGGAATTTCAATCCTTTCTCCCCTTACTATGCCCTGGTAAAGTCCTTCCTGCTTAATGGTGTATCTACTAGGGAAAGATTAGCCAGATTAATTATATTTGCGGGCAGCAGTTTTTGGTGCTGCTAGTACATTATCACCTCATTCCACTGCTAAAACAGTCTTTACTCAGAGTATGTGCTGAGATGTTAAGCACTTTCTGTAAAGAGCTATTTATTAAGAAAAGAGAGCCTTGAGATAGAAGTAAGAGTCTAGATTTTCTGGGAGGAAAAATAAAAATCTTTGTAGGTTAAAATTAGCTGTCAGATTGCAGGGGTGAAACCACCTGAGGTTAGAGCCTTGCTGCTTTTTAATAGGCAAATGAGCTATTTCATGAGGAATTGCCTTTCCATGACTATTGAAATGAGTGTCATCTTCCAGCAGCACATTCTGTGGTGCGAGATGTCTCGGTGGCAGGAACAAAGCGGGGAGCCAGGTGAGAATGCCGGGGAGACAAAGGATTCCCGCTGCACAACGGGACACTTTGCATTGAAGTGGGTATTGCCATTTATTGTGAGTGCCTGGTCATTAACAATTAATTGTAATATATTACACACAGGGATCTCATAGGGCTCTCATGCACTTCCTCAGAAGTGTGCCCTGGCTTCCCTGAAGCATTGTTTGAGCGGAGCGTGACAGCACTTGTCAATGGAGCTGTTGTGGTGACATGTTTAAGAGCCCTAATGCACTTTTTAATTCTCCTCCATCAGTCTCCTGCGCTTTCTTTCAAATTCAGATGGATATTTTTCTGCCATGTCCATCCCAGATGATGAAGGCTGTGTTTGCTGTGGTCTTTGTTCTGCTGTTTGCCTTTGACAGGAACTGGTCCCTGACTATCTCTGCACCAGCCAGAGTGTTTCCTAGCTCATTTCCCTCTCCATTTTCCTTCCTGGAGTACATGTGCTGGCTCTAGACACTGACGACTGGCCACCACAGCAGGGACAAGTGAGAAGGATGATCGGAGGTATGGAACAGCTTCCTCATCAGGAGCAAATAAATAGATCGGGGCCTTGCAGCCTCAGAGACTGAAAGGAGGTAGGGTGGAGGCTTGCTGGAGTCTAAATATTGCAGAGGGGGGAACTGCGGCTGCCTCAGATGATTCCTCACACCTTTTTCTTGCTACGGGTACACACACACAGGCTAGCCTGTGGCAAGCTCAAGGTGGGGAGGTAGCTCTTCAAACCACACAGAGTCAGGCTGTGAGCACTCCTTGCTGCAGGCGAGTGCAGGTGCTGGAAGTTCAGGTGGGCTCAAGGGGTCACGAAGGAAGTTCACAGAAGAGAAATCCATTGAGAGTTATTACATACAAAGGCTCTGCCTTGGTTCAAGAAATCCCTGAGCTGCAAGTGGTCAAAGGCTTAGAAAATATTTGGGAAAATATCACCCTATGCTTGATTCACTTTCATGCTCCTTCCTAGGCACTCCATTGCTGGAGACTTGTATAGATGGGTGTCTGATCTAATACATGGTGTCTCCTCTTGTGTTCACCCTGTCATTGTCACAGTGCAATCCTCTGAGTGTGAAAGACCAAGGCCAAACTGCCTCACAACCTTCAGTAGGAACCAGGCTAGCAAATGCATCTTTGCAGCAGAGTAAAACAGCTGCCACTGTCTACAAAACTGCTCCTCTTTCCAAGGTTTATCCTGTTTCATTTGGACTTACAGTCTGCATTTTGCTGACAGAAATTATTGCCAGCACCCACTAAATACTGGCTTCTTTATGTGCCCAAGGTATGAATAGTTCTGCAGAATGTGAGGCCTTCACTTTTCACTGGCTCTTGTGCTTGGCAGGCACCACTCACTGCAGAGAGGACTGCTTAGCGATCTCTATTCTATTATACCATTATTATGTCATATATATAAAATGTGATAACTTACTATTATTATTATATATTAGCTATTATGCTATAATTATAATAATGCTTATATTTTATACATAATTTCTTGTTTTACCTGTTTTTCAGTGATGCTGGGTAACTCCCCTGTGCTGAGGTTGACTTACATCTGTTGCAAATAGCCTCTTACAGCTCTGTTCAATATCTCAAAACCTTGTAGGATATGACACCTTCCCTGGCTGGAAATGAAAGAGTGAATATTGGGGTGCTTGAAGGTTGGGTTACCAGGGCCTGCCCAGCCCCCTGGGAGCCCTGGTCCTTCTGGGGTCACTGAGATCCCAGCCTTCAAATGAAGCTGGTTCAAGGGATACTGCGCTAATGAGGGAACCTCTTCATGGCATCAGCTTCATTGTCATGAATGTCATCTCCAAAAGGGACTGTTTATTTCCTGTGCAGCCTATGGTGCATGAAGCAGGGAGCTGAAAATCCATTTTAATGCTAGCAAATGGTGTCAGGTGAATATGAGCTGACATAAGAATCTGGATAATTAAAGCAGCTTCCCTTGACCTGATATTAGCAGTGTTGATGCTCTGATATTCTGCAAGTTGTGATAGATGTAGCTCCTCAACCATTGATTTTTTTGGTATCTGTCCACAAATATTATGATAAACTGTTGGTTTTGTGTGCATTTTTTTTTTTAGGGAGTTGAGTTACTGCTGAAATATTGATGATATGCTTATCTATGAGCTATCTGAGCACCGTGACACAGAAAGCATTAGAATTCATCATACTTGTTATTGTTCTTTTACAAATGACTTTATGCCAACCACTTAAAGCTTGGCACTAAAAGTGCAGCCACACAGAGGTGGCTGCACACCATCTTCTGTGCAAAGGGTCTGATTTCATCATAAAAGAGGTACTTAGAGAGACCATGGAAATAAAATCTTTCATGAAGCAGAGGGGGGATAGGAAGTCAGGAGAGGACTGCAAATACAAATGTGACAAGAGGTTAGGAGAAAATATTTGTCAGCGAAAGGTAATAAATGTGTGTCCAGAAACACAGGGGACTAAGGAAACCAGAGAGATGCATTTGGGTTTGAGAAGACTCCCTGATGGTTTCATGCCACCTTTTCTAAGCTTGACTGAGCGTTAGGACACGTGTTCTTTGCAAATAGTTTCACCTGCACCTGAAGTCTTCTGTTTTCCTCTGACAGCACCATCTTTTCAAAAGACTCTATTGGCTGACTTGCAAAATAATTTTTTCTATGACTTCAGTCCTGATTGTCAATTCTGTTCCCCAGGAGAAATAGCCCTCTCATCCATCTGTTGTGTCTGTCCAGGAATTCTTTTGAGTTTCGCCTTTGTTTTCCCCTCTCACACAAGGATGACTTAATCACTGACACATCCATCCATAAATACATGGCTTCCCTAGAATTGCCAGGGAACCCTTACACAGCCAACAAAGGCCTCAGAGACAGTGAAGAGGCAAAGAAAACCCCTTAAGGTACCTCAGGAACTTAAAATAATGTGCTTGTGGCAGCCAGGACTAAATTAGCTCTTCTGAGAGGCAAGTCTTACTAACTGAAGTTTGGGGCTCTGGCTGGTTCCAAAGGAAGGTATCCATAAGAAACCTCTGGACTACACCATGCTGCATGACTGAGGGAGTGAAATGTGTTCAAATTTTTGGCATTGAAGTATATACAGTGAGAGACTTTGAATCTGGTTCAGGTCTTACACAACTGTAAACTGATATTAGATCATTCCTGTTCAAGGAGTGAATCCAGTATAAAACCAGCCAAGTGCAGACAAAGTGTGGCTACTTTTTTGTAGGGAAGTTTATCTTTCTTTGGCTGTGGGGAAGGTGAAACAAGGGGAAGACTATATCCTTGAAGTGGAGAGGATATTACAGCTAGTGGGCGATTCCCAGGCAGTTTTGAGTTCCAATCCCAGTTCTTCTAGCTTGAGGAAGAAAAAAAAATAATGGAGGAAAAAAATCTGAGCCTCACAGGAGTGAGGCTGGTTGTCATCTGAACTGATTTATTGAATTACTTTATTTTTTTTATTTTTTTTTTAATTGCAGATAATCCAGAGCACGTTTCAAGGCACAGACTTAGAAAAACTGAAGAATTGACACTGAAGCACTGCAGGTGCTGAAAGCCCCATTTTATCCACCCGTGGTCATCCAGCAGTGGTCAAGCATACCAGCTGTCAGCTGAACAGGGACCTGCAGGCTGGAGGAGAAAATGCACAGGGCTTGCAGAGATAGGTGCTGATGGAGAGCTGGAGAGAATGCCTGTGTCATGAGCTATATCAGAGCCAAAGTATCAGAGTGTCTGGCACATGTCATGCCCCACATAAACTGCTGAAACACAGACCAGGTCATATACAAGGTGAGACCAAGGCCACACACCCTGTCTCAGCAGAATTCTGTTTAGCACAGGTTACTCTAGGCTTTCAATACAATTGGGAGAGTTTATCATTAATTTTCTTACCACAGTTGTCCTACTCAGCCCTGGTTAAATTAACTTTTTCAATCACTCCTCTTCTGTCAGATTCCTTCCTTATTAGATGTCCTTCAGTGTTTCACTGAAGGCATTGTTATGCTTTACAGGACAAAATCATTTTATGCTTCTTTAAAGCAGTGAGAACCCTTCCCTTCTCCCTCCTTATTCTCTGATCTAGCCTTATTGATACTTTCTCATTTCATCATGCAATCAGTGGGGAATATTAATCAGGACCTGGTAGGGTCTTTTTAATTTGGATTGCAGGCAATGAAAGGCACTATCTTCAACTCATAAGAAGTATGTCCATAAGCAGCAAAAGCAATGAGATGTAGTTTCCTAAGGGCCTGTCTAGAGATTGAACTCTGCTGTCTAATAAAGGCTCTATTGGCACTGCTGTTTTTCCCTTAGTGAGGTGATTAATAATGTTTGTTTTCACTATTCAGCATCTTCTATTTGTTAATTATATTGGGACTTCCTTTTTTTTTTTTTTTTTTTTTTTAATTTTTAAATCTTTCCCACTGTGTCAATTGTGGTTGAAACCAGACAACAGCTTCCGAAGTGATTGTGTTAGGGACTGGATGTGGCAGGAACACAGACATATGAGCTTGGTTGTGGAACCTCATTTCCTTAGGAAATAAATCTAGAAATTTGCAATAAAAACATGCTTTTTGGCTTGCTCAGACAGTATAGGTGGTAGGATACACAATGTCTTAATTATTAGTGTGCCATATAAAAGTATATACTTGTCCCATCATGACTAGAGAAATAAACCCTCAGCTTTCTGTGGTAGTAAAGCTAGTGAAGATGCCTGAAGTGGAATATATATTAGTTTCCTCCATCTCAGCTTTTCCCTCCAACAATGACAACAAAAAAGTGCAGCAACACATTTCGCAGAACCCTTGTAAACTATATAAAACATCATTATCAGAATATATTTGATGGCTGAAATCACTGTGCCCAAGCAGTTCTCTGGCATGTTGCTAGGGGTGTTTCAGTCTTTAGGGGATTTCTGAGAAAAGACTGGGCCAATTGCATTGCAGATGTTTGTAGGTAAGGGTTTGTATTTCTACAGGTATTGTTTTCTCAGTGCAGAATTGCAAAGCAAGCTCTTCTTAGAGCTGAGGAAATCATCCCCTGATGATGGACATAATGACAGTGCTGGCAGCGAGATGCCACGAGGTAGGCAAATGGCATCAAAGCCAGCCCTAGCTACTGTACTTCATTTCTTGGTGGTTATAGTTTGTAAGAAGAAATGCACATTGCATCCTGTCATCATTGCAAGCACCACAGATTTAGGTGGCCTAGAAGTCATGCTGATTTTTTTTTTTAAATGTGCACTGGATTTCTTCACATTAAGAACAAAAAGTATTGTCATGCAGGGTTAAACAAAAGAGGTGCATCCCACTACCCCATTTCTGACAGTAGCCAGCAGACAATGTGGTAGAAAGAGTAGACAAAGTATGGAAAACATACAAGGATGCAACCCCAGAACATTTTCCAACACATTTCAAGTCAGACATTTCCTAAGTCAGATGCATTGTCTTTGTATTTAACAATCCTCAACAGATTTTTCTTCCAAGTATCCATCCAGTCCTTTTTGAACCATGTAAATAAATATTTAGCATCCACAGCATCCCACGTCAAGGAATTCCACAGCTTTGTTAGACACTGGGTGAAAACTAGTCTTTTCTGTTTGTTTTGAACTATCTTCCCTTTCCCAGCTTTGCCTGATGTCCCTTACTACTTATCTTGGAGGTGACAATGATTCAATGATCCCTACAGACGTCCTTTCCTTCTATTGCTGGTTTTCCAGGGTATTGTGTTTTCCCACCAATCTCCTTGTACTCAGCATTGTTGATTTTTGGAGCAAAAAGCATCAACTCATCACAAAATAGCTTGCCTTTTGTCATGGGTTTCCAACCAGGAAAGCAGCATCTTCCAAATCCAGAAGTGTGCCCAGCAATGATGTGTCAACAGCATTTCTCATGTATCTTCTCGGCAAAAAGAGTTTTGGCAAATGGGAACTGCTAAGTGTCTGGAGGAAGACAACCCTCATTAAAACACTGTTTTGGCACTTGGAAGAGGTGGTTCTAAATGCATCACTCTCTGCCTTGTGCAATGTTTGTGTGATTTGCAGGGATATAAGGGAAAGTCATTTGTACCGAGACTCTTCAGTCAACAATAAAAAGCTATTATACAGCTGGAGTACTTGGCCAGGGTTCTCGGTGCAGATGACAAGTTATGAACAGCTGTGTTGCAGTGTAAGAAATATAATCAGACTGTCTGGTGAAGATGGTTGAGGGGCAGCCATCTACAGAAAGTAGGGCAGCCTCGTGTTTGCACAGGAGGCTGCTTGCTGCTTTGCATATGTCGTGATGCCAGGGAAAAGCCTCTGCTTCTCAGGGGCGCTGAACCTGGAAGTAGCATCAGCAGACCTTCTATAAAGGGCACCAGGCTCCATGGTAGTGTGACTTTGATTTAGTGAATTCCTAATTGTGCAGAAGAGCAGATTTGTTTTTACACAGAAGCTTTTAAGCTGTGATGTTATTTTCAATTTCTTGTCTGCTGCACCGAAGGAAAAATAGGGAAGACCAGCAAGTGGGTGTAACAGCTGGGTACCTGCACTCTGGAAGTACTGGAAAAAGCTGCCTGCTGCTTCGTTTTCAGCCTGTTGCCACACAGATTGAATCTGAAGTTAGGATTTAAACAGCGAAATCCCTAGCTGGTGTCAAGTCTGACAGTCTGCTGCATACTGCTTTGCTCTGGTACGTTTGAACTCCCCTTTCCTCACTACCAGCTTCAGAGGCAGGAGAACAGCCCTTGGGATGGCTCTTCTTCGCAATACGGGGTGAAGCCTGCTTGCGGGAAGGCCACTTACCCTCTGCCTTCATCAGGGTGCGCACCATGTGTTGTGGTTTAACCCGGCTGGCAGCTAAACACCACACAGCCGTTCGCTCACCCTCCCCCCTCCCTCTCTGGGATGGGGGAGAGAAACGGGAAAGTGAAGCCGGTGAGTTGAGATAAAGACAGTTTATTAAGACAGGAATATAATAATAACAATAATAATAATAATAGTGATAATGATAATAGTATTAATAATAATAATGTGTAAGAAAACAAGTGATGCACAGTGCAATTGCTCACCACCCGCTGACCGATGCCCAGCCTATCCCCGAGCAGCCGGCCCCCCACCCCGGCCAGCCACCCCTATATATTGTTTAGCATGACGTCAGATGGTATGGAATACCCCTTTGGCCAGTTTGGGTCAGCTGTCCTGGGTCTGTCCCCTCCCAGCTCCTGCTGCACCCCCAGCCTGCTCGCTGGCAGGACAGAGCGAGAAGCCGAAAAGTCCTTGGCCTGGTGTAAACACTGCTCTGCAACAATTAAAACATCAGCATGTTATCGGCGCTCTTCTCATCCTAATCCAAAACATAGCACCCTACCAGCTACTAGGAGGAAAAATTAACTCTGTCCTAACTGGAACCAGGACACCATGGAGCTGCGTCCGCGGGCAGCAGAGCAGAGCCCCGGCTCAGCAGCTTGCCCTGTGACTGTAGCACGGGCTGTCAGGAGCTGGAAAATGGCTAGAAGCTATTTCTGCTGTATCTCTTCCCAAGGAGGTATATTTTTAACAGCCTTTCAGCAGCCAGAGCTCACGTCCAGAGCTGTAGCAGTGGAGCTGGATGGACAGCAGCCTTCCTGCTAGCATGGTTCGGTCTCGGTGCCTGGAGAGGCCTGTTTTTCCATCCCTGTGTTCAACCTGCTTGTGCCCGCTGGGCATTCCTGCCATGGCAGGACCTAGGAGGCAGATCGTGTGAGCAAATGTTGAGTGTGTGCTTCCCAGAGAACAGGCATCCAAGGCTGAATATTTGCATTTGCTCGCTGCTCTTGGGTGTGAACATGTAAAAGGTGCACACGTTGCCCATCCTGTAAACCTCTGGCTCCTCCTCAGTCTTGGACAGACTGACATTTTTTCCCCCTTCTTTTGGGCAAGCTACCATTTAAATGAAGCTATATCTTGTTGGTCATGCAAGTTAAAAGAAGAGATTGGAAATTCCTTGGGGCATGATTGGTGACTATCATAGCTCACACACTTCCCTGGGAGGCAATGCCTCATAATTAATTACTAAATAATTAATAATAATATGAAGCAGATACCACTCAGGAAGTAATTAACCTCCTTATTCTTACAGGGAAGTCCTATGGAATGGAAGAGTAATTAAAGGCTCTTTAAACGACAGAGCAAAACTCCCAAAGATTTCAGTCAGTGCAGATTTAGGATTTGAGTCTGGTAGGATTTCCTCAGACATAAAATAAAAATGACTTTGTTTTGCCAGTAAAATTTCCAAATCTGATATTTTTAGTTAGTCTATACAAGTTTGCAGCCTGGATGAATAATTTTAATCACATTTAATTTAATTTAGGATGGTACGAGGCAATTAGTGATAAGGTATACTGGAATTTTCCATGAAAGTGAGCAGGTTGATAATTCATGTTGGAATAGGGTGGTCTCAATTTCATTCAGGCAGTGTCATACAACGGACAAAAGCAAGGCGTGGATAGTAAAATTAATTTGCAAGAAGTATCTTTAGGTAACCTGATCCACATCCCTTCTGCAAAGGCACAGAGGGAGAGTTTAGCATTGTTTTTGTTCATGCCTGAATGGGACTTTTGCAGTCTGAATCAATGTTCCTCCAGATGAATTCACACAGCCAAGCAGAGGAGATGTGAATTTTCTGGGACTTTGGAGCTTCTTTGTGAGAGAACTGATGAAAGCATCAGCTAAGAATATCAGGTCACACAACCACTCAGTATTACCTAATGGAGGAAGGTCTTGCAACCCTTGATTCATAACTTCATCTGTCTCCTCTTGCAAATCAAAATGAAAAGAAAGATGCAACCTCCTCAAACTCTTGCAAAGTGGTTTTGGGTCAGTGGTGAGTTGGAGCTCTGAATTTGATAGTTTTCAACAGCATTCATAATGTGCCCCCTTTGAGGATGCATGTCTCAAGAGTGTCTTGGTTCACTGATAATGAACACTGTCCTGTTTTTCAGGATTCACCAATGTCCTTTGAAAGTCTTTCAATATTTCTTTATCTTCTTATTATACAGGCTATTTCTTCTCTCCTGATACCAGGTAAAGTTGACTGTATTGTGCTGTTTTTGACAAATGCATGACAGAGATTATGAGTCAGTCATTTTGGTTCAGTCTTTGGAGCTCTGAGAACTTCTGGATCTCAAGAAACTCAAGAAACTTCCTGTTTTGTCACGTCAGATGTACATGGCAGACTTAGAGGTTAATAGTCTGGCAGTGCAATGAAAAATGAATTTGGCTTGCATTCTCCTGAAGCCACTTTGGAAGAACATTAATGGGATTTTCTGCACAGCGTGACATTACGTTCTCTCTCTGCCCAGTGCAGTATAAATTCACTGTTTCCAAGAAACTCTCCAGCTGCAGGGCATATAGCTCAGGCTGAGAAAAGGTTCTCCATAGAGATGCATTGCCATGTGTTAACCCAGGTGGAGGTAACTGAAAAGGGTTGGAGGAGGTCAGGCAGACACCGAATGGCAGGCAGAGCACTGAGAGGAGGGGAATGGCTGGGGGTCCTCCTCAACTAGCAATCTTCAGTGGCAGTGTAGTAGAAGTATTTAATAAGTGTTCTAATAAACGTATTTCCATTTGAAAAATGAAGATCCACACTCAATAGAAGTTAATTAAAAGGATGTAAAACGCAACCTTGAAAAGATTAATTGATGTTAGTGACAGCTTGGCTTTCCCTCATGTTTCTTGAAGCTCAGCCTCCTAGTCCAGATCCATAAAAACTGGCTGTGGGTTTTCAAGGCAACTTTTTACTTCAGCATTTTCAGTCAGCATTTGACTGTCATGAATAGGAGTTTGACCTGAAAAAAAAAAAAAAGTGATCAGTTAGAATAAATTTAAAAAAAAGAAGAGTGGTTAGGATTTTCAGAAACCTTTAGATGAATGAGGGTCCCATTTTCTGGCACACTTAATGTGACCATGTTGCTAACTGCTGTGGAAAGGACAGCCATGTCTTCCTCCTTCCACCCTTGGACCACAGCTGCTCTTCTGCCAACTCCCTGGCATGAACTGAACCATCACACAACCACTGACAAGAGAAAGTTACTGAAAACTCACTCCCATGGCCCTGACAAGACTTGTTTTCCAGTGATGTTGTCCCAGTGCAACTGCACTGCTGAGCAAGGACCTGTGTGCACTCTGTAGGACATGAGGAGCACTGAAAACTATGGGAACTCCCCCAGGTAGAAAATATGTGTCTTGTACGTCGGTGTGAGTGGGCAGAGCCCAGTCCTAGCCCCAAGTGCATGTTGATCAGAGGGTATCGTGCCTGAAGGAGAAATGACTATCACTCAGCCTGTGGCCCTCCTTGGGAAAAATGCTAAAACTGATGGAACGGGGCAGTTCCCTGCTTAGGCATCACTCTTCTTTTCATCCCAAGGGCAATAGGCTAGTTAATGAGGTGTATCTACCTGACAGTATATTACAGCTTGCAGTTAGTGTGACAACTGTTGAGCTAATCTGTACTAGTTATTAATACTACATGCAGACTTGCCCTTGTCCTAGTGTCTTTACTCACACTTGGGAATCATTAGGGTTAAATGCCAGAGTAATTCACCATAATACCCCTGGTCACTGGATAGCATCCAGACAAGTTGAACAAGAAGAAGAAGAGGGCAAGCTGAGGAAAAAATCCCACAGTGGAAGAGAGGAGGGCTCAGGTTGTGGTGTCATGATAGCTTTCCCTGGAAGGAAAAATCAGTTCAGGGTATTTCCTCCCAGCCGGCACCTGGGCTGTGGTTCCCAGCTTCTGTTGTGCCGCCCCAGTACTTCTCTCCAGCCAGACTGGAAACCAGGTCGCTGAAATAATGAGTTACCAGAAAACACACAGATCTGCAACCTCCCCAGCCACAGCCACTGCTGCTCAGATGAGAAAGCCTCTTTAGCACTACCAAACAGCTGACATGGGGTGTCAGCACAGCCCTCCTGCAATGCTCAGCTGGACCAAGACCACCGAGAGCACTCCTGCAGGGTCTGGTGGGCCCGCTTGCCTGCACAAAGCTGCTCTTGTGCTCAGGTGCTCACAGCATCGAGCACCCGATTTGAATTCAGGTGCTCATCTGAGCGATCCACGCTGTTAAATGTTGGCCAATAATTTTATGAAACCTCTTTAAATTGTCTGTCACCTCCAAGGCACTGATGCTTCAGTCCCATGTTGCTGTGGCCTCTCTGCTTCACCGTGGCAGAGAGCTGCCTTCCCCCAGGCACCCGTCTGGTGACAGCAGCAGCCGTTGTGTGTACCAGGAGAAAAATATGGTTTGAGCTTCCCGCTCCCACCCCTAATATTTATTTTAATATTTTGTTCTGACTTAAGACATTATTACATAAATGCTTTACCACTGCCTTTAGGGAATGTTTTAAAGTGTTTTGATTCCTAGTTGTTTTCTTTTTATTCCGTATGTCAAGCAGTGCAGCAGGGAGCCTACTGCAGAGACTAGGAAGATGGGAAAGTACCAGTGTCGCCAGTACTCAACCCGCCCTGCAACATTAGGTGGCTTGAGAGGCTGAATTTTGCCTGGAGAGTAGAAGGAGGAATATTCTAGATTTTCAGCAAGAAATTTCAAAAAAGATTGCATTGACAAAGGCCTCACACACAGAGTAAAAATGTCAGTGGTAACTCACAAAATAAATTCGATGAGAATAGACATCTCTAGCACTAGCCCCCTGTTTCACTTGGAGAATAGTTTTCCAGCCTCACTCAGAGTAAAGCTTTCCCTTCTCTCTTACCCTAATGCTAATCCTGTTCTGGGTCTCAGAGTAGGCACCCCATCCTCTCAACAACTAAAAGCTCCTCAGGGATGGTAATTTTTGCTGCACTCATGTTCCTTTGGCAGCCTCTGCCCAACCTCACACCAAAGATTTGAGCATTCTCCCTCCCTCCTCCTCTCTCTCTCTACCATAATCATTGACTGGCCTACAAGACAAGGTCTCCACTATCCTTATATTCAGTATTCCTCAGAAATGGATTCTGGTATCACACCTCAGTTTCCTTTGGAAGCTTCTTTCAGCCCCAATGACAAGCATCCAGCTTTCACTTTTCCTCTACTTTAGCTCTCACCCTAGTTTAAGCCCTGAAAAGGGCAGCCCAGCCCTCCCAAAGACTAAGTATGCCTTAGAGGATGTTTTCTTCAGCTTTCATTCTTCTTGTGTCCTCCTGCTAACCTCCATATAACCATAGCTCTGAGCTTTCACTTTTTCTTGTCTCTGATCCTAAGCCTGTTCCTAGGCTGACCCATAGGCTCTCAAGACCCTCAGGGCACTAGTAAATCGTAATGTTCAGGATCAGCCTCACTTGGGGCCTCTGCCCACACCTGTGAGCCCATGAGCTCTATTTAGGCTTAGCCTAGAGCATTTGCACTGTTTTGAGCTGTGTTGGAGGAGTATGGTCTTCAGCTCAGCCATGCTTGGTTATAGCCTTTCTCCCTGATCTGAACCTAACCTGTGGAGAGTCCTCTAGGCTTGTTCCGCAATGCCACGGCTCTGACGGGCAGTCACTGGACCTGATCCTAACCCATGGATTGCCTTCCTGGATTGACCCTGGATGTGCTTCATCATGGTGATACAGCATTATCATCTGGACACTTACTTGAGCCAGGCTGCCATCTCTGTATCTGCTGTGCTTGCCTCACTCAGGTACTGTGGGGCTGGGCTCTGGGTGGTTAGGCCCTTGCTTGGTTCCATGTTGGCACCCTGCTCCCTAGGGAGCAGTGTTGCTCTTGCTGCTGCCTGGCATAGGCTGGAAACTCTGTTCCACTCAGAACTTAAGTTTTTCTCAGCAGAAAAGAGTTCATAAAATCATACTATGGTTGAGGTGGGAATTGACCTCTTGAGGTCATTTGGTCCAGCTCTTCTGCTCAAGAAGAGACATGTAGAGCAGGTTGCCTATGTCTGTGTCCAGACAGCTTTTGAATATCATCAAGGATAGACACTCCATTGCCTCTCTGGGCAGCCTGTGCCAGCGCTTGGTCACAGTAAAGAAGTGCTTCCTGATGGCACCTCCTGTGTTCCAGTTTGTGCCCATGGCCTTGTGTCCTGTCACTGGTTACCATTGAAAAGAGCCTGGCTCTGTCCTCTTAGCACCCTCCCTCCAGTTATTTATAGACACTGATGAGATTCCCCCTGAGCCTTCTCCTCTCCAGTCTGAACAGTCTCAACTCTTTCAGCCTTTCCTTGTATAAGAGATGATCTAGTCCCTCAGTCATTTTAGTGGCCCTTTGCTGGACTCTCTTTGGTATGTCTACACCTCTCTTGTACTGAGGAGCCCAGGAATGGACATACAACTCCAGGTGTGGCCTCACCAGTGCTGAGTAAAGGGGAAGGATTACCTCAAGTGGCAACACTTCTAATGCAGCACAGGTTACTGTTAGTTCAAGCTCCTACCCTGTTTTCTTTGGCAGACCTTTCCCAGCCATATTCCAGCTCTGAGCTTGCACCTTCTCTCACTCTTAACCCTAATCCTGCAAGCATCCAACTCCACCCTAAGACTCACATCTTCTTAGAAGAGGATGCTGTTTCCTTTCCACCTCCGCTGCAGCTGTGGCTCTGGGCTTTGTCTCATCACAATCCAAAACATTAAGGGAAAGTCCACCCATGGCTCAGGGACCCTATTCCATCCAGAGCCTAAATCTTCCTCCCAGAAGGCCAGTCCACCTCCAGATCTTGGCTTTCTCCTTCTTTCTACCCCAAGGGGACCCATAGACCCAAAAATGCTACTTGAGCAGAGACTCTCTCTAAGCCCTAACCCTTGCCTGACCAATCTTTCTCAGAGGAGAATTTTACTGTCTGCTCAAAGTTGTCTTCAGCATTACTTTTCCAAAGATATCTCTGTGCTTTTTCTTCATCTCATCCCTAATCCTAAGCTGATCTGTAGGGAGAGGTCCTCACTATCAGGTGCCTCAATGTTCTTCTGAGGAGACTTTTAGCATCAATTGTAAATTACCTTTGGAAGACACTTTCTGAGCCCCCTATAGCTGTCTCTGTTTGCAACTATTTAAGCAAATATTCCATACATAAGGTGTGGATGGGATGCATCTGAGAGTTATCTGTGAACTGGCCCATGACACTGCAAGGCTACTATCTAACATAATGTCATTCACCGTTCCTACAAGGGATTGGCTATTAGTGGTATCCTCACGGGCTCAATGCAGGGGCCAATACTGTCCAGTGTCTTTATTGATAACCTGGGTGTTAGGAACACAGTATACCCTCAGCAAGTATTCACTGAGTTAGAGAAAGTGGTTGATATGCTGGAGGCCAGGATAAGAGGAGGGACCTGGACAGGCTGGAAAAAAGGGTCTGACAGAGACCTCATGAAGTTTGAGGAATGGCAAGTGCCAAGTCCTGCACCTGGGGAGCAATAATGCCATGCTGCAGTACATGCCAAAGGTAGGAAAGTGGCTTTGCAAGAACAGAGCTGGGGGTCCTGATGGGCAACAAACAGAATGTGAATCAGCCATGTGCTGTAGCAGCGAAGGGGGCCCAACTGCATCCTGTATTGGCAGGGATGTGTTTGATGGAAGTGAATCTTCATGTCTGTTGGGCACTTGGAAGGCAATGCCTGCAGTGTGGAGTCCTCTTTCAGGCTTTTAGCATAAGAAAGACATTGGCATACTGGATCAAATTCAGTCAAGGGCTACGGAGATGGTCAAGGGCTGAAGCATGTGGTGTCTAAGAGGCTGAGGGATTTATTCAGTGTTAAGAAGAAAAGGCAGAGAGAATGTCACTGCTGTTTGGAGCCAGCCTGTTTGTTCCCAGAGGTGCACTGTGACAGGACAAGAGACCACAAGACATGAGGTGGTACTTAAAAAATTCCAATTAGATCTTTAGGGGGAAAAAAATTCACAACAAGGTCAGTCAAACACTGGAACAGATGCACAGAGACCCTGCAGGATCTTCTCAGCTTGCTGAAGCCTTGAGTAGTGTGCGTGGCCTAACTTTAAAACTGGTTGTGCTTGTGCAGGGGGGTAGGGCCAGATGACAACCAGAGATCCCTTTCTATCAGAGTCATTGTATGATTATGTTGTTATATGCATATGTCTTTGTAAGTTCACACCCTAATCAGATTACTTTGAGAACAAGGTATGTTGTCTGCAGCAGTAGATTTAGCCTGCGCAGAGCCTGTTCTGTTTTAAGCCACAGTGTCACAGGACCAATATTTAAACACTTGTTGACACACTAACACAATGTTCCAGCACTTAATGGTGGTAGGAGATGATTGTGTCTGACCCAAAATCTGACTCTTCAAAATTTTCCTCACAGTTTTTGAGAACTGGTACAGGTGTTCAAATTTATGCCTTCGCTATCCTGTGCAGTTTCAAGGAGGAGGGGAAGATGATTCAAACCCTTTGGGAAATCCCTGGCGTGATAAAGGCCAGGGGAAGGAATTTCTGTGGCCAGAGATTAAAGCTGAGAAAGTTGCCCACTGCTCCCCACTTCCCTAAGTGATGGAATAGCCCTTCTCATCTTCACCCCCTCCTCTCTCATCCATAAGCAAACCAAGAACATCGCCCACTTCCACTGGAGGCATTTGAATACATGCTTCCTCATGCTGCCTCACTGCCTGTAAGCGACATGACATCCTACCTGACATTTTTCCCCTTCACACAAGCAACTCCAGAGTCCTCCAGCATTGCTTTTTCTCCTGTTCTCCCCTTTTTCCTCCTCTTCCCTGCCTGCTCATCTCTTTGAGGGGAAAAAAAAAAAAAAAAAGCCATTAAAAATGTACGTACTTGCTGGGAGAGCAGTGAGGGGCAGCAGTCCAACTCAGTTCAGTGTTTGCTTAGGGCAGACTGTCTCTGGCTTCAGTGCATTGTGGTATGCTCCAATGGCTCACTTGAATATTTTCCCAGAGGGTAAAGCCTTTGCTTTTCCTGTGAATTCATATGTCACCATTGTAATTATAAAAAAACATGGACACTCACTTTGCTGCAGGTTTGTTACAAGGGATTAAAAGAGAACATTTCACCACCTTATGTATCTGGTCAGACAACACCTGGCAGGCCAGCCAAGGGATATGAACGTTCTTCCCATCTGAAGGGTTGTCTCAAGGAGCATCATCTACAGGCACAGGTAGGCTCACACCAATCCCCCACACTGGGATACCCAGAAGCTCAGAGCCAATGTGATGTTTGAAGCATATACCTGACTCCTCATATTCTGTGTATGTGTCTCTAATGGCAGGGAGGTGAGCAATAACAATCATGAAATACTGCATACACAACTTTTCATCCAGGAGTGTGCAAGGCTGACTCCACTGACCAGCAGCAGATGATGGTCTTGTTCCCTGCTCCTTGTCCTTGGAGCCACCATGTCTGAGAGCTTGTTTAGTCCCTGTCTGAACCACACTTACCCTGGCAATGAGATCCATAGGTGAATCTTATCCCATGTGAGAAGTTATTTTCTTCTTTGTTTTCTAAAACTCACTGTCTGGTCTCTTCATCGGATGGGCTTAAATCCTCTGGTGGCATGAAACACCATTCCTCCTATTTTGGGTCATGACCTAATCATACCAAATTATTGTTGGCTCCAGCATCTCTGAGATAGCTGGTGGGGAAACTGCAGACTTTTAAAAGCTATGCCCTTTGCTGGGTATTAGATGTGCTATTATTGCCATTCTCTTCCCTACCAGAGCACAAAGCGTGCTTAGCAGCACTCACGGACCTCCTCAAAAAACAGTACACAGGCTGAAACTACAGTTTGTCCTGCAGTTTCTCTTCACGTGCTCTGTGCTGATAATGGAAACCCAAGTAAGGAGGGAGGCAGATGCTCTGGGAAACTAGTTTTCTTCTTTCTATTCCTCCTCAGGGAATACAGGCAGACATGATTAGCATGGATTTTATAAGCTGCCTGTAGGAAACAGTGATAAAATTAACTTCTCCTTTATGATTCATAAATATTAATAATGTGTCCAGATCTGATTTCAAGATCTGAAATCAAGATGATTAGTTAAAGCAAGGAAAATTCTTGACTACTCCCACTTTGTGAAATCAAAAAGTAGTTTACTGAAATATAACTGATACAAAATCAGGAATGTCTCCTTTTTGGTGATAAAGGCCCAGCCAGTTAACTTCATTAAAAAAACTGGAAATGAAACCAAACCCCACATTACTTTTGATGTGATGTTTCTATGAATACTCCAAGCAGTGTATGTTTTCGGTATAGCCTGTACTTTGTTCCACTGTCAGGGCTTTGTTAAAGCACCAGACAGAAGCTACAAAATCAGATTGCAGGCTGTTTTGGTCAAGTGGTTGTTGAAGCTAATTTATCAAAGGAAAAAAAGAATGGTTATGAGGTATTAGTGGCTACTGAGGCTTCACTCACCTTCTTTTTATTGCCTTCACCTTCAAAATGAAGACCAAGTGACCATAGCAATTGCTGTTTGTCATTAGGCCAAAAAGAAATGATTTCTGTGACATTAAGTGAACACTACCCCAGCAAATAAATGCCCTGAAGGCAAGGGAAGGCAGAAAAGAAGAAAAGCAACCAATGGGAAAGGTGTTATAGGGTAAGACAAAACTGTGGTCTGAAGAATGAGACTGCTCCTGAGGCAGTGTCCCAGCCCCAGGTTCAATATCAGTGCTGTTGCTGTCATTTGCATTTACCTGAACACCGGTCCACAGTGTTTGCACCACAGCTACCTTTAGCTTTTTCACTCTCCTTTGCCTTGAGGACAATAGAGGGTCATAGTATTGTTCTGTTTACCATGAGTTTCATTTCCAATATCATTAGGAAAATTCATATGCAGGAGCATGGAGCCAAAGTAGTTGTCTGAACTGATTGTTTTCTCTCTTAAGCTCTCAGTTTAGAGGTGGGAAGCAGATGACAAAGGAACATCCCTTTTTCCTTTTTTTTCCCCTCGTGGTTTGAAATGTGTGGGTTTTTTTTTTTTTAGAAAAGGAGTAGTCTTGTCCAGATTTTGTTATAGGGTACATGGTAGACAAGAGGAGAGGAAGAGATAAGAATTCTGGAGGATACAAGGGAAGAATATGCAAAGATTTTAAGAGTTCACTGTCCAAACAGATTTAGAGCTGCTACTCCATCACTTCATAAATTAGAGATATTAGGCATGATGCCTTTTCTGGTAGCAGTTATCATTAGGGTAACCCAGAGTTCAGATAACAAGCACATCAGGACTGTGCTTAGTACTTCGTACATTTATCTACAAGTGCCTAAGATTGCATGATGCCACAGAAACAAATGATGCTTTGTAGTTGCAAAATGTTGAGAACTGGTAGAAATATAATTACTGTTTTTTTCAGTGTGACTGCTGAACTGCAGTAAACATGGCAGAGTTGATATCATCATGGAGGGAAATGAGTGAAATATCTTTATTTCACTGCTACACTCCAAATCCTACTAGCATTTGAAATTCTGATGCTCCCAGTGGGAGCATTAGACTGGAAACTTTTTCGTCTGCTTCATTTTTCCCTTAATCATCTGAGGACAATGAATTGCCACCTATTAGTATCTCAGCCCTTTTTAAAATACTTTTATTTTTTACCTGAATTTTATATATATATGTATATGAAAATATATAAAATGTTCTAGCTTAGTGCAGTGGACTTGTCGTAAACATTTAAGATGAACTATAGTGTCATACATCCTAAGCTGTATAATAGCATTCCTTTTATTGTTTTCCAAGGACTTAACTTGGAAATGAATGGCTTTATGAAGAGGCTAGTCTTATATTAGAGTTGATTGATTCCATTCATCCTCCAACAGGCTCCTCAGCAAAACAATTTCCCCTTAATTAAGCAATATGATGTAAATTACATGGTAATTGATTTAATAAAAATATATGATGCAAACTAACATGGGGAAAAACATCTTAAGGAACAGCAGAACAATTCTCTGTACAGAGCAGGTAATGGGAAGACTACTGGAAATGAGGTCAGGAAAACAATAAAAATGAAGCTTTTATAGATTATTTTCATCATTTCTGTTTCCCTAACAGTTACATGGATGAATGCCTGGGTATTTTCCTCATTTTATAGCCTTAAAGAGGTTTGAGAAGCTGTCCCCTTCTTTTCCCCTTATGCCAAAAAATATACATGTACTTTTAAAAATGATACTATCAATTCTTTGTGGGGTAAAAAAAAAAATATATATATGTCTTATTTTTTTTGATCTAGTTACTCTTTTGGGTTTCAAGTGAGAGAGATGCTTTCCACTTCTTGTCCAAAAGACTTTGTTAATACTCACATGCACTGTTGCATAAGTGTTATTGTTCATATATATTTTTGCATAAAACCCATGGGACTATGTTAAGGTAAAATATCCTCACTTCAACCGCTGTTTATTTAATCTGTGGAGATAGAAGGGATTGCCCAATCGTGAAGGTTCGGAGCACAGCACATGATAGCTTTGAGGAACATCCTGCTGAAAACCTAGCTCTTTGTAGTGTATATTTGTGGCATGGTTTTCTCTGGAGTCATATAAAGGAAGGTTCCTAGCTCTTACTTGCCATAGTACAATCCTTTATGTTGTGGATGAACCCTAGAAGGTGCAGAAAGCACAATTTTTCCACATTGCTCTGTGCTCTGGGTTGTTCATAGGAAGAAAGCTGCATTTCAGTACATATGGGCAAGTTGGGCGGGGGAATGGAGTCACAGCAAACATGTAATCCTGGAAAGGGACGGAGGTCTACTGAAAGGCTGCAAGAACTGACAGAAGAGCATGATCAAAGCCTGCAAGGATGGGGGAAAGTACCAAGACGATGCTGTGAAAGGGGTGATTGGAAAGAACTTTGGACACAGTCCCAGAAACCTGCAATTTTCACATAAGTGCCTGATTATTCTTGTAAAAGTTGCTAGTTGAAGTGCCTACCTTTATGGTTTCAAGGCCTCAACATGTGTCTGAGGGTAGTAATGGATTCACATCAGGCAGTCTGGTTTTAGTGTGATTAGTTGCAGCTCTTATGTCTGCAAAATTAGCCTAACAGTCTCATAAGCACAACTGTTTAGGAGAGTGCTAGTATCTTTTCCAACTTTCCTTTAAGGCAAAAATCTCCCACAGTCACTTTGTGTCTGTCATTTGTTCTCAGAATCGGGGGTGGGGGGCGGGATAAACACAAATACAACATGTTTCATACTGATTTTATTTATTTTTGGGGGGATTAAATTAAGTTATTTCAGGAGTCCTTCAGAAACACAAATACACTCAACCCAGGCTGTGGTCAGAGGTTTAGAATCAGATCTTATTTTAGTTTAATTTCCTTTACTGAAGCAAAGCATCAGTCTTTCCTGGCAGGCTGTCCACCCAAGCAGGAATATTTTCCATAGTCAGCTCCAGATAGGCAAAATCCTAAAGAATGCCTTTAAAGAAAAATACCTTGAGTCACCATACCTTCAGTCAAAACAGTAAGCAGTGATTTCCAATCCGCCTTTTCCTCAACAGAATAAGCCAAGGGATAAGCAATCATTGCTTTCTGAAATCAACAATGTCAAACCTTGACAGAGGGGAGGTTGGTGAAGAAAGGTTAGCTTTGGTGTCATCGTGGCATTAGGTCTGAACAGCTCCGAAAGATCACTAGTACAACCTGCCATTCACAGACCCCCAAGGATTTCTTTTTTTAAATGAAAGGTTGCAAAATCTCATTCCCTATTCCAGCACTGCACCCATGTTTTCCCCTTCCCCCATCAATTGGATGAAGCTAATGGGAATCAGGTCCTTAATGGAGGGCAATGGCAATTCTGTGCAGGTGGGAAGGCATAAAACATTTGCCAGCCAACCTGTTTTGACTGGTAGTCAATAAAATATTAATACGTGACCTTAACCATTTTCACTTTCCATTAAAAACCTCAGGACACTGGGACCTGGATATTTTAAAAACTATTCAATTTCCTGGTAATCAGTGTTTAGAAGTGAAATAGAAAAATATGTACCTATACTCAACAGTATTTGTAGCCAGAAAGCTTCTGCTGTCACCAACTGTCTCTGGTCTTAGATGCCAAGGTCCTTTTTAAAGGACTTTGAATGCAACCGGATTGGAGAGAGACTTATCTGCTCTGCTTATCCAAGCAACTTTTGTCTGTGGAGACTAAGAAACAAAAGGTTCTTGCTTCAGTGGCACCCATTGCTGGATTATGGCTATGATCTCTCCTGCCCAGCACTAATCAAGAGAGCTGTGTGAGGCCTAAAAGACTAGGTGAACATAAAGCTTAACGTATGTCCTGTCTTTTCCTGAATATGATGATTTATGCTGTAGGGTGGCAAGATAGCTCATTAAAACAGGCATAAACTTCCAAGGCTGTACTCTTCTCTTGTCATCCCCAATACTTATAACCAAGAATATTTGTATGCATTAAGCTATTTTAGTGTTCAAAGATGTTTCCTTCACTAGTGTCACTAACACTACAGGAAAGTGAACTGGTTGCAACCAGGATAAACCCTAATTCTTCCATTCTTTGCCATGTGGCTGAAAGCAGCTGTCTAGGAGCGATAGGAAGGATGGCTTGGGGGCTGGAAGCACAAAATGGAAGCTTCAGAGTTGCATCTCTGCTATGATCTTCCTTCATGAGCTTTGGTAATTAACCTCATTTCTCAGTCTTTATAGGTTCCAAACTCCTTCATGTCTGCTGGCAAAATTGTTTACTGCATTATAGCTTTGTCTGTGGTATGAGGTGAAATACTGAAGCCACTACAATTATTAGGAGGCTCTGACCAGTGGCTGGAATTTCACCCCTAGGCATCTTTATGATCTTGCTTCTGTGTGTATGTTCCTAATGAGTTGAAAAGTACTGCTCATCTGAGAAGAATTATACGAATGTCTGGTATCAGTAGTTCTGGGTCACGTAGTGCTACCGATGAAGTGGTGTGAACAGCTGGTACGTTTCACATGTGATAAGTATGCAGAAGACTTGGAGCAGAAATTACAGTAGAAACAAAGTTTTTTTTTCAGTGCACAGGAATGTTTTGATTTATTTTAACTTGAAAATTATTGCAAGTATAAGACCACAATTTTATCCACTTATTTTTTTCTGGCTGAAGTTTTTCCCTTTTTTCTATTGAGTCAAGTTACACAGACTGCCCTATAGCTTTGTGTCACTGTGCAGCAAAACAACCTATGGACCAATAAATAAATGGGGAAATGTGTGAAAGAATGAAGTGTTGTGCGAATAAGTGCATCAGTACATCTGTAACACCTAACTGAGCATCAAACACAGGTGCAGTGGTCGGTACAGGAAGGAAGTCCTCTGGAGGTACTTTTCTCTATTGGTTTGAATTTCGTTCTCACTACCATCCCTGCATGGTGTGGTCTGGCTCGTGTCTGTGGTGCTCTGGGCTGTGCCTCTGCTGTTGAGCGGCCAGGATGCTCCTTGGCCAAGGTCTTCCCCAATCCACTGCGTGGCCCCTGTGACACTGAGGCATAGGGATGGCTATTATGTATGTGGGTAGGTTTTTAATCCAGAGTGCTTTAAGTGCCAGGGGTGGATGTGTCACAGACTCCTCAATTGACGCCTGCATCAAAGGAACGTGATCTGTCCCCTGGGACAAGGTGGAAGGCTGCAAGGCTTGCTAGGACACTGCTGGGACTTGTCCTGGGAGGAAAGAACTAGATACGATGGCATTTGTGGCCACAGTGTCTGTCTGCACTGTTCCCCCATCACTTGTGCTCAGATTTCCTCTGGGAGGGAAATGATTGATTTACTCCAGAAGGAATGAACTGCCACACAGGCACTGCAGAAGGCAGCGGAATCAAGCTGGGGAGAGAGAAAAGATCATCCCAGGTCCAATCTTTACCTTAATTGCACCCAGGGCAACAATCCCCACAGTAAAAGAGAGCATTGGTCTCTACTCTTGCAGTGACTGCAGGACACACAACACACAAAGGGCTATTAAAAATGTGAATTCTCACATGATTGCTGCCACAAGTGATTGGTCCCTGCAGAACAAGAGAACATAACCCGAAGGCCCCTGCTACTACCCACTCTTTTTCAGCTCATTCCCACGTGTGGCAACCGGCGCATCCATTGATGTTTCAGACTTTACTCTTCCTGTGCTAAAAGGGCACAGATCACATCTGGAACCAGCTGCTTTCTGTCTGTGGGCTGTGGACACCTTAGTAATAAGGGGCACTAGTGGCTAACATTTGCAAACCCTATCCCCACTCCTAACTGATGTCAGGGCACCAATCCCTACAGTAAAAGAGCATGCAAAGGAGAAAGGTTGGAAGAGACCTCCAAGATCATCTAGTCCAACCTCTGCCCTAACACTAACAAGTCCTCCACTAAACCATATCACTAAGGGCTACATCTAAACGTCTTTTAAAGACCTCCAGGGATGGCGACTCAACCACCTACCTGGGCAGCCCATTCCAATGCCTAACAACCCTTTCAGTAAAGAAGTTCTTCCTAACATCCAACCAAAACCTCCCCTGGCGCAACTTTAGCCCATTCCCCCTCGTCCTGTCACCAGGCACGTGGGAGAATAGACCAACCCCCACCTCTCTACAGCCTCCTTTAAGGTACCTATAGAGAGCGATGGGGTCTCCCCTGAGCCTCCTCTTCTCCAGGCTAAACAACCCCAGCTCCCTCAGCCGATCCTCGTAAGACTTGTTCTCCAGACCCCTCACCAGCTTCATTGCCCTTCTCTGGACTCTCTCGAGCACCTCCACGTCCTTCTTGTAGCGAGGGGCCCAAAACTGAACACAGTACTTGAGATGCGGCCTCACCAGAGCCGAGTACAGGGGGACAATCACCTCCTTAGACCTGCTGGCCACACTGCTTCTTATGCAAGCCAGGATGCTGTTGGCCTTCTTGGCCACCTGAGCACACTGCTGGCTCATATTCAGCCAACTATTAACCAGTACTCCCAGGTCCGTTTCTGCCAGGCAGCTTTCCAGCCACTCATCTCCCAGCCTGTAGCGCTCCTTGGGGTTGTTACGCCCCAGGTGCAGGACCCGGCACTTGGCCTTGTTGAACTTCATACAGTTGACCTCAGCCCATCAGTCCAGCCTATCCAGATCCTCCTGCAGAGCCTTCCTGCCCTCGAGCAGATCGACACATGCACCTAACTTGGTGTCATCTGCAAACTTACTGAGGGTGCACTCGATCCCCTCATCCAGGTCATCGATAAAGATATTAAAGAGGACCAGCCCCAGCACTGAGCCCTGGGGGACTCCACTAGTAACCGGCCTCCAACTGGATTTGGCTCCATTCACCACAACTCTTTGGGCCCGGCCATCCAGCCAGTTTTTAACCCAACAAAGCGTACGCCAGTCCAAGCCACGAGCAGCCAGTTTCTCGAGGAGAATGTTGTGGGGAACTGTGTCAAAAGCCTTACTGAAGTCAAGGTAGACCACATCCACAGCCTTCCCCTCATCCACCAAGCGTGTCACTTGGTCATAGAAGGAGATCAGGTTCGTCAAGCAGGACCTACCTTTCATAAATCCATGCTGACTGGGCCTGATCGCCTGGTTGCCCTGCAAGTGCCGCGTGATGACACTAAAAATAATCTGCTCCATGAGCTTCCCTGGCACTGAGGTCAAACTAACAGGCCTATAGTTCCCCGGGTCTACCCTCCGGCCCTTCTTGTAGATGGGCGTCACGTTTGCTAGCCGCCAGTTGACTGGAACCTCCCCTGATAGCCAGGACTGCCAATAAATAATGGAAAGTGGCTTGGCCAGCTCCTCCGCCAGTTCGCTCAGTACCCTCGGGTGTAGCTCTGTCTTTGTAGTATCTATCTTTGTAGCTGTATAAATGCTGTAGCATGCAGCAGTGTGCTGGGCTCATGAAGGTTTACAAACTCTTCCAACCCTAATCACAGTTATAAGTTGGGGGACCAATCTGTGTCGTAAAAGAGCTTGCAAATAGTTTGCTCTTCTCAGCACAAATCCTCTTACAATGTCTCTAGGCCCTGCATATTGCAAATAGTTATGCTTCTGACATTTTATGTTCTCCAAGCTGTAACTATAATCCCAACACAAACCCTAATGTTATTCACAGCCAGGAGGAGAACCCACTCCCTAAAGGAGCACATAATTTTATCTCTAGTAACACCAGCTGTTCTTCCATTGTTGAAGAGCTTCTGTGACGTATTCCTCATTAAATTGAGCTACAGAAGTCAAGTCCACCCCGTCCCCTGCGCCTGCTGTAGCCAAGGGATCACTCCCCTATGGGATGAGAGAACCTATTGCCTTGGTCACAGCACCACTCCTTTTCCTCGTGCCTCACACCTTCTAGAATAGATTAGCCTCTGCGAAGTGTCCTTGTCTTCACCCTAATTCCAGTCCCAACTGCATCCTTCTCTGTAGCAAGAGGACCACAACAAAAATGAAAATGAGTTTGTCCCTGATAACAGCTTTCTGCCTAATTCCAAGGGTTCTGTAGAGTCCAGAAGAAAATTGAGCATTAGAATATTATACCTTTGCCATAAACCAAATACCGCCTACAGCCCTCATGCTCTAGGAGCTAATGACCACTGGAAAAAAGGCAGTAACTACTGCAAACAACATCCTCCTTCCTAAAGCTGTGGGTCCCAACATACTCTGCAGTGAACTAGCCTCTTACAGCTATAGCCAGCTATATTGTCCTTGTGGATGGCACCAGGCAGAGATCCTGGGGCAGATGGGTGGGGAGGGGTTGATTCCTGACTGTGTCCCATACATTAATGACATGGCTGTGGTTCCAGCCTTTAAAGAAGAGATTTATTTTTTTTTTAACAGGAACAATATGTCATTCCCTGTCCCTAAGAAGAAAGGTTTAGAGGGCAAATTCTGCTGGGATAGAGTTGAAGGAGTGTCTCCTCTGGAGGAAGCCAAATTTCTTGCTTTCCAAGTGCCCTTTCTGCAGACCCTGGGAGATGCTGACCTCTCAAGGTGCCTGAGTTTCCTCTTGGATGCTCACCCCAAAGGTGCTAACATGCATACGGTATGTGTAATCAGCGGAGCCAGAGCAAACAAGGAGTGACCCAATTTGCCAAAGCCAACACAATAGGCAGCTACCACATTAATTACCTACTGGGTGTCTCAGCTCAGGTGATGAGACAATTTCCCAGTGATAGCAATTATCTTTCTGGGCTGCAATTCACTTTTTGGTGGGTTTATCATGGTCTCCCAGATAAAATATGCATGAGCATATCCTGCCCATCCTCCACAGCCAGACTTCTCTTACCAACAGGTTAGTTGGCACGCTGGTGTAGTTGACAGCATTGGAAATGTTTTTCATCCTTGCTACAGAAATGTGATGGTGAAGTGCTTACTTGCAAGGGCCCTCTAGATTTGTTCTTGGTACCATTGTCTTGCTCTGATTTCATCCACATTTTACTGGAAAACAGTGCAGAACCAACATAAGACTAATTCGTAACCTTTAAAAAAAATCAGAGATGCAGATAGACAAGATTATAAACACTGTTTTATTTATTTATTTATTTTTAATTTGTCTCATTCCTGAAGCTGCCTTCAGCAATTTCTGCCAGAAAATACTGTTGTTATTTTTAGTTGTATTGCAATAGTATTCAGCTAATGATTTTTAGGAAATGGCTACAGAGATATCTTTTTGTCTGTGTGTGTGAAAGAGAAATATGCCATTTATATGAAACATCCTGTCCATAGCCGTATCCAGTTAGTATTGGAAGACTGTTTATAGACTCAGTTGTACTCTGTTGGCGCTAAAATTGATTTCTTGGCTGAATTATTCTGCAATAGAATAAGCCCACTAATTGTGCACCTAAATAAAATTGAATTTTAACAAATTGACTTTTATTTTACCTAGGATGATAATTTATTGACACAAATAGAACTCCTTAATTAAATTTGGCATATCCAGGTCTGTTGAGGACATGTTAAGCCCTTTTGCCATGTGGTTTTAGAGCTTTAAAAAAATAAATTTAGACTATCTTGATATTTCTAGATTAAATTCTGTTTATTGCAGGCTGTACAGCCAGTCATTTATTTTGACTATGTACTTCTTAAGGATCCCACATGGATTTAGCATAGATCTTCTGTGAAGAAGGACTATTAATTTATAATTTCTCATTAAACACATCAGAGATTGAAACCCATTGTTGCTATTCTAGAAATAGATGTCTTAATTCAAGAGTACCTAGCATGCAATCTGTAAAAATAGAAGGAAAGCAAGGAGTACAGAATTACATTTATCACCATCTCTCAGAGTCTGGATCTTGGTAATGCTGGAGAAGTTCACTAGAAAGGAAAATAGCTGCAGCATCACCAGTGCTTTAGGGGAAACTGAAGTCTCAGGGCCTCACCTACACATTTGCTGAGATAATCCACCTAGAGAAGTCAATGAAGTTGACTTGTCTTATGCAGCAGGTAGGGCACCTCAGTCTCAGTGATAACCCTTGTAATATGAGGCCTTGGATCCTTCCTGGAGACCAGAGTTCATCCCTGTGATCTTCTGCTTTGTGGAGCATGATGGAAGCTTGTACCAGAGGGTGAACGTCTGTAAATGTCCATAACCTTCCAGTAAAGCTTGAACCAGAAGTAAATGTCCACACATCTGATACCACATCAAAGAACAAGGCTGACACTACTAACTGCCTGTTCTGCAGGACAGGCAGATCTATGAGGTGCTGGTAGGCACTTCTTGGTCCCCAGCAGTAACTGCTGCCAACCTGCTTCCTCCTCAAAGTGCTGTCACTGGTACCAACAAAGCAGGAGAGGAGCAAAGTAGTCTTTAATGAAAGGTCAGCAGATCTTTCTTCTTGCTCACTCCTTAGGGCTGCAAACCATGAAGGAGAAAACAAAAACTTTCTTGACTTCATACTTGGGAAAAGAGGATGGATTAAATTCTAATTGTGTTATCATGCTTCACCCAAAATAATGACATTTTTTCATGATTTCTATAACTGCATTGCATTTAGATCTTATGATTTTGTGTTATACAAGTACACATTGGTAGAACACCCAGCTATTTATATTCAGGATAAATACACAAAGAAAAAAATGCACTGAAAACCAGCCGTGAAACAAAGATATGTGTAATGTCAGAATACGTATAGCAGGCTTCAGTTAAGGTTTCTCCCTTTCCTAGTTATGTAAACATGTTGCTATATGGTTTCTGAACAAGGAAGTATCTGTTTTTGTCTCTTTGCAAAGAAGAGCAGCTGCTTTGTTGCTGCTTTGCTTGGGGAATGGACTCTGCTTTGAAAGGACAGTTCCCGAGCAGGTTTACTGCTATGTGTCCTTTCACCTGGGTCCCTACAAATTACTGCTGCTCAGTTAATTAAAGGTGACTGCATTAAACTATCAGATTGGTAAACACTGCCTAACGTGCTGGTCAATGTACTGCTTGTATTTCACAGCACGTATTTCATAGGGCGAGATCTCTGCCTTTTTGGTATCCTGTTTTAATCAGGTTACAAGTGCAGCAGTCCCTTGGGCTCTGCTGAGAGGAGCATGCCCCAGGGCTGGACTGGGCTTGGCTTGCAGGGAAAATCTACCTTTCTACTTCTTTTCCATCATTTGCAACTGTGAAGCAAGGTTTTGGCTTGAAAAATTGGTGTTAAGTATGACGGCAGCATTTTGGACTACACTGAAGTGGTAGAGGTCTGTTCATGGGTAAATTCCTTGGGGTGCTTGGGAGTCACTCTTTACTGCTATTTTCTGCCAGTAGCATCTTCTCTTGCATTCTCCCAATTTACGACTCCATTTTGAAGTCTGTAGGCCTAATATGTTTTGTGCTGTTCCTTTTCTTTAGTAACACAGCAGACAGACACCATCAAGCAGCTTAAAACACCCTCCTTAAGTTTCCAGAATGAAGCTATTAGCCAAAGAAAAACACCACTTCTTCCCTCCTTTACCCATCTGGTGACTACTCTGCAGGGATAAAAACTGTCAGTCTGTAATAGGCTGACACAGTACTGAGAGGGTGGCCTTCTTTATGAGGGAGGAATACATTCTTGTATGACTTTAAGATTTTTTTTTTTCTTCCTCTAGTTTCTACTGTATTCTGAAATGTGTTGTGTACCTGCATTTGGCAAGAGAAACAAGGAGGAAGGAGGCAGGGGTGAGGAGTGAAACCATAAACAAGCCAGTCCAAGACAGCCCCTTGTTGTGAGGCTACCTATTTTGACACATGCTCGTATATTTTAGAGTACAGCACACTGAAGTTGATTGTTTTGGCTGCTCTCACTCCTGGTTCTTGGCTCCCAGCCTGGCTTCTGGAGTACAGGGAAGAGTCACCCCCCTGCCAAGCTGACAGGCGCAGACCAGGAGAACTCACCAGCATCCTCTGCCCTCCAAAAACTAGTTCTCTGCTGGGCACATGGGGGAACAGTACCTCAGGTGAGGTGGCGGGGCTGCCAGCTCCCAGCATGGGTTTCAAGATAGAGGATAGCATTACATGGGTATAGAAAGCTGACGCTAAATGCCTTTTTAAAAAAGAAACAAGCAAACAATTAAAGATCTTTATTTAAAGGAGGGGGAAATACAAACCCAAACACATTCTTTCTCAAATGACTATAATAGAAGTTTTCTCAAAAATTTCTGAAGATATATCAGCTATTATACTTGAATCAGAAAAAAATGTTAATTGTATGCTGGCACACAGTGGGTAAATATCAGATGTTGTCTGCTTGTTGGCTTTTTCTTCCATCTCCTTCAGATCTGTCTGCTCATCTGATTCTCTCCATAACCTGATAACTCTGAAACTTACTGTTATCATTCAGGTCTTGCTAGAGTGCTGTGTCCAATGTGAGCCACTGCACTTTAAAAAAAGCAAGGACTGACTGAAAAAAGACCAGGAGTCAGTAGTGAGATACATCTTATGAGAAAGATGGAACTAACTGAAACTGTGGTGTGTGTGGTAACTATCTTCAGGAATTGACACATATACCTTAAAAAGATTTTCAAAAACATCAGCTGTGTGTATTTATACCTCAGAATGGGCTGAAGTAGGACTTGATTACCTGAAGGCTCCCAGTGGCAGCTCAGGAAAGGGGTGAGGGCCAAAAGATTTGGAAGACATTTCCAGTTTAGAGCAGGTGTACACTCTGCGGTGGAAACCACCACAGCACACCCTGACATCACTCAGATGTCTGCAGCTCAGGTTGAGACCCCTTGCTCTACAGGAGAAATTATTTGTTTTATTTAGGCACGAAATATTCCCATATGCCATAAGGACCTCAATTAACACATTTCAACATAGTTGTGTATTTGTATATATCAGATGAGTTTAAAAAAATAGAGAAGTAGAAATAACCATTGTGGCTTATCCTCTTGGCGAGAGAGATAGAGGCTGTGGCTTGGGAACAAAATACCTTTCTTTTTCCCTAGCATGGAAACAGGAGTGCCTGTGTCTCTGGCCCAGATGGAGAACCAATTTTTAGAGGCAGAAGCTGGAGGATGTGGATTGCCCTGTAGTCCTGGAGGTGAGGGATGTATTGCTGGTGCCTATAAATAGAAAACTTCTCTCTCTAGGAGTCCCACTGCTGCTGATAAGGTGGTTGTAAACAAACCCAGAGCACAGAGGCACAGATGAATGTGAGGAAGGCAAACATGTCTATACTCATGTGGAAGTCCAGCTGGCTTCAGCCTACACCTTCATTTACCTCCTTCCCATGTTTGCAAGACAGGGGTCCATTCTTCAAACTTAATGGGCTTCTGAGTGTGAATATGGCATGGTTTCTGCACCAGCCTACTGGAAGATGACTCCAAACAGCTGGTACCTCTATGTATGCTGCAATAGCTTTTCTTGAGCTGGTAGGTGAAATGATGCGTGTTCCACACAACAGTGCACTGGCCCTCTTATTTCTTTAAACTTTTGTCCAGGTTTAGGAATGGGATAAGCAAAGAAAGAACAGAACTGTCTCCTCCCTCTGATTCCTGTCAGAGGTAAATGGCCATGTGGGCAGCCTCTGTTCAGCCAATAGGTTGTGAAAAGAGGCAGGAAGAGACACCACCCAGTCAAATAATATAGACAAGCCTCCGTTCATTATGCAATTTTCTCTTAGCAGGGGAATAGTCAGGAGGCACATTGGTGGGTGATGGTGCAGGAGCAGGCAGTACAGGCTGCACTTCTGTCTGTAGCTCTGACCCAGAGTTTTGGTGCAAGATGGGATTTGAACGTTCAATGCTTTGGTTCTGTGGATGAGAGGGAAGGATGGCGGCACTTCCGTCCATCACGGGAGTGTGAATCAGAAGTGATTCATAGCTAGCAAGGTACTCAGATATTTCTTAAGACAGTCGTAAAATGATTTGAAAATAAACAAAAGTGAAATATGGGACTGGGTGAAATGGAAAGGCAATATAGTGATCTACCCACTTTAAAGGCCAGAAGAGACCATTATGGCCATCCAGACTTCTCCCATAGCACAAATCTCAGGACTTCACTGAACTTCTTCCTACTTCAAAGCAAAAGCTGTGATCCAGCTAGAGCACATATTTTAAGAGAAACTGCCCAACTTGATCTTAGAGGGACAATATAGTGGGAGAATCCACCACAGCCCTCAGGAAGTTGTTCCTTCTCTATTAAATATACGTTTCTCATTTCTTGTCCTTATATGTCTTGGTTTGGCTCCTAACAGTCAGGCTCACTTCATGTTGGTATGCTAGCTGGAAGGGCACAGTGTTATCCTGACTCTGTTCCCTGATCACAGGACTCTGAGCATCACTAAAGGCACTCCATAAATTTTCATTTTGTGAGCTTACTAACTCCATTGAGCCCTAAAGGCATGGGTTAACTGGGAGACCCAGGAGTGCTCTCTAACTCATGATTTTGGTCGAGTGCTTGGTTGTGACCTGATTCCATACCCAGGCAAGCACAGCCTCCCCCTGCCACCACTCTAGGCTCTGCTCCTGCACCAGAAAATCCCAGGTGCTAGGCATGCAGAGCCCCTTCAGCTGTTCCCCTGTGGAGGATGAGGAGGGCATGAGGACTCTATGATGTACCGCTGGATGCATGCCTCTGGTTGGGTAGGTGCATGCAGAGAATACCCCATCCTAATGTACACTCAGCTACTTGCTAACGTTTTTTTCATGCTCATTGCTGAACCTTCTCTGGGATTTTAGCCTTGAACTGTGGACCTCGCCTGCAGATGCTCTGTTCCAAGGCTGGTCATGCTGGTGCTGAGTACTATGGCAATGTAACTTCCTGAGGTAAAACGACAAGCAAATGTTCTGCAGTTTTCTCTCCAGATTTGATTTTGATTTCATTTGAATGGTTCTGTGCCTAATTGCTTGCCTATAGTGAAAACTTAATGTGTTGATTTTCCAAGGGCTACAGAGAAGCACTTGGAGAACAATCAGTCAGATGTTTTGTCATATCCCAGGCAGCCCTAGCAGCATTTGCCTGAAATGAAATGTAACATCTCTACACTGCAGGCAATATTTTTGCTGATAATGTTTCTGCATATCTTGCTATATAAAAATAGATCCTTTTTTTTTTTTTTTTTAATGGTTTAGTTATTGGTTAAAAGCAAAACCAAAACCCGACTTGCATTAAGATGACAGTACCAAACTGGAAGCTGAAGCGGTCCTTTCCATTTGATTGCGGTCACATCAGGTCCTTAGACTTGATCCTGAGCCATCTGCTAATTGCTGCAATTTTGCAGTCATATATCCCAAAGCTAATTTAGTTTGGAAGAAGCTGTTGGAACATGGATACATCCTTGGAAATCACTGAGTGCCTCTGTTAATGGGCACTGCAAATTGATGAGCTGCTCCAGCCTGCCGTACCACAGGACAAACTCAGATAGTGTCCTGTCCTTCAGAGACTTCTTAGACCCTGTGCTGTTGAGTATCTTTGGAGGATGCTGCAAGCTAAAGGAAGCCCTGAGGATATCTGTCCATAATACCAGACTGAAGAGCTGTCTAGACACTGAAACTACAGGCATGATGGGCAAGACCCCCAACTGTAGCTGCCAAAGCCCAAACTGCAGCACCACTCTGCACTTCAAAGCACTGTCAGACATGCTAAAGAAAAGCAGAAACTAAATGCAGAGTGCATTTGGACCAAGGCAGGATCTTCAGATTACTGCTGTTCCTTGAAAGCCTGTATGTGTGCCTTTGAATACAGCAGTGACAATGCAGCAAAACGTTGCTGGTGATGCTGCATCAGCCTCTCTGGGGACCTTTTATCGACATGGGTCTGTCAAGGTTATTAGAAACATCAAACTAAACAAAACATGATGGAAGGATAGACACTGATTTGTCATCATCTTTTGCTGTTATAACTAGTCCTCTTGTGCTCTCCATCACTCTGATGCCCTGTTTGACTCAGTCTGTTAAGGTACTTGTCCTCACGACACCCTGGTGAGGTGAGGGAAGAGCAGATGGGCACAGACACTGTGTCTGTGTTAATAACAAGTAAAAAAAAAAACATTTCCAGAACTGGCTTGTGCCCCTGAGACCAGAAGCACCACGTGGGCTGTGACAGCTACCAGGGTCACCCCGGAATAGGACTGCAAGTTGTTATGTGCAGGCTGAAGCATAAGGCACAGTTCAACCATGCTTCCCAGGACCAGAGGTATGGGACCTTGTTAGCAGAGTCCATAGCTGATGGCATACGTCAGTTCTGATTGTGCAAGTTATTTCTGAGGGAAAATAAAAACAAAAGAGAAGAGGCTGTTTTGTGTGATGCAGTTGCTGTGGAAGAATGCCAGCTGAGGAAATGGCTGGCTGTCTCTAGCGTCCTCTGTCTCCACATGTGGGCCACAGGTCTTCAGCTCCTCACAAGGACTACAAAGAGAGGTGCCTGAACCTAGATGTGTAGGACCTCTGGTCCTGGGCCAAATATGCTAAGGCTCTTGGTAGCAGTCCCTCTCTCACAGAGCTGGTAGAGTTTGGTATCAGATGCATTTCTGTTGAACAGGTTGTTCTGGCTGGACACTTGTATGTAAGCCATACTTAGGTGGGTTATTTTGTTGCTACTCTGGGCAGTGGGCCTATGGAAGCCTCACCTCCATTCACCTCAATCTAAAAGCAGGTGGGGAGAGACCCCACAACTCTTGTTTGACTCAGTCCCTCTTAGTTTGCAATAGGAATAGCTGTGTTATCAATTCCACGATCCTGCTATGACCAAGCACAGTTGTCTAGTAAAAATGGCGAAGTGTGCAAAGCAGCTTGCACTACTGAGTGTTTTATACAGTGATGCTGAGTTCAGAGGGATTTGAGGAGTGGTGACAGAGCAAGAGAGCTGCATGAAGAGAAATTCTGCTGGAATATTTCTGGAGGATGGTGCAGGAGGACATACCAAAGTGGTACACTGTATTGCTTCCTACATTATCTGGTTCATGCCAGACAGCACTTAGGAACTGCTTGGTTAAGTGCAAACTGGCACAAGCCAAAAGCATGGTGGACATAATTTAACAGTAGAGGCAAATATGCCCTCATCATATTTAGTTTTTTGGGGGTAGATGTATAGCCAGGGAAGCTATGTCTCATTTTTCTGCAGATATTGCCTTCCCTTCCACTGATCTCAGACTCAGCCAGATGCTCTAGGTAAGCACACAAATATTTTTGTAGGCTTGACCCAACCAGGTGACCCACCATCGTGTGGGAAGTCTCTGACAGAGGAAGACACTTAGCCTGTGTCAGCCTGGACACAGTAGTCAGGCTCCTTATGTGGGTAAAGAGAGGTATCAGAGAAAGGCGAGGTGGGGCCTGGGCACCTCCTGCAGCTTCCTCAGGGCAGGGGTCTGTATTCTTTTCATTTGTCTGTAAAGCACATAGCTGTGGCCTTGTGTAAATAATGCATAACATGCACGGTCATATTTTCTACACTTTCTTGACCGCACAGATGGCTTCTATGGGAAAATGTCATTGCTGATCATTAAAAGACAACAACCTCATCAATTACCAAAATAAATAAGTGGTATACTGTTGGCATTGTTGGCTTTTCAAGTGAGTAGGATCCTATGTGTGTGTGTTGTTTTTTTTTCTTTCTTTTTCTTTTTTTTTTTTTTCCATGGATGCACCTTCATCAAATTGATTTGATAAAACCCAGTTCCAGACATCACCTTATTTCAAGTTCGGTTACCTAGGAAACCGCAGTATACTGCTGGGACAAGCTGCCCGCTTCTGCTCCTGTTGAAGCTATTAAACACATCAGCTCTTCCTTCAGGAAGAGCAGAACACTCGTGATTTTGACTCCCAGCCATTTTATGCAGATACAGGCTGTGCATCCTACCAAGAGAGACATGCACCTACAAATGCCTGTGGGAGGGGGATATAAACACTGTCCATACCTATGTCTTCATATTAAAAAATGGTTATTTAACTATCAGGCTGCATGTAGATATTGCATGTATCTATAGCATAGAAATGTATGGATGTATGCACTTGCTGTGTTTACATACGCATGCGTACACATATGCCTATGCAGAGTGGCTGGTGAGTATGTGTTGCTTGTACATGTAGGTGCTGCTTCTCCTGAGATGACCAAGGTTATCAGGATTTCCATGAAATGATAATTTTATTTGAGGATCTGAGGTACCAGGGTCTATTTTTTTTTCCACAGGACTTATTTGGGTAATATAAATTCTTCTACTTTGGGACAACAAGGCCTTTGCACTCTCTGCCTTGCCTTTTCGGAAAAACTAGGTCCTCAGAGAGCTGCTCTAGCACATCACGGTGGTACTTGCAAGATGGTTGGATGAAAAAAAGCCCCAGCACCATAGTTATTTTGTGAGATGCTTGATTTCACCAGATTTCCATAATGTGTTCACAACAGCGGCATGTCTCTCAGGTGGGAGGTATTCAGCTGCATGTGGCCTAGGGACATGGGGTGCTCAGGTGTTGGGCTGAAGGTGGAAGCTATCAGTGAACAGCTGGATAGGGGAATCCCATTTCCTTCCTTGCATCAGGGCCCAGGAGCTACACAACACCATGGGGATGCAAACACATACATAGTCAATTTGTCTGCTCTTGTTTAGCACAGGTAACATTGACTGGAGCTAGCTCTTACTTAGTAGACAGCCCTGTCAACAAGAAACCCCCTTTTCCCCATGCTGTCATTCAGCAATTTTCCAGGGATGCTGGATGGCTTTAATGTTTTCTTTTACAGGAATGTGGAGCCCAATGTGCACAGATGGGAAAATAAAATCTGCTATGCATATCTCTGATTAGCTTGCTGTGTGCTGTAACTCATGTAGCCATCTGCAGGTACCCTGTCTTTCACCAGCTATGGATATTGTGACTGCTCTGGTAGAGAGGAAAAATACCTTGAGGGAGTGGGAATGGTCAGAGAGGCTGCCCTGAGATGCCATGGTAGAAGATCTGTTGGCTGAGGCACAAAGTCTATCCTGATGGATTTTGATGAATGATATACTCCTTGCATTATTTGCAGGAAAAGACCATCAGTGCCTGCTCCTTTCACTGTCCTGTACGGGAGCCCAGTGTGTAGCAGGGATAACAAACTCTGAAGAACAGGAAGTGAAAGTCGTCTGCCCCTCTCCCTGACAGCCTGTGTCTCTGGGGCAAGGAGCAGCAGAATAACTCAAGCGTATGGGCTAGAGCACTGGCCTAGAAACACCTACAGCAGGGAGCAGGGCTGTGTAGCTCTGTTGTATCCAACAAAATTCACAAAGGATGTCTGCAGACTATGCTGCCTCTACATGATAGCTTGCATCTGTGCAAAGTCAGAGGCATCACTTCCTGTTCACGCAGATTCTAAGGTCTGTCCCAGGGTGCAAGAGATGGACACACTGTTTCACTCAAGGTTAGGGCAACTTGGGTAGGGATAGAAGCTCTGAGATGCTGGAAGGAGAGTGTGTCTGTGGTTGCATCTTGGGCTTAGAGTACACACACACAATGCGGGATCTAATGAAGAGAAGAGAAGGGAGAGGTACACTGCAGAGCTCATCTTTCAGCAGATCCATTTCCTAGGCAGCTGCAGGTTTTAAATAGTTTATTATTATTATTATTATTGTTATTATTATTATTATTATTATTATTATTAATTTTTTTCCTATTCATGATAGCACTTAAGCATATGCCTAAATGTTCTAAGCAGAAGCTTAAGGAATGGCAATAAGTTGTACCTTTTCCCTGAAAGGCCAGCTCCACAAAATCCTTGGATCTCTTAATGTCTGCTGATACAGCCAGGAACAGGCAGCATTCATACCATGGCTATGAGAAGTTGTCTGTGACAGTTATCAGACAGCAAGTTGCTCCTAGGACAGCTGCATTTGTTTGAAATGTGCACCAGTGTGGTAGCACTGTGATTTTTATAACTGACAAAATCTGCTCTATTTCTCCAACTCCCACATGTGGGGCACTTCACTACACAACTGCCTACCAAAATTAAGCAGAATCACAGATTGGGAAGAAAGATATGCAGTCCTGTGGGGAAGATGCTTACGATTCTTGTTCCACCACCAGTCCTCGGTTGCGCTTGCAGTGAGTGCTGTGAGTGTCTTGTCTCCCCAAGCAGAGTGCTGTTCCACATCTACCCCCTGTGCTTGTGGGGGGCAAGTGCCACAAAGTTCCTGAACATTTTCAAGGGTGCTGGTGATGCCTGTGACTCTGACATTGGGCTGACATCAGCAGAAAAATAAAAGAGAAATGTATTCAGGGTTATGTCTGGCTGACCTACCTCTCCCTCCAGCCTTGCTGGCTTGAGATTCAGCTCACCATCAGAAGTGCTAGTTAAATCTCTCTTACACAGACAGAATAGCAATCATCAAAACTGCTGAACCACAGTGTGTAGCTAGTCAAAAAATTATTGATGAGGCCTAACTGTCCAGCAGCTAGCAACCAAACACCATGAGTCGTGCCTTGCAAAATACATACGTATGGTACACATATAGTGTATGTAGTACACTTTCTAATCCATTGCATTGTGATCTTGCTAATTAACTCCAAAACATACGGTTTCCTTAAACAAAACAACTACCCTGATTATGCATTTGTCAGGTGCATGCTTGCCATGTTAGACTTGTTAGGATTTACAGTTAACTTGACCTAATTAGTCTGTGCATATCTGGATGGATAGATGGATGGATGGATAGATAGATAGATAGATAGATAGATAGATAGATAGATACTTGAAAGTCCAATTAAGTGACTGAGAAGACTATTTTCATTAACCTGTCAGCACTGATGTTACCTACATTTTTTGGGCTTTACTCAGTCTGATATAGAGTCCTGTAGTCCCTTGCTAGTAGCCACATATAACTTTTATAAAAAAACCTTTTTCATATCTATAATTAACACTGAATATCACTCTCTGTGTATGTATATACATACATACAAGTACCTATATATTTATAACTTTATAACTTGCACACAGAGCGCGCCACTATATATGCTTCAGCACCAAAACCAGCTAATGTGGAAATGATGGGCACATGATTTCTTTCATCCACTATCTTCAGGATGAAGTAGAGCCTTTTTAACAGCTCTGTATGATGCTGAGGGAGTGAGCAACAGCCTATCCAGATCAAAACCTCTGCAATGCATCTTTCCCTTCCTGGGGCAACGATTCATGCAGCTGGGGACCTACTTTTATGAATAGATGTTCCCAGAAGAGATTTGGCTATAGCAATTGTGTCAGTGCCTGGGACTTTTTCCTGGATTTTTTAAAGTGTGTCAGACATTTCAGCTGAGTCTATGTGTTGTTCTGTTTAGCAGCATCTCTGGAAAGGTTTACTTTCTTGGCTGCCTATAAGTCACTGATCTTTGATTGTTGTGTACCTATATCCTGGAGGATATTATGTTTGCTTGGATGCACTTCTCATTTGAAATACTGGAAACGATGAAAAGAGAAGCTTTGGCAACAGCCAAACTTGTGATAATTGTCTCAGCTGTAAAAGCTGCTGGGGCCTCACAGAGATAGTGGCAGCAGATGCATCTGTGCCTGTGATACCCTGCTTTCCCAACATCCCCCAAGCTTGACTGCTTTTTTGACAACATTACAAAAGTAGTGTAGAAAGGGAAAGAAACACATCCGAGGAGAGTAAAGCATTTACTTACTTGGAGAACTGACTCAAGGTATGGATGACACTAAGTAGATGAAAGACTGGCCAGAGGGCTGTAACATCTAGGAATGCTTTTTTTCTTTCCAGCTGATGTTTTTCATCTCCTGTGCCTTACAGTATTTCATCCTGTACATTTTCTGTGTCAGAAAAATCATGCAGACAACAGAAGTAGCCCCCAAACTGCAGCAGCTCCCTCACCCTACATCCACAGACCAATTGACTTAGAAGTACCAAGTGCATGAGGGGATAGTGGCAATTTCATCCTTTCCCCTCAGCCGGGCTCGGAGTTTGGCTCCTTGAGCTACTGGATGTCTCTGTGAATCTTTGATCAGTGGCCCAGTCCCACCACAAGCAGAGACTCGGGCTCCATCCTTGGTCTTCAACTGATGGTGTTACAAATGAAAATGGCCCTGCCACCTCCAGACCACCTGACACTTTCCACTCTAAACTCCTGTTTTTAGATCTTTATAACTCAGCATGAACCTAATATATATATATATTTTAGGAAAGTGAGCATGTGATGGGTTCACAAGTCCAGACCAGGTTTCCCACATTTTAGAAGAACTAAACTTCAAATGGAACAGGAGCAGGGCAGGGACAGCAGTGGAAGCAGAGGGAGTGGACTGCTTGTCTTATGAGAGAAGACTGAATTTATTTTGTTTAGCCTAGCAACAAAAAAGCTGACAAAAGCTAGAACTGCTATCTGCAAATATATCAGACAAGGAAAAGAGTTTCCTTTAAAAGACTTGCAGTTTTGCTTAATAGCAAATGGATTTTAAATGCCTGTGAGTCAACCTAGACTGGAAATGAGAAGCATTTTCTACTATTAAAGCAATGAGGTCCTCACACAGGCTACCATGAGGTACCATGAAGCCAGAATAACCTAACTGGATCTAAGGGGAAGTTCAAGCAACTGATGAAAGGCAGCCTACAGAGTCATTGCCTGCAAATGTAGGACCCTGAATTTTCATGATCTAAGAGGTCCCTTCCAGGACTGTATTTCTGTAATTTGAACACAATATGTGAATTCTGAGGTTGTAAATATTCTCATCTTCAATATTCAAAATGACTTAATTCACAAGCAAGGATTTACTGCCTCTATCGCTTTCCTCTAGCAATGCTGTGGAAATAAATGTATCATTGTTTTAGCTCTGCTCAGGTATTAAGGTGAGAGTACCTTAGCAACATCCAGGAGAAAATTAAATTAGTTTGGTCGGATTTTTGCCATATTTTAAAGCATACTTTAATTTTCTTCAAATAAATATTGAATAATGGTTTATTTAGACAACACATTTTTTGAAAACATAGTATGCCACCACCTAATCAAAGTCTGTATGTTAACATGTGAAGTTTCTAACTTTTCTGCAACTTTTCTAACTTTTGAGTACTTGTATTTTCAGTCTTATTGTTCTTTTAACATTGAGAGGTGTTCAACCGTAGTAATGTTGAGATGGCTGCAAGAATGCTAAATCAAAAGTGGTTTTTGTCAGTGGTGTAGCTAAGGTAAGGTAACAGAATGTTTGGATGGTGGTAGGTAATAAAAGCTAACAACAACAAAAGAGTTGATTTCCTAGTCAAACTGCAACTTGACTGTTCTGAGATGTATATTACTAAGTCTACTCGCAAGAGTTGGATACCACTAAAAGAAGACAAGGAATTTCAGCACTGATAATGTTCGTATTCGTAAATCCAATTATTTTCAAACATGTCATCTACACTAGCTCTCATTGAGGATTAACTACATGACAGGCTTGAACTTTTAAAAGCAAGGGAGTTTTAAATTTTGAAAGAGCAGCAGGAAAAGGTGAGACTAATTTTTTACCATACAGAAACATGAAAAGTTTTTCAGTTTATCATTTCTCAAGTTTTCTTGCCATAGTTGTAAAGATAATTACTCCTCTTGTCCTCTTTTCTTGACTCCCTAAAAGGAAACACTTTGTGGTTGGATGGTGCATACTAATTTTTAACACATTATTTCTTACAAATGGTTTATTGGAAATGAATCTCCCCCATCTAGCCCAGGAGTATTTTTCTGTTAACTGTTTTGCAAGCATTTAAGTACATTTGTACCTTAAACTGCATGGACCAACACTAGTTGAATGCTACATTTTTGTTACCTGACCAGATGAGATCTGCACCAAGAACTAGGTGTCTTGTCTAACTCTTTGTGATGATCAATTCAAAATTCAATTTCAGCAAATGTTTGTGAATATTATGTGAAAATATGTTTCAGCATACTTTCTCAGAAGTATATTTCTGAGTATTGTAGTGAATGAATCTCATCCTTCTCATGCTCCCTGAATCCTTCTGGGTTAAGAGGCATAGTACTGTTGTGCTACATCTCTACAGAAAGGGAGCTTTCGTCCTGGGAGCTGGCGCAAAATGAATGCTGCCATTGGATATTTGTGGGAATTCTCCCTGTACTTTTCAAACTGTATACAGGTTTTCACCAAGTGTTAAAAATTGCAGCCCCAAAGCAAATAGTTACGGGTGTAGGAAGCTGCTTGTCAACCAGGATTCAACTTGCTATAGTGTGCTGCAACCCGTGAAATCTCCACTGATGGGATCTGTGTTACCAGGGCATCAGTTCCCCACAGAAAACACCAAAATGATAGATTTCCAAAGTCAGAAGAGTCAAAGGGGCCAATGAATATACTCACCCAGGATAGACAGGATGCCAGAATTTCTGTCTGACATAGGTTGAGAGAATTTCCATTTATACCTGTTGATATGCAGTTTTTAAAAACTTTGGGCTAAGATCCAACTTGAGACAGCAGTAAACTTCTGGGAAGCCTGTGGAAAGCCAGCAGTGCCCAAACAGTGGTTTTGCTGGTGGCCAAGGACAGATGGTCTGCATTTCTCAGGAGTGTCACATAAATATTCTCTTTGGTTGGAAATATTAATGAGGCAAATCAAAAAGGAGTGGATATTTCAAGAATGGAAAAGGATGTCTGGACTGAGAAAATTCAACACTAAAAAACAGAAGAGAAAGTCCAAAAAGAAGACAATCACAAGTTTCATGATTAAAATTTCAATAGAATAGTATTGTATCTGCAGGTGAAGCAGTCTGTCATACCTAAGATTTTGGGGTGGTTTTTTTTCTTCCCTTTTTTCCATGGATTTGCCCAGGTGTGCCACTCTTTGCAAGATAACTATGGACAAGATGGGCAACAAACGTGCTTCAGGGCTTGAGGGCTGAGGCATAGCATCTTATGGCAGCAGCTTAAAGCCTATTACCAAGCATAAGGTGAGTAACAGGAGTTGATCCCGTGCATTAGTCCACAGCAATTGTGAGATAAATCACGTTAGTATAAATGTCACTGAAGGAAGTTTGGCTGATGTATGCAAACTCATTAAACTAATCCTAGCACTCTGTGAAAAGGTGTTGATTCTAGAGCACCATGCACGGCTCATTGGGCCAAGAGATAGTACGGGATCTCCTGTCTTTTAAATGGGAAAACGAACTGTGCAGTCTTTCCCCTTCATAGCACCTCTGCTTACCCAAAGCAATAAACAGCCTGAGGCTCAAAGGACTAGGCTGGCACAGGGACGTGCACCTCATTCTCCAGTTTCATTCCTCACAGAAAAAGACATTTTCAAATAGATCTGACTGAAATAATGTCAGTCAAATAAGAAGCAGCTGAGAGATGTGTTTTTCCATGAAGAATAATCATAAAACTATGTTCTCTGTCATTTTCAAAGAAAATTAGAAACCTCCCACAATCAGATTTTTCTTTTGCTAAGAGAATATTCAGCTTTCTGTTTGTTTTGTTTTATTTTGTTTTGCTTTGCTTTGTTTTGCTTTGTTTTGTTTTAAATATGGTAGGGTACTTTGCATTGAGAGTATTTTTTTTGCCATGAGAAAATCTAGAAAAAAAAGAACACATTTTTATTGTTTGCAAAACCTATTTTTAAATAGGTTTAACCAGTTAGATATGTTAACATGTAGCTTTGGATTAGATACTAAAAATAGTCAGAGGAATTTTGATACTTCCAAGTGTGAAGCGTGCTGCTGACAAAGGCATTTTAGCTTTAGACTAAAATTTAAGCACACTAATCTCCTAAACTGGTAGGGATGGCCTGACTGCTGCAAGTTAAGTGCTTGCTCACCACCCATTTGGTGGTTTTTGAGGTTGTAGAACTGGACTTACAGTTTGGAAAATACGGTCTTTCTTCCTTGATTTTTTTTAGCTGACAAGTGTACTGATGACCAGTTTGATTTGATTTGACACAGATGGTCATTTCAGCTGGTGATAATTCACCAAAATACATGTCACCTTTGGCTAATGACCTAACCTCATTGATAACCTTGTGACATCTTCTCCACATTGTATAAGACATGGCTGTGAACTTCCTGCAATAACCCTTCTATGTTTTTTAAATCCTGAACTCCCAAATGCCTGATTCCAAAACATCATTTCTTCCTCACAAGCATGTACCAGCTGCTGAGTGAGCTTCCTGTGATACATCTTACCCCTAGGGACTGGTGGGAAGGGACATGTGAAATGCCACGGGAGGAGACGTCTGCCCTCTTTTTCCATCCATTACACCTTGCTGAGCCAGAGCCTGAAGGAACCAGAGCCAGTGACCTTGCCTAGACCTGAGCAGGAGTGATGCTGCATTTCAGGGCTCTGCTGGGGAAGGACACCACTTTACATCAATCATTTTTAAGGGACTTTAATGATATTTATTACTGATTACTGGTAATTCTATATCCTTATTTTTCTCCATCTACAATGTCTGTGGATCTATAGTTTTGTTCTCTGAGTTTTCCGATCACTTCTGAAGATGACATCTCACCTTTTGTATGCACTAAAGATTTAAGACCCAGTCCAGAGTCCCCCCATGGCTGCCTGATCAGACACAGAGTTATATGACATACAGGATGCCATCAATTTGTATAGAAGTAAGCGGTGAAGATGTTTGCAAGACAGAGTCCTGCACCTTGATAAAAGAGTTTCCAGTTACTGCTTGAGACAATTCCCAGCTTGATCTTTCACTGGCATCCTTCTCCCCAGTTTACATTTTTTTCCTTCACAGAGCTATTTGTCCAAGAAATAATAATTCCAGTAGCCTATCTTTTGCTATGGCCCATTACAGTGTCATGGGGTGAGAGAATATAAAAATCAGGCATGTGTAGAGTAACTTTTCTCTGAAAAGAACATTTTAATATCAAACAGTGAGAAGCCTGGGACTTCCTAACCTGGATGTTGCATACCTTTCCCTCAGCTGAGGTTGTTTTGCTATTGAGAAATGCCCTCTGGGAGCAGCCACTGTGTGACTGCTAACTCTTGGCAGTCATTCCTCTGCTTGAGCTATGGGGAATCTCCATCACTGTGCAGCTATCTGAACCTCATTTCTAAGATATCCCAAAGGTCTTTGCAAGGTTTGTTTATTATTACCCTCATTTATCTCTCTCATGACTGATTTTGAATATAAGGAAAGTGGATCCTTTTAAAAAAAATCATGTGTTACTATCTGGGACACAGGGTTGAGTGTGGAATAACCCATATTTCATCACCATACTATTAAATAACAAGAATTAATTTTACTTTACGTCAACTAGCTAGCACAGCTGAACTAAATTTTAACATGCGTCAGAGAGCTGACATCTGCTGAAGATGTCATGTGGATCCAGAATATCTAACTAAAAAGATCAGTGAGTCGTTTCTGACATCACGAATTACCTCATTGTTCCTGATAGGGAAACATTTCCAGTTTGCAGTGCTCTCTATTAACTGTTGATCCTAACAGTGCAGCCCAAAGCAAGTGGCAGTAGATGACCTAGAAATCTACCCTGTGTTACTGTGGTGTGTATGCCTGTGTGTGTGTGGAAAAGGTATGAGATTGCATGTCCTATGGAAGAGTACGCAAAGAATGGAGATGGAGGTTCATCTGTGAAAAACGTTCACGTGGCTAAAGCTGCAATTTGGTGCTGTGTCATCCCAATTAATAGTACCAAACCAAACACATTTCCACCCTTTGCACTCGTGTCCAGCTCCTCAGCTGTGCTGAAAAACTGTTTGTTAGACAGTGCTGTGGCATAAATCAAAGTAGTGACATTGCACCTGCAAAGTTGAAAAGTCATCAACCCAAAGATCCTGTGCAGTCACTGAGCACAACTGAGGTGGATACGAGTCGGCGGCAGGATCTGGCACAGTGTGGCTCTGGTGTTGTCACCTCTATCTGCACCACACAAACGCACAGCCCACCATGCCCTGTTTCACAGTGGCAACTCCTATTGACTTTTGGACAAAAAAGAGTGAACAGTGACAGAGCTTTAGGGCCCACTGTGCCCTCAGTTCTTTGTTTTTTTTTTGTTTTGTTTTCCCAAGAGGGCCATTTTTAAAACAAACACCAATTAAAACCACAAAGGAACAACAGTAACAAAACAAAGTGAACAAGAACAAAACAAACAAACAAACAAAACCCACAATTGACCTTTGCTGTGTCTTTTGCCATGATTCCTCACTAGATCATACTGTGGTGTTTATGGTGATGCTGCTTTATTATTCCTACTGCCCTCTTTCTTTCTAGACACAAAAAACAGCAAAGCCAAGAAGCACAAATTTTAGTTAGAACTGTCTGAAATACCCTTTGCAAACAGCAGGTGCATCGTTGGGTAATTCACAAATGGGAAAAAGAGACAAGGTCGATGATCAATTCATTTGTTACAGCTTGACCCTTCTGACTGAGCCTACAGTTTTCTCCTGAACTCTTGTGACCGGAGTCCTCTCACATGCCAGGGTTTGGGATGTGCTGACTGAGCACAGGTCAAGGGCCTTTCCGTCACAGGGCCTTCCAGGATCACCTGGCAGACAGGCAGGCTGATTTTTTGTGGATTGGCAAATGAGATAGGACACTGAGTTTCACCCTGAGCATGAGGACTAGCACTGTCCTTTCAGGTTTTAGGCCACGTCAGCAGTATGGTGATATCTCAGGGAGGAATCTGCTGCAGTACAAGACCACGTTTTGGTAGCAGGGAAAAGGCCCCAGCCACACCACTGGAAGAACATAGGCACATTAGCCACCTAGGAAGGGCATAAGGGCATTAGCCAACCAGGAGCATGAAGAGAGCATCCATGGAGAGTCCTACATGGATCAGAAAGAAGTCTAGTTGCAAGTCAGCTCTCAGAAACCAGCCCAGCCATAAAAATGTACACTCACAAACAATTCATCTGGCCTGTTGTGAGGTCCCACAGCTCCTTTTGTGAATAAAGTAAAGCACAGAGGGAGTAACCCCTGCAAAATGACGTAGATTTTTATGCCACCAAAACAGGCAGAAGTCAGCAGTAAGCAACATCTGCAGGAGGTGTTTTATACACGAGAGTGAAAAGATGTTTTTCCTAATTTGTTCTACAAGCCCAGTTAAAACAGTATATCACAGCAAAACATTGATTTGGTTACCTTTGGTTTCCTTCCTTTGCTTTTTACTGATCAAGTGAAAAAATCACCCCATATCTCTTTCCCAAAACCTCTAAGGTAAAATTCATTTCAGATCCCCTCCATGAGCTGGCTGGATAGAAGATCCTCCCTTTGGACTGCTCAGCTTGCTCGTTACATTGCTCTCACTTCTCTAGGATAATGAATCATGTATCCCAGGACTTGCCTGCACTTGAAAGTTATCACTGATTAAGGTAAGGTGCAAATATAAAGTGCCATTGCTGTTTCTTGAGAGCAGCTCAAGGGTCGAGTTAAGCAGGAACAATGCACTCTGATTTTGCAATAACACCATCCACGCAGGGTGTTAATCAGGAATAGATGATTGGAAACAACACGGAGATGTGACGTAAGTGAATCAGCCACAGTCACTGAGACCTCTCCCAGAAGGCTCCAGCTGCCCTTGCTGACAGTGGGAGACCGCTTCAGGAAAGCACTGCTGAAGGTCCTATGGATGATCTTAATCAATGTTGTATATGTTGAAATCTGTACCACGGTCTGCAAAAGGTAAGTAGCAGTTATCTTAAAGCCACCTGCTCTGCTAAAGAATGACTAAGAATAAAAGCTGGTGTGTTTGCCTGGTGAGCAGTCAAGCAAATTAAAAGGCATTTGACAAAATGTTCCAGCTGCAAATGGAAACACAGAGCTAGACATGATTTGTCTATGAGAGCCTGTGACCGGTAAAAGTATTGCTGCTCAACCAAGATGTTAGGCAACAAAGCTACAAAGGAATATTTGGCAGGTTGCAATGCTCTCTTCTTGTCTTTAACTTTTGCAAATTTTATCGAGTGATGCTGCCCTTATTCTGCAATTATCACTGCTCAGTAACAATACTTGATAAGCCATCTGGGAGGATCTATCATTTCATAACCTCATGTTTGACTGGCAAAACTGTTCGCCTCTTTTGACTTGTGCCTGCCCACTACATGCAGCTGAGGGCAGCAGGCATTCTCTGGATGTTCTTATGCGTGATAACTCTGGAGGGAAAAAAAAAAAAAAAAAAGAGTAATTTGATTTTCCTCTGCATTTTTCATGTTCTTATCCTACTGCAAAACCCTTAAGGAAAAAAAAAAAAAAAAAAAACACTTTTCCTACTAAGGAAAAGTGTGAGGGAGTAGTTAGGTCTCAGGTCTCTAACTTATACGGTGGAGTGGAAAAACACCCTGCCCTCACCACACTTAAAGTGGCTGTGGGAACTGTTCACATTTTTAGTCTATCCCTGGGGCTTGTTCTGAATTTACCCTGCAGCTGGCTGAAGGTGTGAGAGGTGTGAGAGCCGTTCCTGGTGCTGTGGCTCACACAATGCTCCACCACACCTTGCCCCTGGGCTCAGCCTGGCCTGGGGACCTGAGTACCCAGGAGGGTCACGGAGGGGTGACTTCAGAGACATACAGGTGGTGCAGATTTATGATGGGTGTTTGAGGGGCAAATGCAGAGGGAATAGGAGGATAAACTTCTTCAGGAGTAATTTGGAGCCCCGCATCTGAAACTTGCTTGGGGCTTGCCACAGCAGCTGATTTCAGGGGAGATTCAGAACAAGCCCCTCCACCTGCTAGGGAGCTGTGTCAGAATTTGCCTGGTGACACAAGTGAGAAAGCATTACCTAAGAAAGTCTGGCTAAGAAAATAACCTGTGAAGAAAAGCAGTCTCAGGTGTGAACAACCAAGCCTGCATTTCAGGGGAGATGGGTAAAGGTGGTGAGATACAGCATGAAAACCATCCAAAATGGCCTAAGACTATTTTGAATTTTCTACATTATCATTACACTTTTTTCTTTCAAAAATAGCTTTCCCATCAACCCAACCCTGAGGCATTTAAGAAAGAGGACTGAAAGCTACAGCTGACCCATATTTACACAACAGGCTAAGAACAAATATTTCACTAGTGTCTTGAAGTCTATAACTCTGCCTGTGACACAGCTTGAGGAGATCAGCAACTACAGCTCCAGCTGGCAACACTGGGAACTGAGAGGTTCTAGTATCTTTGAAAATCAAGCCCAGAGGGACTAAGAAAATTTCCATCAGTGCCACAAACCCCAGAAAACTTCCTGATTGTTGCATTTTGTATTTGGAGTTTCACTGACCTGGAAAACAGTACATGGAGTATATGTTCTGTGTATTCCTCAGGCATCTTCCACATGGTCATCTCCAGTACCGAACTCAATATTCCCAGCTGCAGTCAGTGTATTCTTTTGTTCTAAATTTGTCTCTCAGAGTTATACTTTTCCAAAAATATAATGTGACTTGGAACTCTAGTTTTATGATCTTAAAGGATTTTGTTTTGACTACACTCCTTGGCAGGTATATCCAGAGACTAAGCCCATTTTAGGAACTTGTCAGAGGAACAGGGCTAAAATGAGTTGCCAGAGGTGCCATCTGACTTTTAAATACATACTTAAAGCTCCATCCCAAGGCTTCACAAGCCCAAGGACTTGCCTTTCTGAGTGTCAAATACTGAGCATGTGCAGGCCAGTTTTGAGCTCAGTTCCTCCAAGCAAGGTGCTGAGTCCAAATGCTAAAGCCAAATGCTGTTTACATAGAAAATTGTGGCAAAACTATGTTTGTCACCAGGCAGCTTTCCTGTACACTGCATGGAAATAGTCAAGGTAAGCATCTTCCTCTTGATTGTGTTTCTTCCTACACCTTGGGCTTCTGAAGCAGTTTCTGTAAGTATCCCAAGATACAAATGTTTGCCTGTCACAAGTAAAAATATTAAAGCTCCACTGCCTTATAATCTACTCACAGTACTAGCAGTCCATGAGCTCTCCAGGATGTGCTGGCAAGAGTCACTGTCTATCATTGAGTCATAGAATCACTTAGGGTGGGAAAGACCTCCAAGATAAGATGTCTATGATGTTTGGAGGTCTCAGCACAATTATGGTTGGTAAGGTCTATAAGGCTGCTGGGGAAAGGTGGGCTGCAAAAGGAGAGGAGCTGTGGTGGTGGGTTGAGATCAGGCTGGCTCCAACTTAGGGGACTTTTTTTCTGCCCAAGCCGGGAGACAAAGGAGACCAACCACCCATTCACATGGATTAGAGGTGTTTCTCTGTCCTCATAGCTGGTATTTGTATACCACCAGGCAAGAAGGGAGCAAGAGCCCAATGCCAGCCTGGGGTAGGTTGTGCTTGTGTGGCTAGTATATAACGTGTTACCATAGCAGCATTTTTCCACTAGCCCCTTGGCACAGGAGGGACTGGAGTGTTTGCTAACATGGAGTGAACACAGGGAAGCTCTAAATACTCGTCAGCGGAGCGATGTTTCACAGTCAGTCCTGGCACAAGTCAGACAGTCCAGCAGGATGGGTATCTCTGCTGCTCTGATCTGCTGCAGTAAGCCAGCAGCAGCCAGTGGCTGGCGTGTCTCTGGAGGAGGGACCTGTGCTGCACATCTCTGAGCCTTCCAGCTCCCTGTTTCTCCTGCCTGAAAGTCAGCCCAAAGAGAGGAGAATGGTCTTCCTTTGTGGTCCTTAAACGTCATAAGGTGCCCAGAGGAGAAACCACAGGTTTAGACAGGCTTTAGTCCAAATGTCAGCAAGATCAGTCACTGGCTTCCTTGTAACACCCCATCCCTGCACAGCTGTATCTAAGTTTGGGTCAACTCTGATGCATAATGATGGCAAGTCTAAATGACAATACTGCTAACTATTTCAGTGTTGATTATTTTACATACTTAACAGGCTATGTGCAGAAGTCCAGTGCAGCACATATCTTGCGACTTCTTCCCTCTTACTGATCCCAAAGTAACATGTGCTGACTTTCCAATACAGGAGCAACCTCATGTATTAGTTTGGAAGTCTTTGCCCCAGTAAAACTTCAGAGGAAACAGCTGACTCCTACTCCTTTTATACAGGCCAGAATATGTTTACATAAATAATGACTGATGACCAGATAATATTTTTTATTAATATAAAAGCACATGTTCTGCGAAGAGCAAATATTCTAAAAGAGAAAGTATTTCCTGTAGCTGTTCCTTTATCACTCTGGAATTCTAGAAATACATGAAAGAGGGTTGGAAAGTCCCTCAAAAGATTACGATGTCCATGACTAATGCATGTCACCCTTGAGAGTTGTTCAGCCCACCTGTTCATAGTGATATCTAAAACTGGAAAATTCAGGCTAGGCTTTGAAGAAAGGTATCTCTGACAGTAAATAAAATGAAGCAGTGAGAGACTGATGACGTATGGGATCACCCTCACTGGTGATTTTCAAGACATTAGACACAAGTCATGTTTCTGTTGGCTACCTGGAAGTCTAATGCAGGGATGTTGTTTGGGAAATGGGGCTGTGGGTGTCCTGATGCAAGGAGCTCAATTCTTTTTTTGTTAAGACATCTTTGTTTTAAGGGCTGTAGGTTTTCTAGCTTACTAACCTTGTTTAGATTAAGTTCTCCAGACACTTCAGTGAAAATGCTTGTCTTAGCTTTTTTCTTCCAAGACAGCATCTCTGCAGACCTCTTGGTCTTTGCTCCAAAACACCTGGGATATAGGGTTTATGCAAACCTGTACAAACAGCAGTTTGTGTAATACCCGCCCATTGCCACAGTACCTCACCATTCACTGGGCACCAGCTCGTGCAGTGCTGTTCTGATCAGGTCTGTAGTGTATATATACTTGGACCAAGCATTGGATTCGGCCACTCAGAGGGCTTGTTTCTGCAGGTGAGCTGAAACACCAAGACTGAGTGAAGTCAGTGCTCATTTCCATGTGGACACTCCAGTCTGGATGCAGCCATGGATCTGTCTTAGGGCATGAAACTTTGCTACGCCATGCACTGCTATGCATGCAAGAGGAACACAGCAATTGTCTGGGACATAGCTATTCCCTTCAGACCAAATTAAGTTTATGTTTTTTTAAGACAGTTGGGAACAGTTTTCAAGCTAAAATATTAAAAGCCATTCCTAATGTGAAATAATAGATGGCAATAATATTAACATATGGAAATAGTTATAGAGATATACTGTCCACGAAGGATTTGCTATTAATTAAATTGAACCAAAACAAGTCTCTGTGTGAACTGTAACCCAGAGGCCAATGGGTTTTGGTATCTTTGAGAAGAGGCATCACTGACCTCAATATCTGCTTGGACAGAGAAGGAATTCCATGGCCAAAATGATTTTTTTACCTTGTGCTTTAATAAAAAGAAAGTTGAGGCAGTTTGGCAGGAAGAAAGCACATGCTTTATTCACAGTTTTTTTAGCTGACGGCGTACACTGAATTCAAGGTTAAAGAGAAAAGCGTCCCCAGTGGTTGGCCAGGAAGAGACGTGGCTGGGGTCTTCAGGTGAGCATCTTCTCCTGGGTGTCTGCTCCAGTGCATCAGGAAGTAGCAGTCATATCAACATCCACTCCCAACCATTTTCCCTCGGTACAATAACCTCCATTAAAGCCCATTCAAGGTGCCTTTTGGTGATCTTTGTCTGATGACAACATTGGCACTGACTGGATTATGCTTAATTAGGTACAAATGTTGGATGCTAGTAGGCTGTTAAGCCTTGTACACATCCTCTGTAATTGGGTAATACTCACCATATGTTAGGATGACTGCTATTTACTTTTCCTCTCTTTGTTCTAATATGGAGTCATCAGTCTAGAAAGCACCAAGTGGGCAGGGTGGGGGAATCTCAGTGCAGAGCTACAAATTATAACTAGAAAGCAATGCAATGAGAAGGTAACAGGAAGAAGACACAAGGATGGCTGAGGCACAGGAAGCAAGCCCTTTCTCAGGGAAGACAACATAACAGACTGTGAGGCAGTGAGGATAGGAAATACCAGGCCAAGGTGCTGCCACAGTAGCCCTGGGGTATGTAAGTGAAAAGCTACAAGCAAAAGGGCCCTCTAAAAACTGCAAATGGAAGGCCTTCAGCAACAGGCAAGTATAAGCACTTAAGCACTGTGCAATGTTTGGTTAGTACAACCCACGCTAAGCCTCATAAAAATAACAGTAATAGGGAGCAGGTTTTTGAGCATATCCTGCACTCTGAGTACACCCAGAGTTTCAGACTAACCAGTGCACTCAGCACAAGGCAGTTGATGGGAAGGTCTGGGCTATTATTTCCTAATTTCATTGTGTGTATGACCTAGCATGGGTGTCGAAGATTAAAGAGAAGGAACACCCAAATCTGAAAAGAGCAAAGCAGAACTCAAGAGCAGAAGTATCAGTAATTGCATCAGGTGCAAAATTACAATTAGTGACATTATAATTACTGAAATTAAACATGAATTTATATGAGTATATACTATAATGTTTTTGACAGACTCAAACATTGTGTGGTATCAAATAAGGATGGGATGGCAGCTCTCTAATTTGTAAAGAAGTAGGACTAGAATTGTTAAAGCTCACTTAAAGGATTTTATTCTGAAAGATACAAGGACAGGAAAGTTATTAGTGCACAGAGGATAAGTGCTTATAAATGCCCTGTAAAACAATGCATACATCTGCAGCTATTAAGACACATGCAGCAGCTTTTCTTAAAATACAGACATGGTATGTGAAGCAGTTAAATCCAGCAGCAGCACTGTTGAAAACTTTGATGTGAAGGAGGGAGCAGTAAGAGAACCACTGCCTTTGGGATAGGCCCCATCTTACTTCAGATACAGCAGACAAGTGGGGTGCACATTAGTTGTGCAGCATTGTCGTCGAGTCAGGAATGGGCAACACCCAGGGACAGCTGTTACCATATAAAACATACATTTAGGATGCCTAGTGGTGAGGTGATTTCTCTTCCCTACTAGTAGCCACATGAGGTCTTGCCATCTCCTAGAGAACATTTTCTCCAGCTTGCCACTCTGGGGCTGGCCCTTTGCATGTACCAGAGCTCTGCATCCACAAGGCAGTGATTTTTCCTTTCAAAACAGCTTCACTGTCCTCTCCCACCTATCCTCTTTCCTCCCGATGTTTAGGCCCTCCTTGCTGGCAGGATGGCATTTTTTTCCCCCGTTGCTAGGTTGGTAGCCTAGTTTTCCAAGGAAAGGAAGCTTATGAGACCACACTGTCTGTGCAAGTGCCAGCCAGTCCCTCCTAAATAATTTTTGAGCCTGTGAGCTGATTTTGATCAACCTTGACAGGGGATGGAAGTCTCAAAGGTTTGAGGTGCCTGCAAGCACTGTGGAAGTAGGCAGAGGGGAAAGGCCCCAGGAGTGCATTCACTATGGAAGCACAACTGTGTTACTAGACACCAGAGAGTCCACACAGGAGACAGTCATTACTATTGAACACCACGGGAGACACGACTTCACAAATTCAGCGGCTCACAGGACTACTTGATTAATGTGAGCATGAGCAAAATGTTCTTCTTCCCTTCTTCTAGAGCGCAAGGCTTCCAGTTACAGAGCAGCAGGGGGTGAACTCAGAAGTGACAGGCCCACGCAGTGAATTTGGAGCTAATTGCTGCTCCTTCTCACACTGGTACTCATGCGGAAATCTGCCTGACTTCCCTCCAGTCCCTCCATTTGCATGAGCTAGTTCGCACAGAGGACGAGACCAGAAACTTCAGGCTGCAGACTAACACAAGCAGGGCAAGTCCTAAATTGTCGCGAGTGAGCGCAGTGCTGCTGTAGCCCACAAAACTGGTGGTGTCAGGCCATCACTCCTAAGCACAGCAGTGCCACGACTAAGTGCCCAGCTTGCTTTTCTTCTCTTTTGTCTATGTTAGAGTTGCTAATTTCAATTTGTTTAACTCGAGCATGAATCAGAGCATAAGTTAAAGACCAGCAAAAATGATGCCTGGAGTGTAGGCTGGCTTGCACTTACTCCTGCTGTGTCTTTTCCTAGAAAGTCAGCCACCTCGGAGCTGCCTGACTGCTGACCCTGAACAAACTCCTCACAGCTCCTTGTTAGTGCTAGACATGGAGGAAAACAAGCTATTCACACAGGTAGGCTTCAAAGAGAAGCTGAAGTCACTCAGCTTATGGAAAAACCAAAACTAACCAGAGCTGACATTAAAATGGAGAAGGGGGAGTTGTGCAACTTTGTGTGCTCAGTGACATATTGATGTTTTCTTCTTCTCCTAAGCCTTTTAAGTATTGATGTGCCAGATCTCCGGTTTAGGTGGAGAGAGCACGAATCACTGACACCTAAAGAAAAGGGAGGGAAGGAAACAAAATGAACCTTTGATGCACAGCAAAACAGGGAGCTCACCAGCAGTGTGGGACATGGCTGGAGATGGGCTGGGATCTCTGCAAGAAGGACAGGTATTGCAAGTTGTCCTCAACAGTCTAGCCAAGGGCACAGGGTGAAATTCACAGTGCCTGCATCGGGTAGGTATGCTAGGACATTCTTTAAAAATGAGGCTTCTTCCGAGTGAGACATGAACTACAGCTCCTGTGCTCCCACGGCTGAATGTTTTCTGTTACACAGCAGATCTATGAAGCCACAGGGAAGCATCTGTTACCTATTGTTTGTTGCTGTCATTTCAATCCAGATGTTTGTCTTCTGGTTAATGCTAAAAGATAAAATAAGATCACTCTAATTAATAACGCCTACCTCCTCACATAGCATTTTTCACCCAAAGATCTCAAAGTGTTACTCCCGTGTAATAGACAGTAGAAGCAAGGGTGAGGGAGATCAAATGCAATGTCTTGGCAGCAGAACAAAACCGAGTCTTGCATCACAGATCTAATAAAAAGGACAAGGGTGCCTATTAAGACTCAATAAAAGCAAAGCTTAGGACAATTTTCTCACTTACTGGGTCCTGAAATGAAGTGTTGCAACACTAATGTGATCAACTCTCTGCACTAACAAAATATGTTCTGAATTTTTCCTCTGACAACATAATTTAGGGTTTTTCTAGAATATGGGAAATGAAAGGGGGCAGTGGCTTTACAGGAATCATTCCCTTGCAAAGGGCATCTTGTGCCAGAGGACTGGAAAATTGAAAGTGCCCCAGAGGAGCAGGGGAATGGATAAGACCTCTTCCACTGCCCAGTCAAAATAAAATGCAGAAAAGAACACCAATACTGAACTATAAATTTATCATAAAATGTTTCTTACTTGAGATACTACTACGGTAAGCTCAGACAAAAAGAGATACTATAGCAGGGATGCAATTTGATTCTTGAAGAGATGCATTTGGCAGAGCTGAAGCTTGCATCCAGACATTTCTGAAGAAAGACCTACTGACAGCATCTGCAGCAAGAAGGTGGCTGAAGGAGAGAAAAATCCGATCAAAAAAAAAAAAAATCTGCCAATGTCAGTGATGAGGTCTTTTTTTTTCCCTCTCATTTGGTTGGTTGCATTTCTGTTTTGTTTCCTTCCCTGCCATAGGGAGGGTCAGTCTGAATATCCAGCAGCTTCCAAAGTGTTATAAAAATTGATGGTATTAAAGTGGTATTAAAGGATGCACTGCCCGTCCACTCCTGAGTCTGCTGCATCACAGCAATAAATAAATAAATAAATAAATAAATAAATAAATAAATAAATAAATAAATAAATAAATAAATGAGGTGCCCTGCAGAACACAGATTTGATCTTGGATGCTTGAGAGATTTGGTAAGTTTTTCACAGTGCTTAGTAAATTGGTATCATAGGCAAGAACCCTGGAGGTATGAAGTATGATATACACACAAGCACTTCATATTTTGTTGGCATAAACCTGGAGTTCATATTTGGATAACAGCCCTGTCAGAGGCAAAACTGTGCATTCTAAATCCTTACCTAGGCAAAATGCGTATTGACGTCAGAGGATACTTTTTCCCAGAGAAGGGCTGTGTAAAGAAGGTCAGGGCTGGTTGTTTGTTCCCTGCAGCAATGCTGTTTCTCTTGCTGAGGAGACTCCCAGCACCCGTGGGCATGCATTTCTGCTGGTGGATACCAGCCCTCAGGTGGGCTATGGGTCAGTCTCACCTTGACCTTCAGCAGGCTGTTTCCATCTTTCCTTCACACCAGCTTAAGAGATAAACAAACAAAAAAAAACAGAGACTAAAAGGTAGGGCAGAGGCCACAGGCTGGTTTTCTGGTTATTTGAATCATGTAAACTTACTCCTGAAGTATCTCTGGAACAGCAAAACTTATGCCAGCACAGCCTGCTCATCCCTTAGCAGACCCTGAGCTCTGCAGCATGGGACTTTGGGTAAGGTCTTCTGACACATCACTTACAGCTTTTCTTCTTGCTGGTGGGACTGGGCAGTGGAAGGTCCTTGGCCCAAAGCAAAAGAAAGCCCCTTGCTGTACCACCACTACAACAGGCCTCGGGATGAGCCTGTCCCTCAGGAGAGGCAGCAGCCAGCTGGAAGCATGTTTGCCAACAGCACCATTGATCATCATCTGCCAGCAGCCTAAAGCAATTCTTTCAGACAGCTAAAATTGCATTTGGTTTTGTAACAAAGACTCCTCTGCAGTCCCCATCATCCTGCCCTCCAAAACCTCTCCTTTGCCCTGTGGTGGAGAATGAAGTGACTCTGAAGAATAACCTGATTTGTCACCTCCTCCTGCTAGTCGGGAGGGAAGGGAAGAGCTGGAGGAGAAGGGAGGGGGAAGGCAAGGAGGCTGTGTGCCTCGAAAGCCGGGGCTATTCCTGCTGCCCACCCTGGAGGCGCCGCCTCCACATCAGGCAGGAGTAACACAGGGAGAATCTGGCTCTCTGGATTTAACAAGATCCTTTCCTTTAATTGGGGCCCTCAGGCACTGCTGTAATGCACCTAATGGCAATAATTACTAATGAATCAGCCCTGATGAATAGGAAATCTCAACTGGCCTCTGTCTGCTTGGGTTGTCAGGCCTTCACAGAGCAGGATTTCACTGAGCAGTAGAGGAGCTGTGCCGATTTAACCAGCGCCCTGGAAAGAAAGGGGGCTGGGAGCATCACAGATGCATTTGTCCCTGTTTGTGCAAACCAGACGGGGACCAACAGCACCTTGCTGCTTCTTCTGAGGTGTAGGTGTAGCCTCCAGAAAGTCCTGCGAGAAATGGGCATCATACGTAACTTTTGTGCCTGCTCTCCACCAGGATCAAGCTGTTTGCCTTTTCTGCTATCCAGACAGCTTTTTGTCAATTTTGTGGGTCCTGCCTCCAGATTTTGTTCCTGGCACAAGCCTCCCTCTTCTCCCTCTTACAGCCTTTGAATGGGCGCAGATTGGAGAGGGACATTTTAATTTAATTTCATTTACTTTTTTTTTTCTCCTCCAAAGCCCCCCAAAAACCCGACCACCGCCACCTCAGCTCAGCACTGGCGTGTCCCCAGCCCCTGGGAGGCTGAGGCACAGCCCTCGCGGGAGTGAGGCCAGCTTGGTGCAAGGTGGAGGCTGGCAGCCAGCAGCCGGCTGCCGAGCAGGGCTCCGTCCAGCCTTTGCGAGGAGGCAGCTCGGCGGCCCCCGGGGACCGCGGGGCTGCGGTTGCTCAGTCGGAACTGGGGACAAAAATTAGGGCAGGCAGAGCTGCAGTGGCCTCAGCCCTCCCTGCTTATCCAGCTGGAGTCTGAAACAGCTGCAGTTTTATTTTTTGGAGGGGGGTCGGGCTTTTCTATTTTATTTTATTTTATTTTATTTTATTTTATTTTATTTTATTTTATTTTATTTTATTTTATTTTATTTTATTTTATTTTTTACTATGGTTCCTCTCACTATTTCATTGTTGCATTTTTCCCCTCCCAGGCTCCCCAGGCTCATGTTTGCCCAGGAGTTAAGGGGTGCTCAGAGGCTTGAGCCTCTGCACCTTTTGCTAAAGCAGCCGCCTCCCCGCCAGCCCTACAGGTGCAAGGAGGCAGAGCGGGGGGGGGGGGGGGGCAAAAGCTCCCGACCCCCCAGCGAACCCAGACCCCGCCGCCCACCCCCCCGACCCTCTCGGCTCCTTTCCCCCCGTTTGCAACCTTTTTCTCACTCGCCTCAACGGAGGGCTAATTGGGGGATTTGCTAATTACGGAGAGATCACTCATTAGTAATTCAACCTCACGAGCAGCTAACTCGAGCCCTCTAAAATCGCCCCCGCAGTCCCGGAGGCTGGAGGTTTCTTCCGAGGGGGCGAGGGAAAAGCTCGGGGAGACCCCTGAGGATGCCGGCAGCGGGGGGGCAGGCACCGGGTCCCGGTGGGCTGCGGGGTCCCTGGCAGCCCCCCGGGGGTCTCCCGCTGCCTGTCCGTCCCCCCCCCCCCCCCCCCCCGGCTGGCATTTCGTGCTGCGGGAAGTCGCAGCCGCGGTGCCTGACCTCATGAATACAGGGATGCGCGCAGAAAAATCAATTTAGGTCTGGAGCCTCTGTGGGGAGGGAAAATAACCCAAACCATTTAAACAAAGCTCCGCTCTCCAGGGTTTTCCTTTCCCTTTGCTGGCGGTGGGGATGAACCCTAGAAGGAGGGCAAGGGAAAACGAAAAGCAGACCTGTGCCTTCCAAATGGAGGCGAGAGGCTCCGCAAAGCCCCCCCGACGCACACATAATGTACTTTAGCATTAAAAAATCAACATTGCTTCCAGTGGTAAAGGCGCCCGGCTTCGGCTCCTGAGCGCATTCGTTGCTGGGATTCAATCCGTTTGGGAAATGCAGATTGCCTTGCGCCCCACTGTTTGATTTATGAGCTGTTCGGTTCGCCATTGCTTACCCATCACATTGCGCACCCCGGGAAGGACGGGGAACAGGGAGAGGGGGCGAGGCAGGGAGAACCCTTGGTGCCATGCCGCTTGCCAGAGGCAAGTGCCAATGCCGCAAAGGGAGAGTCCCCACCCCCTAAAAAATATCGCCTTGCGGCCCCTGGCCCCCCATCACCCCCCCTAGCCCCGGTCGCCAGCTGGGCTCTTGCCTCGTAGGTAAGAAGGAGGTGTTTAGTCTTTGCTGTGCATTTCTCTATAGAGGCACCAGGCGCCTATAAATAGAGCAAGCTTCTGCCGCGAAATCAATACCCCGGCCCCCCTTCCCCTTGCTCCTTCGGCTCGGCAGCCTTATTAATTATGAAAGGGCTCCAGCTCCGCAGCCTCCGTCCTTAATGGTGGTTGCTGCCTCCCTCCCTGCCTCCCTCCGCCGGCCTCGCACCCGGCCGCCCCTCGCTTTGGGCTTCGGGGGAGGCGGAGGAGGCTGGGAGGATTTACAGAGTGTATTTAAGAAATCGGGAAAAAAAAGAAAAAAGAAAAAAAAGAAAGAAAGAAAGAAGGAAAGAAAGGAAAAAAGAAGGCCCAGAGTAAGCGATTCAGCGATTCAGCGGTCCTGTCCTTGTGTGAACTGAAATCGCCGTGTTCATCAAGGGATCGGGTCTGGATTTAGCCTTCCTTGCCTTAAAAGCCCTGTCCTTCTCAAGGTACTCCAGGCAGAATTTATAGAAAGGACGACACCCTCATTTCAAACAATAATTTTTATTTTATACTTCTGTCTATACTTCGTAGCAAATCTTTTTTTGTTATTTTTTTTGCTGAATTGACTTTATAATAAACTTCTTTCTTAAATTACATTTTTCTTCTCTTTTAAAATCAAAGCTCTTTTTTTTTTTTTTCCAAAATCATTTGCTGTTGTTATTGTTTGTTTTTTTTTTTTCTTTAGGTTTACATTTAAGCCCCCCTTTTTGTGATCTCTACTGTTGGATAATCAGGTATTTTACTGGTATGTGTAACATCTAAAACAAAGAGGAGGAGAAAATTAAAGGCAGTGAATTCGGAAAGATGCCTTCGAACAGCAAGTAAAGGTAACTCTCGGAGATCTGTTAGCAGCATTCCTTCACTCCGCCGGGCACCGAGACACATCTCTGTCTTTCCTTCATCCCTTTCTTCCTTCCTCTTTTAACCGTTCGTTTCCCACTCTCTCGCTCTCTCGCTCTCTTTTCCCCTTGAGAAAATGCGCTCTTTTAACTTATTTATTGATATTATATTTTTTTTCAGTGGGATGACCAAAAAACAAGCGACTGTGGAGGAAAGATGGGAGATTGTGAATTATTCACCATATGCTTCACACGTGGACATCTACCTTGGGTTCATCGTCAGTGCCTTTTATATTTTTTTCTCTGCTTTTTGTTCTCACCTCGCATAATGCCACATTTTTAGAGGAGCCCGTGGCCTGCCAGGGTTTATCCTGGCCGAGTATAACGTTAGCATTAGGTGGCCCAGAGCCGTTCCTGAGATTTCTTTTGCACAACGAGGGCTCGGGTTTTTATTTTTATTTGTTTCTCTTTTTGATTTGAAGCGATAGTAAAGCTGAGGTCCGATTCGGGCTGCACGCCGCTGCCTGTTTGGTAACATTTGGCAAATAAAACACACCAAAAGAAAAAAAAAAAAAAGAAAAGAAAAAGAAAAGAAAGGGAGAAAACGCTTCCACAGTCCTACACGGGTGTTTCACCACCATCAGCCACCACCACCATCATCAACCACAGAAAAGCACAACGTCCCCAAAGCAAGGGATGGACACTTCCTCGAGAGATCCGGCACATGGAGAGGGTGTGGGTGTGGGTGTGCTCGCCCCCCTAAAAAGGCAGCCAGGTCACTAGGGCGGCCCACAGAGCCGCCAGGAGCACGGGCAAAGCCGGCGGGAGGAGGGACGATGCGGCGCCGCTGCCGCCTCCGCACAGTTCAAATAAGCTGCCTTGGAAATCGAGGTTTTTGGACTCCCGTCTCAATTTCTCCCAGAGGTCTGTCGCTCCTTCCTGGCAATCGGTGAGCGCTGTGAGGGTGCAGGCGTGGAAATCATCCCAGTACCTGCAGGAGGGGAGAGCAGCCGGCATCACTACAGGGCACGCACCCGCCCCGGGGGGGTTAAGGGACCCCGGCAGCCCCCTCGACCCCCCGGGAATCTGAGCATCCCCTCGGAGCGAGCTCTTCCCCCCTTAACCCGCGCCCCCCCCGCCTTCCCCGGGCCGCCCCACGCACCCGCTTTGCTTTTGGGGTCGGGGCTCCCGCGGCCAGGGACGCGATGCTGCGAAAATGGCTCGGGGGGTGCCTGCCGCAGCGTGACTTCGCCTGAGACGTGTCTGCGGGAGGAACGTGCGGCCCCCGGCTGGCAAGAGCTAGCCTAGGAGCCCACGGACACGTCGCGGGTGGGAGGAGGAGGAGGAGGAAGAGAAGGAGGAGGAGGAGGGAGAGGAGAAGGAGGGGGAGGAAGGAGCATCCTCCCCTCCCGGGCAGCTCATGGAGCAGCGGGAGGGACTCCCCGTCCTTTGCCAAAGCTCCGTGGGCCGCGGGGGTTTCTCCTTCCCCAGGATAATTTCCAGCTCTTCCCTCACTCTTTTCCTCCTACTTTTAAGCCCCTTCCTCCCCCGGACCGTGCAGGGGTTTGCCCACGGGGTAGGCCCCGTCTCACTGCCCCATTTTCCTCCCCACGTCGGGTCTATGGACCCCCCCCCCCCTCCCCATCTATTTCCCCCTTTTCTCAAGGCAGGAGCCTACAAATTTGGATGTATTTTTTTAAAGTAGTCCTGCGGCCTCTAATTTATGAGCACTCTAAGCTGGTCGTAGACTCCCAATGTTTGCTACATTTGTAATAAATAATGAGATACTGAGAAGCCAGAGTCTGAGAGTGTGCCTCTCCTGCAGTATTTCTGCTGTAATTGCATCTCCCAAAGGAAAATTAAATCTTTCCCCATCTTCTTTCAATACACATCCCCGCGAAGGCGATCGGGTGGTCGGGGGAAGGGAAAAGAGGTGCTTGTCACAGGTTGGGACCACCTCTGGTCCAGCACCCCCGGGCCAAAGGACATTGCATAAGGACCTCGCAGCCCCTGGGTATTTAATCCTCATGCGGGACACAAGGTGAACCGCAGTCCAGCATTTCCAGCAAGGTGCCAGCCTGAGTAGGTGCAGGAAAAGTCTTGCTTGGCTCAGAAATCTCTACATAAGAAGAAAGGAAAGGAGGGTTACAGGGGTCTTTCTCTTCTCTTCTCTTCTCTTCTCTTCTCTTCTCTTCTCTTCTCTTCTCTTCTCTTCTCTTCTCTTCTCTTCTCTTCTCTTCTCTTCTCTTCTCTTCTCTTCTCTTCTCTTCTCTTCTCTTCTCTTCTCTTCTCTTCTCTCCTTTTCCCCTTTCCCCCTTTTTTCCTCTCTTTTTTTCTCTTCTATTCGTTTTCCTTTCCTTTCCTTTCCTTTCCTTTCCTTTCCTTTCCTTTCCTTTCCTTTCCTTTCCTTTCCTTTCCTTTCCTTTCCTTTCCTTTCCTTTCCTTTCCTTTCCTTTCCTTTCCTTTCCTTTCCTTTCCTTTCCTTTCCTTTCCTTTCCTTTCCTTTCCTTTCCTTTCCTTTCCTTTCCTTTCCTTTCCTTTCCTTTCCTTTCCTTTCCTTTCCTTTCCTTTCCTTTCCTTTCCCATCATACTTACCCATTTCCCAATCTTCGTTTTCTGATTTTCATAGAGCAAACCCAGAAAAAAAAAAAAGTATTCCAAACATATTTGTATCTGAAGTCCTAATTTCGTTTTTAAATATGACTCTTTCTCTCTCTATATATATAAATATATGTTTCCCAGCGGGGTGAGTTCGTGCTGGAAAACCGGGAGACCAGAGAACAGCCCCGTCCAGCCGCATTTTTCTCAAATAACGAAAATCCCTGCTTGTGCCTCCCTGCCCAGCAAGCGAGACCCCGAAGCGGGGTGGCTCCCCGGCCCCCTGCAGCCGCCCCTTTTCCCTCTGTCCCTGCCCCTTCTCATCCCTTCCCTCCCCTCTGGGCCGGGAGCGGGGCCGGGGGTTTTCCGCGGTGTTTGCCCCGGGGGAAGCTGCGGGTGATGGGGTGGGCAGGGGGCCGGGGGCAGGAGGGGAGTAGCGGCAGGAGCGGCCGTGCCTGTAGGGCTGGGTTCGCGTTGTGGCCGTGTCGGGGTTGGGCTCTTTGCTCTGCAGCTGCATTTCTTTTCCGAGCAATCGCCTCCCCAGCCGGCGGGCGCGGGGCGCAGTTAGGGCCGGGGCGAGGGCGCAGGGAATGCCCGGACCCCAGAGCAAAGCGGGGGGCAAGAACAGAAGCGAGGAGCCGAGGGTGAAAAAATAAACCAAATCAAAACAAACCAAATCAAAACGAACCCAACCAAATCAAACCCAACCAACCCGACCTAACCCAAGTCAACCAAACCCTACCCTACCCAACCCAACTGAATCAAACCAAACCTAACCCTACCCAACCCAACGCAACCCACAGGATTCACGGAGGAGAAAAGTGAAAAAAACGCAGTAAAAACTCCCTCCAGACTCCACTGTTCCCCAAACCCGGCCTGTCCCCACGGCACTGCGCTCAGAGGGACCGGCGCGCAGAGACAGGGCCCCCACATCACCAGACCCCGCGTTATTCCCTTATACTTCGCCCCCCCTTCCCACCCCGTCCCCCGTCCCCGAAGGAGAGAGGAAAAGACCTACGCGCAGATCGTTTGGAGATTTCTCTTGTCGTCCAGGTCCTGCGGGTAGTTGGCCATGTTATCGCCCAGCCGCAGCAAACAGTCCGAGAAGCCCCTAAAGACCGCATCGCACCGCCCCGCCGCTCTCACCGCCTGCACCAGGTAGGCTGCGGGGCAGGGGCACAGGTCAGCACGGCCGGCACCCACCCGCCGACCCCCTCTGCCCCCCCCCCTCCCCCCCAGGCAAGCAGCGGTGATGCGGGAGGAGAAGAAGGGCGCTGGGACCGAGCCAGAGTGGCCAGCGGGGACACGGGGACATCAATCGGCTGCTTTGTGCTTTTTAGCGCTTTTCGGTGCCCCTGAATTAAAGACTTTTTTTTTTTTTTTCTTTTGAGGGGCCAGGAGGAAGGGGGAGATGCGGAGATGCGCTGCCTGGCCCTTCCCGCACTCGCTCCTTTGTTAGGAAATTCCGGTGTGCGGCAGTAGAAGTGCTTCTCCGCGCCCTCCCGCGCACACACACACACACACACACACACACGGGTCCTCACTCGGCAAGGGGCGTGCAAGGCGCGGAGGATGAGATAAATAAAAAATAGAATAGGATAGGATAGGATAGGATAGGATAGGATAGGATAGGATAGGATAGGATAGGATAGGATAGGATAGGATAGGATAGGATAGGATAGGGTAGGGTAGGGTAGGGTAGGGTAGGGTAGGGTAGGGTAGGGTAGGGTAGGGTAGGGTAGGGTAGGGTAGGGTAGGGTAGGATAGGATAGGATAAATAAAATAAAATAAAATAAAATAAAATAAAATAAAATAAAATAAAATAAAATAAAATAAAATAAAATAAAATAAAATAAAATAAAATAAAATAAAATAAAAGTCACCAGAAAGAGCTGCGATAAAGACACGAGAAGAAGCGTCCTCCGCGGCCACTCCCACAACTAACCAAATACCACCAAGTCCCCCCAGCCGCCTGTGACAGAAACGGACGATGGGATGGGATGGGATGGGACGGGACGGGATGGGACGGGATGGGATAGCTCCTCCTGGGTGCCGGCTGCCCCCGGGTGCCCCGAGGGGACGGGAGGGGACACGGAGAAGTTGATGGCTCCCTTCCCACCCACGACGAGCCTCCCCAGTGCCTGTGTGCCCCCAAAACGGGCAAAACGGGCAGGACGGGCGGCAGGGGTCTGCCCCCAACAGGGGGGGTTCCCACGGCCGGGAGGCTGCGCTGGGGCCGGGGTCCCCTCCCGAGCCCCCCGCCCGGGACAGGGCCGTGCCGCGGGAAAGCTCCGTTTCAGGCCAGGTCCCCCTCTTTTGTGATTCACCGGTGATACGACTCCGTGGTCCCTCCCCTCCACCAACACCCCCGGCACCGGCCGTCACATCAAACCCCAGCAGGCTACGGGAGGGGGAAAAAAGCCGAGCAAACAAACCGGGAAGAAGCGCGAAGCATCCCGAGGGGAAAGCGGCCCCATTAAACCCAGCTCCAGGGGCGAGATGGGGCGGGGGGGAAGCCGCACAAATTCCTCCCAAAACGTGCCGGGCTGCGCTGACATGCGTGATCCGAGACGGATCCCGGGCCCTGGTGGCAGGGGGGCGGACTGGGGGCGAGAGGGGCTCAGAGCATCCCCCCGCCGCCACCCAGGGTACCCCTGTCCTCAGACCCTCCACCAAAATAACAACGGTAATAAAAAGAGGCGCAAGCGGGGCGTCCTGTTCGCTTGAACGACAGCGGGATTTCTCTTGAACTCGGTCTTTTTGCCATGCCTCCGAGATGTCCCCCCCGTCCCCCCCGTCCCGCCCTTCAAAGCCCGGCGTGCGCTGCGGGTTGTGGGACCGCAGGGGCCACCCGCAGCCCGTCGCATCCCTGCCCCAAAGCGGCTCCCTGTTCCCGAAGTCCTCCTGCCCTTCAGCCTCAGCACCCTCCGCGGAGCCTCCCCCCCCCTCACCCCGCACCACCCTCCCCTCTGTCACCTTCCAAAGTGTCAGGGATTTCGGGCAGCTCCCCGTCCCCACTGCCCAAACGCAGAACTAAGGGATTTTTTTTTTTCATTTTTTTTTTCTTTTTCTTTTCTCCTCAACGCACCGAAATACCAACGGAGGAGCGCAGAGTCGAAGCTCGGCGTGCCAAAAATCTCTCCCCCGCCGGGGCACGGCAAAGCGGCCGCACCGCCAGCACCTCGGAGCTGTGCGGCAATTTTGGGGGGAACTTTCCCCGAGCCTGCCCGTGCTCGGGGACGGCGGTTCCCGGCCACTCGAGCCGCCTTTGGGGATTTTACACCGTCAAGAAAATCCTCCCTCGGCTGAGTCAAAGAAACGCCAATGAGAGCAAGTCCTCCTCCTCCTCCAGCCGAACAAACAAACAGAAACCGCAAGGACTGAAATTAAGGGTAGCATCCAAATAATACCGCCTTCCCCTTTCTTTCTCTGACAGTACAGAAAATGGCCTTCTGAAGAGTTTAACATCAGTTAAAATCGAAAGGTAATACGAAATGAGGGGGTTACATCGCACAGCCACATTTTCCAGAGGTCATCATTTCATCGCAATATTTTCTTTTAATTTTTTTTTCTTCTACCGATGAGGAAATATTCGACGCATTTTACCTCCTTCTTTCCTCCCTTTCTTGTTCTCCGTCCCTCCTTTTTTTCCCTTTTTCATTTTTTTTTTCCTTCCCTTTCCTTTCCTTTTTTTTTTAAAAAAATTTTCTTTTGATACCCACAAAATGCTGCAGAGGTTGTGTCTGGAAGGGAGGGTGACCGCGCGAAAGGATCTCTAAATAGCAATGCTGAACATTTTTTACTGTAGCAGAATTCCTTTGCAGGCAAATATTTTCAGGGGTCTCTTCACACCTGCCAATCCGGATAAGAAAAGCCGTGTTTTAATCACCCTTTCATTGAAGCCCAGGTTTAGATCATGCCCGGGAACATACGTATTCAATATATATTCTTTAAAATTTGCCTGTGCATGACTCAAGTGGCCATTAACTTGGACATTGCCGAATGTCTGCAACTCAAAAACCACTTCAGCAAAAAAATGCTGAATTAAATGAACCCGAGAGCAAACCAACAAAAAAAAAGAACCAGCGGAAAAACAAAACCCAATATATTAAATAAGACCGGCAACGACTATACAAAAACTCATACCGGGGTGGAGGGAAATCTGTTCTATTTAAAGTAACTTAACAGATATAGACATTTTTTGGACCCACTCGTTTTTTAACAGCGGTCATTCGAGCACAAAATTAACGACCGGGCGGTGGGATTGCGCGATTCTTTTTATTCTTATCATTTGTTCTTTTTGAATTATTTTATTCTTATTATTTATTCTTATTATCTCCCGGCATTCGGAGAGAATATATGCATTTTTTTTTAAGTTAGCGTTGGGGTTTGTTTGCTTTTAGGCTGCCCTGCAAATGGGAAAGCCTCCAAGTTCCCAAAGGGAGCCCTTCGCTTGTCCCCCTGATTTTCTGAAGAAAAAAAAGAACATCCACCAACTTTCCAGCTAGATGTCTCGCAAGCCATTTTGTTCCCCTTCTCATTCCTCCGTCCCTCCAGGGAGAGAGGGGGATTTCTCAGCACCGGAGTCCCCAAATTGTCAGCTGTAAGGAATGCAGGGGCTATCCAAAAAAACAAATACAAACGCAGTTTCTCGCATGCACGGCGAACACAGAGCGGGGAAAAAATAAAAAATAAAAAAAGAGCAATGCGAACCACGAGCGAGCATGCACTGATTTAGGGAAACGACCAAAGGAAAGTGACTGAAGAGGAGGAAGGAATTCGCTGCGTCTTCCAGCAGCCCCCCAGGCTCGCCAGCTTGCAGGATGGCGAAGACCAAGGGGTGCGGGTGCGGGTGCGGGCAGGATCCGTGCCGCAGCCCCGCTGCATGCACGGCTCGGGGCTCGGGGCGTCCCGCTGGGAACGGGCTTTGGCGGTCCACTTACCTATCTGCACAGCAAGGATCAGAGAAATGTATCTGCCGTTCAACTTAAGTCCCATCCTACATTTAGTAAAACCATTTGCGACTGCAGATCTTTAAATAGTTACTTTGGAGAACGTGGGGGAAAGCTGAAAAATAGGCATTGCCAACAAGTTCCGAGCAGCGGAGGACTTTGCAGACGAGGGGGGAGACAGAGGAGAAGGAGAGAAAAGAGGGAGAACCGGGGAGAGGGCGAGGAGGACTAGCTGGGAATGGTTCGCTCCATTAGGAGGGGGCGGAGGAAGTACAGCCTCACGCCCACGGCCGGCCCTGACGTGGGGGGATGACACTGACGGATTATTTTTTTTCCTCCTCCTTTTTATTTATTTATTTTTTTAATGTGCACCTTGGAAGAGAAACGCCATTTATAGGCATCACAGGCCGCCTTTCTCCAGCGCCCGATCTGCCCGTGTCCCCCCCCACGCCCCATTAATCGCCGAGAAATCTCTGCTCCTCCTCCAGCCCCCCACAGCCTTCAGCCCCCCCACAACCCCCCGTGCTCTCCCCGGCCCCCCGGGGGTCGCAGCCGGGACCGTCCCCACGGGGCGGGGGGGATGAGCGGATCCACGAGGACGCAGACCCACGGACACGCACGGACAGACAGACGGAGAGGCCGCCCTCGGGGGTGGGGATAGCACGGTAGAACCCCCCCCTCCGCCCCCAACCCGCCCCCGGGCCGCCCCGTCGGGGCTGGCGCTGAGGGGGGGGGGGAGGAGGAGGAGGAGGAGGGGGAGGGAAAGGGGGGTGCGGGGTCCCCTCCCCCTCCCCGCCCCTCCCCCCACCATGACGTCACCCCCATGCCAAGGGGGGAGCGGGGGGGGGGCGGTCTCTCCCGGTCCTGCTGCTCCGTCCCCACCGTAGGACCGCAGAGGGTGGGGTGGGGAACCCGCAGCACAGCCCCCCTCTTTTTGGGAGGCTGGGGACACACGGACATTTCCTCTCCTGCACCGGAGTGGTGCTGGAATCGAGGGCCTCAAGCCGGGGACCTGCCCGTGTCCGCCCCACCAGGATTTGGGGTGCCCATCGCTGCCTGTCCATGGCAGAAGGGGGGTGGCTGTTGGGGGCCACCAGCCCCTGTCCTCTGGGGACGAGGCACCCAGCCTGGCTTGGGGTGCTCCTGCAGCCTGATGCCCTCCTGGGACCCTCCTTGTGGCCATCTCACCTGGAGAGCATCACAGGAGGAGCCTCAAGGTTCTTCCCCCGGAGCAACAGGACCTGCCAAACATCCCATCCTATGCCCTTGGCTCTTGCACCATGAAGTTCTTCCCTCCCCAGCACAGACCCCAGCAGCTCCAGGAGCCAAAGGGACAGGTTGGAGGGAGACATTTGCTGCTCCCAGGCTGCTTTCTTCTCTCGTGGTGTGCTGCTGCAGGTGGCAAGCCAGCCTAGAGGGCAGAGCTGGCTGAAAGCTCACCTGAGGAATGAAAAAAGCTCAGGTGTGGGCTGCAGCCCAGAGCAGAGCTGTCACGTATGCACTCCTAAAGACATCAGTGGAGGAAAGGAGGCTCAAGCTACGGCTTTGGACCATGTATCGTGTCCTCTTTCAGGGGAAGGAAAAGTATCAGCTTGAGCTGGAGCTAAGGCCACTCTTCCCTAGCTCTTTGCAGGTCTGGTGCTTTTGTAATGCAACAGAGGCTGTGGTGGGTATCAAGAGGTGGGGCCTTTTCCTTCTCCCTGGAGGGATCAGCTGGATAACCCACAGCATCTTTTATGTCCCACAGTCTGTGCATTATCACATTATCAGCACAAAAGAGGCGGAGGGAGAAGGTGGTGTAGGTTGAGGTCCATGAGTACAGATGTCGAGCTCCCAGCTGTTGGCCACTTGTGGCCACATTTACTGTTAGGAAGGACAAGGCATCCTTGTGGGATCACCAGGGCATGGAGGCTGCAGTGGGAGGAATTCCTTGTTTCACTCTGCCCTGTGGATAACAGCATCAGTTCATTTATACATTCATCTGTTATGTTTGTCTGCTCTTTTCTTTTTTTTTTTTTTTTTTTTCCAAGGGCAAACTATGGCTTCAGGTTAAAGGTTGAGCTGGCTCCAAGAGGCCTGTGTTGAACATGATTTTGACATTACACTGCATAAGTAGTGAACTTCAGGGCAGTTTACAATGCAGAGTCAGGAAGAGTTTAATATGGCTAATGCGGCTTCTGGTACATCCATCACTGCTGGCATGACTGGAGCCCCTGCCAATCTGGTCACAGATCTCATTAGAACAGGCATTTCTAGGGGATTTCTGCTCCCCCCCCAAATAAATAAATAAATAAATAAATAAATAAATACAAATGAATCTAATGGCTCAAAGCATTAGTTACAATGGTATGAGAGGCAAAAAGGACCTAGGCCAGATTCCTCTAAATGTTCTTGGTTGCTGGGGAAGTCCAGCTCTGTCTGAAACTCAAGCACGGCTCCATCCTCACCTCCCTCCCTGCTCCAGGAAGGATCCTGTGGCACTATAGATCCTGAATGAGAGCCAGTGGTTTCAGTCCGTCTCAAATATCAGCATGGTCAGCTCTGCTGGGAGCCAGGGGCAGGACGAACCGGGAAAATTGGTTTGTCAACCTATCCCTTTTTCTTTCCAACCTGGTATTAGAAGATGCTTGAATATCAAACCCTCCCTAAGAGACATTTTTGCGTGTTTTTAGAAAAGATTCTGGCAGTGTCTCGTCCAGCCCTCATTGGGACAACACGTCCATCAGCATGGTTTTGCCCTTGTTCTGGAGAACAAGGCTCTGCACAAGTCCTGTTCTCACTGCAGTGCCACACTCGCCCTGCTTGTTCGGGATGCACGGGCTGGCATGGGCTGCAGCTGTGGCAGACGGACAGAATCCATGGCAGCTGGCCAGATGCAGCTCCATCAGACAGCATGCACAGCAGCTGGGTGGGCAGCCTTGCACTGTCCCAGCCCGGTGGGGAGCAGTGCGTGGGGCGGCTAATTGCACGCCAGCACGGTTCCCTCTGAACCACCTCCCAGAAGGGGACCTCTGCCGGCAGTGGATGTGATTCCCGTGCAGCTCCGGGCTGACTGTCATGGCTGAACCTCAACAGAGCTGGCTCTAAGTAGCAGAGGACTGGCAAAGAGACCTGCTTTCCCGTGCAAAGCTGGCTGCAGTGCTGCATTTCTTTTCCCCTTCATCCTTCTTTTTTAATGCAAAATGTCTCTTCAAACAGCTCGCGCTGCGTGCTCCTCGGCGCATGGTTGCGGGCTAGTAAGGCAGATAAAAGCAGAACCTTTGGTGCTGTCAGTCAGCAAACTGCTTTATTCCAAGCCTCGGATCAGTCTGGGGGGAGGGCTCAGTGGTCACGGTGAGATTTGAAAGTCCCTCCTCTGGGTGCGTTAGCTTTGCATTCGCTCTTAGCTCATCCTGCAGTAACATCACCACTGCCGGGAGGTAACTGCTTTCTTTTACTCTCCCTCAAAATCAGTGTGAGTGTTGGCCCTGGTGAAGCTGAGGCAAACCAGAAGCTCGTGTCTCCGTACTCTCACAGCTCTCAGGTCCCCCCCCAAGGGTGAATGGACAGACAGACACTGTGCGGCCATGCAGAGGTGGCTTTCCTGGCTTTTGCTGTGGCTCCCAGCCCTCAGCTGCTAGAGAAAGGTGGCCGGTCAGAAAATACACTCAAATACCAAACCTGGCTGATAGATGAATAGCTGTTCACAGTATGATCCTCCAAGATTTTCTTTAAGTAGAAAAATAATGAGAACACATTGAAAATGTGACAGGTGGGATTAAAGAATTGCCTTTCATTAATGGCCAGTCTTCTGAAGCTTTTTTTGGTGGCCCTGTTCATTAGACATCTGGCTTCATCACTGTCTGGATGTGTCTGATGCTAGCTAAACAGGATGTACCAAAATTATGACTAGAGACCACAGTTTGCCCCCCACCTGCCTCAAAATTAGTAATAATTGTGGTTCACCATGAAAGTGTTGCTTGATGTCTGCGACAATATATTTCTGAAAATATAAACTGTTGCTGTGGTTCAAAATATAAAACTGGGAAAGAAAAAAAAAATACAGTCGAGTGGGTGTAAAAGGAGCTTGACTGCTCAGTACCAAATCTTTAAAAATGCTACATAAGGTATCTGTATACTATTTTACACAGAAAAGAGTGATCTCTTATAAATCTAAAAAACAGAATAATTCTCTCTTCAATCTCAACTTCTAGGATATTCAAAGGGGGAAAACAGAATGCCAGACTCCACAAGGACTCTTTTGGAAAGCTCAGCCTCTGTGTCTGTTCTTCAGTAAGTTTCCCTTCTGAAAAGCAGTCTTAAAAATACAAGATGTCACTTGACCATGATCAGTTCGTGCCAGCCAATCCAGTAAGGAAAGCACTATCTGCTCCTGAAATAGTAGTGTTTGCATTTAACCGTGCTCATCAGAGGTATATTTTTAGGTGGGTGCCTGTGTGCACTCTCTAAATTTTGCATCTTTTAGCACGACCCCTTTAGACTGGATTGTGGCACTAGCGCTGTGCTGAGCCCGGGCGGGCTGGGGGGAGGTACGTGAGCCTGCATGCTCTATCCAGATGGAGATCACACCCACTACAATTATGTTTGTGACACGTGACTTGCTTAAGGTGCCTGTGGATGTTTCAAAGAGTAGGATGGTTTCAGTAAAGCAGTCTCAGAAGGAAGAGGCATCAACCCGTCGCATCTTTGCAGCTAAAATTTTCCTTCAAGAAACATAAATCTTCCTGATAAGGCCAGTCGGTACGCTTTCCATCATAGGCTGGAGGGAAGTAGGTAGACCTGGAAAACAGCTGTGAACAGGCTGATATCCTTGGATTTCCTGGCATCCAAGCTTAGTATCATGATGAAATCCAGACTGCATAAGGAGTTGGAAGGCTTGTGATGAGCTGTGTTTATCGTGCCAGAGCTGTTGATCACTCTCTGACATTCTTAATAGACATCTTGGTCTAGATACCAGTCACTCTGAGTGCGCAAAAATAACCTCGAATCCCACAGTATTAAAACAATTTCAGTTTGGTGGTGTGTGCCAGTAACCAAGTTCTGGATCTCGGTTCAGAGGCCAGCTATGAGCCAGGAATGGCAATGGCTTTACCAGGGCACACACACTGGTGGCACAATGCTTTTATCCCTGGTAGGTATCAATAACTAGTCTCCAAGGTTGATGGCATATGAATGCTGCCTGCTTCCGTGGAGGTCAGCACCACAGCTTCTATTGGGCACAATGAGATGGGGTGTTCCTCAGTGGGGTGATACTCTGATCCATGTGTTTCTTCCATTGATCTATAGAGTATCTACTGCCACAACAGCTATTAACCTTCAGGTACAGTAGGACTTCGATAACTGAAATAACACTCTGAGTTTTCTCTATTAGCCAATATGATTCCTTCTAGAAAAAAACATAAGTATGTATTTAAAGAACCAGCCATATCATATTTCCAGCTGCTGGGGGAAAATACTGGTTCTGTATTTCAAAATTTCTCTTCTTCAGTCTTTAATAATCAAATCAAAGTTTCAAGGAAACTGGGGGGTTGAGGTAGGGGGAAATGTTGTGTTAATTGTAGGCTGAAGAGAATATTGGCAGGACAGATGTTCTGCTAGTTGCATGTGCATTGCAAGAGCTTCAAGTGAGATTTCACTTTCCTAGAAAGGATGATATCTGGGAGAAAGAATATATAGAAATGTGAAAAGGGCTCTGGGACAAGGAAAAGCATAATGGATCTGTAGATGCATCTGCAATCTGATCTGCAGAGATACTGAGCTCATGTTATTTCTTCGTCCCCCTCCTTCTCTGCTATTAGCTTTGGGAACATATTTATGACACTGGAAACCAAGAAGGGATGGAGATAAGTCCCATGAAACTCAATGGAAAGCTTCTTATTGATGTGATCTGGGAAATAGTTTCACACAGGCATGAGTTGAGTACAAGGTCATTAAAAATCGCCCTTCTTCAGCACCTGCATCCAGGCCACATTTGCCTTGTATGAGCCCCACCTGGCACAATTAACTCAAACACCATTGTCACAGCTCAGCTGCAATGCAGGTGACTGCAGCTGGAAAGGTCAAGAACAGTTCCCCTGCCTCTCTTCATGGCCACGTGGAGCAACTCAACAGCCAGGCAGCCTCCTTGAGGACTTGTCTCGTTCCTCAGCATGACCCAGCAGTGCAATAATGAAGTTAGAAACGGGTATGGATAACTGTGGGCTTAGGTGTTGCATGCATCACTTACCCGTTTCCATGAGCTAACACACACCCAGCACCTAAACCCACCTTTTTGAGCATCAAAGGCTTTTGCCTTGTAACAGTTAGTCTCTTTCTCATGTTGTTCTTCACCTGTGACATCCCTCATCATTTCTGCCTTTGGCTTTTGTAATGAACGGTTTGCTCAGTGACACCCCAGCAGTTTGGGACTGAACCCCAAGGGCCTGCGACAAGCCTGGGGAGCAGAAAGCAGCCATGAAAGGCAGGCTGTTGTAGTTGGTCTGTGCTGCCACTAGAGTGAGACATGCTCACAAGCATCCTGGCCTCCTCTTTCGGGAGGTGCTGAGCAGGCTGGCGGGGTGCTGGTGCTGTGCTGAGGGAGCATCATGCACCCTGGGAGTGCCTGGCATCCTCAGCAGGCTCAGCGTGGGCATCGGAAAATCTCCAGGTTGCTCCAATCTACTGCAAACATTTATTTTATTTTATTTTATTTTATTTTATTTTATTTTATTTTATTTTATTTTATTTTATTTTATTTTATTTATTTTATTTTATTTTATTTTATTATTTATTTTTCCCTACAATTGCCACAGAATAGCTAAAGTGTGTGGGGAATGAACCTAAACCTGTCATCACAAACTCTTGATAGCAGTGACTACTGAGCCCCACTTCCTGGACATATGGGTGTCTGATCTGTAGTCCAGAGGAGCCCATCAGCATCTTTCTGTTGACTCCCAAAAGACTTTGAGTCAGGCCATCACGCTGCTTAGCCCGAGAGAGACCAAGCAGCAAAATATGTATTGCAGATATTTCTCAGCAAGGCAGCAAGGAGAGCGAACTTTACTGAAGGGTAAAAAGACAGCACTAGTGTGACATCTAAACAAAGCGATTCATCGAGGAAGCTGCCCTCTCTTCCTCTCTGTGACATACCCACCTGAAGCCCCATGACTTATGACAGTGTATTTTGGAGGGTCCCATAAGGACATTTTTTTCTTTTCTCTTTCTTTTTCCCAGAGCAAAGTGTGATGCCCTGCCAGTGAGTGCCTTGTGCAGGTCCAGACGGAGAAGGCAAGCTGCTAAAAGGTAGTGATTGCAGCACTGATCTCTTGCAGGCTCTGCAGTGTGAGGAGGTGGTTCTGAATCACAATGAACTTAATTGAACAAGAAATGGCATTGATTTTTCCTTTTCAGACCTCCCCATTGCTCACAGCAACAGTGTACTGAACCCTCTGCCCATGCCAAGTAGTGGAACTCCACAGCACAGTAGAATGGGTATTTTTTTATTATTTTTTTGGGTCCTATAATTAGCATGCATTTATTTTTAAATAGGGTAAAAAACAAAGCTCTCTAGGCTTGGAATTGTCATCAGGGAAAAGCATTGCCTGTGCAGTATGAGTTTCAGGAGCACAAGGAACAAGGTTAAGTGAGAAACTGTAGCTTACTTTATACTCCCCTGGCCAGGAAATAACATTGTTCTTGAGTTTATCTGATTGTTGAGAGAACTAGGATGGCACAATTGGCAACTTGCTGAAGGACTCCTAAAAGGTCATTTTATGTTTTATATGTTAACTTAGAAAGATAACGGAGCATAAGGTACCTCCAGTTTGCAGGCAAACAAGGCAGAAAAGCATTCCATACTCCCATTATTGCATTGTAGCTATTTTTTGCCTTTGTTAGGCAGGTATGTTTTCAAACATAATTACATGTTTGAACAGCTAGTGATTTCCTATACAACTTGTTAAACATATCAGTGAACATGTCCATGTGTTTACTCCTGTTTAGAACAATGTGTGTGTGTATTTGTTAATGGCTTTCCCCTACTTCCCCCAAAACACTGAGAAAATAAATAAATTATGGAGCTATCCGGGAAACGCTCTAGCAAATTCATGCTAGAAGCCTTAGTGCCCAGATCCCAGGTCCAGTATAGGAAACAGATCCCCTGCAATGCAGAGCTTGTTTTGTTCTTCAGGGGAATGCTTCAGCCCAGATTGCCAAGCTAAGCAAGGGAGTAAAGGCTGGCTAAGGGAAATTTAGGTGTGCAGCACTAGCTGGAGCAGTGCATGCCGTTTATCACAGTAAGATCAACTTACACCTTTAATAAACATCTATCCCCAACAGCAGGTGCTGGACACCAGGTCAGCTTGAGCTCATGTTGGAAAGAGGAGTGGCGCTACCCCTGGTGGCTTGGAACAAACCATCTCACTCCAGCAGCTTCTAGGGGCCCCCAGGGGAAGTGAATGCAGCCACATCAGCACACTGTTAATCCCAGCTACCAAGCCAGTATTGTGGGGCTGTGATCAGCTGGGTTTGGTTGCAAGCAGCCCTGGTGCTGGGGCTGGTCTCAAGACCTGAGTGGCTTTAGAATTATTGCAAGACTTTTCTCTCGCCTGCCTGCTACCACTTGATATTTTCATTGCTTTCCGAGGAGCGATTAAATGGATAGTGAGCATGCATCAGGTTTCATGGAAGTCCTGTCACTGACTTCAGTAAGAGCAGGATCAGACTCTTCTGGAATCAATATAATTCATGAAAGCACTGAATGTAGTACAAGAACTAAAGCAGTGTGTTGTGTTGCAATACAATACATATAATGAAGTTACCACTGTTCAAGCACTCTGTGTAATTGGGAAAATGCACCTAAGAATTGCTGTTACCAAAAGCGGGGGCTGAGCTGGGTAGCCTGAGAAAAGAAACTCAAAGAGATGGCGATATTTTGGGTCAGCATGCCTGTGAGCTGCGTGGGCAAACCTTTGAAACATCTTTCCTGCCAACTGACCACATTATGCAAACTCGCCTCAGAGCTTGGGAGGGGTGGCCAGGGATTTCACCTCCTCCAAGCCTGCGCTGGACCAGCAAGAAGGTAATTTCGACAGTGGAAGGGAGCACACAGTATTCCTGAAGTCCTGGTAAAGGAAAGCCTCCAGTCAGCTTCAGCTGAATGTGTTGAAGAAGCCAGCCAAGACCAGAAGCACCAGGGCATTACTCACAAGCTATTGGAAATAATTGTGTGGGAATTGGCTTTTCTTGGTGAAACAAAAGCAGAGCAGTTTGCTACAGCGTATAGCAGTGGTTGTGTATCTTTTGCTATCGAGACCTTCAGTCCACCAGGTGAAGCCTGTCTGCAGGCTCTCCATCCCAGTCCCACAGCTAAAATATTTGTCCCCGAGGAGGAAGCTACCAAGAGCTGGTGGTTCATTGAGGACACCTGGGAGTGTCCTTCATCTGCCAGCTCTGAGTACATTAGAGGACAGAGCCATGCCATACGTCTCAGAAGTGAGACAACGGTTCACCTGTTACAGCCGTAATGGTTTTGGGTTCTGCCATTCATCAAAAGAAGGTCTCAAAACAGAAAAAAAAAAAAAAAGTCGTCTCAGGAAAAACAATAGGACATCTAGCAGTCTGACAGTTTGTAAATACAGTACAGTGAAACTGTGAGGTATAGAGCTTAAAATCAAAAATATTTTGTATATTATGGAGCCTCCGGTGATTCCACTGTTAAGATTCTCTCTAGCTTTACATGCTAAGCCTCAGTTTTTTTTCTGACTTTCTGCAAAGAAGCTGCTTTCTCCTTTCAATTTTTCAATTATTTTATCTAGTCAGAGGAGGATTTTTGTGTGTGTAAAATCTGAGGTTAATCTGACAAGAAATCTTAGAGATACAAGCCTGAAAATTGAGAGAAGGGTTTACTGCTGGTACAGGATTTTCCATTTTTTAAATTTTATTTTAGAGTATCCTATCTCAAAAATATTTAGATGTGGTTAATTTTAACATGATTATTTAGCATTCTTCCCTGAAAAATGATTCTCCTATAAATATTTTAACAAGGGCATTGTTTAATTTTACAAAGTCTGCGGAGTAATCATTTTAATATATCCCTCTTCTTTTAATCTGTTACATGACAGCAACAACCTATTCTCTTAATTAAGCACGAAGTCTACCTTGGATAAGGTGCTGTGTCTTTACAAGCAACACAGGCTGGGAATCCCTCTTCTGTCTATAAGGGAAGTTTATGAATGGAAAGAAAACCTTAGCCAAGTGGGAAAGAAGGGTAAGCACCTGCAAGCTTCTTAGAAGATCTGCATTTGTTCCTTTCTCTTATGTCTTTCTGTAGCTTACTGTTAATTAAACAGGTCGCTAGATGTGTTTTTAAGGCTGCTGTTGCCGGATGTGGCAGCACAGGTAGCCACTGATAGCTGGGAGCCACAGGGGTGTGTGCCTGGTCTGGGGGTGTCCCCCCTGCCAGGACTAGAGCGAATGGAATTGTAGGGGCGATGTGGATGTTTTCAGTGTTGCTGATGGTGGGACAATGCAAGCCAGAAGGGCTACAGAGGCTGTCCTCATCAGACTGTCTTGAGGCCCTGTGCTGCAGCCAGGCTTCACAAAGGGACCACAGAGGAACAGTCTCTTCTCTGTGGACAGGTAAGGAACTCTCCCTCTGCTCACACCTTAAAGGAGCATGAGAGGTGTCTTGGTGCTTCTGGGGGATAGAAGATTTTGGTATATGTCCAAGAAGGGAAGTTAATCTTTCCCATTCTTTCAATTAAATTCATAGGCATGCCAGAGTTCATAGTTCACAGATCAGATTTAATTATATAAAGTATATAATAAATTATATAGTTTATCTATTATACTATCTACACGGTTTAATTATAAAGTTTACTGATTGCTACGCCTGCTCCTAAAAACCTTTGATGCAGCATAGTGCTGGGCTGGAGATGGGCTGGCACTATTAGCACCAGCACATATGGCTTGCTTCATCTCAGTGCCTGCCCAGGTGCCCACACTTCAAACTGCTCTGGTGTGACTCAAGTCTAGCATCACCAATATATTCAGACTCTAGAGCTGTAAGTGACAGGAGGTTTTCAGGTTTGCAGGTGCTATCCAAGTCTCAGGTTAAAAGAAAACTTGGGTGGCCTTCTTCTTGATGTTTAGCTATCGTCTAACTGCCAGCTTCCAAAGACTACAGACTACCTGTTCAGTTTCATCAGGTGGCCTCAACCTGCTCTTTGCTTACAGCGGAAGGGACTCTGCTCCCCCAGCCCTCACCTACAGGTTCAGGGAAACGAGGGACGTGGGAAGCCTGACTGGCAGTGAAGGCTGAGGCAAAGAAGTTGAGTACCTCAGCCTTCTCCATGTCTGTTGTTACCAGCTCTCCCTTCTCTTTTATCAGAGGGGGTACACTCTCCTTGGCCTTTCTTTTCTGAGCAATGTACCTACCTATAGAATCCCTCCTTGTTATTCTTCGCATCCCTTGCCAAGCTTATTTGTGCCTTAGCTTTCCTGATCCCATCCCTGCACACCCAGACAGCATCCCTGTACTCTTCCCAGACCATGTATCCCTGCTTCCACTGCCTGTCCATTTCCTTCTTGTGCCTCATTTTGACCAGCAGGTCCTTGCTCAGCCATCCTGGTTTCCGGCTCTCCCTGCTCCTTTTCTTACACAGGGAGATGGAGAGTTGTGTGCTCCAAGTAAAGCATCCTTAGAGTTGCCAGCTCTGTTCAGCTCCTTTGTCCCCGAGCACAGCGTTCCAGAGGATCCCATCCACTAGGTCTTTAAACAGCTGAAGTTTCCTCTTCAGAAGTTCAGGATCCTGACATTGATCTTAGCCAGGCCCATAATCCTCCAGATCACAAACTCAACAGGATGAAGTTACTGCAGCCCAGACTGCTTCCGATCTTAGCCTCTTTAATGAGTTCATCAGCATTAGAGAGCACCAGGTCCAGCAAATCTCCCTTGGTTAGTTTGTTTGATACCTGGACCAGGAATTTGTCCCCAGTGCACTCCAGGAGTCTCCTGGATTGCTCACAGCCTGCTGAGCAGCTCTTCCAGCAGCCAGCCGTGTGGTCGAAGTCCCATCAAAGGACGGCAGCATGCGAGTGTGATGCCTTTTGTACTTGAAGCCAGAAGCCCTCACTCACAGGCTCCCATTGACCAGTCAGCCTGTAGCAGACCCTGACCACAAGGTGTCCTTTGTTGGTCCAGCCTTACCGTTGGTCCAGCTCTCAGCCTGTCTATGGCTTTTTCTCAGAGGTAGCTCTTTGCAATCAATCCCTTCCCTAACACAGAGGGCAACACCCCTGCCCCTCCTTCCCTGTCTGTCTCTTCTGAAAATCTTGTAGCCCTCTGTGCTGTCATTCCAGCTGTGTGATCCATCCCCCCTTGTTCCCATGATAGCAATTAGGTCACAGTTTTCTAACTGCACTGTGGTTTTCAACTCCTCCTTCTTGTTTCCCATGCTCAATGCATTGGTGTAGAGGCACTTCACCTGGGCTATCAGTCACATCACCTTTTCAGAGGAACCCTTCCTAATAGCTATGGGACAGTTCACAGGTATTTCCCTATTGCTTCCTAAAATTACAATGTTCCCAGGTTTGACCCTTACATGAAAGAACAGGAATGGGTGGTAGTCTTCTGGCCCCAGCAGGCTTGGTAGTGTTTTTGTAATATCACAAATGCAAGCCCTGGGATCAAACTTATTATCTCAAACTCTTTTTGGGTTGGTGGTCTTGCTTATTTATTTATTTATTGGAGGATGTTGGAAAAAGGAAGTTGCTTCAGATTTGTCTGTTATGTGGTGTCCCCATTTTGATGACAGCTTTGAACACTAGTCATTTTGTGACCCCAAGAGGAAAGTAGGGTAAAAGTTTGGTCCAGACTCCCAAGCCTTTTAATTTCTTGTTCTGTTTTTCATCTGCTGAAGTGCTGGATTAACAGTGCTGTGCTAATATAGTTCATTTGTGTTTGGGTCAGCACAGTGAAATGGAAGTTAAATTTGAAGTGATTTGAAGATTTCTCAAATTCTAGCCCATGCTCTGCTCACTAGGACCCTCCAGCATTGTATATGGCCTTCATTTAATCTTGCGTTCCTTGTATTGGAATTTCTGGGCTTTAAAATCCAGATCTCCTTGAATATTACCCTTCATTCTGTTACCTGCTTCATTTTAGATTTCAGTCTGTTAAAGAAATTGTTGAGGGCAGTGGTTGTTTCTCTCATGTGATCCAAAATATATCCACTGTGGAAAAAAACATCTTGTTATTCCTTGAACTGTAAGATTTCACAAACAGGAAATAAAGTTTCTGCTTTTCTGGACTGTGGTGTTTTTTGTTGTTGTGGTGGTGGTGCTTTTTTTTTTTTTTTCCCCAGCCAGAAAAAGCAGTTCTTTTTGTTCATTTGCGTCCCTTTCTATCATGTGCTTCTTTTGCTACACGTAGGCTATTTTCTTCCTTTCCTCTTCCTGTTTTCTTACCATTTCTGTTCTCAGGCATATGCTTCACCAAAACACACCTTATAAAGTATCTCCAGCCACACCATGTAGCTTTTCAATGGCCATAGTATGCAATCTCTGTTTTGGGTGGTGGTCCAGGTTATTTCAGCCATCCGTCTCAAAGATGGATCTTCTTCTCTGCTCACCTAAACACAGTGTGATTTTGAGGCCAAGAGACATCAACGTTGCATCAATCAGTATATTTAAATTAATGGGGATGAAAACTGAGACCACGTGTATGATTTATTCATTGATTTTTAACTCCTGTATGTTCTTAAGGAACTGTCTTCAGCTTATTATGCTCCCTACATCAGTAGCCACTACCTATAAGTTTCTTCAAGTCCTTTCACATGCGGGCTGACTGGACCAGAACAGGGCATCTGCTACATTTCACAGGGAGCCAAGTGGGATATCTCTCTCTCCTGGATGCCAGGAACTGCATGTCGATGCCTACCATTTGAGCAAAAGCTCCCCCGAAAGCTCTTCCAACAGGGTCTGTTTTCCCTCCATAGATCTCAAAGCGTTACACAGAAAGGTCAGCTGTGTGAGCAGCAGAACATTCACTTCATTACAGGAAAGGTTAAACAATTGATGTGATGTGCTCTGCAATGTGAGCAAGGGTAAAGATACTGTAGATACACAGACTCAGAAGACAGCAATGTAACAAGCCCCAGGAACATTTTCACAAACATAAGAAAATGCTGAGGCTATAGTGGCACTTGCCGCAAGAGGCAAAAAACAAACAAACAAACCATGCACACGCACACACACAGAAACAAAACAAAAAATAAACCAAAATCTCTCTTGCGTATCCTGTTCCAGATTCTTAACTGTAGAGGACTGTGTGGAACTGCTAGGCACAAAGCTATTAGTATTACTAGCCTGAAATTGCTTCCTGAGAAAGCGACTGAACTTGGAAAGACGGAGAGAAGAATTGCATTGAGGAGCTAAAGAACTGGTGGGGGATATAAAACTGTTCATTGCTCTTCAGGTCTGAGGAAAATTAGGCAGAAGTAAAGGATTTATTTTGAAATACATTCTGGATATTTCAGACACTAAGTGAAATTTGCATCAGCTGAGTTGTTAATTTTTTTTTCTTAAAGGGAAGAAAATCATGTAAAATCATGGCACTCAGGGGGTGTATTCTTTTTTTTTTTTTTTGTAAGTGAGATCAAAATTAGTGCCATCTAAATTTGTGTGATAAACTTAGGAGAAAACTACTCTGAGGTGCAAGTAGACAGTGATGCAGTAGACAACACATACACCACTTCTAAGGAGTTGTGATTAAGGGCTTGGGTAGTGGCTCATTCCTGCCCCAGAGTTGAGCCCACCAGGAGCTCAGAGAGTTAGGAATGAAATGCTCTCCCTTGATCCTGGGTTTTCAGCAAGCTGATTTAATCACTCGAGCTGAGAATTGCTCTAACTTTGTCTCTAATTTCTTTGGGATATCCAGATGGCCTCAGGGGATAGAAAAGTAATATTTGCTGGGAAGATCGTAAAAGAAGAGATACTCCAGGCTAAATTTTGCCTTTTGATGCATATGTGTTGATGATAAAGGAGTGTCTTGGGCTAAAGAAGGAATAAGATTTACATCTTATGTAAAGGCTTGGGTTTACTGCTACAAGATTAAACAGTCAACTTTGATTCGGGGTTTTATGGTAAGTGATTGGTGGCTTGCTTTTTTAGTAACAGCCACCATTAAAGATCTTTTCAGCTGTTTATTAAAGATTCAAGAAGGGAGGGGCAAGTGGTTGAAGCATTTGAAATATAAAGCAGTAAATTTTATTGTATCAACATATTTTCCCATGTTCCATTCAGCTATGAGAGGCAGAAATTTCATTTTTGTTATATTCTTGATGATTTTAAGAGTGGTTGTGTTCTGTCCTGTTTTGGGGCAGAGGAAGAATTGGGAATCTTTCCTGACCTATAGGAGTGGGTCATCATTCTGATTACTCTTTTAAAGAGATAACATGCAAACCCCATTCAAAGTGAGAAAACAAAACAAAACAAAACAAAACAAAATAAAAACAGAATAAAGTCCATCGTGGAAGACAGTGTCTTCAGCACTGATTTTTTTCTAACAATCTGTCTGGAGAAAAACAGATTTATAACAGCTGCTATAGGATCTGGCAAGCTGCTAACTAAGTTTCACTGCTCAGGGCATTACTCTTAGGATGTTTTTTGGATCACACATGGTAAAAGATGTCTTTGTCTTAGCTAATATGGTTATTAGCTAGCAAGCACAAAGACCAATAAGATAGATAAAAAGATAAGATAGGTAAGAAGACCAATAAGATAGATAAGATAGACAGAAGATAAATAAGGGAGTGAATAAAAATTATGTAAGAGAGGGAGAACGGTTGCTGGAATCATGGAAATATATTCTAGCTGCTGCTGCAGGTGGTGCTGCCAACCTGATGTAATCATGTCTTGATGACTGTTGGGAGATGCAGCCAGGATGGTGACGTCTACTTCTTAGAGTAGGCCACACCATAACTTGCCTTGGCCTTGAAATAAATAATGTTCTTCCAAGAGGCATTGCGCCTTCATCCCATTAATGTAACCAATCCATTGATTCTGAATTTTCTGACTCATGTCAAGCTCTGACTTCGGTGAGCCCCAGAAGATATTGTCTAATCTGTGATGTCTCTGAAAGTCCACTTTACATTGGCACATTTTGTGTCTGCTGGTTTTTTTTGTTTGTTTTGTTTGTTTGTTTGTTTTTAAAACACTGTCATAAGTCAGACTTAGTTCTACTTTCATTACTCTGAGAACTGGCAGCTGCATGAGCCTGTACCCAGGCACAAAAAGCTCTGCTGAGGGCAGGGTTAGACACAGGCATAAGTTAAGGTCCAGACTAAAACCAAAGATGTGGCATTTTGACTTATGCCTCCACTTTTAGACAATAAAATTCTTCCATCCTGCAGATAACCTTGATGTCTGCGGATAATGTCAACCCTACACGACCTGAGGATTCATCCAATTTGTGTCCAACTAGTCAGTGCTGCTCTTCCCTGAAGCTGGAGTCTCAGCTGTCTCTCTTATGGATTATGGGCATATGGAGGTTAGTGAGTTTGCCCTTGAACACAGTAATGGGATGAGTAACCCAGAGAGAGAGAGAGAGAACAAAGGCAGACCAAAAGCAAGCTTTTCAATACCAGCTTTATTGCCACGGAGTTTTGGAAACTTCCATACAAAAGTAATTGCCATCTCTGTATGTGCTGCTGCCTTGAGTCTGTGTGGAAGTTCATGCAGCTGGACCAAAGGAGGTCACAGGAGTCTGAACTTGCAGCTACAAGTTAGCTGCTTCACCTCTCAGTCACAAGACCAATTGGTGGCTACTCCAGTTATCTGTCCAGAAAGTGTCATGGTGGTCCTTGACAACCACAGTTTGTGTAAGACCTAATATTCTTTTTCCTCGGGGACTATGATGATGAGCCTTCTCATCATAACATCATTTATTCAATAATAGAATTCAACTTGTGCTCAAACTGTGAACACAGGGCAGGAAGACCTAGGGGAGCTGCAAGTCCCCTTATACAGCTCCAGGCATTTCTGAAGGAATAATAGAAATTACAATTCCTTTTGATAATTTTATAATAAATTAAAGCTTTGATAAAAACATTCTAATAAGCAGTTGTCAGGAGTTCTTTTCCATGAAGATACCCATTTGGGAACTAGCCTTCTCGTTTATCTTACAGAAAATAATTGTTCAGTGTTTCCAATTTTCAAGCAGTCTTCAGAAGGTGAGGAGCAATTGCTGTTTGTACACAAACTGTGGGAGAGCATTTGTTATTTCTCTGAGCACTGGTGTGTTTCTGTCTCCACTTGGGACCCATCAGAGTCCCTCTGCTGGCTGCTGCCTTGCTGTCCTTCTCACACAAGCAGCAAGACATCCATTTTCACTCTTTTCTCCAGTCAAAATGACCTTGTAATGGGATAAAAAAGGCTGTGTGGGTATTGAAAACCATAAAAAGTGGCAAGTCTTGTCCTCTCCTGACATTACCTCTCACTCAAACTGCCAGAAAGCAGCATCTGCTTCCCCCTTTACCCTGTGGGCTGATGGAGGTCCCTCTTCCTCATTACTATGTACATTTTGTCTCCTCTTTTGCACCTGCATCTTGTTTCTCCCAATTATTTTTTTCACTTTGGTTTACAGGTTTTAACTTAGAAAGGAGTGAGCAAACATAATTCTTCTCTGACACAGATATTCTCCTTCCTACCGATGCACTGAGATGCCTTAATAACTGGCTCACATCCTTCCTTATTCCTTTCCTCCCTCTTTTCTTTCTTTTCACAGATTCGCTCCTTTCCCCAGCCTTTGCTGTCGTGTCTTTCCTTTCTCCTCTTCTTAAGGCTTGTGGCATCCTCTCTGTGAGCAGACACACCTGGTGGGATGACCAGCACTATCCTGTGGTGTGTCCAGGGCTTGAACCAGGGACCTGGTGCAGGGCTCTGCTTTGCACTGGGAGCTCTGGGTGTCAGATGGCAGCTGGAGATGCTGGCTGGCCCCGTTTGGCATTACAGCCAGTGTCCCTTTTGGGACTGGCTTCTTCGTATACCAAAAGAAGACCATTGGCGACAGCTTAGAGGCTTAGTGGTGCTGTCAACACAGAAGCCAGTGCTCCATTTTTAGTTTCTAAAACCTGGAGGAAAGGAGCATCTCAGAGACAGCCTTTGGATCACCTGGCGAATGGTGTAGATTTTGGATATATCCCAAGCAATTTTGGATGTCTCCATCCCCCAATGTCTTCTAGCTCTTCATAATGCCCCTGTGTAACACAGTTACTGTGTGACAGTGGTCCATTCCATCTGAGAGCTTGCCCAGGCTCTAACAACTGAGATCAAACTGTCTCAGAGCCCAAGGCAAATGATTTCTTCAGCATACATTGATGCAACTTAATACAAATAAGCTGCCTGTGGAATGCATACCCTTGAAGGAGTTGCCATTCCTAACTCTAAATTTCCCTTCAGCTCACAAGAACAGCCAGTGTCAAGTAGGGCCCATCTTGATTAATAGCATTGTTTGAGGAGCAGGCACTATCACTCAGCACGAGTGCAGGCGGTGGGATTTGACCTGCGGCTTCTATGGAGTCCTCAGATTCAACTCCACGGTCTTTGGCCTCTGAGTAGACAACAGCGTGATGTAGCTATAATTTAGCCCTGGCAAGCACTGAATGCAAATGTGCCTTAACATCAATTAAACAAGAAGAAACATTCATTTGGCTGCGTATATCCCCACTGTTAAAGAATGCATTTTAATTACCGAATCTTGGTGAAATTCAGCTTCATTGAGAGATGAAGTCTAGTTCTCTTCCCATGGGGGTAACTGCAGTTCTGTTCCCTCAAGGAGTGTGGCAATTTCTTTCCGTGGTCCTCATGGTTGGTTAAAAATTAATTTCCTTTATCCTAATTCTATCTACATAAAATCCTACTGTCTGTTAGCTGCAGCCACCCCTTTGAGCCAAATGGCTGCCTGTGTTGACTCCTCCTAGCTGAACTTTACTTCATAAGCATTGCATCATTATTTAATGTGATCAAAATTAAGATGGTGGGCCTATATCATTAAAGTAATTAATTTAACCGATTAGCTTTTTTCATAAGCTGAACAGCTACTTGTAATAAACTAGTGCTTTCATCTTAATCTTCCATCTTATTTCTATACAAATTAATCCTTCTATATGAAGATTTTTTTTTCTCATTTAGTAAAAAATGAATAAAACAATTTAACAAGATCTAGAAATTCTCCAGGACAAGTAATAAAGGGTTTGGTCTAACTTGTCCGTCTAACTTTCATATCTGCCAAACATGCTTATATTACTGCATCTTGTCTAAAAGCCGGGGGATATGCTCTGCTGAATGGTCTGTGCTACCTTGTGTTGCTTTCAGATTAGTGCACACCAGAATGTTTCATATGCAATTATTTGGGATTTTGACACTCACATAAAAGAATGACTGAGGTAAAAGTGTTTGTTGAGAAGAAGCAGTTTACTTTGTTTTTGTTATTCACCCACCTGCTGCCCCACCAGCTCAAATCTGAATGTTTTGACATCAAAATCCTAGTACCAACCTGTGATTGTAGAGTTAGCGTATTTTCCAGCTGTTGAGGAACAGTATGTTGCCAGGTCCACACATGCTGTAAATTGGCACATCTTTATTGAAGCCAGTTGTGCTCTGTTGACTTTGCGCTAAACAAATAGCTTGTCCGTTGTATGCTGAGACCTGTTCCAACTCCCACTGAAATCAAAGAATTCTCTGGCCAGCCTCCTAGAGAGTTAGATCAGACTCTTGGAAACAATGAACAAAACTGTAATTTGTGTGATTTTTAAATATCATACCCAAGGAAGATATTTATGGAAATGTTCTTGGCTAAAATCCAACAAACAGAGCTGGTGACTGCAAATGCCCTTCATTTCTCCATCTTGAGGATCCCAGAACCAAAACAAAATACTCTAATTTTTAAATTTTGAGTCTGACACCACTAATACTAAATGGCGCTCTTCAGTTCCAAATGCCAGTCGTCTGACCAGAGGCAAAAATGTAAAACTGTTCCTGATCTCTGATAGGATAAAAAAATCTTCAAGTTTTAAATTTGTTCTTTCATCTTATCAACAAGCCACAATGGATAATGTGCTACACGATTCTAGTTCAGTGAGAAGAGGGAAAAAAAGTGTGACAATGAGTCATCTGGTATGAAACACAAGAATTCAATAAATAAAGCAATTTTATTTTTTTTTATTTTTTTTTCTTTCTTTCTTTTTTCTTTTTTGTCTTTGCAGGCAAACTGCTTTTTATTCTTATCTTCTACACGGCAGCTGTGTATTTCCAAGACTGCCACTCTCTAGAGGCAAGAGAGCAGAAGAATACCAGTAACTTGCAAGCAACCTAGTTCTCTTGTGTATTAGCTCGCATGCTCTTTTTATCAGAGCTTCTATCACAGTAAACCAGGGGAATCACAGGAAGCGCACATACTTATAAAGCTGTTCTCCTCCAAGGCTGACCTCCGGACTCTAACTCAAGTCCTTGGACTGCTCACTTACAGATTTACAGTGCCCTCAATCAGTCCTACAAATAAAAACAAGGAACAGGGACTGTTGTTAATAAGAGGTTTTGAATTAGAAACCTTGTGATTTGCTGCTGGCACAGGCAGACCGGCACAACCTTGTCATCCCCGTTAATAAACCTCAGTCACAGTGCTGACCTGCTGACAGGCTCCACAAGCTGATAACATCTTGCAGCTTTTGAGCAAAGATGGTTTTGCATGTCAATGTGGAAGGCTTCTTTATTATATTATTTTTAGATTAATGTTCTTATTAGGGAGCTAGAGGGAAAACAGAGCCTGAGGAAAAGGGGAAAGCTGTGACTTAACAATATTTTCAAAAGCTTCTCCCTTCCCCTTGCTCCTTAATCTATGCTGACTCACCATTCATGGACAGAGCCTTGCAACCCCACCTGTCCCCCAGCAAAAAGTCAAGGACCACAACAAGGGAGTGCTGGATATTGAACATGAAAGGGGGCCCAGCCCCAGGAACCTACTGTCTAAATAGGTGATGAGCGATAATGCAATAATGTGTGGATGTCAGCAGGCAGAGAACTGTGAACTAAATGACTACAGCAGCCAACTTAACCATCTCGGCAATGCCCTGCTCAAGGCTGCCCGCTGAGATCATTGCCTGTGTCCTCTCTACAGGAGCATGAGATGCATGTCCACACTGCACAGCCCAGGGTATGCCTGCTGAGGAGGCCTGGCACTCAGCATGTCCACTGCTACCATTGCATCAGTGTACAGAAGCTGGGTGGTCTCTATATGGCGTTAGGTGTCTGATATCCACCATGCCTTGACAGCTTTGTGCATCATGCAAACCCCACCTGTGAGATGTGAGGGAAGCACCAAATGAAGCCGGTGGGAATGGGAGTCAAACCAAGCAGCAGTGGCAGGTGTTCACACAGCAGCAACTAGTCCTGGGAGAGGTGAAGCTCCTTATGGTTTACATGAGTTCATGAATGATTGAGGTAAATATTTAGTAACAGTTGGAGTTTACTAAATATACATAGAAACCACCTCCAGCTCAGAAAGGTCATGAGCAAAAAAACCCAAACTTGAATTCTGGGGAAGTGTCAATAGAAAGTACCATACATGTTGTCCTGTTCCTATGTATTCCTTAGGCATCTGTATGTAGATCACTGCTGCTGGAGTTAGGATGTGGGAGCATCCGAACCTTTGTTATCATCTCCTACACCATCCCAATATTCAGTAATGAGCACCTTCCTTCTGTAGGAGCATGTGTCCCAGCAGTGGCCCACTAATGTTGGGATGTATAATGTTGACTTCAGATGTACTTGTGGTCTTCAGTTTGGCTAGTATGTGCATTCATGCCATCCTCTGGGTCCAAGGGTAGATGAGCTTTGCAGAGATCTTCAAAACTATGCACTGGCTGGTCAAGCTACACATAGTGGCTCCTGAAGTTATCTAGAGTAACACCTACATCAACATGCAGGGCAGTGTAGCCAGTTTTAAAGGTGGAGCAGCATTAGGTCCCTGATACTCTTGACCCATCCTTTTCTGAGGAGATTTATACGCTGAATTTTCATTCCCCATTGGGCTGGGGCCACCAATGAGGCACACTATCCTCTCCAGTCATGATCATTGCTCCACTGCCTAGTGGGACATCATTGCTGGGTGCAGTCAATTTATGTACACACCTTAGCCATACTGGCCATGATCATGATGTCCTTGATGTATCTTGGTGCTGCCTGCCTTGATGGTAGCTTTGACACTAGTATGCAAAATAGGTCTCCTGAGGCCATTCAGACCCTTCACACAACTTGTGCCAAGGCAGCAGGGAGGTTGACAACTCAGGTAGCAGGAGAAGTCAGCAGGCCCGTGGTCTTGGTGAAGATGATTCCAAGGGGTTTGCAGCACATTACACTATCAGTATCAGAGTCCTCTGTCTCCACAACATGCTGTATCCTTCTGCACCATGGCTTGTAACACCAAAACCTACCTTAGCCCCTCATTCTTTCTCTCTCTCTCTCCATCATTTCCAACGCCATCCCTTCTTGTAGTTTTCCCTTCTCTGCTCCATTTTTCTTCACACAGCAGACTGTCCTGTCCCTGTCCCACCAACTCAGCCTCCCTCATTAAAATCCTCTCTCTGTGAGAAAAAACCAACCCATTCTCTTTCAGAATTACCATTGCCTGCAGCAGGAGGAGCAGCTTCATGCTGTGATGACCAGCCATCAACCCTTTCTCTCTCATTCCCTCAAAAAAGTCTCTGTTGTACCCATCCTGGAGGACATAAGTGACAGCGTGCCATGATCTGGATGTGTTTCCCTCCCATATAAAGGTCCATGTCCAGAGGAACAGAACCTGCTGGAATCATTGAAACACAATCATATGTGACCTGACCTTCTACCTCAAGCCAATATAAATCAGGTTACAAATGAGACTTTGTTCTGGTCAAGGCCGAATGTGGTGAGGAGAGGGCACCAGTATAATAGAAAATAAATGTTTGACTCAAATAACTCCCTAATTTAAAGTCTGCACAGCAGCCCTGGTTAATGTGCTTTATACCTTCTTTTACCTTCTGCATGTCATCTGGAGAGAGGTATAGATTGCAGCAGGGTCTTTGCAGCTCAAGTCAAGCAGCAGCATTCTAAATCTCATGTCTTCTTGTCAATCATAGCCTGAATGCTGAATAGTGCCTCAGGGTCCCTTGGTCATGTCATGGTCCAAGGACACTCAGAGAAGAGACCATTACACTACACAAGGTTGGTGGTGCCCAGTACATTGACAACATTTTTCCATGGATCCATGGATCTTTTGTTGAACTGGACATAGCTGAACATTTCCACAGCTACATGCAATGTTTTGCAGAACACAGTAGCACTGTGACTCATGCAAAGGATATGACAAAATCCTTTCCCATGAATTAGCACAGAACTCCAAAATAATGAAACTTGTTTGTCATCAAGGCCTGTATGGATGCCATGATGAGAGGAGGAATGAGATATTTTCTGCACTTCTCACGAAGGAGTTGGTGTCTGGCAACTTTCTTTTCTGCATTCTCATTGTACTGATCTTAGGGAATCTCACACCACATTGCCTTTAGAAAGCTAGTGCTGTTGACTGACTGGAATGTCCAAAGATGCCTCTTCCCAGCTAATGCCTTCAAATGTAGGTTTGCTCTGCTTCATGTAGATACTTCAGCATAAAGATAAGCAGGAAACTGGGCAGTTCAGCTCCTTCACATGCCCACCATCACTGGTGAGTAGCTGATTAGATGACTGCATGAATTTTCGTATTTGTCTTTATATAGGTACTTCTGGAAACCTAGTTAACTTTCATGTACTTTATTCTCTTGGGCCTTAGTTCAAACCTTCCCTGCTTTGTTCCAAGCTCTTATCATGGGAGGAATGCTTGAAGGCCCAAACCATGCTCCAGTATAGAAGTCCCTCCTTAAAATGCACCCTCTCTAGGCTGTGTTGCCTACACATCCTCCAGTCTTTGGGCAGCTGATGGGCAGATGCCCCTCTGCCGTGACTGAACAAGGTGTATGTTACGCCTAGACAGAATGGCTGAGCACCACGAACTTGGGTGGGGGTGAAGTAGCCTTTTCATTGAAGGCAATGCTATGGTTACAATCCTGGCGTGACCATTTAAGCTTCATGCTAGCAAAAGCCTCACCTCCCTTGGTCCTTTAGAGCTTGAAAACTACCCTGTGCAGATGACTGGTGACTCGTGATGGCTGATGGACCAAGAGCAGCAGGGAGGCTCTCCTGTCTAGTTAATGAAACAGGGAATAGTGGCTTGGGGTGCTCAGCTGGCATTTGCAAGTCGAGGATCTAGCCCTGCCAATTTTCACAGGTGTAGCAAGACAAGCTGCTGTCCTGGCAATAGGATGAGGAAGACTGAAAAGAAATATTTACCTGGCAGCATCCTGTTAAACCCATGACTCATCCTCACGAGTGCATTTCTGATTCTCTTTCCATTCATGTCTCAAGGACCAATATCTCATTTCATGAAAATTTAGGCAGTTGCTTTTTTGCTTGGTGTTACAAACTCTGTCTAATTATGTAGTATCACCACTACTGTTATGTAGTACTGATGACTTTGTTGCTTATGAGTGAAGAGTGCTCTGTTAAGAACGCGTGTGCACTTTCTCCAGCTCCTTGCCAGAATACGAGGCTGTGTGTGGATCTGACGCGGGGCCAGGACTTCAATATCTGAAGCAGAGCAGTGACAGAGGAACTGCCACTTCACAGCTCATCAGCTACAGTCGCACAAAGAGAACGACCCTGGTTTCAGGGCTCTGGTTAAGAGAGAAGATCATTTGAATCAAAGTGCAGGTCTTGCTATAACACAAGGTCTCATCCCACAGTACTACGTTGATTATTGTTATTATGCTCCTTCAGGACTTTTCCAAGCTACAGTATATCCAATTATAGCTGTTTTAAATACCTTTATACTGTACAACACGTGGTGTTGGAGAAAGGAGGTAGTAGATGAATTTTATTTAGCTTCCTGTCCTTACAGTAAGGATTTTTATGGATAAGAGCATTGGCATTATTCCTATTCTTTATTTCACTGGTGGCTATATCTGAAGGTATCTTTCTGAGCTGTATGCCAGAAATGTATTTAGCTGTGTCTCTGCAGGGCAGAGTGGCCAGATTTCAAGATGGATGAGGATTAGGTTCTCAATACTCTTGACCCATCCTTTTCTGGGGGGATATATACACTGAATTTTCATGCATTTCATTTGCAACAGAAAACATCAAATTGTGGCGTCAATGAAGTCCAAAGCAGCGGTGCAGTTGATGTCAGCAGGAACAGGATTTGTCCTAGAGTAACTCTTTGATTGGTACTGCTCAGAGAGCTAAACCTTCTGGGTTCTGCATGCACAGGAGTGGCTTTTCCTAGAGTGATGCTAGATTTCTATCTTCTCTTCATTATTTCCTCCTCCACAGCTTTACTACTTTTTATTTTATTTTATTTGTTTTTGCCTACTTGAAGGAAAGCTGAACCCAGACTTTAGATTGCGAGGCTATGCATTGGCTTTCTGAAAAGGGTAAGCATAATACTGATGCATGGATTACTCCCACCACCATTAAAACAATGTGTAGGCCTTCTGATTCCCTCTGGGAAATGGTCTCAGACTGTGAGAATCTCCACAAACGCCATTCTCAGATAAAATTCCCACTGTTTCCAGTGCTCAGAACTGTTGTTGTTTTTTTTTCATTACAAAGAATTTTTTTTTCTTCTTTTTATTTTCTCTCTCTCTTTCTTTTTCTTCCTTTGGTTTTTCTCTCTTTTCCTGTCTTTCATTTGATCTCTCTCATTTTCTTTTCTTTTTCTCTCACTTTGCTCTTTTTCTTTCTCTTTATTATCTTTCCTTTCTTTCCTCTCTTCCCTTTCTTTCCCTCTTTTTCTCTTCCAGCTTTTTCCTCTCTCTTTTCTCTCTCACATCCCTCTCTCTTCCTTTTCTTGTTCTTCCATTCCCTCTCTTTTCTCACTCTCTCCTCCCCCCTCCCTTCCCCATTCTTTCCCTCTCCATGTCACTTTCTCTCTTCCCCTTTCTCTCCCTTTATCACTTTTATCTCCCTTTCTACTTTTCTTTTCTCTCTCTTTTTCCTTTCTCTTTCTCTTTCTTTCTTTTTTCTTTGTCTTTGTCTTTCTCTTCCCCTTTCTCTTTCTCTCTTTCTCTTTCTCTTTTTTTCTTTCTCTCTTTCTCCTTTCTTTCAGTGGGCAAATAACAGAGTCACTATTGGAGTTGTCAAGTTTTCCTCCTAGGAAGCCATGTTTCTTAAGTATATACCTGGCATGATGAACATGTTTCACACTTGGCATGTATGTGATAGCTTCATGTCTAGAGATCAGAAAGTGCTCTCATGTTTTGCTGAATCAGGACCAGGTATATTTTTACACCTGAAGTATCATGTGCCCCTAGATGTAGTTTTCTTCTGCTAGAGTAACAGCAAGCTGGTTGTGGGTGTTTCAGGTTACTCTCCCCTGCTCTGACCTGCCATCCCTCCTTCCCCAGCTGAGAACCTTTGCCCCTTCTGCCCAAATCCTGCCAGTCTCTGACAGCTCCGCTGGCATCTCTGAATCAGGCCCATCGGTTGTGAGCGCCTGAAACTTCCTCTCTGCCGAGCTGACTTGGCGGACAGGGCTCCCACCACTGCACAGTTTGAGGTGTTGATGGTTCCTGCTGGGCTGGGGAGAGAAGAGGAAAAGCAGGCCTGTACTGCTTGGCAGCCTGCTGGGTCAAGTCTGTTTGTTTAAATGGGAAAAGAAAGGGATCATTATCCCCGCCCCCCCCCTCCCCCCCCCCCTTTTTTTTTCTTTCCAGCTCTCCCTCTGTGTTTTCAGATAGTGAAGGTCAGGGCTGAATGTCATTGTTCCACGTGCATGTTACTGAGTGCCACCAGGGAAGACAACCCAGGAACCCAGGTGAGCACCCCTACCAATGTCCTACACACCCTACTGGTCATGCCACTCAGTGGAGCTGGCCCTCCACAGCTCAATTTCTAATGAGCCCCAAGACACTCCAGACTTCAAGTTGCATGCAGGAGCTTCAACATCGTGGTTTGCATTGTTATGAATTAATATCTTCCAGTCTCTGAGTCACTGCTGATGAGAATTTGGATGTTTGGAGCCTCATCCCCTTGCATGCAAGAACATTGTCCCAGTGACGTTAATGAGCTTTGCAACCAATCTTTGTTGACTTCTAGTCATACTAGGCATACTCAGAGCCAAGGGGTTCAAATCAAGCACAAGCAAAGTAACACACTACTATAAGCCAAACATCTCGACAGGCAAATTCTGACTTGCTGATCATAACATTTCAAGTCAAATACTCCAAAATTACTGATGCCTTTGCTGTGTAAAAATACTAATTTCTAGTCAAAAACAGAAACACAAAAAGCCTTGCAAAATCCAAAACTCTCTCTGCAATATATATGAACAATACTGACTTGAATTAGGACTTCCTGCATATTACAAATATAAAGTTTCAGCAATTCAAGGGGTGATATATGGTGCTGAAACATTCTGATCATTCTGGATATGTATTCAAAAAAAAAAAGTGACCAGAATTGTGATAGATTTTTATTTTTATGTCTGTGCTTATGCAGACCTACTAGTCGCTACAGTTGCTCTTCTTATAGTAGCAGGCAATGAGATTCTGTATGTAAATTGTGTTGCAGACTCATTAGTGTTACTGCTGCCTGGTTGCTAGCTGAGACACCAGTTCTGATTTAGGGTATTTTGACACTTAGCAACAAACTAAGCTTTAGTGAGCAGGTGGCTGAGCCAAAATAGTAGCAGAGTTCACAGTTAGCTGAAATAATAACAAGGAATTGCTGGTCAGAATATGCTTTCTTTCTTGATTTATTAAAACAGCCCAGGAAAAGCTCGTTTGTGAAGGATCCACTCCCATGAGACACCTGCTTCAAAACCACTGCGGTACAGGTGTGTTTCTCTGCATGCATGGGAACAATTCCCACAAGAGGACTGCATCCAGTAGACCTGTTCAACTGTGGTGATCAAAGTACTCAACAGTACGTGTGTCCCGCTTGTTCAGAAGACCTTGAACAAGTTGGTTTTCATCTCTCCCAGCAGCCTATGGCTGCTTTCTGGATCTGCAACTGTAAATCCACCCTCCGTTTCAGCCTGAAGAAATGGGGGATGTCTCAGCTGATCTGTTGGACAGTCTCTCCCAGCTCTTGTGTGGTGTTTCCCTTTCTCTCTCCCTGCTCAAGCTGTACAGAGCGGCTGAGGACATCCACCCTTCTTCTGAGTGATACCTCAGTGATACCTCAAACTGGGGACCTCCTTGCACTGGTTTCCAGACCAGCTATCACAGTTAACTGTCACCTGTCAAACATCATACACAAAACAATTTTCCAAGCAATGGAGACAGCATGAAGCTGTCACAGTGTTGTGCAGTGACCAAAGTCTTCCTCTTTCTTAGAGAGGAGAGCATTGCACCTGCCAGCAAGCCCCTCTCAATGTGCCAGAGAGACAGATCAAAACAAAAGAAAAGCCACAATTTGAGGAGAGCCCAACTATCTGCTTCAGGCAACGCATACTGTGTTGTATGCTTTGCGCACTCTTTCCTTACTCCTTTATGCTATGTGTTTGTCATCTAATGCAGGGGTATGAAACCCAGGGCTGAATGTCAGGCACAGCCTGCAAATTCACCTCATATAGCCTGTGGCCACCCAGTTCTTTTAAAACATGACCCTTGGCTTGCCCAAAGCCCTGCATTCCCAGGGTGGCTGTCTAACAGCAGTTCAAGGAGCACCACGGCCCTGGGTGAAAAGACAGGTCCCCATCCTGGTCCTGAGGCCAGAAGAATGCTCTTGGGAGGTCAGAGCATTCATCCCGGCTGCTACTCGCAGCTCCGTGATTTCATTGCGTGGCCATGAGCAAGCCTGTTCCAGAGTTCTTATGTTCTGCAAAATGGGTCTAGAAATAGAAATTCTTGTCATGTGCGAGACTTGCCATCTGTTTGGGAACCTTGCTGGCAGGTTCACCGGCTGAAAGTTAAGTGTTAAAGGCTCTGCATGGGAGAATGAGAAGGTATTTTGGGGGTTGGGTTGGGGTGGTACCTGGCAAAGCCTTGCAAGGACACATTCAGTAACTGTGCCAAGAGTGGAGGGGCCTGGCGGCACAGCCGTGGTGCAGACTGCCGCAGGTATTTTCTGCATGCTGATTTGGACACAAGGCTCCATATTTAGGTGTGTAGGCCAATGACTAGAAGCTTCTTGATTACCCTGCGGCAGACATCCATTTTCTTGGTCACTTCATAAGGGGCATCTGACCTGAACCACTTCAGAGGGGAAAACCTTGTTTTCAGAAGGCAGAGGAACATTCTCGGGAGGGTAGAGGGGGTGGGGAGAAGGAAAAAAAAAAAAGTAAACAAACAAAAACCCCCAAGATTTCTTGCAGTGTCTCAGTCTGAGTTTGCAAAATCACGAATCACTTTTGAAAATCTTGACAGTTTACATTTATAGATCACTAGGTATAAGGAACTAAGTTTTATTAACATTTCCAGAAGAAATCAATGAAGATATTGCAGAGAATTATGATCCCAATGAGGAAATAAGCTGCAGGAAAAGAGGAATGGTTAATATGCAAGGAGCTTTTCTCAGAAAAATACCACTGCCATTATTAGGAAAGCATGAGGAAAAGCGATATATAACTCAGGACATGAGTGAATTGTCTGGCTTAGGGGAGAACGTAAAGGAGGATTGTTTTTTAAAAAGTTATTTTTAAAACGTAAGCAGGTCTTTAAAACACAGGCAAGCACTCTGCATATTACATTCACTAGCACAGGGAATTCAACAAATGAACAGTGACCCCGAAGGGCTCCATCCCAGATGATAATTCTCATGCAAGGGGTATTTAAGGGCACCCCTGGGGCTGCATGGAGATTGGACAGGGACCTCTGCGACAAGTGCACTGCAGTAAGAGAGAAAGAATGATCAGCCAAATCTGTGTTATAGACTGGAGTTAACAGAATAAATTTAACCCTGCTGTTACTGGTCGGATCCTGGAATTGCTTATATGAGCACCTATCCCTGTTATTGCCATGTGTTAAATTAGATTATTTCTTAGCAATAGCACTTGAAGAGCCCTTCACAAGGTAGGAAGAAGAGACATAAAGCATGGACATGCTGTAGGTGGCCCTGCTTGAGCAGCAGGGGTTGGACCAGATGGCCTCCAGAGATCCCTTCCAACCTCAGTGATTCTGTGATAAAAAAACATGAGCTTGGCATCCCTGTGAATTGAGGGAGGGTTATTCTCTCTCCATCATGAGGTGAAGAAAGCTGATGTCCTCTACAACTAAAACCCATCTTGCTGGAAGTTATCTCACATGGTTTTCACCCTTGTTTTTGCAGGCCCAACTTGAGATATCCTAAGGGGCCAGTACTCAAAGCTGTTGGACAGCTGACTGCTTCAGAGGTGCCTGAGGATGGGTGTGCACCTGTGTGCGTAATGCATGTGTGTCTGGAGACACTGAGCACACTGTGGTAGATGGTGCACAAACATTCAACCAGAGTAACTTGAAAGACTGCCTAAGACAACAAGAATGCAGGGAAACAGCTTTGGCAATGGATAGATGATGTTGAGCCAGAAGCACTGAACCTTGGGCTTCTGTTGCTCTTGCCCTCCCATCTCAGTGCCTGATTTCTGAGCTTCACTAAGGTACTCAGGGCTACCCAGCCGAACAAATACCTGAGCCAGGCTCAGAGCTCAAAGGTATTATGGATCTTCCTGTCAAACCTCCAGGGGACCAAACTAAAATTCAAGCTAAAGGATATATAATGTACCTTACCACGAAGTTGATTCATTTTCATGTCAACAATCTCTACATGCTTTTTCAAAAATAAGTAGTTCAGTTTAAAGGGAAACCAATTGGTAATGCTTTACAATCAATAGTAACTAAAGCGACTGACTCAAAGGCAATAGAAAACCATCAAGGCTGTAGCAATAGAATGAAACAGGCTTTTATGTAAGTATAGCTGTGGCTAATTTTGAATGGAAAGCATCATAACCTTATTGCATGTTCTTCTAGTGTGCCAAGAAAGCTGTATCAATGCTGCTCCAGATCACTCCGAACCATACTGGAGCAGCCTTCAGTGTAGCAAAAGGACTGACAAATGTGTTGAGGGAGAAAACACAGGTGAAAGGTGTTTCCAAGGCTGACATAGAAGTAAAAACGTTGATCTCTGATGAAAAAAGAAAACCTGGCTGGAGCATGGAGATGTTTTTTTCACTGTACCTGTGACACACCATTGCTAATTTGATCTACTCCTCCAGCAAAATTTCTGAGTCAAAGATGACACAGAAGTGTCTTGAGTTCAGCATTTGCACTAGCATTAAATTAAATCTATCAAAGATTCATTTAGGATACAAGCATCCAACATGGGCTAATTAAAAGTAGATCCCTGTTTCAGTCAAATGGTATTTCTTAGTCAATAAAGAGCATAAAGCCAAACCAAGACCTGATGTAAACTACTCCAACTCTAACACCACAGCTACTTTTTGTATTACTCTCCCCCATTTTACTATGAACAAAACTTAGTTAATATTGTTTCTTTTAAAAGCTGGCACATTATCATTGCTCTTGTACATGTTTGGGTAAGATGCATCTCTTCCTGAGAGGGGCAATGTGCTTTCATTGAAGCCAGCTGGAGCTAAGCACTTTTTACTTGGTACCGTTCAGAAACATGTTCATACCACTCTGCAAATAATCCCCTCACCAGAAGCAACCAGCTGGGGCATTCATTGCTGGAGATGTTATGTTACACACAAACTACCTTGTGTATATTATTTTACTTTATATACAGAATTTATAACAATCTGATGTAATAACAACATGTTTCTAAAGTGTTTTAAAATCCATGGCCCAAGCAAGTCTTTGGGCGGGGGGGGTGGAGGGGGTAAGACAACTTTCTGACCATCACACATAGTTTTTATTTTGAAGCCAAGTTAAGACTTAGTCCACATTTTGAAAATTGTTTTCTTATATTATTTCTCCCCATTTTTGTGTCCTTGCAAGTGTGAAGTCTTTGTAAAAAAAAAAAAAAAAAATCAGGATCACTTCCTGAAGTCTACTGGCCCAGGCTAAAAAACACCAATCCACGCTAGCAAGCATTATGATGGCTGTAAAACCAGGGAATAGAGAACTGACTTTCATGCAGATGCTCAAAAATCAGTTTCAGAGATAAGTCAGCCTAACTTATCCTGAGTCACCTTCCAGATCTCTCTCTGGTTGGCCTTACCACCTTCCTTGATTGAAAGATTTATAAGCAAAATATAAATAAATTCCCCTTTCTCTGGTCTCAGCAGTGGGTTCAGTTGTTTCCTACTGTATGGAGTTATGGTCCCTCCCTTTTCACAATCTTTGATTTTCTTCCAATTAATGCCCTTGATTTTCCTTTTTTTTTTTTTTCTTTTTGAAATCACCTGAAGTTAGGATATGTGACATCAAGGGAACAAACAGACTTCTGAAGAATATTTACCAGTTTTTCTTTGTGTTATTATCTATCTTTTCTGCTGTACACTGGCAAGACTATTGCTGCTCCTGGACCTGACTTTGATGACCCCTGTCCTTTACCAGGAGCATAGTAAGGTGGATTGTAAGAGTAAATGAGACCTACTGTAACTGAGTCAGGCACTGATAAAAGATCTCAAAATTCGTGATGCAGAAGAAATGAGGAAGAGGACAGTCACTGATATGTTTTAGTTATTTTATGTTCTTATATGTTTCTTAGTTTTTATTTTCAAGGAACAGAGACAGAAGCCCAGAGTCCAAGCTCTCTCCTTGCTGATTACAGTGATGGGTGTTTATGGCCAAGTAAATTGGAGGGGAATGGATTTTCTGATCTCTGTTGGGACAGGTACTTGCCAAACTTAATTGAGTTACATCCCAGACACAGTAACTTTTAAATCCAGGCTTCAACTCCATCACCACAGATTTCTGTCACACCCCAGCCCCAAGCTGGTAAGCTTGCTGTGGGGCTGAAGGACTGAACATCTCTGGACTCTGCTACATATTCTCAGTTGTACTGTGTGAGCCCAGCAGCCTTGTCATTTATGACTTTCCCTAAGGAAGCTCACTAGGCTGAGATTTGTCTCAAATCGCCAATCCTACTGAAAGAGAAAACTGTTCTACTTGTGTCATGACTGTCTGGATACACAAAATCTATGAATAAGTAAATAAAATAAAAGATAAGGACCAGACAACAAAGTCCTTCTGAAGTTAGTTATTTCAATGGCCCACTGCTTCAGCCACTGTTATTGCACCCAGAGCAGAATGGGATACTCCAAAGCTGCCCTGCAGACAAACTACGCTCCACGCATGCCGCCACAGAAGTTGAGGGCTGAAGGAAGGGATCCCATCACTGGAATGATGTCCACAGATATCCCATGCCTGGGCCAGGATTTCTGCCTTCTGCCCTTTATCTCCGTGACAATCCCTCTTTCTGCTTTTTGTGGGCACTGCAGCATGCCTGAGGTTTCTGCCCTACATTTGGTAAGGCCAAGCAAGGTGAGGGAGCCTCAGCCAGGGCTGGGGGAAGGCTCCAAAGAGCACCACAAGCTCCAGCTTGTCCTGCTCCTCCTCCCTGCCAGCTCTTCAAGCACTGCTCAGAAAGCAGTTACTCTTTCTTCACCAGCTTTCTGTTGTACACCTCCTGAAAGAGTTCACAAATCTTCATGACTGCATTTACCCACAACACAGAGTGGTGAGAAGTCAGAAGACTTACCTCCAAACTTGGGATGCTCAGTTAACAGCAGATTTTTGAGAGGAGTTAGATTTCCTGTTGCACTTTATGGATTCAGTGTGTGACCCTCATTAACTTCCCCAAAGCAACGAGTACGCTGCATCTGCAAACGGGAGCCCTGTGCCTGCAATCAATCACCCAGAGCTGCAAATACCTAATCAGTCATCCCAGCTGGCGCTATCAGCCCTCCACCAGAGGAGGACGGTGGCAAAGAGCACACACAGCCTAAACAGTCATTACCTTCATCTTGTTCTTCTGCTAATCCCTCCCCTTACCCACCACATTTTCTCCCACCCCTGCAGGAGATGAGATGGGCACCCAGCAGGCAGGGGCTGCACTCACCTCCTGCTTGCCCCACCACACCGTCCACCCATCCTGGCCTATTTCTGGAAGGACTATTTCTGGGGGAAAAAAGTGTGTGACTGACATGTACGAAAGCCATGACAGTGCTGCAAAGTGCCTGGCAAGATCAGTCATGCACTCCAGTTTCTGAGCACTTGAATTTGTGATCTGCTAATGTCTCCTATGTAGACACAGCGAGATTAAGGGAAGATGAGTATATAGGAAGGGCAAATTTCCCAGACCCTCTTCACACACTTGGACCTGTCAGCTCAGAACTGCCAGCCATGCACAAGAGACAGAACCAGGGGGAACACAGCTGCTAAAATCTTGGGAAGATTGCAGCTTTAGCCCGTGTCTGAATGCGCAGCATGTGGCCCGGCAGCACTATTATTTTAGCTTACGGCTTGTTTCTCAGCGCCCTTTTCCTCAGTGCCCCCTAGCTCATTCTTTCTGCAAATCCTATTAAATGTTGCTTTTCATAACTGCATAGGATCTAGTTCAAGATCTGATCAAGTAGCACCCTATTTGACAAATCAATCCACTGAGTAAATTGTGCAGTAGCATCCTGGTCAGCAGGTACAAATTGGGCTCTCAGCAGTTTCTCTGACGCAGTAGAAAAGCCAGAACAGAAGCAGAAATTGTGCAACCTGTTACAGGAGTTCTCAAACACAGGCCTGCTTAGAATCATGAAAAGCAGCGAAAGGAAAACCAAGTAAAATTATTGTTGTCATGGAAAAGCATTCGCATAGACAAAAGGAAAATACACCCCACTTTCTTTTGAATCCAGATTGGCCTACTAAGATCTGATGCTGTAGGTACTGCTGAATGTGTTCCTCATTAATTGTGCGATGCTGCTCTTGCTCTCAAAGCCAGAGCTGCCTCTCTTGGTGTTTTCTGCTTGGAGACTAGGTAATATCCATTCTATGTTCAATACAGAAGATGTGATAGAGCAGATTCACATTGGTCTAACAAGCTGAAGTACTCAAGCTATCAGTAATGGCACTTGGCCAAAAGCTTGCAGCCGATCTGCTTGAAAGCAAAGTGAGCACATTCCATGGGTTTTGCTACTCTGCTGTAATGTCACTGTTACAATGTTCTGCAATACAGTGGAAGAAACCTGAAATACAATGAAACCGCATTCACCTTAAGACAAATCGTTCCCACACGGTTTACTTGATCAGAGAAAATCTTTAAAGACTTGCATTTACTTTTTGGTGAGCCTTTGGTTGCGTCCTCTGAAGTGGGTGAAATTGGACTTGTGCATCCATTCCAAATGTTGCACTGCTGGTGACTTGGATGCCTGATCTGGGACTTCCCAAAGTATAGCATACTTCTGGCTGCAAAGGACCTACACTGGCACCTCCCAGGAGAAGAAAATAACTCTTCAGTGGAGTCTGGGCAGCTCCAGCAACTGCTGAGCCATTGGAGCCAATCCCCACACAGATGTCCAGAAATAGGAATCCAATAAATGCCTGATATCAGAATTGCTGTCCTGGTAGCTGCCTAGTACCTCTCTTTAGAGGGGAATTCCAGCTCTGACCAAGGAGAAGAACAACATTGCCAGGGTGGATTGCTTCCCAGGTATTTCCAGAAGACTTGGGGGAAAAACTGAATTTCTTCTCATCAACTTCAGTCCAAACCCATTATGTCATCTGTATGAAGAAAGGAGAGGATGAATGAGGCAGAAGGAAATAGACATGTTTGCTATGCAAGAAGGTGTGTGAGCTTTCAAGTCCCTTTTGTGATTCAGGGAGAGAGATACCAATGTTTGGTATGTCACTGGTGACATAAAGGAACCAAAGTTCACTTGGTGACAGATTATGGGCATCAGAAATAAAACTGCATAACCAATTTGCCTGCTGACCTTTGTGTTGTTTTTCATACAATCTATTCTGATCCTCTCCCCATTTTTGTCCCTGGTTGTATTATTTGTTCTCTGGCAATCAGTGACTAATACTTAAAAATCACATTGTATGGATTATCAGCATTCTGTGCCCTATAGGATGTAATACCCAAACTACTGAACATGAAAAGAACAGAACCAAACATCCCACGTTGGAAGGGACTCACAAGGGTCATCAAGTTCAACTCCTGGCTCCACACAGGACCACCCAAAAATTAAACCATGTGTCTGAGAGTGTTATCTAAATGCTTCCTGAACTCCAGCAGGCTCAGTGCTGTGACCGCTGCCCTGGGCAGCCTGTCCCAGTGCCCATCCACCCTCTGGGTACAGAACCTTTTCCTAACACCCAGCCTGACCCTCCCCTATCCCAGCTCCATGCCATTCCCTCGGGTCCTGTCGCTGTCCCCAGAGAGCAGAGCTCAGCACCTGCCCCTCCTCTCCCCTCATGAGGAAGCTGTAGACTGAATGCAAGACACAACAACTGGCCTACAATGCAAGCTATTTTCTTGGGCCTTTAAAAAATGACTTGTTGTGAAGGGGTCTAGTTGGTCCTCTATGCTGGCAGAAATGGTTTACTGACAAAAAGGCAGTGAGATGGATCTCCTCCTTCCATAAAGCATTGAGGTCATATTTCTCTAAGAAGAGTTGCAAAATATTTTAACTGGTGTGAGGAACCAGAGGTGCACCAACCCCCAGGACACTTTTCAGCATGCACAACCCACTTTGGTTCAGGGCAAACACTGCACAGGGTGCATGATACTGGAGTAGCCTCAGGGCCACACTGAAGAGACAAATTAAGGAAGGAAGAAGGTGTGGGAAATGTGATGGAGAGAGAAGAAGCCGGTTTCATTTTGTTTGTACCGGTAAGGTGTCAAAGTACTGCAAAGATGAATGCGGTGTCTTTACCTTGTCCACTAGTTCATTGGGTTTGCAGAGGTCAGACTAATTAAAGGCTGAACAAACTACATGCTCTGTCCTACTTAAAAGGTAAAAAAAATAATAATAAAAAAATCCCCAAATAACTGTCTTACAATAGCATCCTGTTACACAACTTCACTAGAAATACAGCAGTAAGACACTGCATATTTATTTTACTTCCTTATATCCCTGACCCCCCACAAAGTGAAGTCTGTTTTCTTTTTTTTCCCTTCTTTTCCCACTTAAATGATGGCTTTTCTCATTTGCCTAACCTCACACTTTCAGATGTGACCACAGTTGGATGCAAGTTAATTTGCAGCTTGATGATGACACTTCCCCAGTGCTAAGTGTCTCTGAACACAAGGGCAAATTTTTTTTTTCCTTGGACATCAGTAAGTTTGATGAGGCCAACAGAGCATTGGGAGCAGGGTTTATTAGTTAAAAGCTCTTCCAGAGCTAGCTGATTGGAGCACATTGTTTTATAACGCAAAAACTGTGGCTACTTTACTTAACCAGATGAAAAGCAGAAAATAACTCACTAGCATGTTGCACTGGGGTTTACAATGACCCTATGCGAAGCTTACCATAGTATGTGAAAATGTCTTTCTATAAACTAAACTGTTTAGGCAGCAGAGGCTTTGAAACATCTTTATAGTAGTAACTAAATTAGCTCAAGTTGTTTGCTGTATAAAGGACAACAAACCCAACAAACTTAGAAGTTTACCTTGCTGTTTGCTTAGAGTACCACTACGGCTGCCAATGGGATTTGGAGCCAGTTTGCATGAATGTTGATGTACATTGTATTTGGTTAAAAGGAGGCAAATTCCCAAAAGATGCATCTTGGTACAATCACAATCATGGCTACAGCTAGATTCATGTAAAGATGCCTTCGAAGCTCAAACTGGACTAGAGTATGCCACACTAGAACAGCATGAGATTTTCCTGCTGATTAGAAACTGGACTTGTGGGAGAGTAGAGACATTTTTCCTTAAAGCTGTGCTATTAAGAGTTCACACCATGGCTTCTGAACACGTGTTTTGACTGTTGCTTACAGTGTATGGTCTATTTGTGCCTCCTATGGAGGGACAAGTAGTGGTATGAATACCTCTGTAGCAGTACGCCTACACAGGGAAATATCAAAGGCTTCAAGACACAGACTGAATTGTCTGTACAGATCTTGGCCATGCAGCTACCACAGATGCTGATCTCCTGGCCACCTCTCACACCTTCTGACCAGGAACATGTGTTTGAAATAGCAGTGTACAGTGCTGTGGTCTGCATCAGAATCGTCTTGCAGCATAGATTTTTTTCAGCTCAGTTTTGTCTGAAGAGGTGACTGAAGAGCGCACCAGAAGCTCTGCAAGTGCTGATAGCCATTCAGATGAGTCCAATAAGAACTCTCTGAAATGCAGTATACCTATCAGGTTCTCAACATGAGCTGATTCACTGTACAGATCTGCTTCTGTTAATCTTATTAATGCAAATATTGCCTAAGCATACTAAAATTGAGTTACAGTTCCCCATAGTTACCCCTCACTCCATGAGGTCTTGACTGTTCAGTTGTCAGAAGTTCACATAGCATTTTACTATTATTCTGCAGGCTATTTCCAAACAGAGGAATTCTGTAAGGAGAAAAAAGCAACCCGAACAACACCACACAGTCCTTGTCATAGTGAAATGTACTTACTTTGAAGAAAAGCAAAATACAGGTAAAGTTAAGAGCATCTCAGAACCTTATGTATCTACACAGTGATGAAAAGTCAGATGCTTTTCAAATATTAATGCCCTATTTCTTACCAGTAGGTTGTTCTAGAAAGCTGACCCATGGTCTTTTCAAGGCAGTCACATTGGTGGTTGTGTGAGATAGTGGGGTATTTCATGAAACAATGCAGCAAAAGAGTAAAATGTGTTCAACTTTGAGCTTTTAACCAGGGCAAGTTTTAAATCCATTTGTTTCAGTTGCAGTTGTGTCCAGGTTTAATCTAATGAACTTGGATCCCAACAGACTCACCTTCCACCTGCACAGGTAGGCTACTCACAGGTAGGCTACTACTACTACTCATTAGTAGTGTCCTTTCAAAATACAGATGCTTAAAACAGATATATAACTTTTAAATGATACTTAAAATTGCATGATACTGGGAGAAGTTCAGAGGATAGAAAAAAGAACAATCACAGGTGTGGAACAGTTTCCATGCACAAAGTGACTAAATGAAAAATACTCAGGATTTGAAGGAAACACAGTATAGAGGCCTATGAAATTACAGCCAGCATGTCAGAGAGGGAAGTTCTCCCTGACTCTTCCATTACCAGAGCTACACATTGTAAAAAAAGGTTAGTAAGAGAATGAGGTTCAAAGCAAATATGAGATGGTTCTTCTTATCTCTTACTAGCATATCTGGGGAACAATTTGCCCAAGCATGTGGTATATGGTAAAAGCTAAATTAGCTACAAAAGCTCACAAAAGAGAAAGACACCAAAGCCACTAAATATAGAGAAAACAACACATTTGTTCCCAATAAGGGGGCTACCACAACATAAGCAAAACACCTGCATCTGCAATGCCACTTGCTACTGGTGCAGGTTTCACTAGACCAGACATTTCCTACTTCTCGTGTTTAGGGGTGTCATGGTCTACTTGGGTCTCTCAAATTTACAGGGAAATGTACTTTGTAAATTAAGCTTTGTTTTATGAGATTATTGGGAAAGAAAACAAACATCAAACAACGGCTCAGTCTCCTTTGTATGGACTAGTCTATCATATTCATTAAATCAGCTCCTAATTCTTGAGGCTTCTAAATCACAAGTTCTGTAATTCATGTAACTCATGCATCTATGGGCAAAATAGTTTCCTAGTTGAGAGCAAGATTGCTCATTCTTTTCCCTTCTCCCCTACCCACAGTGCAGGTATGCCCTGTATCACACCAGGAAGCACAAAAGCCTCATCAGTCCAGCTGCTGTTGAATCTGCTTCAGAAGATTTTTCAGTAAGCTGACATATTGACACCTTCCAGTTTGGAAGTTGGTCTATACCATTTCCATAATTTAGTGGATTCTGAAGAAACCTCCAGACAATTAATATGCAAGGCTTATGGCTGCAGGAGACAGCAAGCATCAGTTGATAGTGGCTGCATAATAACCTTTAGAACTTCCTGTCTATCATGCCTTGGCTACGTATTGCTCTGGCCTCGACCTAGTGGCACTGCTCCCAGCATACATCAGCTGTGTGTTAGCCAAAACCAGAGCAGGAGTTGTGTGAACAGTCACAGGGGATCACTTTTATTCCCTGACCAGTACTGGGGGTGCTGCAGATGACTTAGGGAAACTGCCGAGCCCAGCCTGGACCTTCTCCTAGCACACACAGCTGGTTTGCAACTACTGATTGCCTTGCAGTCCCCAGTTTTCCAGCCTCCAAGCCACCTTCTGAGTTTCCTTTCCCCATGTGATCTGCCAGATTTGCAGACAAAGCTTGTTTCTAAGACTAGCTGTGGACCTCAGTATGGGCTTGCAGACTTACCTGCAGAGGGGATGAATCCATGTGCTGCTAGCCTGTGTCCAGCTCCAGCGACTGCCAGGAGGTTTGCCTTCTGACACCTCTGCCGCTCTCAGTCACTCTGACTCACTGCTCTTTCAGTACCCTGCGATGAATCCCATCAGGCCTTACAGACTTATATGCAGGCCCCATAGAGTTCTATGCATCCAGCTGGAGCAGCAGATCCCACACAATTTCGAGGTTGACTGTGAGTTTATCGTTACCACAGCCATGGTCCTCCAACTCAGGGCTCTGGGGGTCCCAGAGCCCATCACCGGTGTTAAAGACAGGCAAAGAAGGCATTAAATGTCTCTGCTTTGTTTACATTCGCATTTGTGAAGTGACCATCCTTATCAAGTAATGGACCAACGTATTCTCTGGCCCTCCTTTTGCTGTTAACATATTTGAAAAAGCCCTTTTTATTGTCCTCCACAGTACTGGCCATCTTCAACTCTAACTGAGCTTTGGCCACGTGAATTTTCTCCCTACAATGGCAAACAGCATCTCCGTAGTCCTCCCACCTCGCTTGACCTCACTTCCAGCAGCCATACGCTTCCTTTTTCCACCTAAACTCTAGAAGATCGCTGTTCAGCCAAGCTGACCTATCATAGCACTCACTGCATCTCCAGATTTTAGTCAGGCACCAGCCCACGTACAGGGGATGAGTAGTTGAAAACCTAAAGGCCATCCTCCTTTTGTCCTTAGGTTTTTGTAAGCAGCTCTGTTCCGAGCGAGCTGGCCAGCAATGCCAGAGCTGTTGACATCACTGGCCTCCTTCAAAGTCATCACTGAACTTCTTTTTGCTCCCACATAACCCTCTGTAAACTACCTTAAAATATTTCCGATCTCCCAGTGAACTTTATTCGGTTTAATGACTGTTAGTAAAATGCCTTAAAATATTTAGCTGAGAAGAGCACACTTTAGAAGTGGGATGCAGGTGAGGTTTCATTAGGAGCACATTGGCCTTTTTAATGGGCTCTGACATGTTAAAGTAATTTCCAGGGGAAACTGGGGATTCTCTTTGCTGGCACAGTGTTGTGCTCTTGAAATCGTCAGCTCCTCCAATTCATTTGCAAAGGCAAATAGTCAAACCAAGCCTGTACATTTATTTATTTATTTATATTTAAATAAAGCTAGGGCTTTCTCCGTTGCACCAAAAAGGCACCTTTAACAGCATGGCTCAGAAGCAAATTTTTCAACTTACTCTTACACTTAAGATGCAGCAAATAGCGTCTATAGTGCTATGACATAGAAAAAGTGACTGATTAAAACACAGAACACATGATGCAAGTGCAATCAGATATGCTTTATTTTAAATTCCTATTACACTGTAGTAATAAAAAGTCTAGAATGGAAAGCAGGTTTATAGGCAAGAGCAAAAAATGGATAATTTTATTAGGTGATGTAGACTCTGGTAGAACTGCTTAATTACTTAACAGAGATTGTCACTGTGCATTTACAACATACTGTTCAGTCCCTCATGCACCAGAGGACTTCTGTAGGAGGCTTTGACATTGCAGAGTGTATAAACGTGGTCCCATAAGCTGTACACAATACAGGTGTAACCATGCTTGAAGCAAAAGCCCCAAAAGGTCTGGTGTTCCTGGATCCAGGGTTACTCACTAAGCATGTGAGGTATGAATCTTTGCTTTGCTCCACATACTTTAGCAAAAGAGCAGCCTGCATTTCTCCTCCCCTGGGCTTACTTATTTTTAACAGCTGGTCACCACTTTTGTAGAAAGCAATGTGTGGCAAGAAGGGGAGCAGAAGGCATGTCATCTCTCCTGCTCTCTCACTTATGAGACCATAAAATGACATGGCCATGCACAGTACAATATAGCCACAGTTTTTAATAAGCACAAGACTCCTTGTAACTTCTTTGGAAGCTCAGTTATCTCAACCAAGCTGTTAGTATGGGATATGCTCTTACACACTTTGGCCAGTGGAGAGCCACCACACGCGACTGTGGCTTGCACATATTTGCCTCATTTGAAAAAATATCCTGAGAAGGAATTTGGGAGAGATAAGAAATGACAACACACACTCCTGCTCCCCTAGCACAAGGGGGTTCATGGCTAAGGATGGAATGGCACCCTACATGGGAGACTAATGGAAAACACAGATCCAGGACAGCCTCTGGGCCAGAAGGGCCTCAGGAGAGGAGCGAAGCCATAGCAGGCCCCGTTGCATCTCACAGAGGAATATGCACCAAGCAAGGCAGGAAGCTGACCCAGCTTGCAGAGTTTCTGATTCTTAGGATGCATGTTTATTCCTGTAAGCTGAGCTTCTGTCCCTAAATCTTCCTGGGGTTTTCCATGTAACGGGTCCTGATTTTGCAGTGGTCATGATTCCCAGGGAATGCTTGGGCATGGTTTAATCTAGGCTCATCCTCAAGTGGCAGTTCCAGTGCAGGATGTTTGTTAGGCTTGTGGGGCTGGAAAGCTGCCCCTCAGTCCCCTTCGATACTCTCTCCTCTGCCCCATGTACAAGCTGGTGGGGCCTGGACTGCTCTGGGGCAGGGGACCCCCTCAACACACACACAGAAAATGGGGCTATGAGGTTTAGGAGAGAAGAAAAGGCAGAAAAGGATGGAGAGCACAACCATATGCAAGAGATGTGACCAGGAAATGCAAGTTTGGTGGGACAAAGTCTGAGCAGGGGCATGAAAAACTACTTATTTTCAGCAATCAAAGGAAAGGAATAGCAAATTAACAGCATACAGGATGGGCAAAGGGCGTGAAACAAAGTGAGTATTGTATGGGTGCAAGCATGCATGAAAGAGCAAGAGAAAAAGCATAGTGAAGCAGCAAGTAGGAAAAGGAAGCTGGAAATACTCTGGAGATATCAAACCCTGAGAGATGATTCCAGCAAAGCATGCTGTCCATGAACTGGAAAATTATAACACTGTCGGATAAAGCAGTCCTGCTAGCTAGAAATACCTGTTTTTATTGCAGCCAGAATGATCTACCATAAGGTTGTGTAATTCACTCTAAGAATTTATAGCACTGGGTTCTTCCTTTTTTCTTTTCAGTGAAATATCAGGCCTTAATTAAAACTAAAGTTCAGACTACTTTGGTGAATGAAGCCTTTCAGATTCCCTTGCAGCACTAATGCAAAAGACCATAAATACAAGTGAACTACAGCAATAATATGGCCTAAAATTGCCTTTGATTACGTGTATCTAATTTTGAATCATTCACCATTCAGATCCTTTTTTACTCTCTCTTCCCAGTGTTGTTGGTTACTTTTTCATATCAAATTTTGTGCAACACAAAGGACAACCAAAATAACAAAAAGCAGATTTCTACCTCTGTCTCTGTTTTCCTCTTCTAATGTGATATTTTGAAATATAATGAGAGCTAAATGAAAGGATGAAGACAGCACCTTGGTTCATGGTTTCTGAATCTGGATGCTCAGCTCACCATACACATGCCTCAAAGCATCACAATTCAGGCTTGCAATCAGCTTTCGTAACCCTGGCCGTTTTGGGATACATTTTACTTCCCAGATCAAGGTAGAGTTTGCTGGGATTTGCCTGTAGGTAAAAAGGAAAGTAACAATATTATCGTCAGTCAACCAATGCTCTCAACCTGACCCAGAACTGGAGAAACTGCAGTTGGACAGTATTATACATTTATTTATTTTTTTTAATATTTCACTCATTCTCATAAATGTCCTATAAATTATTCCTTCCATTTTCCATTCTGCTCAGTGCTTACTCTGTCAAAGCCTTTTCTAGCCTTTCCTCCAGGCTGATTTTAAATTTCCAAAATGAATCAGGGTTCCTCTGCCTCCTGTCACTTCCTCTCATGATCACTTTCAGAATGATCTTCTTTATAGACAACATACGTTTTTTCTACCTTAAAATCCCATTTTACCTGTATATTACAGACCACAGCCTGTTGGTGATTCCTGAAATGGTTAAATAAGTCCTCACTATGAAGTAGCTAGGGCATCCCCATTCTGCAAGTTTGGCACAGTGCTGATGAGCTGATGAGTCCCTCTGCCATAGTCACAACTTCAGGGGATCTCCTCACTAGCCATTTCAGATCATTTCTTCATGTCCATACAAATAGGTCAAAGTGTTCTTGGGAGTCCTGCTGTTAGCAGTTACTCTTTTATATTATGTATGACTACTGATAAATCATAGTATAAATCAACTGTATTCTGTACTGCTCTTGATTTTTAGTTCTCACTACAATTAAGATGTGCAGAGAGCCTTGAATGTTGGTATCTGTGTTTTCTTAGAGCTTTTACTACCTTGTGTGCAAGATTTCGAAGGCTGATAGTGATTTATTATGTTTGGGGGATGTCAGGATACAGCTGCTCTAAGGGAACCAAAGGAACAGGTAGTGTAGTGGGGAGCTATTTATAAAAATGAATGTTCTTTTCCTCAACATTAAGTAGAGGATTACGAATTAAGTCAGTGTTTTCATCTCACATGGGTATGGTACTCTGTAAACAGCTAAATAAAGTGAGAGTAAAGTAAGCCTAAACTTTAGTCACAGTTGCAAATTCTCATCTTGTAGGATTTGGCTATTAGATGTGATGTCCTATGCCAGGATCAGAACAGAAAGGACTGCCCAGACTTAGCACAAGTTGCCACAAGATAAGGAGACCTATTAACTCTAAATGAGCAAGCCTGGGGTCCTCCCACCTGTATATTTGTTTCAGTGCATGTCTGTCCCTGCTAAATTAGAGGCATTCTAACTCCTCAGAGGTTAGCACGGGTATTTCTACATGGCACTACATGGCATTTTGCATATACAGTCATAGGTACCCTGGGGCATGTACCCAGTTTTAGAAAAGAAAAAGCAGAGGAAGCTCACATTCTTAGTGTGAGCATGTGCAGACTGCTTCCAGCAACTGCCTCTCCTCTTTTTATCTCTGTTCTTAATGAGATATATTCTGTTCCCCTCAGCTGGCCTGCTTTATCAGATGCCCACTAAAATGATAGCATGATAAAGCAATGACTTCAATTGCTGCACAAGGTTAAATACCATTTTTAATTTAGAATTTATGGGAATGATCTGCAAGGGATGATCTGTACAGAAAGTGATGAAGGTATTATACAGTTTTCCCATGCAGCAAGGTTCAGTCTACCTTCCTGAGCACTTGGGGTCCAGATTCTCTAAGGCTGAAGGTTTCCAGACCACATCTTCTCAGTGCCCCAGTGGGAGCAGTGCTATTGCCTCTGACTCACAGTGCTATTATCTCTGCAGATATATATATACATATGCATATATATATCTGCAGGAAGACAACAGCTGTGCTGGGAAACAAATCCTACCTTTTCCCATTTCTCTACCGTCCTACTTATAAATCACTTGCTTCTCTCTACAAATACTGATACTAGCTGAGCTCTGATACGTGGAAACACTCAAAGTGACTTACAATCTATTGTGAATGCTTTCTTGGCTAAAATCCTTTTAATGATATCCATCACTGCCTGGTTAATTCTCATCTGTCATGTAAAGACTATGCCCCATGTAGAGACTGCTGCTGCCACAGGTTTTTCTGTAAGCTGTGTTCTTCATCTGTCTCCAGCTGATAGCTAAATATCACTACATATACAGTCCTTGTAAATAGTCAAGACAGAAGCCCCCAGGCCACTTAATTCCCAGAATAAAGTTGTATCAGATGGATCACACATCCCTATTTTGCGTAGTCATCCATATGATATAGAAAAGCTACTTTAAAAATACAGTGAAGTCAAGAGTCTCATACCCACAAACAATTGCAAAAGGTACATCCCATATATGACAGTCCCTGATGGACATGGGAGAAGTAGAAGGGAAAAGCCTAGAACAGGTTTAATTCTCTTTGCAAGTGTAGTAAAGCCACCCTAATCTGATTTTCCTGGTAGAGAATTCAGTGATGAATGGTTCTGTGTAATATGCTGAGCCATCACACACCGGAGCCATTTATCACTCTGAATGCATGGAGGCAAATGTGATTATTATTTAAATAAACTACAACTGCCCCCTGTTCTGTCCTCTGTGTGTATAACCTGCAGCCTTCATTCATCTCAGAGAAGTTAAATCACAGATTTTAAAATGACTAAGCTGATCCATTTCCATTTTAAATGATGCCAAGGGCACTACTGCAAAGGGGAAAACACGGTGACTTGAGGGAAAATGACGTCTGTTCCATGAGTCATGTTTCTCCCTAACTCCTGTGCCTTTGATGCACCTGACATTTCCTGCATCCTTGAAGGTGAGAACAGCCCTTTTGCATCTTTTGGAACAAGAAGGATGCAGAACAACAGGGGAAGTTGGCACATCTGGGCAGCAATGAGGGCTACTGCTGCAACTTGCGTAACTCAGGTGGACCGTGCTGAGTCATGTTCAGCAGCATCTGTGACATACCACGTGCATAAAGCAAGCACAATATGATGTCCTTCCACAGTCATTTTTCTGTCCAGCTCCACTCTGGAGACTGGTTTTGATCTCTTTATTCCTGGCTCAGGTGCCATCAGGCTCAGACCTCCCCTACTGGCTGCAGATAATACTGACAAATTATGCAGCTGCTGAAGCACAGGCAATTTTTCAAACTCCTTTTGCACACACCTGGGGACCATCAGCACAGGTAATGATAGATAGCATCACTTCGGCTGTCCAAGAATAAGCATTGGCTGCAAAATTTTCCAACAATCCCAGTTATACATCCTGGAACTGGCTAATGCGAAGCTTATAACACTGAACTTAAATGGAAAGAGGGTATAGAGAACTACTTGTTCATCATAGGAGTACCCCTTTGTCAGCATGAAGTGCAACTGTGTATAATGAAGGCAGCTGAAAGACTTTCCTTTTACTCAGGCTTGGGAAAAAGTGCTTGCAGACCTGCTACAGCTATCCCAGCAAACTCCTCTCTATCCAACACACATTTTGTGTCTTGTCATAAGCTTGCAAAGATTATCTGAGGTACCTGAACATCTTGTGTAATCATGATTAACATGAGTGAAGAAAAGCCCTATTTGAAATGCTGCACTGGACTTGATTTACGCATACTGAGTGAGTGGCAGTAAACACTTCATGTGTAGGATAAATCTTTCTTTCTGCGTTAGCAGCTCATAGGTGCTATTGTCAAGCACTAAAAATTATGTAATACAGTGAAAAAGTAAACTCCGTCTGCATTAGCAGCTACCCGTAACCATGACACTGCTCTCCAACACCGGTACTGATCAGATGAAATGTTATCACTGCCCCCCATTGCACAAGGGACAACTTGACTCCTTCTGACTGTTGAGACCTATGGCTCCCCTGTGTATTGAATTTTAAAGTAAGGAGAGTGTCTGCATTACTCAGCACTACATTAGTTAAGTGTCTCTTGTGAGCTGTCTCCTATGAGTAAGAACCTGATGAACTCCCAGCCAGTTGTGCTTGCTTCCCTACCTGAACTCCTTTTTCATCGTCTTCAGCACTCCAGGTCCCTCGAGGCGGAGCGTGACGTCCTCCAGGCTTTGTTTCAGAGGATTAGTGAACTCCACAATCACAGACATTTCTTTATCAGCTACCATCTCACCTTGAGTCTGCATGACAAGGGAAGGATAAAGCTCCACAAGCTGATAATAATAAAATGCCTCATGGTGAAATAAGTAGGGTTAAATACACAGTACCTGCAAGGAAAAAAAGGAGGGGGAATGGAACATGTAGCCAAACAGCATGAGGCAGAGAAAGTTTAGTTAGAAGAAAACTGGATGGGCCCATAGGCTCTACCACTACAGGTGTTTCTACCCATTGCAATTTCCCTGTAAGGCATGTGACAGGTCAAGGGGCAGGCTCTTGTTTCCAGAGGAAAAACACAAATCTGCTTGCAGAGTTCTGGAGCTGAGGGTTCAACTGAGGGAGAGGCTGGTTGATCAGGGCCTCTCTCCCTTATTCTTGCCCCTCCCCAGGCCCTCTGCCAGCCTGAAAGTGCATGGCTCAGGCAGGGGTTTTCATCTTACAGCTGGCAGATCCCAGCTGGTCCATGAAAGACTTTAAAGGGCCTTGAGAAAGGTAGCTAAGGTAAAGAAGTATCTTTGAAATCAAATTAAAGCACTATCCTGGGGTCTGCAGCCCTCCTGCAAATATTTACAGAGTCTCACAGTTGCAAAAAGCTGGAAAGGCTCTGGTCTAAGGGATCGCTCATGACAAATACCAATATATTGACTGGAGCAACAAATGAGACACCCACAGCTAAGCTCTCAATAGCTTTTAGCCACGTGAATTTCAAAAATAAAGTGGTATATTCAGAAGTTCTAACCCATTAGGGGCCTTACATTCTCCTTATTTCAATTGCCCATTTAGATATGTGAAGATCACTGATACATGGGGTGGATTCAAAATCAACCTGAATTCCCATATATGCAACTGAGAGCATGACCTGTATTTGCCGAGCTTATTTTTGTAACCTAATGTCAAGCTAAATTATAATAAGGTGTAATTTCCTCAGCTGCTAACTCTGACAATCTCTTCAGACCACCAGAGAAAGATCAAAGCTGTATCTGAAGACATGAGAGGAAATACGCTTTTCATTCTTCTCCCTTACTTTCACATTAAGAACTCCAATCTGACAAAATGTCCAATGAAAAAATCTGACAAGAAACCTAGGAAGATAGTTTCCTCATATTTCTTTATAAAGCAGTAAAGCAAAGTTTCCTATATAAATACATATGTATACACACATGCACACATAAGCATGCTTAAAAAAATCCATCTATTAAAATTTCAGATTGTATTTACACATCACAAAGAAGCACAGAAGAAAGAAACACAGTTTTACTAGAAGACATGGTTATTGCATATACTAAGCATCCTTTCTTCATAAAAGCAGGGAGGATAAACTGTTCTGAAACTGAAACTGAGGATACTGTATAAGATGTTCTGTTTACATAATGAATTGAAAGAACTCTCTACTTTTAACATTTGATTATTGAAGATGGGTATTGAAGATAGCATTTATCTATCTTGTTTACCTCCTTTCTGGAATGCTCAGTTAAACGAAAAATTGTATTTGAAAATATCAATAATCTGATCAGATCATTTCTGCAGACCAAGAAACAAACCAATTTTTTTTTCAAACTTCACTGTAGTTTTGACCTACATTCTTTAAAAAGCTTTTTTCTACATTCTTTAAAAAGCTGAAGGCTGCTGTTTCATATTACTGCATATATTATTATATGGAAAACTGAACACTGTTTCAAATAAATATATGGGAGACAAAAGCTGTATAAACTTAGATTCCTTTCAAGGTATTGAATTTTAGGGATCTGCATTCATATTTATATAAAGTTTCCTGAACAGGTGTTCTGATATTATTAATTTTTTTTACTATCAGGAAAAAAAAATGATCCAAATGACATCATTCAGAGCAGATGAAGGCTCATCACTTTTGAAAATAAGGCAGTTTATTTGGATGCCCAGTTATGAACTGAGAACTCAGCTAGACTTTTTGCAGTCTTTGCCATACAACACAGGGTCCTTGTCCTATCAGAATCACCACACTTCTATAATTTCAGAGTTACCATGCCACCAACTGCAGAAATACTTGAAACTCCACTAACAGTGCATTCACAGAGAAGCAGAAAGGAATATCATGAAAGTATGATCCTAAAGGGTGTTATGCATCCAAGTTTGGAGGAAGCTTCCACAAACTTGCACAAGCCAAGCAAATTCTTCTTAGCAGTAGTGTCCTTCATTTTTCAGCAAGAGGTATCTGTGCTGCATTGCTTTAAATATAACAGACTTTTGAAGTTGTCAAAGACTTGAGTGACTTGACTGAGTAATCTCTCTTCCACGCTCTGAATTCCTCCAGCTTTCTCAGATTTTTTCCCCTCCTTCCTCCACTGAGATCACTTTAGCTCTCTATTATAGGTGATGCTGTCAGCCTCAGTCTTTAATGTAGGCTACTCAGGCTAACATACATATACACCGTCATACACTCCAGCTGGTAACTGAAGGTCTAATGTGCACACACACAGCCCCCTACCCCAGAAGCCAACCAACAGCCCATGCACAGCATGGTGGTCAGTCCCCTCCACCACAGCCATGAGATACCTTGATCCGCAGGGAAGGAATTTCCAGGACCGTTGCCTTCTGGGCAGCCAGGATCTTCCCTGTTTCGTTGATCCGTGCTGTCACAAAGAAATGAAAGGAGGCTTGGTCCAGCAGGTCACTGAGGTACTCGCTTGATGTGATGATAACATCGAAAGCACTAGCTATGGAAGAAAAAGAAAAGAAAAAATGCATCTGAAGCAATCTAATGGCTAATTGCTCCTCCTCTCATGGCAGTTACATGAGTATCTCAGAGAAAGGTGGTCCAGCACCAAAGAAGGACTTTTCTTCTCTTGCCCAAACTACCTTCATTTCTTTACCTCACCATTCCCTGTCTTGTTCCCTCTCTTTGCAATTAGGCTGCTCCCTGAGGCAGCGGCTGGGTTTGTGTACAGCCTCTGCCCATTGCCTGTCACCACAGGCCCAGGCCACTTTGGAAGGTTCCCAGCCACTACCACAAAATAAGTGAGAAGCAACACTGGCAATAATTAGCTGCTGGACACAAAGGTCTAAACCAGTTTTTGAGTGCTGTCCTTGTACATTTTTGCTTTTTCACTTTATTCCTGTACTTTCTCTGCCTCTCTTCCCTGCAGAGAGATGCCATCAGCAATGCCATCAGAGCAGCAATTTAGGGATGTGTGGACTACCTGGGAGACTACCTAGCTCTCCAGGACGTCTGGATAACTACCTTTGTCCTACACTGGACTTGCCTGCAACATTTAGTAAGCAGGGCCTCCTGTCGCCAGCACACCCTCCAGAGAGCTCTCGTGCTCCCTGACAATAATTATTGGAAGGAACAAGTCCCCCTGGGCTAGATGGTTGAGATGCAGGGAATCATTAATTTTAACCATATTGAACTGCAATTCCCAGGCCAACAATGGTGTGAGAATGTGATGCAAAGAAGCAGATCTGCTAACTAAGTGACCAGGCAGAATATATAGATCTGGAGCTCTTGCCTCTATAAACATTCATTATAGCCCTAGTAAACATATCAAGATCTCCCATCTGTTAACTATGATTATTACTGTTATATGTTATTTGTATTGTATTTGTGACATACACTGTACACACTGAGATAATTGAACTCAGTTGGGTAAATCACATTCACCCCTTTTCACTGTTTTGATCCACTCACATCAAAAACAGTTCCTTGATTTGGTTTCAAAGATATTCCCTAGGTAACCACCTGACCTGGATTTACCAGGCCAGCCTTAAATTTGCTTGATGTACTCCCCCTCCCTCCCTATCACTCTGTATCTCTTTTAAAAGAATTTCCCATAATGCCACAAATCGTAAATTATAAATGAGGCAAGGTATTTTTCATCCGTATAAATAAATAAATAAATTAGTTACAATCTAAGTGGAATTTACTTTACAGTGGAAGGAAAGAAATTTTTCTGTTTAAATTTAATCATTGCAGGAAAAAAAAAAAAAAGAAAAAAAAAATAATAGACTTCCATTTCCTTAGCACTGGCTGTGTTGGTAAGATGCCAGTACCACTCATTGCACCTGGGAAAGCCAGGGGAGACACAACACCAAGCTGCTTTACAGCCTCTCAAAAAATAGAGAAAACTAAATATAACTGAATAGATGTGAGAGCACCTTTGAAGGCACTGGAAGGTTTAAGCTATTCAAATACTCAAAGGTGTTTTCAACCCACACAGTTTCTTTAATCATTATTCTGAAAATCGTGCGTTCACTTCCTGTTTGAAAACTTAGTTTGCTTCATCTTTCAGTAGCACAGTCTGGAAGAATGCCTTTGACGCTTCTTTATTATATTGTAATAGTTTGATACCTCCAGATACATTTACCCTTAGTGCCATGAATGAAGCCTACAAATTCTGCTCGAGTGCCTCAGGAGGTATCCTACCGCAACACCTTTGACAGACTGTTCTCACACAGCTGCAAATGATCACACTGCCTCCCTTCACACTGCCCATCTGCTCTGACATGACTCCTGCCTTCACACCCTTTTTCAAGGCAAATGCAAAAGAATACATGTTCGAGTGTTATGTACCACCATCAGAGATAACTTGTGAGGGATTTTTTTGTCCTGTTGCTGGACAAAGTGCTGTGCGAGTTGATGACTGTAGTTCAGCTATGTGTTAATTTCCACTTTGAAAGATGGTGGAAAGATGGTTTAATACCTTAAAATGTCACATGGGCCAGAGACAGTGATGGGGACACACTTCTCTATACATACAAAACAAAAATAAAAACAGAAGTCATGTCCTGGTCTCTTAGGTGCATCTCTCTGGTCTGTGTTCACTCACTATTGGTCAATTTAGAGTTTACAGCACAGATTCAATAAGCTTTTCAGAAACCATTTACTTAGAAAAAATGAATGATGAGGCTCAGTGATGCTTAAAATATCACCTATTCATTTCACTTCTCGCACAGTGGAGACAGATGAACCTCAACACACTACAGAAGCTGTATTTTAGGTGGTAATAGCTTACAGAGACCTTTAGTGCAAGAGCACTTTAGTGTAAGTCCCAGAACCAAGCACAAAGCAGGGCCTGAAGGTGTAGTAGGTATTTACACATCTTCTACAGTATGGCTGAATTCTCCCCACCATATACGTGGTACAGAATTTAGACTAAGCAGTTAAAATTGATCTTTTTACTGTGTTTAATCATGTCTCCAAAAGTTTTGCAGTATTTCAAATCAAATATTTAATAACTGATGCATGTCAATATCAAACCTCACAGTGTGTTTTCATAGGCTGTGTTGGAACAACTTAATGCAACCCAAAGACAGCCCATTTCCAAACTATCTGCAAATGAGTTGGAGGAGTTACAAAGAACCTGAAAACAAGCAGCAGTCAGAGCTTTGAGGTAGACTAGAGGTGGAATTTTTATCTTCACCTGCAGATCCCTATAAATGGACATCTAGCTTATGGAGATTAATCAACTCCAAATCAAAATGTGCAATTTTAGAAAACACTTAAAGTGAGGAAGAAAGCAGAGGGGCAAAATGGGGAACCGTGATTCCTCAGAGGCTTCTCACTGAGATGAAACTGGGCCTCTCTGAGGCGAGAGGACTCACAGAGCCTCCTGAGCTGGGACAGATAGACAGGACAGGTGAGGAAGCTCAGAGGTCAGCCAGAGATGCTGTGATCCAGCACCAGATCCAGACCAGGTGGACCACCCTATGGGCTCCTAATGTTCTGCTACTCCTGGTGTGCTCAGCAGAGATCGCTTTTGCCCAGTAGCAGCATCAAGAAGGCAAAATTGTTGCTCTTGACTTTCTCAATAGGGAACTCAAGTGGAGGATTCTAAGCCTCTCAATTAGCTTGCTTAAGGGCATGCTTTTATTAATTTTGCTGAGCTGGAGGCACTGACCCAATAGCACAGGCCTGTCAGAAGAACAAGAGATTGGCAATCACTTGCTGCTGGAGAAGCCAGGGCTCTGAAACCAGCCTGCTCCATAGTTCTGGAGAACAGCAGATCCTCAGCACTTACTGTTTTCCAAATGGGGCTGCCATGGCTGCCATGAAATAGGTTGGTTACATCCAAAATAAAAAAAAATATCCCTCTTTCCTACTTTAAGCAGTGCAAACTCCTGCCCTAAGCCATGTGAGCCAGGCTGCCAGGAACTGTTTTTCTCATGAGAAGAAGGAGGCAAGATCTCCCTGCCACAGTCCAGAGGGCACTGGGAAAAGCAAACGCTGTATATGGAAAGAACTCACCTAACTTCAGGGTGCATGTGCAGCTGACAAATACCCCTGATGTGATGTATAGTGGCACAATCTAGTTATAGATACACATTGTAGATTGCTGTAAATATACAAATCCTGAATGACCCTGTCCTCCAAAGCCAGATGGACACTTGGAACAACTCAGACATGCAGCTCAGTATAGGAGAGCATTATGCAAGGAGCAACAGCCTGAAGAAAACAGCCTCATCTCTAAATGACCCTGCTGTCAGGGCCAGAGCTGGAAGCAGGGCTTCCTGATACCCGATGGTATATCCTACCCCTAGCTACTAGAATTGGTTCTATCCATGGACAGAGAGACACTGGTGACAGTGACATAGATGAATAGAGCTAGCAGATTTGAAAACAACTATGTGAGTCTTACACATAAGGGGTTCCAGTTTCACACTGAAAGAATGTTTCTTGAATTCATTCTTTGTGACTCCTGTATAAAACACTATGTTGCCTGAAAGGTATGTAGTAGCAGTGTAGAAGTTGCGGCTCTTGTTCCTGAATGTTATAGTGACTTTAAAGTCACTGCCAAGGACTGCCTTTTGCACTTGGAAGTCCATCTCAACATCCTTCTGCGGCTGATACATGGCATCTTGGGTACTTTGCTTTTTAACACCATACATAACAGCGGTCTCCAAAGCCAGTCTTTCCTCCTCCGAGCCTAGAAACAAAAAACAAACAAAAAAAAATTAAGAAGAGAAGCAGGAGTAGTGCATTAGTCCACTCACAAGGATTCATTTTCCACAACTTTTGGTAGTTGTAATGAATGGATGAGGACAGTGAATGTTCTTGTGGTAAAGTTAGTATTAGGAGAACTTCACAACTTCCAAGCGAGATGGGTCTTAAAGATTCAAGCTATATCCAAGAAACTGATGTAGCTTAATTGATAATAATGGAACTACACTGATTTACTCCATGCAAACATCTGACCTTTTTTGTCTCAAGCCTGAGAAAGAAATGTCTAAACAGCTGTGCAGAAAGCCTTGAATTGTTTTGTATGCTCAAGCTACTTCATGATTGCCCTTTGTTTTCACTATAGCTTACTCAGCCTGAAGCATTTCTGACTAGCAAACAAAGTTTGTGCTCTTATCAAGGCATCTGCAGTGTTGCTGGGGTGGAGCTAGAAAAAAAAAAAGAGTTCCAGAGGGCAAGTCAGCAGCTTTCCATGCAGCAACCTCAGTGCCAGAGGTCTGTAAATTTACAGTTCAAGATCTGATTGAGGTAAATCTTTGTTGGTATGGTCCCACCCCATTTCAGGTTACCTTCTTGGAACTTGTACTCTTCAGTAATCTCTACCATTTCATCACTCCCGACTCCTTTGGTCACAATCAACTTCCCAATATGGGTCGTGTCAATTTTTTCTATAATTTGGGCTCCATTTTTTTCCCTTCTTGAGTAAACAACATCACTATTCACCTATAAAATTAAACCAAACAGGATTGAGATGCATGGAAGTATAGAAAGCAAGGGAAGCCATTCTAACTCCCACCAAAACAATGAAATATCAGCTTGAAGTCCCACTAATTATTCACACTGAAATCCCATGTTTAAAAATAGACATATGCTACAATGATGACTAGATGCATTTTAGTTTTTGCAACTCCAGAACAATAGCCTTTGTAAACCTGAGTAGGCTGCAGAGATAGCATTTGGACTTGGGGATCATGATTACATATTCCTTACATCAAAAAGTTTATGCCAGAGAGGAACAGTTCATAGATAAAATATCCTTACTCTCTTCTGTCCAAAACTATATACAATTCAGTTAGAGAGAGACTTGCTCTACATCTGTTGCAGTTCTGGGCACACCAGCTCTGGTGGTGCAAGAGGTTAAAACACCAGGTCAGGCTCTCTCACTGTTCATGGAAATATACCCTTCTCAGATCTACCAAACTGCCCATGTGACCACTCCCTGACATGCTGCAGCCAAAAGGAAAGTGGTGAACAAGGACCTCTTTAAAGTCACCACATTTTGACTGAAATAAGCAAGGAAGCCTTAACATAACCAGGTTTGCTGGCAAGCCGGAGAAGGAGGTCACAACTCACAAGGGATGAAGATGAGTATCTAGAGCTAGTGACTCATTTCCCAGCATATCTGGAATCTGGGAAGGATAGAAGACTACAGCCTGAAATTTGACTAGAACAGCTTTTTCTGCTTACTACATTGGTGAGCAGAGATTAGAGAAATCTCTGTCATTCATTAGAGCCATATCACACCTACTGGCCTACATGTAAAAATATAATTATGAGATTTGTTTTAAACTTGGTGCATATATCAAATAACTTCTCAATCCACAAATTGCAGTGGAGCCCTATCTTCTGTCTCACCTATTGTCCCACTGATACCACTCAATGAACTAAATTTTTTCAAGTATGTACCTCAGCAAAGACAAAAGGAGCATCAAATTGGAAGCAAACGTGACCATGTTTAATGGCTTGAACTGAAGCTGGGCCACACCTGTACATACCTGTGGGGGGGGGAAGAAAGATAAAGTGAAAGTTATTTTTATAATTAAAAAAAAAGTAAAAATATTATACTTTCTCAAAGAAAAAGAATCCTTGGGTTTTGGTGAACACTTTCAATAGTTTACTGGAATTCCTGACCAAGAAGTGAAAAGCTTCATTTCTGTTGCCAGCCCTCTAAACAACACAGACTTAAGTCTGAAACTATATAATGACTTGGTACCTTAGTGACATAATGAAGTCCACTGTAAGTCTCAAGTACTTGAAATGAAGCTAAAGCTGGTTTTGGTTATAGCAGATAATTTTGGGAGAGATCAGTTAATCTATAGACTGAGAAAGATCTCACTTCAAATCTGCTAAAGATGTCTTTCAAGAACTGGAAAATTAAAGACTGGGAAGAAACAGCAGTGGCTTTTCACTTTTTCTCTCCTGCCCACAGCCTGCTCAGGCAGTTTAACATGGGATGCAGAAACTGGCTGATACATAAATGAAAGAGAACTCATTTGATCAGGCTCCTGTATAGGTTCTCTAAAAATTTGAAAGCCATCTTTCAGCAATGGAACTACATCTCTTCTGTACGAAGCAGGACCCTTCTCATGCAAGATTTTGTGCACGTGTGTCATGAGCAGTGTTGCAATAAGGACAGATCTATTTTAGAGCTCAAAACAGTTCAGGAGAAAACCCTGAGTGAAGTTGAGTGTGGTTATCTGGTTAAAAGTTTGTCACAGGCAACATGCTGGCACTGGGTCAGCTATTGTCACCTCATCATTTGCCACAAAGAACCCAAGTGTTGGAAAGAGTGCTAAGGAGGACTTCAAGCAATATTACCATCACTGGTTTCTTGGGGTGTCCCATCAACAGCCTGCCATCCTCCAAAACCAACAGGAAGATCAGGTCTGGTCATCCAAGCTTCATTCCAGCAATGATAGTTCCTTATAAGAGATGAGACCAAAATATTAAATTCTTGGAAAGAAGCATAAACACCAAAATAAACCTGAGTCTTTATGATCTGCCATTGCTTCAATAGCAACACAGGCCAATTTAGATGTGAAAAAGTCTGCTCTTTTTAAAGAATATATTTTGAAGTCTAACAGTTTGAGATCTCTCAGTTAAAACATGAAAATCCTTTGTTATAAAATCTTAAGTTTAAGATGACTTTTTATTCTTCTATTGTGTGCTGAATGCATATATCTCTGAGAAAAGATTCTAGTGCTTGGAGATTGTTGGGGTATATGAAGAATTATACACACTACAATCTCTTTCCAGCCAGATGTCCCTAAAAATGGAGCTGTGAGATGGCTATAATCTTTCCTATCTGTGGAGGCTACCTCCACTTCAACCTGCTCTCCAAATCAAGCTTTGAATCTTCTTCAAGCCGTTGAAGCTTGTTCTGCTTTACACCTAGTTAAGACTGAAGCTTTGGTACCTTCACTGAAGAGATTTCAGGATCAACTCAACAGTATAGTGTGTAACTTTGTTTTCATGGTTGATAACAAACATGCTCAACTGGTTTCCATGTTGTTTGAGAAAAAGACCTCACACAGGCTTATAAGACCATACTCATTGTGGATTTCTTATAAGGCCTTCCCAGTCTTTCACACCAATGAAAGAGGGCAAATCTAGAATGCACCGCTTTCCGTAACACCCACCTCTTACAATCATGCACCAGGTGTTCAAAAAGCCTTTAGAGACCAAGACAGTACTGCTGGAAGGTGTATTTATCAGAGTGATTAATCTATGCACTCAGTCTATAAATGCCCTAATTTGATAGGATGCTCACCAAACTAAAAAACACATGACAGCATCATCCCAGTCTGCCCAGAATGTTTCAAAGATAAATGGACAAGACAAAACTTGTCACTCTCTTCCTGCAATGTTACCCATGCTCAAGGGAGAGCACAGGCAAAGAAGAAAAGCAATGTACAAAGAGGGTCTTGCAGTAAAGCCAGCAAAGTGTTTTAATTTCATTACTGCAGGAAAAAAAGAAGAGAAGGAAGAAGTAGAGAAAGGGGCAGTTTTGCTTGCAAATTATACACATCTGACAGCAGACATGAATAAAGTTACACCTGTGTAGCTGCTGATACAGCCCCTAGTACATGCAATGATATTAGCAACAGAAATGGGGATTGTTAATCTCTGACCATTTCATTAATAATAGGTGAAAACCAGCCACAAAGCAGAGTCAGAAGGATCTGAAGCTTGTCTAACAAGACTTTTCAAAGTGGAAATGAAAGCTTGGATCAGGGTAAAACTTGTCAGTTAGGAGAGTTAATGAAGCACCACTACAGAAAAAGGAATTATTCAAGGAAAATGACGCACACTCAGAGAATTTTTGATGCTGCTGAGAGTAGTCAATGCTGAATCATGCTCACGGAGCTTAGCTGAGGGATGGGGATGCACTTTATGGTAGGTGGGTTTTTGAAAGCTGTTACGCCAGCATGTGAGAGACAATTCCTGCCCTGAAGCACTCACTGGTTCACTTTGAATCAAACTTAGATGTATCACTGGCTTTATGTTCTACAAAAGAACAACCTGAAGAGCAGGCAGGAGGGAAAGATGATATAATCAAGGTGCCGGGTAGGGGAGATGGGGGGAATAACACTGTGGAAAAAAAGTAACTCTGCTTCAATTCTGTAATTAGATAATGCAGTATCTTATCTTTCTATATTCTCCCTAGGGGATAGGGCCTTTTTCTCACTGGTTTCTATTGATGTAGTGTTGAGTGCAACAGGACAGCAATCCTTCTAGGTCTGCTGCCACGCAAATAATACACATCAGGATATTGAATGTGAATGGACAGAAATGCATTGTTTGTAAAGCACAAACATTACAGAAAGGAGGATGAGGGGAATATTTCCCCCTCCAAAATGTAGCAGAAAATTCACTTTGGTAGAAATGAGCACAGCTGAGGATCTGGTTCTGAAACCATAATTTGTTAAACTGAACCTGTAGTTCTTGTACTCTACAGCAATCCTGAGACATTAAAGAAAACAAGAATGGCTATACAGATCAATGTAGTGACCATTAAATATTTACAGAGATAATTACGAATAGACTAAACAAAGCAATGGGGAAATTAATAAAAGATGACCGGGTGGGTTTTATGCCTGCAAGACAATTTAAGAAGGGTACTTGGTATTGCTTATGAGGCAGCCACATGCTGGAAACAGTTGCTGCCCTTTCATCAGCTAATAAGCTTGGGCATTGGGATTGAGATAGACATTGAGAGAAAAGTGAGTTGGAAATGAATGGGAAAGCAGAGGTCTCAGAAAGGCTCTCTCCACAGGACATGGGTGAATACACATGGGCCTGGGTGACTTCATGCAAGTTTCTGCTGAGGTACTGATGTTGGTCTGCTTGAACATCACAATAGGAGTGAGTCTTGATTTCCATCCAAGAGAAAGATTCTTTAAGTGTCTTTCTATCATCATTAAGAAAGACAAGGAGAACAAAGTAAGGGGACAGAGGCAGTACTGATGGGCCCAAATCCGGCCAGCTTTATAAAAATAACTTTTTGCAAAGTCTGTGTAATTCTGTATTTGTGTTTTGTTGTTGTTCTTTCTTATCCCGAGGGAAAAAAATGCTCTTTAATAAAAATAAATAAATGTCAGATAGCATTCAGAGGGAGCCCCACACTCAGAGATGGATTGGACTGAAAATTCTGGCTCCAAGTGCTCCTGAAGTCTGAGGTTATTTAAAACCTGAAGACAGATCAGCATCAGCAGTACAAGGCAATAGAAATGATATATTAATAAAGAAAAGGAGCTTTGTTTCTAGTTTGCAAGAGATTATAAATAAAAGTGAGAAATCCATTAAAAAAATCATTATGAATCCCTTGACCTTGTCCTCTTAAAAATAATATAAAAAAATGTAAAAGAGACATTAAGAATAAAACCAAGGTTAAGACATGAGCCATATAAGAGTCTGCATGTGGGCAACCATGGAGTGTTACAGAGTAATGAAGAGAAAGGACACAAAGGAGAAATGAAAAGAGGTATGTAATATATTAAATTATGCCCAAAGGGTTATGTGCACCATGTACTAATAAATGCATCATGAGGATAAAAAGGAATGAACAAGGCAGTTCAAAAAGTAATCACAGAAAAAAAAAAAAAGGCAAATGGAGGATGGGAGGACAAAATGCTGGTGTGAGGTTGCATATGGGTTTCAGTGGAACAAGGATGACTTTGAATGATCTGTCCCTGCCCCGAAAGAATGGAAAAATACAGGACTGAATTCAGAAGCCTTGGAAAAGAGCTAGGAAAAGGAGAGGTAGGAAAGTACAAGGAAATGTCAAAAGTGGGTGAGAGTTGTTTCATGAATCAGGTTAGGAGAAGGGGAGAAGAAGAGGAGGTAAGATAGTGAAAGTCTGAAGCATGGCAGTGATCCATTACTGGGTATACACAGTCTGAACGGTGAAGCATCCAGTCGTTGGATCTTGCTTCACATCATTTTTAGGTAGAGGTGATTTCAGATGATTGACTGTTCCTTTACAGTTCTGTGAGCCATAGGAGGACTAGCCGCATGAGAAATACTGAGGTCCTGCTGCCACACAGATCAGATGGAGCTTAGCAGACTGGGAACCCCTAAGGATCCTGAGAGGAACGAACAAGTCAGACAGTAGGACCACAACCCTGGACTTCAAGAGAGCAGGTTTTGGCCTGTTTAGGGTCCTGCTTGGAAGAATTCCATGGGAGGCAGTCCTGAATGGAAGAAGGGTCCTGGAGAGCTCATTGGTTTTCAAGGATCACCTCTTCCAAGCTTAAGAATGGTCCACCCCCATGTGCAGGAAATCAACCAAAAGTGGCATGAGGCCTGCGAGGTGGTCTGAACTAAACTTAAACATAAAAAGAGAGTGCATGAGTGGAATCAGGGACAAGTTACCCAAAAGTAACATAGAAACGCTGTCTGAGCATGCAGAGATAAGTTTAGGAATGACAAAACACAAATCAGAGTATATCAAATCAAACAGATGTGAAGGGCAACAAGAAAGGCAAGTATATTGGTAACAAAAGGAAGACTACAGAAAACATGGGTCCACTGTTGAATGAGGTAGCAGCCCTGGTGACAGTGGACTAAGAAAAGTCAAAGTACTCAATGTATTTTTTGTCTTAGTTACTGCTAAGATTTACCTTCAGGAATAACAGGCATCTGAGCCCACTGTGGAAGGTCTGGTGCAATGATACTCTACCACCCGTTGAGGAGGATCACAGAATGGTTAAGGTTGGAAGGGACCTCTGGAGATCAACTAGTCCACCCTCCCTGCTCAAGCAGGGTCACCTAAAGCATATTGCACAGGATCTTGAATATTCAAGATTCAGGCAGGTCTTGAATATCTCCAGAGAAGTAAACTCCACAGTCTCTCTGGGCAATCTGTTCCACTGCTATATCACCCTCACTACAAAAAGCAAAGAATCAAGTTAGGGAATATTCAGACAAATTCTGTGGATACACACAAGTCCAATTGACCTGATGGGATGAACCCACAAGTTCTGAGGGAGCTGGCTGATGGCACTGTGAGGCCACTCATATTTGCCTTTGAAAGGTCTTGGTGATTGGATTGGTTCCTGAGGACCTTAAGAAAGCAAACAGCACTCTTCAAGAAAGAGAAGCAGCAGCATCCAGGGAACTACAGATTTATGAACCCCTTGATCCCTGGGAAGGTGATAGAGCAAATTCTTCTGGAAAATGTTTTCAGAAATACTAAGGACATGATGCCTGGCAGTCGTCAGCATGGATTTACAAAGGGGAAGCCATGTCTGACCAACCTGATCACCTTCTGTGATAAAATGACTGAATGGGCAAGGGGAGGCCAAGAAACAGTTGTTGGTTATTTTTTGTTTGTCTGTTTTGTCTTTAGCACTGTTTTCTGTAACATCCTCATAGACAAACTACTGAAGTATAGAGTAGGTAAGTGGACAATGAGGTGTACTGAAAACTGCTGGGTTCAGAGGGTTGTGATCAGTGGCATGAAATCCGCCTGGGGCTAGTCACTAGCTGTGTGACTAGGGTCAATGCTGGGTCCAATACTGTTCAACATCTTCATTAATGGCCTGGATTATGTGACCGGCTGCACCTTCAGCAAGTTTGCAGATACAGAAAACTGAGAGGAATAGCTGATACACCAGAGGTTGTACATCAGAAGAGGCTGAGAGGGCTGGGACTGTTTGGCCTGGAGATGTAAAGTTTCAGTGGTAGTCGGACCTTCTAATCAGGTATAATATGGCTCTAATCAAGTGTAAGTAACTGATTAGAAAGAGAGGGTGCTTGAGGGGAAGACAAAACCAGACTCTTCTCGGTGGCCCCAAAGACAAGACAAGAGGTAATGCACAGGAAATTTTGTCTGAACATACGGAAACATTTTTACTGTGAGTATCTGAACACTGGCACCAGTTGCCCAGGGAGCTTGTGGAGTGTCCATCCTTGCAGGTTTTCAAAACCCAGGTGGAAACAGACCTAAGCAAACTGCTCTAGCAGAACTTGCTTTGAGCAGAGTACTGGACGAGATGACTTTCAGAGGTCTCTTCCAGTGACGGTGTGATATAGGCTACAGATGTAAATGAACCTTAGATTGCATTTTGGTAGCAGATTATGGAAATTACTTAGTTACAGCAACAGGTTCAGTCATTTCATCCACCACAGAATGGATTTATTACAGTTTTAATATAAAGACTTCCAGGGATTAAGTTGCTAATGAAACAAGCTGATGAGCAGCTATGCTGATGATGAGGTGAAGATATCATTGACACAAATCAAGTATATTAACACTGAATAGGACAAGTATCTCCTGAATATAGCAATATATACAGAGGTCACATTCACTGCTTCACTCTGAGGAGGAAAGGCTTGAAGCCCAATAACCCTCACATAATTTTTACTGAACAGAGCATATAATCAATATGTGCTACGCTTCTCCTGTCAGACAAGAGACAGTAAGAGTTGGAGGAGAAAGGTAGAGGACTGTCTTCTCCAAAATTATATGTAGATTCCATTTCTTGTTCCCAGGGAGTTTTCTTTCTATAAATCTGGTGATAGCATTTCAGTAACTTGTGTGATAGCTTGGCTTGTTTCTTTTTCAACTGAATTTGGATTTAAATAACTGGATTTATTTGGAAAAGTACCCATTTGTGGCACTGACTTGTAAAAATGTAAAAAAGAGCTTACAAATATGACAACTGCGTGGAAGCAGAAGAAGAAGGGTGCTTTTCCATAAATATTGAGTTATCTCTTTGTAGCTAGCTCAGGACCAATGGAAGTGCTCCTTTCCATTTTGAGGACCAGCCTGGCCTTAAGGAGCACAAAGTCATTTCAGGTCTCCTTCAGTGTGGTTAAATGTGCGCTACTGAATGGTACTATTAGTAGTGATCTCACAGATCCCCTAGGGCTTGTCTCTTTATATGACAAGCACTTCACTTTCACCTGCCTGTCAGCAGTCCATTCATTCTATTTTCTGTAAGCTAGCAAAGGTCTTTAATGAAAAGAGAAATAAATAAACCACAAACATTTCTTCTCTCTCTCTCATTTTTTTTTTTTTTTTACTACATGTATGGTTGACATATTAAAGGTATTTGCCAGGAGAACTCACCAGATGGAGTCTTTTGTCAATTTGGCATCCACTTGCCCTTCGTCATCCAGAAAGAAGTCCAACTGTAGATTTGCATTGTTGTCATGGGCAGAAGAATAGTTGGTAATGAGTCTTGCAGGTATCCCCAGGCACCTCAGAACTGTGGCAAACAGAGAAATGTAATGAGGACAAATATGAGGAGCAAATCCTGTGCTCATGGATGACAGGATAAGTAGAGAGAAATTATTAATAACTGGAATAAAATAGGAAAACTCAGTCAAATCAACCCAAATTATTCCTCCTATCTGCCTTTATATAGAATATTTTAAATATTTTATTTGGCTCCACAATGATGAGCAAAGATAGGTAGTTATACAATCACTATAACTTAAGCACCCAGTTACTAATGGTTTTCAAATAGCCCTGCATACTGACCACTCTGTAGCTTTTCAGGGCAAACCTGGATGCAATGGGTCTACTACATGATCAAATGTGGTATGAAGAAAAATAAGTCTGAGATTCCAAGAAATGCAGAATATATTAGGTCTCCCCGTACCAGTAAGCCAGGAGAATCAGGAGAGACTGTGCTAAAACGAAGATGAATTGAAAATGTCTCCTTGTAGTTGACTTGGAGTTTCCCTGTTTGACATGTGCTATCAGAATGGATCTGGAGAATACAAAGAATAAAGCAGAAACTGATTGCTAACAAGGGGGAAAAGCTGTATTATTTGCAAGTGAAACATCAGAGTCTGAACAAAATGCATTACAGAATTTGTATCGATTGCTAAGTAATAGTATTTTCGAGTACTTTGGAATCAACAGTCCCTTCCCACAGAAGATCTTAAAAGGAGGATCAAAAAAAAAAAAAAAAGCCTCCTACCCCTAAATCTCAGATCATCACAAAGTAGCTGATGACTCTTTTCTCCAGTTGCCACGTGGTAAAGTTGGGGTATTGAAGGAATGAAAGACACGGACTCCTGATGGCTCTTGAACAGGAGACATTTATTGCCACTTTTCACAACTACATATACTTTCCCAATAGCCCCATGTGCTGTCCACGCGCCCAAATCTGTCATACAATTGGTTAGAGACCCTCAGACACGCGCCTCGAGCCAGCCAGCAATTGGCCACTGCCCAAAGCTCATCTTTAACACTGTAGCCAATTTACTTTATCTCGACCTTGCTCAAGTTTTTGTTTCTACCGCTTGTTTCCTCATTATCTCTAATTCAGGGACATGTGAAACAGCGCAAAGCCACCTGCGAATTCCTTTCCCACAGGGTATGTGGAAAAGCTATGGCTATATCTGAAGTACGGCAGTACATCATTAGAATTCTGGTTTGTGGTGCACCCTGGCTGATAGGAACAGACATGGGGCACAGCCTCAAGGAGAAAGTGGGGCTGCAGGGTGACATATCATCTCAACTTGTTCAGATGAAAGATGATTTTCATCCAAAAAAAGTTAGAACCATAGAATCATAGAAAAATTAAGGTTGGAAAAGACCTTAAAGATCATCTGATCCAACCATCCCCCTACCACCAATGTCAACCACTGAACCATGTCCCTACGCACCAGATCCAACCTTTCCTTGAACACCCCCAAGGACAGTGACTCCACCACCTCCCTGGGCAACCCATCCCAATGCCTGACCACTCTTCTGAGAAGAAATGTCTCCTAATTGTTTTAATTGTTGAAGAGAGTGCTCTTTGTTCAATTCTTTGTTTTAATCGTTGAAGAGTAGGGGCATGACGTTTCCATTTTTCCACTCACTAGGGACATCGCCTGAATGCCAGGACTTTTCAACTATGATGGAGAGAGGCTTGGCAACTCCATCAGCCAGTTCCCTCAGGACCCTAGGATTCATGTCATCAGGACCCATAGACCTGTACCTGTTTAGATTCATCAGGTGGTCTTGAGCCTGCTCTTCATTTACAGTGGGTGGGACTTTGATCCCCCAGCCTTCATCCACATACAGGTTCAGGGAAATGAAAGACTTGGGAAGCCCATATACCAGGGCAGACGGAGGCAAAGAAGTTGCTGAGTGCCTCAGCCTTCTCCATGTCTGTCGTTACAAATTACTCAGATATAGAAACTCACTCCTAATATAAGAAATTAGCCACCTATAATTGTTTACACACTACTATTTTCACCCCCCAGTCTATTTTCACAAATGTTAAAGGTGCATGGTGGCCCTTGGGGACTCCTCCTGTCACCCCAACGCAGCAGCCCGAAGGGAGCTGGGTCCTCTCTTGTGCTCTTCCTCAAGGCTCTGTGCAGAAGGGATGCCACCTCTTGCACAAGGGCTAGGGGATGGGAAAGAAGCACTCATGCAACCCCTGAGAATCGGCAACAGAGTTCTTTATTGCCGGGACATTTTGCAGGTGAGCCTGCAGGATGTCCGTGGTGTTTGCTGGCTCCAAGCTAATGCTTGGGATGGAGCCTGAGTGACAACGAGTAGGGAGCTTGCCGGCCCCTGCTGCGATGAGGTTGGTGTGCTCTGATGGCACAGAGCAAAGACATTCTGTGGTAGTCCCAGGTCTGATCTGGCAGAGGTGGATCCACTTCCATCGGTTCCTCCACCTCTTCTTGTGGACCCAGCTCCATGGGCTCCGTGGTGTTTGGCAGAAGGACAAGCCAGTCCTTGCCCAGGACTGCCCAAAGGGGATGCCTTCCATCTGGAATGTTTTCAGGCCAGGATGCCAAACCAGGGGGTCATCCAGTTCCTCGTTTATGTCCCATGCCACTGTCCAGTTCTTTTCCATGCATGGATTCAACACTGCCATCTGTTTTATGGCCATAGCTGGGTCCCATGCTGCGTTCCAGACGATAGGCACACCTCTGCTCCCCATGGCTGTCTGCCTGACACTCCTGCCTTCGCTCCACACCACCACTGCACCAATGGTTAGGCCCAGGCCCCCTGCCGCTGTGTGTTTGAGGGGCCAGCCTGTTCCCTGCGTCGCTGCGGTGCCAATGATATCGCTTATATGTGTCTGTGGGCTGGGTGCCACAGGTCCCTCGGGCACTGGTGTCTTTTGTGCCGCAGGCGCTTTCCCTCTGCCCATGACACTTCTCGTTAGCTGCCTTCCTTCTCAGTGCTTCCTCGGACTGCATCGCTGTCCTCACACTGAGGAGGGCTGCCGCTCATCTTACTCCTTCTAGCCTTCTTCCTGCCCCATACGCTAACTCTCAGAGGACCCAGTAGCTAAGCAAGTGTTGGGCCAGCTGCAGGGGTCCTGTTTTATAGGGCCTGGGGCAAAGGCGGGGCAGTGGTGGCCACTGTGACCTCAGCAAGCCTCTGTGATGGAGTGGCCCACGTGTAGCCAAAGGCAGCTGTGTTGGGAGCAGCCTGGAAGATGCCCTCACATGGAAGAAGAAGTAGGATTGGGGGGCTGAGGGCCCCTTTTCTGGGGCTGGCTCTTTGGATTATCTCTGTGCCCTGCAGTACACCCTTTTATAAACCAAATGCTTGATTCATTGGGGGGGTTTGGATCTTCAGCAGAGAGCAGGGTCCTCTGGTGGGAGTCATTAAATATTCCTCAACCTCTCAGTAACACAACAGCATTGAAATGAGTAAGAGGAAGGAGACTGAAGTGCTAAATGGGAGAAACTTTTGTTTTGCTTTAGCAAAACCAGAAACAGCAGTCAGGGTGTCTGATCAGCAGCCTTGTGCCCTCATCAGGAGAGATCAAGCAAGCAGGGTTGGTCTTGTGTCCTAGCCTGCCAGGGCAACAAGAGCCACAGTGAAACACCCACCTGGATTTTGTTTTAAGTGGGAGCAAAAGGGGCAGGATAATGAGAAACTAAAAACTTCTCTCCCTTCAACTGGATATCAGAATGTGACTGAACTCGTCCTGCAGAGCACCTCCACCTTGATCAGCCAAGAAACTTGTTTTCTGATTTAGGAGCCAACATGGTTCTGCAGAAAACAGAGGTGGGTTTTGTTTGTTTGTTTGTTTTTTCAAAAGGAAAACATTTAGGTTGAAAATCTTATTTTAAAATATTTCCAATGATGCAGTGTTGAACAACCCTTTCTGCTACTGCTTGGTTTTGTATATTCATTAGTGTCACTACCGTGACTCTCCATACAGAGCAGCACTGCACATTCATTTCAAGTTACTGGATGACAAATTACCTGGATGCATCCAATACCATATGTACCTATTGATTAAACTTAATTCAAGTGTCCTCCCAGGCTTCCACCACATGAGCCATCAGGGCTCACTGAAAATAATTCGTCTGACAATTTCAAGATTAATGACCATTTTTCAGAATGTTTTAGCATTTTTAACAGAAGACTATCCAGAGTGTAAGATATAGTAACCTTGGAAAGCTGGACTGATCACAACGATAAAACACTGGCAGCTGAGAATGACTTAAAACACAACTTGGAACAATACTTTAAGTTCAACATGCTTGTTCAAGCCTTTGCTGTCCTCTCTGTGGAGTGTTCAGTAGCTGGACATGTAAATGGCTATATATCAGACGAGCCACTGGACATTGTTTTAATTTCATAACGCTCACCAAACTTTATACATCTACAAGCCTTACAGTACAAATCCCAGATCTCTGACTTGACTAAATTAGCCAGCAGACTGATCCTAATTTTGCCCCAGATAGATATGCCTCTTCATTTAATACAGTAGGCTCCAGGCCTCTGTGGCATTGCCCCAGTTTCACAGTGGCCTACAAGCAAATACTGTGAAGCAGTGATTCACGACCAGTGCAGGGAGAAAGTCTGAGAACCCATACGTGTGTTTGTGATCTAGAAAAAAGCCAGAAGAGGCACTGGCAGAGAAGAGAAAGTAGCCTGTGGAAGTCACTATGATGAACTGCATCTATAAGAAACATTTGTAAGGGCCTTTTCTGAACTCATTGTGTTGTGCAGAGACTCAGGAGTATCAAGGGCAGACCGTATGACCTCAGGCAATAAAGGAAGTAGACATCTCTCAGGTTCTGTGGATGTGCATGATTGCTGACTTTCCCATGGCACCAGAAATAAAATGAATTATTTCATGTGTCAAAGGATAGAGCACCTGCCAGAGCCTCCCCAAAATAAAGCATGAACCTCTCTAGATATATGAAAGAAAAGCAGAGAAACCTGAAACTTGAAATTCTCCTATAGCTGTAAGAAGCGTGTGCCAGCAGAAGGCTGGGTTGTTGGAACAGAGCTTTATTTCTGAGGTCCTTACTGTTTTGAAAAGCTCTTGAACTACCCAAGGTAACTGAGTTATGAAATTCTGTTAACCAGACTGGAGGAAAATTATGCACTGAATGAAATACACGCATGAGGGACAGGTAAAAATAAAATGAAAACACAGAGACACTCAGGGCTGCTTGAGGGTGAAGAGCCAGTCTTGTAACATGTTAATTATGTAATTTTCACATTTGCTGCAAAAGATGGGTCATTAACATCTTTCATTTTTGTTAGAAGAATAATGTAAAGAAAAGTACAATGCTACTCCTGGGGTTAGCAACATGTGGCAATGTTGAGAGAGATGAAAAGGGGAAAGGTTTCATGGAGAGTTTTTCTGCAATTTCCTCTTCACATCTTAAATACAAGAAGCAAAGCTTAGATCTTCAGCTGTAGCTGAAAAGTACTTGATGCAAAGTAGAGCCCAAGCCTGCAAAAATACCCATTGTGTCCCCCTGGTCCTAGGCTGATCTGGTCCCTACTCCAGTTTGATACTTATATGCATGAGCTGTAGGTGCCTGTAGGGGAGATCCTCCAGGCTTAAGCCGGACTCTCACTTTTAGTTTCTCTTCAACTTCTACTGGCTGGTGCCATGAGCACAAGAACTATGTGACTGGCTCTATATTGGCAAAGGACGCTTGACGCAAGCATTGTTTCCAATGTCTGGTCCCAATTATCCACATAAAGTGCATCTTTTACACTACCAGCATCTTTCTTGACCACTATTACACTCCAATGTGTTCCAGTGTTTTAGGAGTTTTCACTTGGGATGATGCTGTTAGCAAGTGCTAGACAGAAAAAAAAAAAAAGGGACCACTCCACCAATGCTTTCCCTACATGGTTTTCAAATCTGAAATGTCTCTTTTGCTGAAACATTGGAAAAGGCTTGCTCTAGTTTGAGCAAGTGTGTTAAGACTTAACCTTGTAACGCTAGACAATTCATAAACCAGGACAACATTTTCCTGATAACTCTGGCTTACAAATTCCATAGAAAGTATTAATCGTGCTCAGTAAATAGGTGCTATGACACTGCACCTGTCTTACTAGGAACAGTTCTTGACAAGTAAGTTTTTAACCCTTCTGAAGTAGATATGCCATAACATACCCCATACCAGGTAATAGCTTCATGCTGCAGATTTAGATAACAAGCCTCTCTGTTCATCTCTGATTTCCTAACATAAATGGGGAGCATGCCAAAAGACGACCTTTCTCTCTCCCAAACTTACCCTCTGTGACTCAATGAATACATTTTACTGTACAAGTAAATAGTTAATATATCATTGTGAAAGTGCAGCCAAACTGAAGGAAATGCCAGGTATTTATGTAAAGTGCGTCTATCTTAGCCATGTATTTTCAAGTATCTCTATTATTTACTCCTGCACATCACAGAGCCACAAAGTATTTTAGCTAGTTTAACCTAAAAGCTCATGCTGCTATGTAAGAATTGCATAGCAGTGTGCAGCTTTTCTCACTGATACTTACATGTGTTGAAGACACCAGCAAAGACCCAGCACTGGCCATATCGCACTGGCTGCTTAGAACTGTAATATTCCAAGAGGATGTCCACACTTCCTGTCCAGGCGGAAGGTGCAACCCCGTAAGTGTAGGTATTGTCCCAGGATCCAGCAATAACACCATTATCATCCCTGGAATTGATCTAAAGATAGAGAAAATGAATGTTAGGGACGACAGATACTGAACAATAAAGAGCTCTTTAAACCACCAGCTTTGTCTAAAGATAGGATGTGAGAGACTGAATATAGCTGAGTTTAGTCTAGAAATAAGACAGAAATGTTTAATTATGAAGGTAGGAAATGAACAGAACAATCTTGCTAAGGGCTGTGGTAGATTCTCCATCACCAAACAATTTTGAATCAAGGTCAGACACTTAAAAGTCACAGTGAAATTAAATCACCACAACGAGTATCCATGTTGCTAATTTAGTAAGTTTTATTAACATTAAACATGCTCACTGCTATGTATTTTTAGTAACACAATCAGTTACAAACTGCTAAAGAAGCCTCAGAAATATCAAGCTGGATTCTTTCCTAAAATCATCTGTTTTTCTGTCCACATCAGCCCAGGTATTTTAATAAAATCACTTCCAACTCACAGTGGATTGGGAGGAGAATCAGTCCACTGTTATTTTTAGAGTGGAAACTAATTCCTTCGGTCCAGCACACATGAAAACAAGAAGGAATTTGCTGTGTAGGTTTTCTGTTGGTAAGATTACACAAAAGTGTGGAGTTCTGCTGACTAATGGCTATACTGATAGACATTAACGAGCAATACATTTCCTAGCTGCAATTTAAACCAAACCAGTTGAAGCTGTGCAAAAAGCTCATTTGCTCTGTACCTTTTAATTATGTTAATGTGGAACAGCTACATGCCAGCCAAATAAATCACAATTCTCATTTAAAAGCTTTTGGCTGGATTAACTACTGTTTTATAATTAGAAAATCGACTTCCTGTGAACCTTAGAACTGAATGAATATAAGTATTCAGAGTCATAACCAAAGGGTTAAGGGGTTGTGCCCATCTCAGTGTTGTGGGAAACATGCCAGGAAAAGAGGCACTTCAAGGACAGGACAGTGTTTTGATCTTTAGGCTCTCTTCTGGCTGCAAAGAGAGGAAGAAAGGGGTAACTCTGCTTGCTCTGCAACTTCAGCAAGCCTCAGAAGGATCCCAGCATGGGGGCACGTCCCTAGATAAGCTCAGCTCTAAAATGCCACATCTTGAGCAAGAATGAGGGTAAGGAACACAGGTGGGACTTCAGCACCTCTTAGCCACTTCTTACTGAGGTCCAGAATTCAGATGGCCAAAACTCCCACCAGCTATAGCCTAATCCTGCAGATACCTGAACTCCACTTACTCCTGGAATTCCAATAGGAAACTTCTCCACCTACTTAAAGTGGCTGAGTAGCTCAAAACCTAAGTAGTATTGAAGACCCCTTTGGGTTCATAAACATTGTGGTCTTCTGCCCAGAGGACTTCCAGGGTCTCTGCATAATGGACCTTTTGCATCTACTAGCCCAGTGGTTAATGCAGCAATCCAGGTTGCATTAATCCATTCTTACTTCTGTCTCAAGAGGCCTGAAACTACATTTCTAGTATCTATCGTGAAAGAAATAACCAGGCTAAAAGACAAAGAGAAGTGACGGTGCTCTCAATCTTTCTTGCTGAAGCTATTCTACTTAACTTTGTGTTATGCAAAAATCAGGATGTGGCATTAACTGAGAGGGTGGACATCCCATTTCAATTCATATTGCAAAATGCTGTAATAAGTGGGTTAAAGGATCATTCATCTTCAGTGACCATGTTTTGTGGAGACACTACTTTAGCAGCTGGCCTGGGAGAACATCTAACAATACTGGCTCAGTTACCAGCTTATTATTCTGGGAAGCAGAAGGCATCAGTTCAGACCTCCAGAAGGCAGAGGCAAAAACTCAGCCTTTGCTTTTCACATCCTGGTTGAGTTGAGACACCCACCACTGCAGATAGTGTTGGAGTCCATATAAAGTCTCTCAATTCCTCATCTCAAATTCTATCCAGTATGCTGCCTCACCATCCACGGAAGAAATACCTTTCTCAGTTATTTCAGCTACCAGAAAATGAGTGCAGTGCCACAAGAAATGCTAGCATGCCTGAAAGTGCAATGCCTAAAAGTGGCTTTCTCTCCAGCGAGGTACCACTCTCAGGAAAAAGACAATGAACTGACATAAATATTTCACCTTTAGTGGAGTGAAATAAAATGCCAGACCCAGAGGTCAGGATGGAGGATTGATCTGACACCTGTCAGAGTGAGTACATGAGGGCACAAGGGCCAGTTAAACCAGCCTGGCTTTGATTAAAGAGTCACTTCTGACACTTCTTGGGCATCTATTGCATACCACTGCAGAAGCAACACGGCAGATTTTGATTGGGTTTCCACGCCCAGACAGCTCCAGTTCTGCCTTGTCCATCAGGAAAAGGCATGCATCCAGAATGTTTTCTTCAAACTAGATGAAAGGAAAGATAAAGAGAAACAGAGGAAAAGTTGAGTCACTTTTATTCTGGAAAGCCAACACAAGGCTATTTTTCATTATTATAATAGCTGATCAGTTTCAAAATTATCTGGTCAGGTCAAAGTTCTGTGTTTAAAAATACAAGTTTTCTTCTGGAATAATTGTCCATGTACAGCAAAAAATGTGAGATGCTTTAAGGGAAAAGAGTGTGCCATTTTCAATTCAATCTCAGTCTGGTTTCTAGAAGGTTAAAATGACAACATAGCCTTTCTGACAGGACATAAAATTTTAAGTGCTAACAAGTATATAATAGCAAGGTATTATTATAATAACTACAAGAAGCTAGTCTGCTTGCTAAGGACTCCATGTCCTTCACAGATTCCAGACCTGTTAATTTCAGGACTTCTCTGACATAGCCAGTACAATGCTGAGAAGCTGACCAATAAACTGTTTGCCAAAGTTAATTTGAAAACACTTAAATTTTAAACTAAGATACTAAATATGTTTAAAATTATCAAGCCAAAAGCTGATTACATTGATTAATCCCGGTCTATGGAACTTAGATATCAAAAATACCAAGTGACCTAAAGTAGTCTTCTTCAAAAATAGAGTAGAAAGGTACAGTTTCTTCGATCCAGCATGAACAAGCATGGGAATGAATTGAGGGCAGAGGTGCCTAAAGAGACCAGAAACCATTTTTCACAGAACTTGCCCTGTGATATATTTCATTTTTCTTAGGAGAAACTGCATAGCAAAGGAAAATACCTCTGTCCCCCAGAAAATGGTAGGGGACAGGGAAACATACATTATTAAAAAAAAAAAAAAGTCTTCCAGATTCACTGAAAACACAATATTATATTAGCATTCAAGGCTGTAAGAGAAACTCCACTCAGCTCGTCCCCTTGCCATGTTTGGCTTTATGTTCTACGTTTGCATCCTTAGGGATGTGGTTCATGCAAACAGGATTTTTGCTCTTGGGCTGAGCTGCAACTATAACTGCAACTGTCTCCAGCTTGGCTTAAGGTTCCTCAGAAGATGAGGGTGATCTGAGTTGTGCCTCCTGCCAAAAGCAATCAAATGCCCAGGCCAAGCTGCTGCCTTGGAAACCCTGGGAGAGGCAGAGGAGGAGGAAGCATGAGGCCAGAGAGCTGAAAAGAAAGCCCGGAAGAAATAAGACTGCTGTCAGTGCTGCAGAAAAGATGGGATGGATGGGGGTGCCATCCTGGAGAGCCCATGCACCCTTTGGCCTCTCTCTTATAGACAGCAGCTCAGCAGCTGAGCTCTGGCATAAGCAAAAAACAAAACAAAACAAAAACAAAACAAAACTAAACTAAAACAGGGGCATCTCTATGCCTCTGTGTGAAGGAAGAAGCACCTTAATCACTCTCAGCCATCTCCTGCCCAAGAGAAGTCCTCTTCTTTTTTTGCCTACCTCTCTCTCATTGTTCTACAAACTGCCGCAGTATGGATCCTTTTCAGCAAAAATCCTCCAAGGCAGCACACCTGCCTCCTCATCCTGCTCCTGGACTTTGCTATGCACACTATCACTGAGTTGCTTTGTCTGGAGCAACGTTTGCTGCTAAATAGCACTTGGTAGTCTTAGTGAGCAAAACTGAATTCATGGTGTTCAGGCAAGCAAGGAAACAGGGGGGCAGTGGTTGCCAGGGACCTACTCCTAATATTGTATCATTCCTGGGAGGCTGAATGATTACATAGTAGGCTCTCCATTCTGCTCCAGTGGTATGTGCTGTAAATAGTCAGGTGAATAGCTGTGCTATGGAGACCCTCCTTCCCAAGGAGAATCCTCCCAGCGTAAATGCTGAGCCCTCACAGTGGTCCTTCCTGCTTCAAATTCATTTTTCTTCTGTCCTGGTCCAATGATTTATCACTTCCACCAGGATCAAAAAGGGCTTTCTGCTCTTCAAGTCATCAGCAGTGCCTAAGAGCTGAGTTAAATCAATAAGAAGTTTAGCTTGCAAATTAAATCTCTCTCATATACAGTTTATGAGACACTGTCAATCTTGCCAGCATATACCCAAAGACTAAAGAGGAAAGGAATTGCTAACAGAGTTGTTACCTTCCACCTTGGCATTTATAAAGTTATATAAATGACTGTGAAATAACTGCATTAACAGGGGGAGGGGCACGGGACAAGCTGTAAAGTTGCCTTACAGTAATATACATGCTCCATTACATTATATTGCATCAGTGTAGCATGCAGAGTACCACAACATGGGCTAAAGCCAGTTTCACCATCCTTCACTGTCCAGTGATTTAAAAGCACTAAATCAAACTAAATCAGTCTCCTGCTCTCAATCTTGGCATGAAGATGCTATCTAGAGGGAAGCAGAACAGAAATATAACACTTGTAAGGCTGAATACCCCTGAAATGTCAGAGGAACCAGAGCAGCGGTAAGCAGCCAGAACAGATCAGCAAACTTGAGCTCGGCATGGGCACATGTCTGCTTACACAAGCAGCAATGGGAATAAACCAAATTCAGGGCAAACAAAGTTTGGCAGAGCCACCTGGAGAAGACTGCAGAAGGAAGACAAGAGGTAGGAAAACACACGGGCAAAGAGGCTCTGCCTACACACAGATTTACATTGCGTTATAAAGCATTGCATTTAGTGAGACTGGTCTTCAGCAGGCCCTCTCTTTTCATGCTAACTGGCTTGTAAGACACAACCTTTAAAACCATTTAAGTCCAAGTAAGAGGGCTGCATCACCTTTTGCACTGGCTGAATTAAGTCCATATTTCCCACAGTTGCTTGTGGCTTGATCTTACCAAATGCACATGACATAAAATTACATTTACTCTATGGGCTACAATGCTGATGTGGCTCAACATGTGGACATGAGCCAGCTCAAGATGGCAATGACAACACAATGCCCACCTGTTTTATTTTACTTTTCTCACTGTGTTTTAACTGTGTTAAAAGATCAATATAGCATCCAACTTCCAACATTTCTCAACTAGAGAGTTCCTATGTGCCTAGATTTCTTCAAAAGCCAAATTTGTCCTGAATCCCCTTTGGGCTTTTCTTAGTGACTGGCAATTTGCACATTCTTAGAAGAAAGGAATCACAGTCATGTTACAAGGAACACTTCCATCCTCATTCATTACAGCCATGTTTCAACTGGTCTGTTGTTTTTTCCTTCCTGGGTCCATTTTTCTTGCCTTTCCTCCTCTGAAGTTGATGTTGCTCATTAAAGACAGCAGCTGGGAGAATTATCTCCCACTAGCAACCCAGTTTTGAACTGCAAGGTCCTTTTTGATTTACAACTGGAGTTAAAGCTTTCAGCTGTCAGTGTTCAAAGCAATTTTTTTTTAGGCTAAGAATCTTACTTTACTATGCACAATTCTATCTGTAGTTTTGTATAAGACCATATACCTTACACCTCTATGACTGTATGGGGCCATACGCTTTTTACTAAGACTGTTGTACAGGGCCATATATCATATATACAAAATGCATATATGTAGGGTATATCCGTAATATAGGACTCACTGCTAGTACTTTTACTCACTCAGAGCTATGCTCTTAGTCTTAACATCCAGGGTTGCTGAAAATGAGGAAGGCACACGTATTTAATGGTGGGGAACTGGTAGGGTAAGATCAGGAACATCATATCCTCCATCTCACTGAGCCAGGAGAATATTTCTCCATTGCTTTCAACTTGAAGATGTCTGTTACTCCTTTATAAAAAATGATGGACTCCAGGAAAACCCTTGGCTCGGCCCCCTTTGATTCACCTGCCACACTCAGCTTTCACGTGGGCCTGGGATAACAAAAGGTGCAGCACAACACAGGGTGGAAGTCAAGCTCTCCAGTTCCAGTTCAACAGTGGAAGGAAAGCACATGACAAAGGGATATGGAACAGCCCTAACCTCCCAGACAGAGCTGCCTCCTAGCAAAATCAAATAAATAATGCAGTTTCTCAAGGGAGGCTGGTGTTTGTGTCAGGAAGGTGCCAGATTTGCAGAATATAAGCACCTCAGGCCAAACCACTATAGGCCATAAATTCAGCATCTTAGGACATAAATCTAGCAGTCGGTTGAAGCTGGCTTCCATCTCCAGCCACTCATTCCCCTTTCTCCCTCCCCTACATATGTAACAGAGTGAATCCCACATCTAGGAACAGAGCAAGCCTGAAAAATAACCCAAGGAAAAAAAAAAAAAAAAGGAAATAAAGGAGCTGCTTGTTCAGCTAGATCAGCTTTCCAGTCTGATTCATTGCATGGCTGCACAAACACTTGCAGGGGGAAGGAAGGGCCAGGAGGGGGCATTTTTGGTCAACTTAAATGCACACCCAGCTTTGGCCTCGGGATCTGGTTCCACATATCTCTCTCAGAAGCACCCTCCGCTTGTGGAATTGCCTCCCCCTTACTTTATTTAAGGATTATTTTTAGCTCAGACAGGATCACTCTTGGATCCTACAAACAATGGTGCTGAGACAACCAAAGGAAAGGTGAAAAGATAGAAGCTTCCTAAGGCAGCGCTTCGGCAGGAAAAAATAAAAAAATTAAAAAAAGATGAAACGCTTAATCAAGGAAACAAGAGATGTAACTTCAAAGAGCTCTCTAGGGCAAGCACACTGTCAACCCATCCAGCTAAAGCTTTGAGGCAGTCTTCAGCTGAGGGGCAGAAAGCAAAGCAAGAAGGTTCCTTTCTTCCAGGCTGCACCAGGGAGGGGCAGCAAAAACTGAATGGATCCGTCAGTGGCATGAAGGAAGTACTTCAATACTTTCTTAATTTTGCTGTTGTGAAAAAACAGGACGTGAGGGGAGCCATGTCCAGTAACTGTCTGTTGGAGTCCCCTTGAGTGACAGTTAGGGTTAGTTTTGCTAATTTTGATGTTGCTGTTGAATGCTTTTTTCCTTTTCTCACACAACAACTTAACTCTTTCATCCCGCAGGGATTTTCAGGCTGACTAGTGATTACAAATAGATTGAGGTAGAACAGGGAAGCAATAAGGGGTTGATGTTATTGAAGGGACATCAACACTGCACACCAGCCAGCCAGGGCTGTGCTTCTCAAAGGCAGCAAAGGGAGAAGTTCTGCACTTGTCAGTGTGGTGAGGAAATTTAAAACTCTGAGATCAAACCCAGAAAATAGGAAACATACGAAAAGCTGACCCCCAAGAAGATGAGAATTACTTCCACCAAGTTGCTAGAACTGAAAGGAAGAGTCAAAAAGGAATGCAATCTCTTGCTAAATAAATAACTAAAAAATCTCCTCTTTTACCAAATCAGTTTGATCTTGAAGTAGCAGTAATGTAGCAGCAGAAATGCTGCTGTGTAGTAAAAGTCTCAGTTAATGATTGTAACTTTCAACAGGCAGCCTCTTAGTATCTGAAATGTGTTCCTAAAACAAGACCTTTAAATATTAGCTATTATAATGTTGCTTTTTTGAATTAGGTATACACCTGCTTCATACAATTTTAAATTTATGCCTCTTGTGTTTCTAAAGTAGAGACCAATAATGCACAACAGATCAAGAGCCCACAGTCTCTGCCACTGTCTGGTGTCAATTAAATTCATTTGCTGTCCTATTGGGAGCAGCCAGAGAAGGTCTAAATAGCTCACCTGACCGTAACTCCAGCTTCTTAATTTTATTTCGTCAATGTCTCCATGGAAAACAATACCAACATCATTCAGGACATATTCTTCCCTTTCCTTCTCGTCATCCAGATACACGGCATCCTCTGCATCAATTTATGCAAAACAAACATTAACACAGCCACTTAGTTTCTATATAGGGCAGATAAAAAATCTTAGCATATAATGCAGTCATATTTGATGAGAAGTGCCCATCGTCCATCAAACAAAGCATCACTTGCTTCAACAGAGTACAAATATAAGGAGATAGTGACCCCAGTTATAAATAGGATAATACAACTTAAAAGCATGCGAGATGCAAAATTGCTGACAACTCTTGCCTGTTTTCTCGAGATCTGCAAAGTATGATTAAAATGTCACATCAAGAATTCTGAGATTACTGTGTACCACTAATTTAAAAGTTCGAGCACCGTAATGCATTTCTGCATCTGTGCAAACAGATCAAAGAACAATTTCAAACCTATTAATGTTAATGGAAAACAGTTCAAGTCAAGAGATCTAAAGAAAAATCTGTAGTGCATTACAAAAATTGGAGTATAGTTTTTATAGCGTATTAACAGAAGGGTGTGATTACTTTTTCCTTACATAAGATATTGACTGCGGTGTGCCTCCCCCATGTAACTTGACTGACCAGCCAGTATGAGGAGAAATCTGAATGTGCAAGTGAAAACTGGAAGCAATTGGAAGAGGTCTTCATTAAAACATAAACAAAGTGTACATCCTGGATTAGTCTTACATCATTCCAAAGTGTATGTGTGGAACCTCATCCTGCAAAGAGTATTCACATCCTTAAATAACCCGTTATTAACATACATAAATTATTGAATTTACGTGAATTACATGAAACTCACAGGTAGGTGAGTTATAGGGATTCTGTGGTGCTGGAACAGTTGAGGATTTCTTTCCTGTGCCAGTGCTAGTATTTTGTGACTAAGAGATACCACTTAACATTTAATGGTCTGGGAATTAATTAATTAGAGGAATTCAGTAATGTTGCACCAGATAGCAAGTTAAAGGGAAGCAATAACCTGCAATAGCATGATACATGCAAATGCACTGACCACTGCCATAGTAGATTTCTTCAGGATCTCACTACAAATTACTATATGATCATTTCACTTTTAAAAGCCTACTGATTTGTTATATTTTGCTGAAATGCAAATCAGATTTGTAATTCCTTCAAAACCTCATCTAAATCTTCTCCACTTGCCATAAAACTGCAATTCAGCTGAAAATCACTAAAATCTGAGCCTTCTGAAAAATCAGTGACAAAACTCACACTGACTTCAGCTAAGTGAAGGGTTTTGCCAGTCTGTACACCTGACGCTGTTGGAATTTTTATTTTATCTGAAGATATATTTATATCCATGTTTCTATACATACAGAAGGGATTACATGTAGATACATAACGTTGTGACCTTTACATTGGTGTGCAAGGAATGATATGGAAGCAGGTGTTAAATGTAGGAAGGTTTTTATGTATTCGAGGAGATCAGTGCTTGCCATTATACTTTCGACAGGGCTGCTGTACAAGCTCTGCAGGCTACATCAAAATCAGAGCAGATGGAAAAGCAGCAGGTTTTATCTGCTTTTCCCTAAGGCAGGCAGGTCTGAGACACTTCATGCAGCAGCATGGTGCTACCCATGTGGCTTCTAAGGGCTGGGTCATAACAAGGGTTGTCTATAAGCCTGGTACTGCCTAAGACCAAGTCAGCCTGCACCCAGGCACAAAGCAGATCACAACTTTACATTGAGAGCCTACCAGGTGACAGAGAGTGTTAAAAAACCTGACAGTGAATCAAAAAAGCTGCAGTCACTAATGCCAGCAGGGGCTTGCATACTTCAGAAACCACGTATCACATGATTTTATTGAGATCCAGCTCCCATCTCTAAATAAATTTTGCACAACATCGTACCGAAAATGTTTTAGATGTTACAGATCACACAGGCTCTGTTTCATTAGGATGGGTCTGCCTGATTTGCTGATTGAGCGATTATATGTATTGACTCCCTGAGCTTTGGGTTTTATTGAAGCACATGTGTACAAACAGTACAAAGGATGCATTTCAAGGAGGCAAACCCACACCTTCTGTACAGTTATGTATTCAGTGGAGTGTGTGCACATGCTTTCCTGACAGCTGTTGTTTTCCTTCAGGGATTATAAATATCAATATTGATCTGGTTGATATCAATTGAGACGCTTATGTTATTTCAAGACCGCATGATCTTTGCTAAATCAGATGAAAATTGATTAACTTCTCTGTCAATTATTTTTAAATATTTGTATTTTTTGATAAAGTAAAAAGGGCCTCTGTTTCACAGAGAAGCCAGCTGCTTTGATTTTTGACAGCTTTCACTACCCTTGAGACTGTTTAGAAGAAAATACGAGGCATTTGTGATTGCTTTGATGCTAAGCGTGCTCTACATAGTACAACTCCTAATGATTTGGTGCAAGTGGAGGCTCACATCTGACAAACAGAAGAATTCCAAGGAAATGTGCTGGGTTTGTTTGTTCTTTTTCTCTAGCAGTTTAAGGCTTTTCTACTCACTTTTTATCCTGGGAAATTACTAAGACACCAGCAGTGATACAAAGAAGCAAACTAGCTTGTATGCTTCTCTGTTTGAAGATGGATAAGGTGAAAATACACTTCACATGAAGTCTGCAGGTGAGGTATCCCACAGAACATGGGCTCCCTGTGAAAAGTGTAAGAAGTGCAGAGAAGCCCTGTCCCTTTGGGAAAGTGAATGGGCATGGGAGGCTCCTGCCCAGTACCAGGGGACCTTGGGAACCCCTGCCCCAGCACAGCAACCAGCTGGAGTTGGAAATGACATTTCTTCCCCTACACAGTGACCACTGAGCACAGCAGCACAGCAGATGCGTGGAGGTGGAGGCTTGCCCTCAGCACCCAGCCTCCCTTCATCGTGGGAACTTGGAAAGACTCTTGCTGGGAGGAGTACAGTGCTGTGGCAAACACAGCAATTCAAGAGCTAAAAACAGATATCTACAAAATCCACTTCACTCAGAACCAAGTTCAGTGTGCTGCCCTGCAACTGCCAGTGCTTGCCTACATGGATGTAGCAGAGATATGAAGTTCTTTGTGAATTTTAGTCATATGGAATCTATGATACAAGACGTAAAACTTAAGATATGGCTACAAACATCAGAAAATGTTAACTTGGCCAAATTTGGATGCCATATAACACAGGAGAGGAGACCAAAGTCAACCGCATGTTACTAATCCTCAAACTGTATTAGAACGCTTGAAGGACATGAGCAGAAGAAATGTGCAACTGAGTCACTAAAGATGCAATATATTTAATTGATCATATCTAAAACACTTTGCAGAAAACTTGGGTGAATGAAATGCATACCCTCAGCCCATGGAGTCTGCAAGTTTCAGATACCCTAGGCATCTCCACCTGTGAGAGCCACAAGAGGCCATGCAAGGTCTTTTCTTGATAGGCACTGAGTGTTCCAAAAGCAGAAAGTCACTGGGCTCAGCACCTCCTTGGAAAGAGCTCACAGATCAAAGGAGCCATTCTCTGCTTTCATGTAGTCTGATATTGCTAAGAGTGAAGTTAAACTCCAAGAAGTTATCCTTAATGACTTACCTTTTGTATCTCCTATTTCAGAACTGAAGAGGGCTCTGCATGCCCAAAAGCATATCTTTTTTTCCCAGCTACCTCAGCTGGCTGAAGAGAGAATACTGCCTCTCTTCACAGGCTTTACCTTGCTTATTAACTAGTGCAATTTTCACCTGAGCATCTGAAATCTCAGTCCACCTGCTTGCTGAATTCCCAAATGTTTGGGGTTGATGTATATCATTTTCCAGGATCAGGCCCCACATCTGCATCCGTATTCTTAGTGATGAGCCTTAAATGTAGCTAAGGGGATTAAACCATATGAAAGCCTCTGATGATTTTGGAAGCAAAATACAGAAGCTACTCTGTAGCTTGACTGGTAAAGTATGCTGACTTGTTCTGAAACAGCAGAAAAAAAAAAATGCATCCCTGTCTGGGAAAATATGTCAAAACTGAACTACAGTGAAAAAAGAAGTAATAAGGGCACAAATGCCTATGACTTAAAGAAAAGCTCATACAGACACATTGATGTTTCTCTAAAATGATGAGTCGGAGAGCTGTGCTAGACACTGATGGAGCCTGTACTCTGCTCCCTGCGATAATAATCCCCATTCGTTCCTGGCATCAGCCTTCTCTCTTTTTAATGAGGCTTTTCGCTCAGACTCTTCTGCTTAGCTATTAACCCAGCAAACAAGTCTAGGAGATTTTCAAACTATTGTTTTCTGTGCACTTTAACTGCCTGAGGTTTTATACCCTTTTGTCATTCCACTGCACAATCTTTCCCAGCCAGGGGACGAAGCATGGAGAAACATTGTCCCTGCTTTTCTAACACAAAGGGAAAAGGCAGGTACAGGAGCCAATTAGTCCAAACTACCTAGGATTGAAAGCAGGGTCAAGAAATGAAAGTAAATCTTCATCCAAATGAAATATGCAGAAAATAAATCCTACAATATCCAGCAAGGGCCAGGACTTGAAGGCACACTTGGACATGTAAGCTGGGACGAGGACGAAGGCATGATCCTCTGGGGGTGACCCTCACAGCAGGCTCTTGCTGCCCAGAGACTCTCCTTTGCTTTCTTGCACCAGAGCTTCTCTGTCAGCCTTGCCAACAGCTGCTGCTGCATGTCCTAAGCTCAACAGGTTTGCTCACATGCTTTGGTTTTCATCTTGCTGGCTTTTGGCCCCATTCAGCTTAGGTATGAGGGAAGGAGTGCACAGAGAGCAAAGGTCATGTGCTGTGGGTACACAGAGATGGGGGAAGAAGGTGTGAAGGGGGTATTGATTTTCCCCTTCTTACTCCTTGCCTGGCACCTTGAACCAGCCTGTGTGGTCCCCATCACACCACGGTGGGGCAGCGAAGCCCCCCTTATCACATTCTCTCCACTTTATGGCTGCATGCAACCCTAGCTGGCTGTATGCGAGTCATGAGGCAACTTGAGGAAACATAAGAAGATTTTTCTGTGGGGCTTATCCCTTTCTAAAGAGGTGCTGAGCCACTACATAGTCACCTTGCTGGCTAACACAGTGGTTGTTGGGACAACAGAACTAAAACCAAGGGATGCTTTACTTTAGTGTGGAGAATCACACCTCCCTAGCTGGAGCTGTGACAGGCTGATGATGCCTTTACAAACCTTGAGCAGCTTGGTCACCAGTGGGTCACCAGTGGGTTGCATTTGCTCACTCACCTTTGACTCCTTCTGTAACCCACTCTCTCTCCTCCCAGAATAAATTCTGACCATGCTTCTCTAAGGCACCTACCTCTATGCTGCATTCAAAAGTCCCTCATGGTGTCGTGGGGCCTTAGGCCCTGCCCTTCCCTCCTGTTCCCGCTTAACTAACTCTGCTTTACTCAGCATTAACATATATCTTCCTAAATAATGCATAAGCTAATCATTGCTTATATTCCCTTGGACCAGGGGCAAGTAATGAACTCAGCACAAATCATTCTAGATACTGACAGTAGTGCGGCTGAATAATGGGCTCCATTAATAATGCTAAACTTACTCGTCACACAGTAAGACAGCCCTTGTTTGGCATGGGATTATTTGATAAAAATACTCTGGTAAAAACATTGAAGGATGAAGGAAGGATGGCAGGAGGATATTAAAGTTAGCTGGTGACCTAAATATATAGCAATATATGCGGCAGACTTGGCGCCTTACAAGCATCAGAAGCTGAGGCACAGTGCTACAGCCTGTCAGAAGGCTGGTGAGCCAAACTTCACCAGTCCTCTTTGCTTTCTCTTTAAAAAGATGTGCTGAGTTCATTGGGTAAAGTGCAATTCTGTCAGCAGAAGGGCTGATTTTACCTGCGATCCAGGGAGATTAGAGGAAAAAATAAATTCTTTAACTCATTGGATTATAAAAAGAAAAAGAAAAGGCTCATTCGCAAAATATTCTGTTCCTTTCAGGGGACAGGGTTGCTGGTAAATAGTCACCACTAAGGGGAAGTTATAAGGTCAAATTTTGCGTAACAGCAAGGTGCCACCAGTCATGCTGCAGCAGACTGAGCGCATCCAACCTGTGCAGGAGCAGCAACTCCCACTGAGTTTCTGTGGGCTTTTAGGCAACCAGCAATGTAACTCAACAGTTGAGTATGGGACACTGCCACATCCTGCCCCGTGCCAAATTCTGGAAAAAAACATGTCTGTATTGACTTGTCATTTTAAGGCACACAAAGGCAGGCAGAAAGCTCACACTGATGCTTATTGAAGTCAGAGCAATGCCTTGGGGTGTGTTTACTATGAGAAATGCTACTTACCTGGGTGAAAACAGACTTAGCCTCATAAAACTATAGAGCTACCCCCACGCCTGCATGACTTGCCTCTTGGCAGAGTTATGTAAACTTAACTGTACCCTTTCCAGATCCAAACTGCCCGGTCTCCAACAACCTTGGCTGCAAGTTCCCCTTACCCGGACCACCCCCTCCCACAAACCAATGAGCCTGGTGGCAGAAAGTGTGAATCTTTGACACTGACAAGATACTTACGTTGGCACCACGGGTTGAATAGTATGTAAGTGTCAGTTGCCGAGTTTCTGTGAGTCCGGATGATGCCAAAGGGAGTCCAGATAGCAACATACAGGCGAAATTTCCCAACAATGCAGGTGGCAGAGGACATGATGGACAGGCGAATGGAATTGTTCTCCTTGTGGATAATCTTGGCTCCCCACTCCCCAGGCTTCAGCACATCACCTACAAGGATCGGGATGTAGGTGCCTTTGTTTGGCTGTGGGTAGCGACCTGGAGAGACAGGGGGTTAACTCCATGAAATGGTCACCTTGGGAAACAAAGACACTCTCAAAACAACAGTCCTCTGCCCCTTTGTCTATTTTCAGCAGAGACGGCAAATGTTAGTGCGCAGAGACCACCTATCTCCCTTAGAGCTTGACACAGTGCCTGGTCACTTGTGTCGCTGCCACCCGAGCACACACACCACCTCCCAACAGGCAACTTATGCAGGCACCCCCTCCCATCTCGCTCCAGAAAGCTTCAGTTTTGCTGGCTTGGGCACTGCCAGGAGTGTACCTGTAGCAGCAAGAGCAGGGGCTGTCCCAGGCTTTCCTGGCTCAAAACTGTTTATCCTAGCACAGTGAGCTGTACTCCAGCCTTGGAGTTAGCTATGTCATTGGTAAGCATGAATAAGAGTTCCTTCCAAAGTTCAGATGCACCCATCACCCTCTTTGCTAACATGCAAGTGCCTACTGGGGCACAGATGTTGGCTTTGGGGCTCTGTAGCAGAGCAGAGCCTTGCTTTTCTCACTGCACCACAGCACCAACAAGCAGAGGCTCTTTCACACATACCCATGCAGATGAGGCAGAGGAAACACAAGTCTGTCTGCCAGTGGATACCCAATGCTCAGTTCTTGCAAGCACCTCTTGGATGCAGTGGGAACTGATTCTGGATACCCAGAGTATGGATGAATGCATCTAGGCTGGATAGCCAAATTTTCTCTGCAAGCAATGGACCCCAAAGCACGACACACCTCCAAAGTACTGTGCATGATGTTCTGCCTCGTATAAAAACAAATCATGCCCCAGAGAAGATTATTTTACTTGCCGAGTATAAAAAGCATCTAGATGGATAAACTATGTGCAAACATGTACACTGCCAGAATTCAAGTTAGGTGGGAAGGATTACACCCCTTGAGCTGGAGGCAGAGCCAAATTATATCTGGAATCCAACCAGTGGTGTAGACAAAAAAGATACTTATGAGAAGACTGAATTCCTTATATCATTCTCAAATCTATTCTTCTTTTCAGATTTTAGGCTTAAAGTTATACTCTCATTCACAGATAAAGTAACAAAAAGCACGAAAGCAGAGAGACAGACTTCTCTATTTTTCCTAAGTATTATTTAAGAGCTTCAAAATTAAATGCAAAGGGGCTTTGATTTTCTTGTTTGCTTACTGTTACACAGTTGATGTAGAGATAAATCCAGATCTGAACACTGCTACATTTTGGGAAAGGGCAACTCCAGCTTTGAATTTGAAGCTTATGAGCTGCCATGAACTCTGTTTCTAAGAAATCTGGGCCTACTGCACTTCATCCAAAATATTATTCAGTACACATAAACTTCCATTTTGCAGATTTTCAGTACAAATAAATAGCCCAGTTTCCCTGAAGGCCAGGGATGCTGTAACCCATGAAACCCACTCAGATCAGTGAGGGATGCAACAGAGGGAAGAGACCTACAGAAGAAAGAAGGAGTAGAATAAGAGAGCAAAATCAATAGAAAGCACTAGAAAATAAAGCACAGGACACTTCAAAAATCAGCCATCAAAGGAAAGACAGTCTAGAGGGAAGAGCCTACAGAGGTAACAGAGATGAGAGTCTTGTGTCTGCTAACAATTGTGATCTGAGAGCTGAGCACATTCTTGTTCTTTGTAGTGGAACTGGGTATGACCCAACTTGCCTCTGCAGTTGATGTTTTGCTTCTAGATTTGACATAACCGTTGTTGTTTTTCTTTTAATTTATTTTTTTATAAGCAGTCCACTCTAACAAAGCTGCAGAGCAAACCAAGTAATTGAACCGACGCCCTCTAAAACCATTAACAAGTGTACTTTTTAAAACACCTTCTTTTCCTCTTTCAGATAGGTGGGAGGGAGGGAGAGATCACTATTTCAGCATGTTTAGGAAATGACACTGTCAGCCTCTGTCCCTACTGGGGACAGAAGGAGGTGTGCTGTAGCAGGGGCTCCACACCAACACATCATGTCCCACGTGTGCTGGTAATGGGGAAGCTGCAGAATCTCTCCCCAGTAAATTTGCCCATAGGAACCAGACAGGATCCCAAAGGGGCCATGAGGCCTTTGCAATGCATCTTTCTGGAAACCTCCTCACCTGCGCTTCACAGGTGGCTTCGCAAGGTACCAAGCCTCTGGTATCCTCACTTTTCTGAAGCCCCTACATGAAAAACCCCACTTACTCTTCAAAACAGCAATGGTCCCTCTCTTATGCAAAGCTACAAGACACCCTTATCTATCTGCTGCTTGGCAAGGGAGCACCTGTAGCTGCTGCTGAGGAGTATGCAATATCCTTTCAGCCCAGCATCCATGCATGCACCCCACAGCTGCACCCCTGCAGTAAGAGAGGCCACTGCACTGTCCTGCATGAGAAGGTGCTCTGGGATATTGCCTGCAATCCTAGCAGGGATGCCAGGGAAGGGATATCCTAGAAGTCAGGATGATTTGCAGGTGTTATAAACAGTATATACAAGCAAATATTATTTGCTGCTGGCAGGCAGGGTTTGTGTGCTTGCTAAGAGTTGCATAAAGCCTGAAGCCAGGAGGAAGGCTGGGAACATGGGCAGAGCCCTCAAGAGCACAGTGAACAATTTCCAACATTTTCTTTGAGGAGAAGACAGCTTCTCTCATCTTCTGAAATGAATACCAAAATGCAAATGGAAGAGCAAGGCAATTGTTACTTCTGAAAGGAGCTTGTAGAGCTGATTTGTAATCACACATCTAGACACCTGACAGCACCAGCCACACTAGTCTCATATACACACATCTGTTGTCTTGATACTAGAGCACTATGAAGTTGAGTATCTTTGGCATTACATGCCAAGGTTGCTGGCAAAAACATCCCTGTGTAGGTTTAGTACTATGTTTATCAACACTGTAGGGAAGTTGTCTCAAGATGACTTGGCCATTGGAATCTATCTACATCTTGAGCACACATTTCTGGCTGCAATGTAAAAGAAGGGCCAACTTTGGCTCATAGCTGGGATATCTTTGATGTCAGCCCTTTCACAGAACGGATAATGTGTAGTGGTGATTCCACTATCTGGTTAAGAGTGTCTAAGGAATGAGATTCAATGATATCCAAATACTCATTACCAAAAGCCTGTGAACGCCTGGCAGAGTACTCCCTGGAGGATCTCGTGCTAACCCAACCCACAGAGAGGCAGGAGGGTGTGTTTGGGTGCATGTCAGGACCGGGAGCCATGTAGTGAGGATAAACTCTTCTTATGCTGACAAGAGGGCGTTTCTGCCAGCAGCATCAGCTGGCTCAGCATTCCTCATGCTCAGATTTGCTCCGGGAGTTGGCAGCCTGTACCACGCTCTGCAGCCAGTACTCCATGGTTGCCTCACTCCCCAATGCTCACATGTGTTTTGGGTGTAGGAGGCCCTGGCCCTCACATGAGGACATTGCACAGCAAATTGTGAAAGATGAAGTTGTTGAATGACACAGTGTCGTTGGGATGTCCCTGTCTCTTCTCTCTAACAGTACACAGAAACGGGAAAACGCAGTCTGAAAATTCAGAAAGCCCAGAGGTTGCTGTACTATTACCATCAGGCATAGTGTGCCTTTTTTATAGGCTCCTTTTGCAGCTTGGAAGATATCCAGTACTGAATGACAGCTGCTGACTGTTCTGCCTTCAAGGCAGGACAGGGCAGCAGAGAATTCACAGTGACCCTCTTTCAGGGGCCTCCAGCTCTCTGCATTTCATTGCAGAGGTAGGTACTGAGCCATGTTACTGCCAGAAACCTGTTCTGCTTTTACAGAAAGCTCCTTTTTACAGAAGCTTTAATGATACAAACATATCAACTTCTCTTGCTGCACAGTTCACAGGCCTTTGGTCCTTCTTTCCTCCTTTCTTATCCCACCTTGGTTCCTGTAGCTGTCCAAGCTTGGCTCCTAAAGCTCCTACTCACTTCAGTCGCAGCTCAGCTCTGCTCTGCACCTCCTGGGGTTTCCAGGCATGCAGGAAAAGAGGAGCAGAATAGCTGCTATCACTACTGAAGGAGCACTGGTCTCTCTCAGTGCTGCATCACCAGGCTTTAAAAGTAAATAAGCATGTGAGCAAAGGTCTGTATGGTGAAATGCACTATGACTGACGCATGTGTGGTTGTAGGCATGTATGGGATTATCCTCCCCACTCCCAACACACACTTTACAGGTGCAAAAAGAAGAGTGCAGTGTTTGTTAAAACTTGCCAAGGTCTATTTATGCAGCAGCGGAAGAATGAGCCATTTAAAACAGGACTGTGGCTACACACACATGCACTCAAAATGAGTTATCCTTAACATATGCCTCAGCTCCTTAGCATGTCAGCTCCCAGGCCTGTCAGGCATGGAGACAAGCTGTGTTTAATTCTGGATAACACTGCTGCACCAGAGAGGGATTTACAGCAACAGAGGGAGAGCGAGAGAGAGGTACAGCAAGTTCAGTCGGCAAAACACAAGCGCTCCTCCTCCAGCTCCCCAAGTCTGCCAAGTCCCAGTGTTGCTCATCCTTCCAAGTTACTAACAGGAGACCAGGGCTTGCTTGAAGGGAGGCTCTTCCTCCTCCCTTGCCCAGCCACCTGGAAGCTCCTGTCTCCACTGAGTTAATTTTTTCCCTCGATTCCCAGTGGCCATGTATGTGTGTGCACTTAACAGCTCCTAGATATTAGCACAATCTGTGGAGGGACCGACGGGTGCTCTCAGATAGGCCCTACAAAAGTCCGTGGCTGTTTTACTGCAGGCAGTGAGGAGAGAAAATTTGGTAGCACAGAGATGACAGATATAGTTAGCTTCAGGGGACTTTTCCTTCTTGATGGAAGTAGATTACCTCAAAAAAAAAGGGAGGTGAACAAACTACTTCTCAACAGCCTTTTTAGGGACCCTCATTAGAAGATTGTATTTTAAAGGAGTTGAGGAATCTGTCTCCTTTTGGGAAATACATCATACACAGTAAGGTTAACAATTACCCTGATAGCTTCATTTGTTTTATCTAGATACATTTTTCAATACAAACAGCAGCAAATCTATCTCAATGCCAGCCCTGGAAATAAAATAATTGTGACAGGTCAATAAATATATTGGAGCTTGAAGACACAGTAAAGAAGAACAAGAAGGAAAGGAAGGAGAAGGAGGAGAAGAGAGAGAGAAAGACATAAAAAAGAGAGAGAGAGAAAGAGGAGAAAGAAGGCAATGGGATGGCAGGGAAGGAGAAAGGAGAAAAAAAAGAAAAAAAGGAAAAAAGAAAGAAAAGAGATGCTGTAATAAAAAATCCCAAACAACAAGCAAGAATGATAAACTTTAAAACAAACAAACAAACAAACAAAAAAAAAGCAGTGTTTCTAAGTCACTGCTTTAATATTGCACCTGGTTCCCTCCCACCATCAAATCCCATTGCCTTCAAAAGTGCTGCATACAAACTTGGAAATGTAGGAAATCTAAATATCTTCAAATAATTTTTGCTTATGGCTCCAGATAGGAATCCTTAACACCTGACCACTTTGTCCCAGGAGTGTATGTTAAGAGTACTTTACAGTTGTAAAACATACATCGGAGTCATGTGCCTTAGCTATTAAAAAGCATTGAAAAATACAGCTAGATTTTAAATGCCACTTGATACTGCTGCAGCAGTGCAAAAGAAGAGCAGAATAAAGATCCCTTTGAAATAGAGAATTCATGGAGCATCTCAAGGAACTCCCTCCTCTCTGCTCCTCCAGGACTGGGATGGGAATTCCAGAGGGGAGAAAAGAAATACTCTAATGCCTTCATTCAGCAAGTGAGGAGTTCTGTTTTTCTTTGCTAAGAGCTGACAAACAGGTCTTTTCTCTCCCTGGAATCAATTGCTAGGAAATGTTCTCCACTGCTAATAAATTACTTTCTTCCTCAAAATGGGACCATCTTGAGAAAACGGGAGTCAACGTGAGAAAGGCCACAGTCTCTGTGTTCATGTCATGTAATTTTCTATAATTTTTCTTTTTTGTTGTTGTTCTCTGTTAAATGGGAAAATAGGGTATCATTGATTCTGAGGTGATCAGCATTGTACCCCTGGTCACTCAGTTGAACTCAAATGTGCTTCTGACTATAGGTGGGAATTTAGTGTCACCTAAATATGGAATCAGCTCTAACATCTTTTTATTCTTAGCTACTTTCATCTGTTTATAGCTATTCCTATGGACCCTGCCTGGGATTGTAGAAAAAGGAACAGTACATCTCCAGTCTCATCTCAGTCCAGAAGCTGATGATTTATAGCCTGAGGAGTACATACGGGCAGGTACGTGGGTGCCCAGATGTGTGGAAAGGTGATAGTAGCTTAGAGGACTGGGATGTATGATTATTTGAGGAGTATGCCACTGAATAAAAGGTTCATAATAATGTTTAGGACTAGACCAATATATATGAATTCATGAAGCCATTTAAGGAAAATGCAAATAGACAACAATTTATGAGGGTGTGGGGAAATATATCATTAGAGTAAGGATGTACCATATAAACTCATCAAGCTCTCTAGGATTTACAGCCATGTACAGGAAGCTACCATTAAAAGCAAGATTGAAGGCTGTATAAGCCCATCTAATCATACATCTGCTTTTCAGAGAAATCACTGCCAGTGCAGCAGCGATTGTGGAAACTGCAGCACTCATGCCAAGCTGGCTGACCCAGGTGTGCCATGCTCAGACAGGCTGAACCCTGCACAGTGTACAACCAAGAGCTGCACAAAGTAGCCAGTCACCATGCGGGTGGTAGCTGGGAGGGATCAAGATGGGTGAAGGATTCATTGGCTCCTCTGGATTCCCTAGGTCTCCAAGCAAACAGAAATTGTTCAAATTGAATGGCTCTTTTATCTCACCCCCAGGCCAATAAAATGAGTATTTCCCAAGAGGTAATGTTCACCTTTCTTCTCATTAAAAGCCAGGAAGCAGGCTGCAAGAAAGGAAATATGTGGTGATGGAGCAGCTCCCAAACCACCGGTACTGAAGCAGGGCTGCAATCCAGCACAAGAACTGGAATAGTATCCCATTGCACTTTATACATGGATATTTTTCCATGTGGATTTTTGGTATGCTCATTTTTTCCTATACTTTGGCAGACATTTACAGTCCTCATTTAATGAAGCATTATATGAGAAACTGAATTACAGTAATTCACATGTTAGCACTTCAGCCAGTTTTGCGGATGATTACGGAAAACAGTCTGTTAAGGCAAAAAGGACTTTAGTCATAAGGAATCCTCCCCAAAGGATGTCAGTCAAAATGCCTTTCAAGAGATTGGGTGAAGTATTTATATATCTACACACATATATTTGTCTGTAAATTTTATCCCATGGATTCTAGTCTCTGTGTGAATGGTTTTTATATGGACTGTGGATTAAAAAAAATATATATTAAAGATTGTTCTGGGAGTGTTTGAGACCAAATTTCACATAACGCAAGAAGAATTTGTCCCGGGTACCCTTGATTCATTATCAATTAGAAGGATTAAGCAGTCTCTACTTGCTTCATTAATCATCTTTTTAATGATGCAAAGGAAGCAAAATTAGGAACAAAAAAAGAGATGTAAAACTAAATTTTAGGGAATAAAGGAAATAGAATAGCTCTGCATACACACAGTACCAAGCCATTACCATCGTCATATTTTTTCAGGAGCAAAATTAGTCTTCAATGGATAAAAATTCTGTGATGGATTAATGTCAGTGTTGGGAAACTTCCAGTGCTGGGGACTAAAAATTTCTGAATAACTTTGTATAAACAGCACTCGCTGCAGGCACGGCACAGCTAAAACAGATGTTTTCTCAGCTCCATCCAAATTCCCTGGGAGCCAAATCTAGCTGTCCCTACCAAAAGTTTCTTTGTACCTTAAAGCACATTGAAACACCCCAAAGATCCTACATCTCATGGACAGCCTAGTCCACATTGCCAGGGGTAATCTCTTCACCCGTGGAGATTCAAAAAAACTGCCCCCAGTACAAAGCCCTGAGCAGCCTGAGCAAGCTGGACCTGCTTTGAGCAATGGCTTGGACATGAGACCTCCAGAGGTCCCTCCAACCTAGATATTCTATGGTTCTGCTACACTGTTTGAAATCCACTGCTCAGGCACACCAAGAGTTCCTTGGAAAGGTGATTTTAAAACAGCCTGCCAGTACTTCTTCATGTCCATCACTTTAAACTCTCAAACTCAGTACTTTCCTAGCAGGCATCACCGTGATTTCTTTGGAAAAACATTCTCTGAGGTCAAGCTGTGTCTGCCGTAAGGCTGTTGTCTAAGCCATTCCCTAGGTGTAGCTTCTGCCTGACTGTACTGAAGGGTAGGATTCACCTCCCCTGTCTTTAGTGATCTTAAAATCAAAATCTAGTCTGTGGAGTAGAGTCAACATAGGAAGACAAAATACCCAGAAGAGAATTCATCCCATTTTAAGACAGCAGGGTTAAACTGCCACCTGGAGGTGCCTGATTGCTTCCTCTGCTTACAGAGGCAACCTAGGCAATGTTTCTGGACTGGGCGCTAGTTTTCAGGCAACTGGCATTATGGGAGGTGAATGCCTACTCTTCAGGCAGACAAACAAACAATACTGGGTATAAATGAGGCACATCTCTGTGCAATGGTCTGACAGCACAGCACTGAAACCTTCAGCATTCAGTGCCCATCCCTAAGCATGAGAAATCTCCTCCTTCTCCCCATTAGGGCACTAAACATCAGACTTGCCACTAGAAGGAGAAGTAGCAAGAGTCAAACAGATCATCTCTGGATGAAGTGACTGCAGCACCCTAAATCTCTTTCTCATTGGAGGAATGTTATTTTGCTTTCTGTTACTAGCCTCTGAGGACAGATGTACTGTATTTTGACCACACGTGCATAAAGAGAAGCAATCGTGGAACGCTAAATATTAACTGATTCCTAGAAGAGGAGCTTGAACATCTCAGCTCCCAGCTGAATATCTGTGAGCTAAATTCCTTCTAGCAAGAGGGCAGTGGTGCTCATAGAAGTAGACACTTAAAAAACAGGAGAACGCAATAGTACTGTATCCTAGTCTGATTATGGAGCACTTTTCAGATGATTCCCTGTCACCACACATGGGACATCAGTGCTGCTATTCCCATTTCACAGAAGAGAGAGTAACGGTGAAGAATGAGAAGAGAAAGAGAATTCAACCACACTCCCAGTGCTGGCTCCAAAATCATCATTCGTTACTGAGTTTGTTGCAAAGTCTGTCCTGGCTAAGGCTGTGTTTAATGCTATTCCTATTGTGGCTGAGGATGAAAGTTTTTTTATTCAGGTTTAGAGATTCAGGGTAAAACTGCAGACAAAAGTGTGTTAGGAAAAAGCAACACAAAAATAAACAAATAGCTTGTCTTAAGTGGACTATGCAACATCAAAAGAAATGTTAAATTTCTTCTTCCAATATAGAATATCTGATTAAAATAAATGCAAACAGCACACAATGCAATAAAAAACAAATGTTCCATTTTCCACTTCTTCTTGCTACAGCTGTTTGTTTTAAACATATAAAGATTAAGGGAACAGTCTTGAATTTAATTAAATCCCAAAAGAACGAATGATATTTATGTATATTAAATTTTTAAAGGCATTTGTGGCTGTTCAGCCAATCACTCACTGGACTGTCATAACATGCCTCCCAACCCTAATTTAAATTAGAAAGAAGAGACCCATGGAAAAAAAAAAAAGTGCAGACAGTAACCTTTTCTCTGCACATATGTTTAAGAGATAAATGCCCATCTAGCTTTAAAAGGCAACAAATCTAATAAATGTCCACATCATCATAATTCAGTGGTAGAAAAAAAAATCGATGTTACAAATTTTGGAACTGTATCTCTCAGGAAAGTAAATTGCAACATCAATTCAAACCCATTTTTAAGAGTTTATAGTTGGAACATTGATGTCTTGACACAGAAACTCACAGATCATTCTGGATGAAACCAGGGCTTTCCCAGAACTGTGATGAATGGAGCAGCATTTTGTGGGGCCATCTTCGGAGCACAGCAATAAGCCACAGCCTGTCATATACTTTCCCCTTCTCTAGCTAGGTTATGCCCTTAGTCCTATAAGTCTAGTCCTATACCTTCAATAAGCCAAAAGGTACATTAGGATCTGAGTCTCTGAGGAAGATCTCCTGGTGAGAAGAAAAAAATGCTTTCTTGGCTCTTTTTGAAGTAAATCGAGAAAGCGTCTGATATGATCCCGAGTAGGTTTCTGGTCCAATGCTACAATCTCTGAATCTTTTCCCTGGTTAGCAGGTTGGCTCCAAATGTAGGCCATGAAATCATAAGGCCTTCAGTTCTTCCACTCTGCTTAATTTTTCCCCATTGTGTATTCAACATTTTGTTATCTCGGTTCATACACAGCATCTCTCCCACCTCAAACAAGAGACTCCTCCTCCCTGCATCTCCTAAACAGTAGTGATAAATGTTTCCTGTTCCACCTACCTTTCAGCATTGCCACATGATATTACACATATACCTTTGAAAGCTCAATAAAGTACAGCTTCTTGCTAAACAAAAAGCCTCAAATACTGCTCCTGCTTCTCTCAGAAGTAATTCAGTTGATTCTTTCTTGATTAGGGGTTCACAGCCTGTTTAGAAAAGCATTTCTTTGCCTTTGGTTAAACATGTTTTTATGGTTTATCAATCATAACAGGAAAAGACCTAGACATTAAGTACTGATGTGTTCCTGTTAATGAGAGGCTCTTCAGACTTTGCTGAAAAAACAGCTTTTGCCAGGCACTTACCTATCAAATACTCCAGCCAGAATTGGTCTGTCTCTGGCTTGTAGGGTCGGTTGAAGTCGATCTGGATTTGGAAAGGCTGCCCTCGACGCACTATCAGCTTAGGGTTGTAGTACTTGTCAGTATGGTGCTGCTGCTTGTTAATCTCATAGGGTTCCTTGAACATATGAATGTCCACAACACGCAGGTAATCTGCAGAGGCACACAAATGAGCAGAGAGAATAGTCACAGTCTTGACATCACCATCACTAAAGGCCATGTCTTTCACTTCCCCAGCACTGCCTCATCGAGAAACAACAGCCAATGGAGCATGTTGGATCTGTTTGAGGCTCGCACCTTCCTGTCCGAGCTGGGTTTTATGGACTGAAACTTCTCTGTCCACCTGCTGTTGTTCCAGCAGCTGTAAGGCTTCTAGTGACTGATGAAAGCAACTGCGGAAAGTGCAGGTTCCTATGGGGTGAAAGCTGAGTGCCCCCAGGGAGAGCTGTGCTATCTTTCCTTTGGCATCAGCTTTCTGCGAGTCTGCGCCTCGCTGACACTAGTTTGCCAGTACAATCAGTGGGCCTTTAACAGCTGTGGCTTCATGTCTCTCTTCTTGCAGCCCTCCATTTGTAAAACACAAATTCACAGGGTTTTTTTGATGCTTAAATACATTAATGTTTATAAAGCACGACTGCTACCAAGTGCTGCAGAGCCTGAGAGGCAGTTAATGATCTTGCATTCAGCTGAGAGCTTGGATGTCTGTATTAAATAAGGCTTTAGTGTACTGTATGTGTCTAGACTCAGCTTCTCAGAACACCTCCACTGCTATTAGCATCTTTTATGAAAACTAAATATGACATTACAGTATATAATTACAGTATAAAGTTATAGGCAAACAGCAGTGGGTATCTATAACATGCACAGGCAAAGTACATGCCTCGCTCCCTTCAAATCAGGGCTATCTAAAGGGTTATAGCTGCCAGAAGTTAGCCTGCTCAGCTAATGACCAGTGTGCAGAGGCACTGGGATAGCCAAAGGCACTGGCAGTCACCACCAACTGCATGACTACTACACTGGGAATCTTCACAGTGGGAGCTTTCTCACACAACGGCTCCTTTCATACACACATTTAAGTTGTATGTATTCGTTAGTTTCACAGCCAGTTCCAGCAAACAGTGAGCAATCATATCAAAATGAACTGGACATCATTTCTCCTACATGTTTGGACAGATAATCAGGAAAACTCTGCCAGGAGGACCATTATTGCCACAAGGAGAGAGACAGAAGAGTGAAGCTTGATTTGCAGCTCTCGACTTGCATTTCCAGGTGCTGACAGAAACTAGCTAATTTCTGCATTTTATACTGATGCTACAGAGCCAAACTCATGCCTGGCAAAAAGAGGTGCACACTTACAGCAGCTGGTAGAGCTGTGTGTACTCACAATGGTGGCTAATTTGGCCTGCTACTGAGTACACTGTGAGCAGGAATGATGCACTCAGCGAATGAGTCGGATATCCAAACTGCTGAGAGCTAAACATGGCCCATTTCACAGAACCTCAGAAAACGGCTTCGTGCACAGCTTTTCCCTGGAGGCAGGAAGACACAGCAGACAGGCAGGCTCTGGGCAAGCAGCAGAGCTGCTGCCTATCTGGTGTGTAGCCTCCAGGCTGCAGTAGCGTGGGCATTAGCCCTGCCCTTCTGCAGGGATGTGTTCAAAACATTAGTGGAGTTGCGTGGGCAGCAATGCCCTGGGCAGCAGCGTGATTCTTCTCCTGCCCCAGCCGAGTCACCCAGCCTGGACTCTGGGCAACAGCTGATGGAAAGGAGGTAAATATGGGCAGCAGGATCTGGTCCCTCTGGTGCGTTGTCACCACCAGCTACTCATACCTGCCCTGTGGGAAACAAAAGGAAAGGAAACTGCCCTAGGACATGCCAAGATAAAGATCCTTTCATGGAAAAGCTCTGTAGAACTGAAGCAAAAACCATTTGCCTCCTGTCAACCTCAACTGCAGAAAGGCTGAGACAGGCTTAAAGTCCCATGGCAATGTTATTGTTATTCCCTGCTCAATTCTCTAGGCTTCTGGAGTAACTTCTGTAGATCCCCGCTGGCTTTAGTGCCGGCTAAAGTAACAGAGATGGTTCTTGTGTGAAACTTTAAATGCTTTTTGCTCAGAAATAACTCTCATTGACCCTCTATGAAATGGGGAATGTCTCACCTCCCTCCCTGCAAAACTTACCCATGTTCCCTCATAATAATGCTGACAAAGCTCATAATTAAATTATGTGAGGCACAAATTTCCTGGAGGGCTGTGAAGACGGGTCAGGGGGAAGTCTCTCCTGTTTTCTCTCCCAACCCCTCCCTGGCTGAAAACATTCTATGTAAAAGTTGCATATTGCAGCTCTGTGAGAGGTGAAACTATAGTAGAAACTAGTAAGTTTGGCTCAGATTCTTCTCGCTTCCAGGGAGGCATAAAAATTCTTTTGAACATTTGTTGTGTTTTCATCTCGTGTTCTGAAACAAAAGACCCTGCCCTTCATTTACAAGTTAGCCCCTTCAAGGAGCTACAAAGCTAAGTCACCCCAGGGTGTCAGTTCAGCGTTTGCTTCATTTTTCCCAGGACTTTACAAGGCTCCTGTCAAAACACAGCTATGCACATCTGCATAAAACACATTTCACTCTCACTCTCAGTGTTAAAATGAACTTCTTTGAGCTCGCCAAATTAAGATGACCTGTGACTGAGCCCATGTTAATTACAGTAATGATAATTACAGAGGACAAAATGTGAGCAGGGTAATGGGATGCGTGAACATCATCACCAGGAGTGGAGATGTCATCTAAAGGAAGGGTCCAGGCACTGTGTGTTTCACTGCTCATCTGTTTGTGAGGCATAGGTGGCCATCGAGGGCTCCTTTGAAGTCTGGACTATGTGATGGTTTGTTTACAGCCTCATCCACTATTTCATGCAAGTAAGCTTCCTGCAAAAGATGCAGCAGACTAATGTTTTCTTAAAGCTTTTGTAATGTTAAATTTGCATGGAAAAAAATGAGCACAAGCCTGAGCTGCTTTTCAATACCAAGAATAGCCTTCAAACATCAGAGTTTCTTGGAGAACCAGAGAGAAAGGGCTCTGGATTACAGACCAAGCAGTAGGAGTTTCCAAAGGAGGTGTCCATCACTCTGCTAACAGGAGAAGCACGATTCCTTGGTGAGTCCATAAACTTTGCAAAGGTGGGCACATGGGGAGCTCGTGGGCCGTGCGGCCGCAAGGCTGTGTCCTCCCACTGAGCAGGCTGTACGTTTCAGGCCCACTCACAACACGACGTGGTGAGATGAGCTGGCTAGGAAGAGCCAGGGGGAGGAAGCAGCACAGGCGTACTCACAGACACAGGCTCTTTGCTAAAGAAGCCTGCAGCAAGCAGCCTGCAGCAGGCAGCCCACTGACCTGGCTGGGAAGACAGCTGTCCCTGCAGCCTCCACCCGTCACCCCGGCTGTGATTCAGCGGAGTAGAAGTGGGTGTCAGCAGAGAGCTAGTCGAGCTCGGCGTTTACCTCATCCTAGAGTAGTAGCTAAAATAGGTCAAATGAATCACACCCTAAAAATGCCTGTTTCTCTCTGTTGGCTGTCAAGGGAAACAAGGGTGACTAGCTCAGCTGTAGACACCTACACCGCACAGATCAAGGGCAGGATTCAGCTCAAGACTGGGTCCTTTAAATTTAGGCATCTGAATGATGTGAGCCTGATACGCAAACCAGTTAGATCTGGTTGCTGCAGCCAGTGGAGCTGAGAGAAAGGTACCCTGGAAGCAATACCAGGGTATGATGTCCAGCCAAACTATGTCCTCACCTCCACCTGGGCTGGCTTTGTGTTGGCTGTCATCTGACTCAGCTGAAGACACCAACATTTAAATGTTTACAGCAGATGTCTCATCCTACCCCAAAGGTTATAAAACACCTTACTTGTAAAAGCTGAGATAAAAGCATTTGCCTGCTTTTATCAGGGTGTTAGGGAAAGGAGATATGAGAATCACTACAAAAGGCTTGGACAACCCAGAAGTAAGAAGTATAGAAGGAGAAGGGAAAGGAAGTAGCACAAGCAATCCTCTGCAAGAACATGCCTTGCCCTGCTGTGCCCTGCTGCTCCAGCTCTGCCTGCGGACTCTCACTTTATGCCCCAGTGCTGCAAGTACTCTGGGCAGGTTCAGCTCCTGAACGCAAATCCCACTCTGAGCTGCGTGTAGAAAGCATTTGGCTATAAACCTTTAACTTGCTCTGACAGGCAACTTAAACATCCTACCCCAAAATGGTGTGTCCAGGGACCACACATACATCAGCTGGCATCACAGGTGTAGATCACAGCTGATGTGCGGTGAAACAGGAATGCTGCTATGGTTTGTTCTCTTCCCTTTCGCCCCCATTCAGGTCACCCCTTGCATGTTATTGCTACAAGCACTGCAGAGCTGGACTGCATAGCAGAGCTGATCCATCTATATAGTGAATTTTGCCATTATGCTCAAACTTTTTTTTTCAGCCGTACCAGTCCCAAAGTCAAGCTGATCCTATGCCTACGCAAATTCTTGCTTTGGACGAGGGCTGTTTTTCTCACCTGCCTGACCTTAAGCATCACCTTAAGCACATGGCAGGCTTCTGCCTCAACCCACTTGACCTCATATTCCTGTTTCCATTGCATTTCTGAGAAGCAAGAGGCTCCTGTGTACCAGCACCACACTTCTTTCAGAGCCTCATATAAAGCACAATAAAAAGCAATACGAATCTTTCCCCTGGTACTGGTGGGTTTTAGCTATAAGCTGCATTCCTTCCAAGGTACCCCACACCCTTACACATCAGCTACGGTGAGCATAATGGGCTTGATAGGATACCCAGTCAAGACCTTACATTACATTTGACACTTTAAACACCCGTAGTTTCCCCAGAACTACAGGGTTGTTTGAAGAAGTTCAAGCAGAGTTTCTACAGTCTTAACATGCCAGTTGGTTTGCTTAGGCGTTTTTCTAAAGAAATGTTTTTTAAAGATGTGTGTGTGTAATAAAGTGGGGGGACGTGTTTAAGGCATATTATTAGAATTACAGAAATAATGATTTTTAATAAGACTCTGTCCTTGTCACTGAAAATCTCTTTGCTTGTTTCCCAATGTGTAAAATGCAGTACTTAATGCTTGTCCACATTTATTAAGCACTCTTTTAACCTTGGATGAAAAGTCCCATATGAGTACTAAGTGTTATTACGTCTTGCTACTATGAGTGACCACGTTCAACAGGTTCTGCTGTTAACCTCAAACAGGCCAAAAATTAATATAATTTTCTTGCTGACTCATTCAGAAGCCAATTGTGTTTTCTTCTAAACCAAATATTATTTATGTTTTTCAGGTTCACTCAAAAAATTTGGCATCGATAATGCATTCTGATTTGCCCATCCCTCGAATGATACTTTGTCTTCCCAACCAAAAGACTGAGACACTTTTCACAGAAGTATTATTATCAATTTGTGGATTCCTTTTAGATCCTCAGTCATTTTTATCAGTGAGATGAACATCTAGAACATCTAGCAAAAACACTGTGCAGCAGCTTCACAGTCAGTTTAAGACTGCACAAACCAGAAGAGCCATTAAAAGGCAAAGCTCCTGCTGCTCCCTTCACCCCCATGCTGCCACAGCCATGCCTGAAGCCAACAGATGAGCCAGGCTGAACTGGAACCAAACCCTACTAAATTAAACTTTCTATTCAACATCTTCTCCTGTCAAAAATGCCTGGTTTTAACCCAGTGTCCTGACCTGATTCACCACCAATTTCTTGGAGGAAAGGGGCTGGCCCACAGTTAGGAAAAAGCAACAGTGACAGGACCACGTTTACTGGCAGCAGTGACAGTTAATGATGACTTTGGTTAGGAAACTACATTCATATTTGTATTCTCCAACTACAGATGTTCAATGACACCCTGCTGCCAGCTCTGCAAAGCGGAGCCTTCACCGAGCCCAGCCCTTGAACTGTCACCCACAAATTTAAAAGACTTGAGGAATTCTTCCTAAAGTTACTCTATGATTGTAATCAAACTGGGAAAACCTATTCTTGCCTTTTAATCACTGCCAAAGTTCAAGCTGAAAAACAATCACTCAATTTCTTCACACCTAACTTTCCCTGCCCATAACTTAAGGTAACATTTCCACACAGACAGGTGTTTTTACCAGTTTTTTTTTCCTGAGCAACAATAAAAACTATCTGAGATCGAAACATGTGAAGAACTGTAGAAGTATGTAGGACTCAGATTACAATACTATGCAAGAAGTGTTTCGGTTGTGATTCACAGACCTAGCCAGAGGTAAGTATGGAAGACGTAAAAGTAGATTTATGTCTTAATTGTACACTTTACCTTTTGGATTAAATCCTCTAGGTATCAATCCAAAAGCATCCATTTCAGGGACCTCATTTTCTTCAGCATTGGAGTTGTTTGATGGGAGGGCTCTTCTCCCATTCAGTGGAGGTTTTTTCTTCTCTTTGTCGGTGCTCGTTGGTTCAGACATCCTGTATTAAAAACGTTGCAATACCATGTAAAAAGGAAAGAGTGCAAGGAGAAAGCAAACATGAGACAGCATGGCACATGTAAAATGGGAGAAACCAGAAACAGTGTGGGGTGCCAGTGAGTACACATTTTTAGATTCATATAAGTAAAGACTGAGAGGCAAAAAACATCAGTCTAATGATGGAGTACAGCTCTCTAAGGATTGGAAAGCATTTTGTGTTTGTGAAAACACATGAATAAGAGAAGAAGGGGGTGGAAGGAGGAAAGGAAAGCCTAACACTGAAGTATTTGTCTAAGAGAAGCAAGGCATTAAAAACATTTGGGAAATTCAGGTAAAAATGTGGAAAATCATCAGTTTTCCCACCCTCCAAAACAACATTATTGTGTCCTAAATAGCGAATTATATTTCCAGGAAATACATCACACACCACCTCCCCCTAATAAAAATTACATTCTAAGTTATATTGCAATCATCCTAAACACTACAGCCCACGACAGTCTGTGGATGATTACTGGAATATTGTATTTTTGTCTCTATGCACATAAACACCCTAAAGGCTAACTTCTGCATACAGAGAATCCACTTTTGAGAAAGAGAGAGAAAAAAAAAAGAAAGAAAAAGAGCACTTATCCAGTTATTTCTCTCCCACTAACAACCTTAAGGGAAATCTCAGATGTAGGTTGATCAGAGACTTCTTTTTGAGCTAGTCAAAACTGCTTTCACATCTATTGTAAGCATGTAGCAATGAAAGAGCCACGCCAGCCATCTAAGAAAATATTCATGGTTGAGAACATAGCTTCTTCCTAAAGCTCCTGAAAACACCAATTCAAAATACAGCAATTATTTAATAGCAGTAAGCTCTTAAAGGAAGTTTCCTAGTTAGCAAGGGTACCTTCTTTTCAGATAGTCTTTTTTTTTTTTTTTTTGTCTTCTCCCTTGCAGATTTTCTGACGTGCAATAGAAGCCTGGAAAAAGCTGAGGGCTTTTAAGTAACCTCTGTATATCCTCCTCCCTCCTGTTGTAATAGGACAGTGCTGAAAGTGTTGCCAAGCCCTCCCCACACCACCTCTGAGGATCTGCCACCACTGCTGGCACATCTTTGCTTCCTCCCTCCCTCTCCCTGCTTATCTTACCCCAACCCCACTCATCAGGAGCATTTCAGAGCACTCAGGCTAAGGAAACAGCTTGGGCACTGAAGTTTCCGTTCTTAGAGAGACAGAGTAGAGTTTCTCAAGGCACAAGAGCATATGAAGTGCGAGACTGGAAGGGATTTTCTGAGGGACACAGACCAAGAAGCCATGCTCACCCAGTTGCCAGTCTTTCATGGTGTCTCTATATTGGGGTGCCTGTACTGCAACTTTAGATGCTGGTTTTCAGAGTATTTCGAAGTAGACACAGTGATGGTCCCTCTGCCTGGTGCCTCACAGTAGTCCTCTCAGAGGACTCTGGGGCACATGCGCACGTAGAGCTCGGTGGTGGCTCAGCAGAAGGGACCTCTTCCTTGAATCCATGTGCAGCTCAGGAGAGTGAAGGCACTTGGCACCAAACAGCTCTGTCTGGGGCAGATGACCTCCTGCTCTCACACATGATAATATCACCTAACAAACTGTGTCTGGAGAAGAACCTGGTGTAAGCATTTTAGCTCTATGCCAACTCGGTTCAGTTCCACTAAACTTTAACATAACGGGGGACTGTCTGACACATCCTCTGTCAGATGTAGCTCCACAAACCACTGGAATTGCATGGAATAAAAGAGGTCCACCAGGAAGAATTCAGGCCCACTGCTCTGTTAGCCATTGCTGCTTGGTAGCAGAGGCACAAGTCTGCTAGGAACATGAAGGTATGTACACAAACCAGGCAGAGGAGAGCCCCTCTTACACATTCATGAGTAGCCATGGGCACTCATTTGTCTCAGTTACAGATGAAGGAGTGAGGAGACGCAGCACGGGACTCCGCCCTTTTTCAGCCAGTTATGGCTTCTAGACACTTAACATCAGTGAAGCTTCAAACCTCTGCTCACTTACTGCCACTGAAATCAAGCCAGGAGACAGAAGAGGTGAGAATTGAATGGCATTCCTGTAATGGGAAACAACAGATAAAAAATCTGAAAGAAGACCCCATCCCAGCTCCCTGTGAATTTCCCAGCAGAGACCACAGCCACAGCAATGTAGTCCCATACAAGCCAGCACAGCTGCATGGCACAGCACAGGGCAGAAATGCCCACAGGGGACCTGGAAGCAGTGCTGCTGCACAAATACGCTGTTGCAGCCAGGCTAGCGATCCTGCCTGATTGCCAAGGCTCAGCACCAGACTGCAGTGGTTTTGGAGCCAGCTTCGCTATCTGCACATGAGCATTGAGCTATGCTGTCTCATAGCCAAAGGGCTCAATCTCTCCCCCATTTCCTCCAGCAGGCTGTTAGGCACACAGCACAGAAAGCAACCTCGTCTGGAGACTCCACTTCTCCTGCTGTGCTCCTCCAAGGGTGCAGACACCCCATGGGGAGAGATCCGGTCCTCTTGTCATCCTGAACTGCAGTTTCCATGGGCTCACTTCTACGCAGATGGTCCTTGTGGTAACCATCTGGTGGGCAAGCAATGCCCCCAGCACCCAGGAACACAATCAGCTTTCTGTGGGAGGAGACTGGTTGCTGAATTTCTTTTTTTCCAGTCTGATTTCTGTGTGGTGTGCTTGTGCCTCTCCTTCCACTTCCAGCCAGTGCTTCAGTTCCCAAAACTGCAGCTGCTGTGATGACATTACAGAAACTGATGTAAATATTGCCTCGGTGCCATGCCTGCTGGAGGTCTGCAACACAAATACGAAACACCATCTCCCGAGGCAGTCATGTGCTTCCCCAAGTGGCTGCAGTGCTGTCAGAGCCGGGAGGAAAACTTTCAGTCAGAGCGAGAAAGGCAGCGAGTGGATGAAGCCGAACAATCCCAGCCCAGCCGTTGTGCTTAAGCAGCCAGCAGTTGCAGATGTCTCCCTGGGCCCCTTCAGGTCTCTCTGGAGTTTTTGGAAGAAGCTGATGATCACTGGGAAAGCAGGGAGACAAAAATTTTTGGCGGCAGCAGCAGGAGCAGGGCTCTGTGTCCAGGGAGAGTAATGTTCTATAGGCTGTAATTTATTTATTTTGTGGGGAGTGATGTAAATTCATGCTTATGACAGCTCCAGATGGCAGGTATTTCTCATTAACTTGACTTCCTAGCATTTGCTCTCCCTTGCCTATTAGACTGCACTGGCCTTAATTTAACTTCCATGGTTCGAAACTACTGACGTCAGGGTTGCTGCAAGAGGGGGAACGGAGAACACGAAGGCCTGTTTTTCCTGTAGGGCCTTATATTTAATGAATGATGCTCTGGAATGACCGGTGAAAGAGCACTCCATCCTTATGAAGCTACTTCTGCACTGCAGAAGAGCTGAGTCCTTGCCCATTTCTCAGAGACAGCCTTCAAACACTCGTGGCCTTTGCCAAAGACCTTTGCAGTTGTGGATGTTCTTCTCACCGACTGCAATGGACCCTGGATGATGGATGACGGAGCCCTTCTTCCTAATCACCACAGAAAAGCCCTTAAATGACTGGAAAGCCTGCACTGTGGAAGGTTATCCAAAATTCAGTTTCCTGTTATCATCAGAGTCAGCATTGCTGTTTCAAGTACCCCCATGCCAGACACAGGTTTTGGGGGAAAATCCCACAAAACACAAGAGTCAATAAAGCTTTAGAGAAGCCAAACCAGAGAAGAGGACGTGCCAAGAACTGTCACAAGCAAACTGATCAGCCAGGTGCTCATGTAAATGGTTTGCTGTGCTGTGTGCCAACGGCTGGATAGTAGGGATGTTTTGCCTACCACTATTTTAGCTACACTGAGCACTCCTCAGCAGCAGCTAAGCATTGTAATGCTCTGCAAGTGAGTGTCTTCCTTTTTTCCATTTTTGTTTTTGTTTTAATATTACCCTTGTGTCCATTTGCAGTCTAGATGAGAATTCAGACGCATTGAGACATTAAACTACAGCATGTGCATAATCATCCCTGGAAAGACATCATCCTTATTTCAATAAACCAGACACTCTCTACTTTAATCTTCTACATGTAATATACCCTTACCTCTCTCCTGCCTTCTCAGAGCTTTATTTCTGATTGTGCACACTTTCTAAGAAAATCAATTCTATCTTCCCCCTCCCTCCACATCATTACTTGTCTCCCAGAAACTGATGTCGTCCCTCTTCCTATGATGCTTTGCCTTACCAAGGCTGCAGGCAGAGTAGAGCAGACACTAGAAGAAAATATGAATAAAAATGATATTTCTAAACAGAAGCAAATGTCAGAAATGTTCATTTTGTGGTTTTGTCTGCATATTTTGCTTTCGATTTCTTAAAAACCAAAACCAGCTAATATATCTGTCTGTGTGTACCAGCTCTGGCTACCACTCACAGAGAAGTATATTTTGAGTTAATGCTGAAAAATTCAGAAGGCCCAGCTCTGAAACATGGCATGTGTATACATGACTGTATGTGTGAAAGAGGGGCAGAGGCAGGGAGAGGTAAAATGGCAGCTCTTCAGATGGTGGAACATTTGGAGCAGGGGATATAGGGCCAGTTTTCAAATGATATTGTTGCAAATGTTTCTGTTGCAGGAAAATATATATATATACATATCTATATATTCATACACACATTCTGTTAGGAAAATTTGGCTTAGGAAATTTAACTCTACTCTGAAAAAAAAAAATTGCTCCAAACTGCAAGTCTAAATTCAAATTGTAGATCCATACAAGCATCTACATCTGAGCTGGCCATCTTAGGCTCCCTTTATCCTCCACAGAGATTTACTCTAGGCAATGATTCATCTCCTCCTACAACAGACATGTAAATAGGTCAGATGAATCATGGCCTAAAAGTGCCTGTTCCTTGTATTGACTGCAAAGGGAGCCTGAGGTGATGGGTCCTACCATATGTGGCTATACTGACAATGTCTATAGTGAGGTGAGATGAATCCTAGCCTTGACATGGAAAAAGAAAAGGATTTTATCTTGGTTTTGAGGCATGACTTTCAAGTGCTAAATTATCGTTTTGAGATACTGCTCAAAATCATTAACAGTGATACACGATATACAGTTCAAAACACTTTTTTTTTTCTCTCAGAATATGTGGCTGCCACTGCCAATTACGTAAAATATATTTCCTACAATAAGTATCAGATCACACTAAAGTACATACCAGCTCATGAGTTTAGTGTTGGGAAAAGACATTTATCTTTTTGTGCTCATCTGTGAAGGCGTCTCTCTTCCTTGGACAGAAACATAACTGTCCATGTAGTAACTGCAACAAAATAAGAAAAAGAATCACATAGTTTGTTAGGAACATGCAATGCAGGTTCCAATTCCTATTCCTACTAACATTTGAATACAAAGCATTCAGTTGGTTTGGTACTAGGGCTTGCCTTAATTTCTTACAGAAAGAGCATGACAGAAGACAAGCTAGGGCAAAGAGGTCTTTCATAAGAGATGATCTTCATGGGCTCCAACTAAGTTGACTGTTTTATGTTTTGCTGAAGCTGAGGCCCTAAACGATGAAGGAACATCTCTCAAAAATGGGAGCAGACATCTTCTCTGCTGTGGCCAGTTGACACAGAAGCTAACAGAGGCACAAAGGCTGCAGCCCTTAAATTAATATTTCTGCTCCAAAGAAAAGGATAGGATATCAAAGCAAAGCCATGACTACCCATCGACTTATGGAGGGAAAGCTATTTCAGGTAAAACATCTCTCTGAATAAATTTCACCATACTCACCATATGTCTGGGGCAAACAAAGATACTCTTGTAAAACAACTGCCTCAGTATCACTTTGTCTTTTCAATCCCATGTTCCCAAAGAAAAGCTCTTGCACTAGGGACCAATCCTACTTGGTCTATCAGGCAATGAGACTAAGAAAAGGAACAAGAACTTGAAGACCAGGGGAAACTGATGATTTGTGTGATCCCCTTTCACAGGCTGTTGGCAGGTATCTACTCTCTTTCAAACAGCTATCACATCTAGAGACAGGGAGAGCAAAGTATATAATCACCAGACTTTGTCTCTCCTTTTTCTCTCAAGTCCCTGAACCTCAAGGCGGGGACTTGGGGAGCAAAGTCCCTCCCACTGTAAGCGAAGAGCAGGTTCAAGACCACCTGATGAAAGTGAACATGCATAAGTCTCTGAGGCCCGATGCCATGCATCCCAGGGGAATGAGAAAACTGGCTGATGGAGTTGCCAAGTGTCTCTCCAACATATTTGAAAAATCATATGGCAGCCAGGTGAAGTCCCCGGTAACTGGAAAAAGAGAAACATCACTCCCATTTTCAAAAAGGGTGGAAAGGAGGATCTGTGGAACAGATCATGGAACAGATCCTCCTGGATGCAATGTCAAGGCACATGCAAGACAAGGAGGTGATTCAAGACGGCCAACTTGGCTTCTCCAAGGGCAAATCATGCTAGTTGCTTTCTGTGATGATTACATCAGTGGACAAGGGAAGAGCAACCGATATCATCTACCTGGACTTTTCTAAGGCCTTTGACATGGTTCAACACAACATATTTGTTTCTAAATTGGAAAGAAATGGATTTGAGGGATGGACTCTGGTGGAGAAGGAACTGGCTGGACAACTACATCCAGAGAGTTGCATTCAACAGCTCAATGTGCAGGTGGAGGCTGGTGACGAGTGGTGTTCCCTCAAGGGTCTGTATTGGGACTGGCACTGTTTAATATCTTTATTAGCAATTTGGGATTGAGTGCACACTGAGCAAGTTTGCAGATGACACCAAGCTGAGTGGTGAAGTTGATACAATAGAATGAAGGGATGTCATCCAGAGGGACCTGGACAGGCTTGAGAAATGGACTCGCATGAATCTCACGAAGTTCAACAAGGCCAAGTGCAAAGTCCTGGATTGGGGTAATTCCCAGTATCAGTACAGACTGGGGGATGAATGGATTCAGAGCAGCCCTGCAGAGAAGGACTTGGGGTTACTGGTGGATGAAAAACTGGACATGAGCTCATAGTGTGCACTTCCAGCCCTGAAAGCCAACTGTAAACTGGACTGCATAAAAAGAAGCATAGCCAGCAGGTTGAGGAAGGTGGTTCTCCCCTTCCGCTCTGCCATTGGGAGATCTCACCTAGAGTACTGCGTTCAGGTCTGGAGACCCCAACAAGAAAGACATGGACCTGTTAGAGTGGGTCCAGAGGAGAAACATGAAAATGACCAGAAGGCTGGAGCACCTCTCCTGCAAAGGAAGGCTGAGAGAGCAGAAGAGAAGGCTCCAGGGAGACATTCTTGCAGCCTTTCAGTACTTGAAGGGTGCTAATACAAAAGATGTAGAGAGACTCTTTACAAGGGCCTGTAGTGATAGGACAAGGGGTAATGGTTTTAAACTGAAAGAGGGTAGATTTATATCATACATAAGAAATACATTCTTTACTATGAGGGTAGTGAGACACTAGAACAGGTTGCACAAAGAAATTTTGGATGCCCCAACCCTGAAAGTGTTGAAGGTCACATTGGACATGGGGCTTTGGGCAACCTGATCTAGTGAAAGATGTCTCCATCCATGGCAGGTGTGGTGGGCTAGATGATCTTTAATTGTCCCTTCCATCCTAAGTGAGTCAGTGATTCTATGATTTTCTGTGGACTACTAAAGCTGTTTGATTTTTTTTCTAGCACAATAGTCTTCTTATACTAAACGCTGCTTTCACAACACTGAAATATTTCACGAGAAAATGATTATTGATTATGGAAAAACAGATTGTGAGAAATTACCAAAACCTGCTTAACTTTGACTTGGCTATTTTAATTTCTAAGTTTGCAGCCAGGCTGCAATCCCCCAGGTATTGGGTGCTATGATGTCAGGACAGGCTTGGGGAGCACAGGGAAGGGAACCTCAGAAGTCTCTGCAAAGAAACAGCTTGAGTCCAGTAGCTGCAACTCAGTTCTTTACTCATACTGGCTCCTATAGAGCTTCAGCCTCCACTCCAGAAGGGTTAATTTGTCACATACAGCACCAGATGCAAATGAAGGTCATCCATTTGTGCTATGCCCAAACTACCATGGCTCCTGGACTGTGTGGAGTCATCTTGGATACAGCCAGGCCAGAACTGAAAAGATAAAGACCCAAAGAAGCTACAGCACAAACACAGGGAATCTTGTGTCCTGTGTTCCTGGAGCACTCATGTCAAAGACCTGGTGCAAGACACTTGAAATGTCCTTACATGGAGCACTGGGGCAGAGCAGGGCTTAGCAGTTCCAGATCTGCATCATGCCTAGATGAATATCTTTGTTTTGGTGCTAGGCTGAACAACAGTGTTAATGAAGCACTGCACCTCAACTAAAAAGCTAGAGCTCTTCCTGCATCCAGGGCGTGGGTTATACACAACCCCGACAATTTCGGCATGCTTGGTTGACAGTTGGTTCTCATTAATTTAGTACCATATGTGGTCATGTAATATTTCAATCTTAATGTCACAAAGCATTTCAATATTACTGAAACACAATGTTTCAAGTATGCTCAATTACAAGATTTCTAGAATTAAAGAGTTCCTAAATTTCATGTCAGGGTAAAACTTCCTGTTCCAATTCAGAACAAAAATACATTTTAAAATGCCCGAATGTCTTGTAGAACAGCTTTTCCTGTTAATACAAACACAGATGTAGTGTGTAGGCCCATACACAACAAAACACTTAAGCACATCTTAACTTCAAGCTTGTAAGTAATTCCATCTTCAGGCATATGCCTAAATTCTGTGACGTGCTCAGCTCAGTCAAGGCTGTACAATATCTGTGTGTACAGAAACACTTAAGCTGCCTGTTGTTGTTGCATTTCTGCCCACTTCAGCAAGTCTCTAGTGCAACTGTTTCTTGATTTGTTTCAAAGATGGTTGCCAAACAGGGTTGTTGATTCATCTTTCGGTCCCAAGACTGACCATATCTTTGTGCAAATGAGCCGAGTAATTGCTTATTTAAGGAAGTGTGTAATGTTTTGGGAAGTAGGTTCAAATGTGGATTGTAAAACATCACAACTGGTTGGTTTGTTAATGGCGGATGTTCTGGAGGGAGAAAGGAAATTGAAAGGATGAATCATTATCCAGATGAATTTCAAAAGCAATTTAAAAGTCATTTCATAATCACAGATGTGTGCCAAATATACCCGTCCAGCACAAGCTGTAGGCTTTGGTTTTTGTGAAGTCTGCAAGTTTTTTCTTTTGCTATTCCCACTGTAACCTTTTGCAGTGTGGTTTGAAAAGGAGAACGTAAGAAGAAATTAATGCCTTCCAATCTCTCCACATACCTGTCTCTTTCTATAGTGCTGTGCTGCATCCACAAAATTACTGTCAACATGCACAGTGGAATACAAATAACTTTTCACTTTGTGTTCACAGTGAGCTCATGGTTGAGTTATCAACCATGGTTATCAAGTTAAGATAAAAGCCTGAGTAGCTGAGAGACACTGCATCATGTAGGAAGCTCCAGCACTCACAGCAAGGTCCCTCACAGCTCAGCTGATGTTATAACACTGGAGCAAGTGTATAAGGAGTAGGTCTGTCCAGTATTTCTTTCATCTGTCCAGAAGCTCTGTAAATTCTGTCAAAGCAGTGCAAAGTCCAAGATAATAACCACAGTCAACAAGTGTGCTCTTCATTTGAGGTTTGTCCCTCCTCTCCCATGATTCCACTGCTGGTTGTGTGCCCCCACAAGATCAACCTCCTCAAAGTTTTAAGCTGTAAGCCTGCAAGAATGCATGCTAGGATGAAGCTCTGTAAACAGATTATCTTCTTGACATTCCTCCTGTAGCTACAGAGCTTTCTCTGGCCCATCTCTCTCTCAGCTGTAATCTTCACAAACTTTTGAAGCTATCATAGCAATGGTATAATCTTTCACTCTTTACTTTTTAAGTCATTTTCTTCAACTTTATTTTTTTCTTCAACCCTTACTTTGTTTTTGATTTCCTTTCAAAACATCAATGGTTGATTGCATTTGGAGCATTTGCTTTACTAATAGATTGGAAAGTCATCTGGAAAAGAGCTGTGCAAACAAAATGGAAATTGATCTATCAGTTTTATATTAAACAATTATTTTCTCAGAAAGATACCCTAGAATTCTTAATCAACAGACCCATGAAAAATTTTACTTTGTTCAACTCACACAAAAAGATGTTGGGAAATTATGAGAAAAGTGGTGGCAATGTTAGGATGAAGCAGGAGCCAATGTATTTTCAAGAGCACAAACATGCTTCAAAGGAATCCACCAGAACACACAGATGGAAATGGATTTCTTCAAAATTTTATCCCTTAAAATGGTCCGTGTCACCATTTTGTAGTCTGATTTCCCACCTCCTGTTTACAAGTCAGACAGCTAATCAATGAACAGAAAAAATATCATGAAATCATAAAGACCAGTTACTAGTTAGGGATAGTGAGAAGCAAGTAAACTGTGTAAGTGGCTTTTGAGCAACCAATAAGCTGAATTTGTTTGCATCATTGAACAATAAATTTTAATCAAGCCCATGCACTCATTAAAAAAAAAAAAAAAAAGAAAAAAAAAAAAGGTGATTTGTGGATCTTTGAAGGAAAAATTTGGGTCAAGCAGGCAAATTCTTATGAGCTGTTTGTTTAACCTTTCCCATTGGTAGGGCCAGCAGCTGACTAATAATTCTGTTCTGTACCTGGTGAGAGCTGGTGTTCAAACAGCGAATCTATGGCTCTCTGACAACACTGCTGCCAACATTTTCTGATGCATGTGATGGCAAATATAACTTTTTGTGTCTGTTACTTGAAATACCAATAGCACCTCTTTAAGAAATGTGGCCCAAAATAAAATATGTGATTGTGGGCATAAAAAATAGCAAACCCTTAGAACGTCTATAGAGACCATTGTTGCAAGTCTTATCTGATGAATACTACTTTAAGGTTTGTATTTATTCTCACAAAAGCACCACCTTTCATGAAGAAGACTGAAATATACATGGAGACCTTCAGAAATAACGCAATTTATGATCTAAGCTCACTGTAGCTATGCTATCTTTCAGAATGAACACCCATCAGAACTCTTCATCTTCACAGCTCTGAAGGCTGAAAACATTACACCTTTTCAAGACTTTAGCCAAGCCAAAAAAAGAAGTGCAATCTCACTGTAATAATGTTGTCTTAATTATGTACAATACTTAGCACTAGTTTTACACCAGATGAGTCATAGTAGAAGCTTGTACTTTGCTGTTTGACTAAATCCCACAGCACTTAGAACTCCTTGCAGCAAATGCTTACCAGCTTGTGCTCAGCTTTCCTCCCAGACTAGATTCTTCAGAGAAGGATGGTTTGAAGGGCACTGCAATAGGATGAGCAGACACTGTGGTTGAAAATAAGGGCACAGAGTCACTAAGAACATGCCGAAGAAATGTCTCAAAAGCTCATCAGGTGTTTATGCTTCTACCGTCATAGTCATTTCAATTAATTTGGATCCTAGAAATTATAGATGTGTTTTCTTTCTTTCTTTTTAAAGGCAGCTTATCTCCTGAGCAGACAGGTGCTCATTTTTTGTAATCTTGTGCTGTTTATTGCAATCACTAAGACAATGCCAAACAAGCAATTAAAACACTTGTAGTCATTTAAGGAATACCTGTTTACTTGTCTAACACCACCTAATCTTGTCCTAATAAAATAATCCTATAGAAAGAAGAATCTTTTTTTGTGTGGAGAATTTTTACTACTGGGATCTCTGAAGAGACAGCATGGTCTCATGGGCACTTCTTCATTTGTGCAGATTTCTCCTGCATCACATGTTTCAGTGCTTGTTGAGCTCAGAGAAAACACCGGATCTTCCCCCAGTTCCCTTCATATGCTCATCTCTAAGAGGAAACTGGCCATTCTCAAATCAAAAGTTGTTACCTTGATGATCCAGCTCTCTTATTGGCATCATGTGATAAGAGCTACTTATCTACGGCTTTCAAACCTTCATAAATGTCATTGGAAACTCCAAGGGAAACACACTATTAGATAGATTTTTTTAAAGGCTCAAGAGCAGATGGACTTGCAGCAGAGAATACTGCAGTCTTCATTCACAGTCAGCAGGAGAAGTAGGCTCCAGCCACAGCTTCTTTGATTCTCTGTCTGGAAGACCATATAAGAAATTTAAAGTTAGACACTGAAAAATGTTCCCATCTGCCCTTCTCCCTTCCATCCCTCAAATACAGAGTGCCTATGTAGCTGGCTATCACAGATCATTGAGAGGCAGTTGTGGAAGACTCTATATACACAAAAGATAAATATTCTACTCATTAAGCATCCGTGTAATGAATGCCCTATTATGACATCTTCCAAGAGACTCTAGATTAACTGAAAGAAATAAAGTACTTCATGTTGAATTAACAGCTGGTTATGATACTTACCAGTATCAGCTGACAGTCTAGAGACATGCATTTCATCAAGAAGCTTTCACTCCTACACATCATTTAAACATAAGTTGGGTTCTGCAAACTTTTTGCCTGTAAACTAAAGTTCATTACATTTGGATAGTACAGTCCTTTTAGGTAGCAATCAGTTTTTTCAAGTGCCATAGCTGTCCTATCAAAGCTTTACCCAGAAGAAACCACAAGGGATATTGTGCACACCAGAGCATTGCACGTCTAAGTGAAAGGACAAACAAATCATTCTGCACATGGAGTAATTTCATTTCCATTTTAGCCAGGAATGCACTAAATAATGCATCATTCCACAGCTACTCAAAAGGTCACCTTTTGGTCTATGAGCAGCTGCAGCAGCTGCGTTCACCCAAGTCCCCACGGCAAGCACAGAACAAAGTGTGAGCGATGAGGAGAAGCTCAGGGATGCAGGTATGGGACAGGCTTCCAGAGGCGTCCCAGTAGTCCAGCTGTGAACCATTGTCAAATTGCCGCTCAATCCTAAATAGCCTCCTTCTTTTCCCTCCTCTTCCTAAGTAAATTAATGATATACAAAATATGAGAAAATAAACAGCCAACTCAGATTTTGACACCATGCAGAGAGAAGTATCCATGGAGATTAGGGACCTCCTATTCATTATTGATTTCTTATCATATTTTACAGGAAGGTACAACAGAGAGAATAAAATAGCCCCCAGGAAGGCACCCCATGAGGCTGTGTTCAGTTTAGTGGCTGCTGAGTCTCGTTCCCAAACCATAATATGAGCAAGCTGACAAAAATACATACTCTGTAGAAACATCTTACCCACAGCTGGTCTAGATAAATCCCTAATATTTGAGTCTTTCATCTCTAGTGAAACTGGATGAAAGACACCAGTGGCTTCTTAGATGTCATCTCACTATTAGGAACCCAGACATGAGGATTGGAACTGGGAATCCATGCAGCTTTCTAGACCAGGGTGTTGGATATAACATGGTTGGACTTGGTAATCTTAAAGGTCTTTTCTAACCTAAATGATTCTATAATTCTATACAGACCTTAGTTCAGAAGGAAGGAGTTTCAAGGTGAAAGAAAATCAACATGGATTATTGTTTAGTGCAGAATCTACATCGTGAATGGGAAGTCAGGGTGGTACACAGAAGACACCCCGCCCAGACCTTGCTTCGATGGGGTGGTGGTTGAAGCAGTGTGCTATTCTTTTAAGATTTCCTCAGTGATCTTTTCCACAGACCTAATCCTGTTCTATTTTGTGAACACCTAAATCAAAATTTCCTACAACCACAATGGCTTTTGCTCCAAATTAAATCAAACAAACAAGGGGAGAAATAACAACTACACAAGAGAGAAACAAGAGAGTAACTCACTGTAAGGGCCATCTTACAGTGATGCATAGCAATCCCTCCTAGACAGCAGCCTGGGGAGCACTTTATTTTTAAAGGTCCAGCACACAATAACAAAATCCTAGTAGACATTCATCTAAACATCTGCACCACTCATATCTTTCCTTACTCAGAAAAACAAATGAACCTTAAAAAAAAAAAAAAAAAGGGAAAAATCCTAATGTGCAAGCAGCAAATTAAATATAATACAAAAAAAAAAAATCCTTGTGCATATGTATTCCTCAGCCCATCCAGATGTGCTTTCATCTCATCCAGTCACTCACATATCAAGACTGCAGCAGGCCTCCATGAAAACACCCTGAGCTCTGGGATTCCCGTCCCTGTTCCAGGGTGATAGAGGATTCATTAACTCCAGCTGCTGCTGTTAGCTTTCTTCCACTGCAAATAGTTCAGTGTCGCTGTGAGCCAGGACAAAATCCTACCAAAAGCATGTGCCATGTGGCAAGGCTCCACAATTCAGCAGGCTGCCAGTGCTGGAGCCACAGTGGGAACAGCAAGGTAGCAGATAGCAAATGACACAGAAGAGACCAAACAGTAGATGCGTCCATAGGGTTCTTCAAATGAATTTGCAAGAAAATTTTAAAATTTGCATTTTAAAAAGAGAATATTACAGAGTAACCAACTTTGTCATAAATCACTCTTTACAACAAGCATCAGTTACAGTACCAACTGGACTCATCATTCATTAGATACTCCAAATGGTGCCGGAATACAGCTGGCATTGCTTAGCTCCTCTAGCCAAGCTCAAGTCTGCACCAGCCTGCACAAAACAGAATTAAGAAAATCAAGTCTGTTAGCAGCAGGCTTAAATTTGTTCGGCAGCAGCACACACCTCCTTTGCAAAACATCTATGAGCCTGAACAGTATAAAAGGCTAAAGACAGAGACCATGCTTAGTTACACCTCATTTCTTTAAAATGTGTAGTCTTGTAAAAACTGAGGCACGTTTTTAGCTAGAAACCCAAGCCAGAAAATGATGGCAGCTGCTGGCCTGTTGACAATCCAGGGTTTAGTACAGGACCAGCACAGCAAAACAAATGTTCTTCCTAACAGCAGGAGAAACAGGACATTGAAAAACCTAGCCAAACCCTTCTTGTCTGTGCTTGAAAGTCCCACACTTTCGGGTTCTCTAACACTATTTTGGAATCTTTGATGCATCCTGAGATTGCCAAAGATCTTGGCATAACTATCATTACTCTAAGTCACGTCCTTGCTCTGGCCTGACCGTGGAAAAGACACCTTTCCTCCAGTGACCATACCTGCAGCCTGGTGAGAGGAAGCTTCCAGTTCAGCCTTCTGCACAAGGTTCTTCAAGTCTAGCAGTGGCCACACTGCTCCTGCCCACCACCTTCCCATTCCTGTTCTTCCCTCCCTGTCTAATGAGATGATTTTCAGCAAAGCAAACTATACCCAACACAGGAAAACAGCTGCTAGACTGGAGCAAAAATGTGTCCGTGCTCCCAAATCTGTGTGAGCAAAGCAGCCATTTCCTAGCTTCACACTGGATACAACCAAGGTAACTTTTTTCTCTTGGGCTTATTTTTGGAGCTCTCCCCTTTCACATGCATAGTTAACAGGCTGCAATCCAGTTAACACATGTGCACACGCTCACAGACGTACGCACACAAAGCTGATTATGTACAGCTTTCCTTAGAGTTCTGATAATCTGGATAATTTATTCAGGTTGGCAAAGTTTGAGTGTTGTTTTTTTTTCACTTCCTCTGCAGAAGGGGAGCAATGTGATTGTTGCTGTGGTGATCCTTCCCTTAATATTTTTAGCCATGATCTGGCTTAAAGTCATGACTGGCTCCAGAAAGTGTTATTTTATTACAGCATAATATTAAAACATTGGTGAATAGCCTTTTATTTTTTGCACTGAATATATATATATATATCCCTTGAAATCCGCATTTCATTCTAAGAGCATTTACAAATGAAAACATGCAGATATTCCTTTACTGTTAACAGAGCTGGGTCTAGCCTTTGTTCTAGAAGTGGAACCACCCCCAGCCCCATTGTCCTCCATCTCCTTGGGATCAATTTGCACAGTTGGAACTTCTGCTTGCCAGGGTTACGTTTTCAGCAAGGTGCACACTTGCTCAGAAACATCACTGCTAACATTAATAGTAGTTGTATCTGTAATTCCCAAGGAACATAATTTTAGAAAGCTACCTCCTTCCCCCTTAGAAAGGTTACTGACTGCTCTGCAGAATGGGAACAATGTGATTTCATCTATTTTTTTCATTTGTGAGGTTGCAGTGCCAGCATTCCTCTCTCTAAGGAGAGGACAGCAAATGTCAGCTCCCTACCTTCATTTATACCTTGATCAATGAAGCTGTTGGCAGAGAAAACTGTTACACACAGTAAGAAAACAAGTACAAAACTTCTCCTACTGATGGAAATGGCTGAGGGCAAGCAATTCCCATTTGTAGCCCGAGCACATCTTTGCACAGCTCTACGAGAGTAAGGGTGGCAGCACCACCATCACCGCCATCCCCGAACCTAAAGCTCTGCCATTGCATGGCAGCAGTGCACAGCACACAAGGAGGTGCTGATGGGGGGTGGAGGCCCAGCACTTGAGCATCCTGAGCTTGTCCCCTTCACTCCGTTTGAATAGCGAATGGTAGCATCCCGAGAATTGATGTGTTTTTAAGAGTTGCAAACTTACTTTCATTAGACTGCTTTCCCATAACCTGCTTCACATTCGGTTCTCCTTTGGGATTAATCATAGTAAAAGACACCATGCAGTACAGATGAAAACAAAATAATCTGGGACAATGGAAAGCCGTCCTCTCATTTAGTCATGATTTTCTGAAAATGATTATGTTTGAAATGAGATTTTGTTTGTCTAGTTTAAAATCCAGGATTAATCATTCAGGAAAGCTGACAATTCCGTTTCTCCATTTTGCATATCCTACATGTGTTTTCCAGCATTTAGAACAATTTCCAGGTTATTATTTTTCTGAGGTGGGAACAAACAAGGGTCATGTTTATTTTACATTCAGGCAAATAAAAAGTGACATTCCAAAGGTTTATGAATTCCATCATTGCAGCCAAACTTGTTTGCAGCATCTGAATAAACCTGATTCAGATATCTGTTCTTCAGATGCACTAACAGCAGCTACCACAAAACTTCTTTTTTACAATGGGTTGCAAATACAGGTGATATGAAACTATACATTCTATTCATGCTAATAAGAAAATCTCCTAAGAGTAGTAAGTAGAGAAAATGCTCAACAAACAGATGTGTATATATTTACACGTAGACTTAAACACATTTCCTAGGAACTGTGTCAAACATGATGACAGAATACAGAATCACAGAATCACAGAATCACAGAATCATCTAGGTTGGAAGAGACCTCCAAGATAATCTAGTCCAACCTCTGTCCTAACACTGACAAGTCCTCCACTAAACCATATCACTAAGGGCTACATCTAAACGTCTTTTAAAGACCTCCAGGGATGGTGACTCAACCACTTCCCTGGGCAGCCCATTCCAATGCCTAACAACCCTTTCAGTAAAGAAGTTCTTCCTAACATCCAACCTAAACCTCCCCTGGTGCAACTTTAGCCCGTTCCCCCTCGTCCTGTCACCAGGCACGTGGGAGAATAGACCAATCCCCACCTCTCTACAGCCTCCTTTAAGGTACCTATAGAGAGCGATAAGGTCTCCCCTGAGCCTCCTCTTCTCCAGGCTGAACAACCCCAGCTCCCTCAGCCGCTCCTCGTAAGACTTGTTCTCCAGACCCCTCACCAGCTTGGTCGCCCTTCTCTGGACTCTCTCAAGCACCTCCAAATACCAATGCGTGAATGTGCCTATGTCTTCTGTTTCTGACTGCTTCTCTAGACATTCAGGATTTTATGACTTCAAGTTTTCAGCAAGTGATAGAAACTCATGCATTCCAAAAAAGCAAAAAAACAACCCTCTGTAGTCAGCACTCTCTGCATAGTCCCTGGTAGACCCTGCAGCCTGCTGTTGCAGCAAACTGCATTGAGGTGAGAAAAAAAAGCCAGTGACACACAGGTGGAATTAGGATACAGCTTCTTTCAACCCCTCCAATCCTTTCCCAGCATCAATAGCTTGGTGAGGGCACTCAGACTGTATCTTCCCACTGGTCCCTACAGGCAATGGACCAAGATGATGCCAATATGTGCCTACGCCACCCCCTGCATTGCATTTTGGGGATGCCTTGGATCTTACACTGTGGCTGAACAAAGACATGGTACTTGTGCTTGTCCAAACCTGAGGCCAGCCCCAAAAGACCTGCATGTAGCCCTGTGACAGAAAGCAGGATCAGCAGCACTGAGGAAAGGGAAAACCATGCCACGGCTCCTTGCCACGCGATGCCAGTAGGCCTCCCACAGCTGCAGCCTCCACACCACCGCTTCATGGCAGGGCACAACCCAGCCCATTTCCTTAACCATGCCCTGGCATGCAGAGGGCAGGATTTTGCAGCAGGTTTACTTTCACCTTGGCCCTTTCCATGCCATATCCCGTAATGAGATACCACCACTACCCAGTAATCTGCAGGCATTTGTTTATGTGCATTGTGTGTGTGTATTTTTTGTATAAATAACAGAATTCTGCAAGGAAACAAAGTGACAGCCCTGGGAGCTGAGAAAAAGCATGCTGGGTCTTCTGAAGCCCTTTCTGGATTATGTTAAGAGTTGGATTTCACTGCCGATATTTACCCTAATTTAAACCAAGTCCCATTGTAAGAGAAACAACACCAAAGCAAGGCAGACTGTGCTGGATGGAACCCAGCCTGCCTGGAGCTACTTCGCCTCCCTCTCATTAGCTATAAATGCCAGGTCTTTCTTCTCACGCTCAGCTGAAGGTGTTGCGTTTTGGCTCACCTCCCCTTTGCGTGCATCAAGTCCAACCTAGCTGCAGCTTCACAGGACCAGACTGAGCCTTCAAATTCCCCCTCTGTCGCACTCGGCTCCATTTCCAAGCAAATGCCCTACATTAAGGCAACCTTCTGACAGACATTCCAAGCAGTTACAAGCTTCCTACCTGCTGTAATGCAGCCCTATTGTGAATATATATTATAGCATAGCTGTAGCGTGTTATTCCACACCTGCATTGCTGCCTCTGTTGCAGGGGGCTGAGCTACAGCCCCTGCGGGAGCCATGAACTGTGCATTTGCAAGCAGAATGTGGGTTTCTGTTCTATTTCTGAAGCTCTGCTATTCACTTCCTGCCTCGCACGTGGACTGGAGTTTTGCTTAGATGCAAAGCTCAGACTGAGCTGTCAGTCACAATATACTTCTCTTTTTCCCATTTTAGAAAAGGGATTTGTATCTGTAAAGGATGCACTCAGCTCAAAACTGTGTAGCCTTAACTACATTGGCTCTAGAGCAAACTTCCAGAGAGAGATAAAGGTACGTGAGAGAACTAAGCCTGTACTATAAAGCAAGTGTAACTCATGTCCAAATCCCAGCCTTACTGAAGGAAGAACAGTGGTCTACTTTGGCTGTACTGGACTTTGAATCAAATACCCACAGAGCTGGATAAGAAGCTGTCCAGGTAAAAACAAACAGAATTTTTGAACAGTGTATTTCTGAGCAATTTCAATGATTCCTGCTGACAGCTTTGTTTTAAGGACCAAATTCTCAGACACTAACTCATGACCCAGTTCTGAAGCCAAGACAACAGTTCACAGATAATTTTCCTCATACATCCCTCAGCAATTTTGGACAGAAAGGATGCTAAAAGAAGGCCATAGTAAGCACAAATGAGCCAAAAACAGTTGGCCAGATATTAAAACCAGATAAACTTTAGTTAGTAATAAATATAGATTTTCAGCAGCAGTTTTTGCAAACCTGTAGACAGGAACATAGTGGCTCCTAAGTCACTGCAGGTAAGAGGTTGGAGAGACATCACTAGGTACATCTTACCACACACACATCACCTGCTCAACTCCATCCCAGGTGAAATGAAAACAAAATGTAACTCACTCTTAACACTCCACTGACTGCCTTCCATTCTGATTGTTTTCCTCTCTCCTTCCCCACACTAAAAGGTATTAAGATGTTTACAGATGTTTAATCAAATCAGTATCAAAAAAGACAGAGAGAGCTTAATTTTGCAAAAAAAAGCACAACCAGGATATTTACCGCCTCACCTTTCCCCAGAACTTACTTTTGAATTAGCTTTGCAACTTGGCTAATTAGCCTTCACAGCTGCTCATTGCTCCAGCATGTTAATGCTTATTTAATCTTTGAGGCCCCAACTCAGAGCCTCCATCTCTGGATACCTTTAAGAAGGGGTTAGACACATCTGTCAGGGATGATGTTGATATAGTTGCACTTGCCTTCCGAAGGAAAGATGGTTCAATGCTCTCTAAAGATCCTCTTCAGGACTAATTTTCCATGGCAGAGTCCCACCATAAGACAACCAAATTACCTTATTTCAAGAGAAACATACCCCATCCCAGTGCCTCCCCCTACCCTCCCACTTCTGTCATGTGTTAATAAATCAATTCTCTGCAGTGCAGTTTGGCCATAAGAGAAGCATGAAGCGTATCTTTCAGAAATTTCCCCTAGGCCAGATAAATAACTTTCAGGTGGCAGATGTGGACACATCGGCCCTATCTTCCTATTCTATTGTCTGTTCTATGTGACATAGAACTAGGATATTCAACACTGGGAGGGCTAGAATAGAGTCTCCCACCACAGCCACACATTCCGTGTCTCTCCACCACCAGACAGTACAAATTTGATCTGAATTGGATCTGGGCAGAAGACTGCATTTCTATCAAGTTTGTCATAGTACATGAGATATCTGCTCTGGCACAAAATTTCTCATTGCCATTTTCAATCTTAGGCAGTCTTTGGACATTTGAACTGTACCTGGAGATACCTGAATGGCATCTGCGGCACCAGTGCTTTGCATTATGTGTCCACTATTTCTTTAAAGCATTCCTACGGGCATTTCTATTGAGTTTCCTCTATTGCCAGATTCCAGTCTAAAAAGAAATGAGTTTCTTGGGCCCCTGACATTTCAGGACATTTTGAGAAAGGTTCTCTAACAATTGTGAAGCAGTTCACAACCCAAGTGTGCATATTTCTAAGCATAAAATATTGCAGGAATTCCTGGTGTATTCTCCACTATTTCTTACCTTCTATGCTGCTCCTTTTCCTTCTTTTTTTTTTTTTTTTTATTTCCATTCTTTCACCACTTTCATGAAGATCAAAAGTCATTTTATTGTTCTGTTTGATGGATGAAATCCCTCTAGACTCATCTCTGCAATGGTACACAGATCTGCAGGCATATTTTTCTGGAAAAAGTTAAAAAACATTTGAGTATCATTCAGTATATTATAATATTTTGTCTGTTCATTTTTAATTGCCTCTGGAGTGAGGCTTTATGTTTTTCATTTCAAAACAAAGGGGTCTTTTATGCCTGAAATGTAAATTAGCAGTGGGCAAAGCATTCCAAAAAGAGAAAAGAGGGGCTGAACATTTCACCTCACAACAGGAAAGAATTAACCCATGCTGAGTTGTGGAGAACATATGCCCCCAGCTGAGGCCCTCTCTATCTTTTGTCTCCCTCCTGTGAATTGACGCAGACCTAAGTCTACCCACCCCACACAAAACTCCCATTCAAGTGCTCTGGCCCCAGAAGATGAGAAACATCCAACAATTTGGAGACCAGCACAGAAGCTTTAAAACTCTCATGCTCAAACCAAGTCTTCCCATTTACTTCTTTTCCAAAATCATCTGACAGGGTTTCAGTGGCAGTTGTCTACAGATGCTGTATTCCGAGTTGGGCTGTACGACATGGCAAGCCACACAAGCAAGCAACTGAAGGCATTTAACCTCCCGTGTTTGTCCATAGAAAGGCATATGGCAGGGCAGCAGGATGGTGGGGTGAGGAGAGACAAGATGGAGCTTGACAGCACTTAGCCTGAGAGGAATTACCAGAATTTTGGCAAAGACAGAATGAGTTGAAGGGGATGCTTAGAAAAGGCAGTTTGTAGTCTGTCAGCCAGCCCTGGGAGAGGGAGCAGAAGTTAAAGGAAGGAGGTTCCCTGGCTGCGGAGGAGAAAGAGAGCACTGGGTTATCAAAAGCACGTGGACATCAGGGAACCATCTGGATCTCTTTCTGCTGTTTTCAGCTAATTGCCAAATATTTAGTGGAACACTGCTCCCCATGGGTGCAAATGTTTGCTCATCCTTACAGTGGAAACAGTAACACACAACTAGAAGTATATTTTATAATACTGTATTGTTTACAAATGCGCTGACTAGGAAGGATGAAACTTTGTCCTGTTTTAAGTGATTTTGGTATGTATTTTAGTTATATAAAATTAACCACGGTAAACTTGAGTGCATCTGACTGCCAGATACAATAAATTCCTCCACTGTCCTCAAATCCTTGATGCTGTCTCTAAACCAAACCAAACCAAAAAATAATCCTCTGAATCTGAATTTCAGTTCTCTCATTTAAAATCCTCTGGCTGCATTTGCCTCTGACTCCTTAGATTAAAAGAAAGGTCTGGTCTTCCACCATTGCCTGTATGCATCCAAAAGACACTACATCGCTGAAGACTACAGCATTTCTCCCACTGTGTATGACCAGCAGCAAAATCTGACCAGGTGACCTCAGGAAGAGTTTTCTTAGTGGCACGTCTGTGCTGTATCTTTCTGTGGGAATCCACAAATCTCTCTACACACTTTTGGTACAGCACTTCCATAACACTGTCCCAGGCAGATGCATGTCATAATGCTGTGCTGAGACTACCTACTATAGACAAGGTGACAGAGACAGGAAAGAGGTAGCAGACAATAACAATTTCCTTTTTCTGATCCTCTGACAGAGGTGCAGCCAGTACTGGACTTTCCTTACTCAAGGAGGGGACCTGCAACTAGTATACTGCTCACCTCCCAGAAAGGTGTCCTTCGGAGGAGAGAATGGTGGGAGTCCACCCATCACCAGCTTCCCTGCCACACTCCTGCCGGTACAGTGTTTTAAATTGTAAAGTCTTATTCTTAATGTGCTTTGTAAGCAGTCCCCCCTGCAAAGGCTCAATGTTTTCTACAAGCATCATTTCACCAAGTTTTTTTTCCACATATTACACGTTCCTTTAAGGAATCCCTCTGATGGGATGTATCAATACTGCTGCACTAATAAACAATCATCATAGTTTTTCATAAGATCCTTAATCTTGCCAGAACATTGTATGGTTTATGCTAAACCAATGACTTCTTCGTTCATCTCTTGGGTACCACACCATTCTCCAGTTTTAAAATACTCCATGGTTTGTTTGGGTAGGGTTTTTATGCAAACTTGCCCTTTCCTATTAACTCTGTTCCAGCCTGAGGAGCTACATTTTTCCTGACATAGCACTGGTTGCACTACAAAAAGATCCTGCATATCCCACCCTAAAAGCTGCAGTATTTCAATGCAGTGTGAAACCATTGTTGTGTAAGTAACCCCCTCCCTCTGAGGACCTACTACTATATATTTTAGCTGTACACCAGTTGAAAAAATAAGACACTACAGGGGAAGTGTCATCACTGTGGACTGGATCTATAATACTGAAAGAACCAACAATTGGACTGGTGATGTGAGGTACCTACAGACCCAGATGCTTGCTTCTCATGAGATGGAGTACTTTCTCTGAGTGCTGAAAACTGAACTCAGTTATAGAAGAGCTCCTAGTTTTACTCAGGCCTGACCACATACACACTTTCATTAAACAAGAAGTTACTGGATTTGTCAAAGTTTTAAAGGAAACCAAATTCAGGAAGCTGGAGCAGATAACCTAGTGGTGAGTTTCACAGCCTAACAACTGATGAGGAATCTGCTCTACACTGTAAAAACAAGAGCAGTCAGGTCTGGTCAGACTACAGATGGTTATCCTATTGGCCTACAGTAGAAACTGCCATTGGGGGATCTCCGTTACAACCCTCTACAAAACAAAAAGAAAGATTTAATCAAGCGCATTTGTACTGAGATGCTATGTATTTCAGTAGGGAACAAACTACAGTATGGTTCAGCTGCAAATAAAAGCTAACTGCTCTTAACAGCATTCTGCAAAGCTGCTAAGGACCTGTACATGGACAGCAGGATCAATAGAAGGTAAACTTGCATTTCATAGATGGAATCAGAGCCACTTCATACTGACAAAATAATAAAACAGCAAAAGAACAATGAGACACTCTGGCACATGTGTACATTCTCTAAAACCACACATAATGAAGGCTTTAGCAATGCAGAACTCTATCTTCCAGCTCAAAGTTTTATTGGCCATTATCTCACTGGATTTAGAGCAACAGCTCTGAATGCAGTAAAAGATATTCATTTTTCACAATGTTTCCCTACATAACTGACAAATTTATTATTGTTATAAAAAAGGACACAATTTTGAAATCCTCAGAGCCCCTAGAGTCCCTGACTTGTAATGATGCCAAATATGCTTTTCTTTTCATTAGCATTCAGGGATCACTATACCCAAATCACCCTCATCTACTTTTTCCACTCACATAGATGCATCTGACGTTGGATCACCATCCATCTCAGTTCTGGTCTGAAGGAGTAGCTTTGGACCAGAGCAATCAGAGATACTGGGAAGCTCTTTCCAATTAGGATGGAAACCACTAGATATCCAAACACAGCCTTCCAATGGGCTATTTTAATATTGTATGAACTCTGAAAATCCTGTGGCTACTCCACCTCACTGGTTGAGAATTACGGATACCTCTCTCTGTTTGTAGCATAACAAGGTAGATATATTCAGAAATAATAACAACAATAATAATAATAAATAATTAAAGGACACACAAGTGTTAGCTAACCTTTGGGATGTGTGTATTCTTCAACAGACTTTGCACATCCTCCACTTCCAAGATAATAAAGTGAATCAAATGGCAGCCCAGCATGTTCCAGGTGGCAGGTTCCAGGTTTGGCATTGCCTACATCGGTTGTCTGTGCTTTCTCAGCAGTAAATGGAGACAGACAGCTCCAGAGAGCCCTTCATTCCACCATGTTCAGGGATGCTGGGGAGGTGGGAATGCATCACCTTTTAGAGAGCAGGAGACCAGACTACAAGTTCTAAGATGAGATGCCAAACGTTCAGATGACTACAGTTTGACAGAGTCACCCTTACAGCATGGGTAATAAAGAAAAACAGACTTGGACTGATCTTCAGTCTTCTGGAAGCCCGGATGTTCTCTTCTTTCCGCTATCACTTTCAAAATGAGGGGTGGCAGATGTTTTTTTCTGGTGTCAGCAGAAGGTTGTGAGGACTATAAGGGCATATTCAGCACTGGTCTCTGGGGCTGACATCAGTTCTGTGCAGCATCATGCTCAGTGCAAGGTTATCATTTGGGTCAACAGCCCCAGATATTTTTTTTCAAACTTCTTTTCAGACTCTGCATCAAGGTTAAGCCTAGTTCTCCAGTATCCACATCAGTGTCCATTTAAGTCAAAGAAAACAAAGGAAACAGTTCCTTTGAAACTACTAATGATTGAAGCCTTGTAATTCTTTTCCTGTTTGCCATTATTTCTGTCCCCATGAGTCTCAGAGCTTGCTGCTTTATCTTCTAAGCCTTAGAAGCCCTATTTTCCTCAAGGACACCTTGGATTTATGAACATTTCTTCCTTTATTCACTATGCCCTTCCACTTTTTTTTTTTTTTTTTTTTAAGATTCAGGAAGTCATTACAGCACCAGTTGATTCTCTCTCCCTGTCAAGTGAACCTTGGGTTTGGAAAGCCAGTGTTTTCTGTATGCAGGGAATGCTTTCTTGATCATTTTCTAAGTAATATGGTATGTCTACTATAAGAAAGAAATCTCTACGCTTACAAAAACATAACATTAATAAAAAGAGATAAATCTAGACTGATCCTCAGTTTCCCCACCCCACTCTTCAAAACCATATATTTATATATATAATCTTCATCCAATGAAAAGATTGTCTCTTTCATAAGACAACAAATTCACCTTTTCTCAAGCCTGGTTCTTCTTAATTCTTCCTTATATTCTTTCCCCCACCCCCCTCACCCCCTTCCCTTGATTCTTCTCTCTATGCCCATTATCATTAGCAGTCCTATTTTTAACAAACATGTAAATGAGAGCCTTGAAGACTTTACTGATGCACACATCTTTAGTCTCATTTTTCCTTTGTGTTCTTCCTTCTGAGTTCAACCTAAGCAACATACAGTTAATTCAGGGACTCAATACCTTTATTGGCAGTGAGTCCTACTTACAGACACAAAAGAATTACAGCTGCTCTCATTACTTCACAAGTTTAAATAAAAGGATATTCCTTCAATTTAGGATATATCTGGATAACAAATTTAAAAGTCATTTCAGGTCTTTTAATTTCCCTTGCCAATTTTTGCAGCTTTTCAGGCAGACATTGTCCAAAACACTGTTCAAAATATTTTTCCCTGCTGTTGTGACAAACCCCATACAAATCAATAAATACCTAGCCAGCTGAGCAAACATGAAAAACAGTCAGTATGACAGACCACCAAAATATGTTGTCAGACTATCCATGCCGGCAGGGACAAAGTAAGTACTGAAATAATGAACCAATGCTAGGCTGACTTACCATACATGGTTGTTAGATAAATCATGCTTTCACTCAAAGTGAGCAAAAGGAAGGCCACCTTGTGCACCTCACTGATGTGCTGTGGAAGGCAACAGTAAAGCAAAGGGCAGAACCTGGCCATATGCATAAGAACCATAGGACCAAGAACCTCTGAAAATTTTAACTGAGTATCAGTTTATGATTTCTGATTTTGTTGCACATCAGAAGTGCAATCCATTAGGAAAGGTATCCAAAACAAAAATTTTTAAGCTGCCCCCCCCCCCCCCCCCCAGTTTATATGCACATTCCAGATACGTAACTGGAAGAACTGTGCTAAGGAGGCTTTTCAGAGTATCATCTCTGTTTTACTGTGATGATTTCTGCAACATACTGTGTATCTTACCTTCTCCACAGATCTTAGGAGCAAGACGGCAATACACACACAAAAACAACAACAACAACAACAACAAAAGGAAAGCTAAAACAGTTCTTCATTTCAGAATCTTCTGCTGAGAAACAAAAGCTGTACATGATGTTGTAATGCTGGTAATCTCTCCTTTTCAGCAGTATTACATTTCCATTCCTAGCTCGTGCTCTGGATATTCATGGATTCTTCAGAGACTTAGCAGGTTTCAGACTGAGTAGAAATCAAGTATTTAATGGTGCAGGATAAGTGCATGTAATTACACAGCTCTGCGTTTTAGTATTTCAGTATTATTAACACCTATAGAATACAAATATTTATGTATCACCATGTAGAATGACTCATTTTATCTAGAATTAAAATGCATTCAAGTCCAGGGCAAAACAACACTGCTGTTTAACTACGCATAATCCTAGGTCGAGAAGCCATGAAGGATATCACATTCAATTAATACTTCTTACAGTCTGAAAAAGAAGGATGGAATTTTGTCACTTAGCTGGGGGGAGCACCATTATTCTAATTAAAAAAAAAAAAAAGGCCAGGAAATTTCCTCATTACAAATATAGCAAATTAAAAGATGAATTTTCCATCATGCAATAAATTCCAGGTTACCAATACTTAGATTTTGAATCAAGGAAAAATAAAACAAAAACAAACAAAAACTTTGAAACCACTTTCAAAGTCAAAACTTACAAATATTTCATGAAACAAAGTCCCCTGTAAATATTTCATGTGAATGATTTTCAGAAAGCCTAACTGGACTGTTTGGATAAAATTATTATCTTTTTGACTTCCACAAAATTGAATGGAATATAATAAATAGATCTGGAATGAAAATGTCAATGGAGCCGATACCTGATTCTGTGAAACATTTCAGTTTGTCAACTGACCGCTAAACAAAGTTTTCCACCAGAAAGATATACAAGCAGGCATCAGAAAAAAGAGATTTCCTGTAAGACACATGTTTGTGCCCTTCAAAAATTTCCTACTCTCGTTCCCCACCTGTGCCTCCTCCTGAGTTTTCTTTGAGGGGATGAGATGGTGCAGGAAGGTCTCAGCTTTCCGGACAAGCTAGCATCAAGCCCACGTCCACATGGCTTACGAGAGCTGAGACTCACAGGCCAAAAAGGCTGTCCAGCAAATAACGGCCAGACACCTTGTCTTGCTCTCTCCTGGAGTTCTCATTCCAAGTCACAACATCAATATTAAGTCAAAAGTTGTGAGAGACAAATTCCGTCCTGTTTCAAAGACCTGTAGACAGAAAAGTTGTGGAAGAAAATGCTAACACTGAAGAAGCAACAGCCTATTTGAAATTAAATTTTAGAAGGAGAGAGTGAAGCATATTGATCTGAGCTTTTCCAGACTAAAATATTAACTGTAAGACCCCTCCTTCACAACAATAACAAACATCATATTGATTTAAAAAAATAAAATAAAATAAGTAATGTCTCAAAACAATAAAGAAAATAGTATTTGCCCCAAACATGTTTTCCTAAAATATTTTGCAACAGAAAAAAAGGGCTTTACTTCCTTTTCTTGAGAAAACATTTGTAAATCAAATAAGAATAAGGCCAGCAACAGTCCCTTGCAGATTTGCAGGAAACTTCCAGTTATACATTACGTGACCTGTGCTACCATGTGAAGGTGTTGTCCATTGGGTTAGCTGTGATCACAACACAATAAATTGTAGGGATTCTTAATAACTGAGTCCCTCTTGCAGCTTCCTCTGTCCTCTATCTAGTCATCCATCTCTCTGCGATTTATAGGATAACACATCCCAATCCTACAGGTAACTCCAAATACCAGCAGTTTATAAATCAGCCTACCTGGTAACACTCCTCTCTTTCCTGCCCTAAATGAGCTGTCTACCCTCCAAACCAAGTCTCAGGACATTGTCATGGTTTTATCTTCTCCCATTCTGCCAAAACCAAAATAGGAGCTCTGTGACAAAGGATATGGGGAATTACTGTTTTTTCCAGGGAACAGAAAGGACTTAGTTGAAGCCCCAGAAAGTTCCAAGACTTTGCATTCAGTGTCTTGAGGTTATTTAACTTTTTCTGTGATTTTATGTTCACCTTTTAAGTAAAAATAACCTGAGCTCTAACTAAAGCATCTGTCTTTATAAATAGATAAAAGCAGTTGCACTATATATTTCACAAATACGTCTAAAATATTTCTTGATTATTTCCACTGAGGTATGTTCTAGGAAGATTACAAGTATGATTAGCAAAGCTGCAGCCCAAGTAATATGTATAAACCTATACCAACCACAGCACCATGCAGTTCCTGAGTGACTGTGAGCGTGTTTTTTTGCACATACATGTGCAGGACAAAAGTACTGCAAGCATCAAAATTATTTCAATACAGATCACATGTCAACATGCTAGTGACTAACACACAGTGGCCATAACTCAGCTTCTCCTTCAGAGTCCTCCGAAGAAATGCCCATGTGATGGTGCTCAGTGTGTCTCAGGAGTGCAGGGTACTCTCAACTGAGCACCCAAAGAGAGCAGACACCTTCCTACAAAAATTTCAGTTGCCTACAGCTCTTTAACCAGACCAAATCTTTTGGTTTACATTTTTACTGAACCCTCACTTATACATGTTCTCAAAGACATTTCTGTGGGAGTTTTTTCCTAAACAAAAGCTGAATAAGAATCTGGCTTAGCCTAATTTGCAATTAAAAGAGCCATGAAACTACAACAGGAGAAACTGCTTTTGGAAGGATTGGCAAGGAGCACTGATGCTGTTGCCAAGGTAAGAAAGATCATTCAAATATACTTGATGAAAATCAAATGTAACTCTAGCTGTTTGCATTTCAGTGTGATATGGTCCATTACTCTCAGAGGAGAAAAGTCCCTGTGAATTAATCCATGTGACTAACATCTCGAGGGTGGGACTTAGGACAAATACGTCTCATAAGCCACACACTTTCTCATTCCCCACACTGGAAACATAAATTACATTCTATTTAAAAGATGTTTTAAAAAATAAACATGAACCTGCCTCTAACTCTTAACGTTAGACAGAACTTGTTCTAGAGTGCTAGGTAAGAAAAATGTTATGGTAAGAGGAAGATTTCCTCACTGCTGAATTATTTAGGAGTTCTCCCTCTTCCCTGGGGTTCTTTGAGACACATCACAACTCTAGCACTTCAGGGTGCATGCAGAGCTCTGATTCTGATTTTGAGTATGGAAGGAGTTGAGTCACTTTATTCAGAGCAAATGTCTGTGTCTCCAACAGAGGACCAATAGCAACAGTATCAAAAGAATAACTTCATTTAGATCATCAGTTAAGGGATTAATTTTATCCTCTGAGCTGTATGGCTACTCCTGGAGTAAAACTTTGGCTGGTGCTTTCTCTTAAAGCCATGAGGAAATCCATGGTTACCTGATAAGACCGTACAAAGTGCTGGGTGCCATCAAATATGATGGAAGGAAATGGCAAGTGGGACTGTTGCTCAGATGAAATTTTCTAAGTGGAAATTCCATTAAAATTGTTCTGCTTTCTGCTTGTTTCTACTGCAAGGCTTCTTGCTCAAGGGATCAACAAATTCAGTGAGCAGACCCAGTCCAAACCTGGTTAGCCACAGCAATAACCATTATGAATCAGCTGAAATTTTCAGCGGAAATTTCTATCACATTTCCAAGATCTGTGGAAGAAGCCACAGACGTATTTATTATATTCAGATTTGCATTCAAATGATCCAGTTCACCTTGTGGATGTTCTGTCTATGTCTCCACAACTGGACTGGAGGTCATACTGATCACCTTCATTGAAGCCAGGTAGCCAGCCTGCCAGAATCAGAAATGAGAACAGGCTTCAATGATGACACAACACAACTGAATCTTGACCTCAGGGCAACAATTTTTTCTGGTACAGCTAGAGATTTGTGAAAGGAGCAATTACACAAGAGTTCTCAGAAGTCAGAGAGTTAGGAGAGTTCTCAGAAGTCAGGTTAAAGGAAAAACACAGAGGCATCTTCCAGAAGTACATCAACCCTGTACCCTTGCAGGGATGCCAAACAAGAACTTTGACATCAGTTAATATCCTCTCTTGTGTAGCTGGGCTGACTTTTTAATTTCTTAACCACCCACTGAGGGCTTTGCCCTGTAGGATTTGGGGGAAGGAGATTACAGGCATGTGTGAGTATGATGAAAGGGGGGGGAAAGATGGAGGGGATCATTTCCAAGAAAGTGTGAGATGCATTTGTTGTTTTACTTTTTTTTTTTTTTAACTTACAAGAAATGTCCTTTTCAACAATTACAGTTCTCTTTCCTTATTTTTGCTATATCAGTGGAGTACTGAAATATCACCACTTTGGCACTGAAATTCTCTTTGGAATGGAAAGGTGGTAGTGAATGTACTACCTGTGATTTCAGTTCATCCGTCTGAGTACTGGTTATTCCAAGCTCCATTGCCCATGTAGTTTTGAATATTTCTGCTTCATGCATCCCCTCCCAGTATGATTTTTTAAGTGTCTGCAAAGTAATCACCTTCAGCTGTGGCTCAGAAATGTCAAGAAAGTTGTATATAAAGCACAGGAAACTTCCTCAGGTTTTGGGGTGTCTAGATGGCAACTAAGAATAATAAAATCCGAAGTCACTTGCTGGTTTTGGAGACCAGACTCATGATTTTATCAATGTCTGTCATGGCAGTAATGGGCTGAAGAGTCCAAATCTGTTTATGTACTGCTTGGACAGAAACTGTTTCATACCCTTGAACAGCTTGGTTTCTCTCTCCATACATTTCCTATTCCTCCCAAAACACCATTCTTGTGAGCTCTACAAGCTGATACACAAATACTTCTCTCACTATTTCCATGAATTTTCTGGGGTAGTTTCTTGAGTCCTACATCAAGAGCACTAAGCAAATCAGAACAGCTACTGTTCAGGCAAGGACATATTTGAAGACTGTATCCCTTCAATTACACAATTTGAGAGCAGGCAGAGAAACAGTATCATACCATATAGATCTGCCATATGTAATATGATAGATTAACTGACCTGAGCTACTCTTTTTCTCAGTGTCTAATCAAACTCTGGCTCTGCTCATTTCAACGGTCTTTTGAGCTGCAACTATCTCAAAGGATGTCACGCTGGCACCAAAGTCCTCTCCAGTTTGTGCCTGAAGTCTGGGTCTCCACTTCCCATCGTAATCTAAGAAGAGCCTTTGAATCACTTTCTCCTCTGGAGGGTTGCAGGCACATGTGAATTTCCAACTGCAAGACGATCTGAACAGAGAAATTTCAAAAGACACACTGAAATAATAAAGTGGTGATTTACACGTAGTCTACAGTAGGAAAAGCTGGAGTATTTCTTTAGCACACTATTGAAACATCTCTTTTACTTTAGGATGAACATGTAATTTTTAATACCATCTTATGAGTCCATGTGTATGTGATAAATTCCTTCCTGATCTTCAGGGCTGAGGCCACCTGCTCACCCCTCCTCTACAAGCAACAGAATTTTCCCAGATGCTATTCATCTGTGAAAGGCCCTTTTTCTGTCTCTGACATATAGTCTGACATATATGTCTGACTGACATATAGTCCTAAACCACCCCATGCTGTTTGTATAAAAATTCATCCTGAAAAAGTGCACTGGAGAACTGGGTACAGAGTTTTAATTTAACAAGCCTCTTTTAGGATACTCCATTAACATACATCTAACATTAAGGATATCTTGCTAAAACGTAACAGTAAATACATATACAATGAGCAAAACCACTGTTTTGTTTGTTTGTTTGTTTGTTTTTAAAAAGGAACTGTTTGGTATTCACTAATCTAGATACTTTCATAGCTCTTTCTTAAAACCTGAGTAATTTTTGTTTTTCCAAGAAATTTGAACAAACACATTTGAAATAATGGAGTTTCCCACAGAACCAACATTTCATTTCCTAAGAAACCAGGTCTTAAAGTTTTGGATATCTATTTTGCTTTTTTTTTTTTTTTTAATAAGATCAGGTAATATTTAGATGAGATATTGGATAGTAGCTAACTTGTACCAAAATATATAGTTAATATAACAATAGTTGAGGAACTGAAAATGATTATGAAGCCTACTGAAGGTAACTGAATTTTATACATTAATCTCCAGGAAAAGTAATAGTATAAACCCAAAGATACCACAACCCTAACTTTATCCCTTCAGCTATTCAATTTTCAGGAAATACTGTCAAATTGCTGCTACTGAATTCTACAGAATTTGCAAAAGCAAGCTTTTGCAAAGACCTCTAGACAATAAAAATATTTCCTTGCATGTTTTCATTAGCAAAAGTGGAATTGATAAAATTTCTGCCTATCCCTATCTTAATAAAAATCCTTTCAAATGGACATCATTCTGCCAAATGGGGGGTGGGGGGTGGGGGGAAGGGGAATGTTGAGAAAAAATGATTTATGCTTATTTTTCTATTTCTCATTTTCATATATATGTATATATACACATGTGTACGTATAAAGAGGAGTGAGCAGGAAAAAAGGAAGGGAAAACAGGGATAGTATTTAATAGTTTTCAAATTCAAAATGAAGTTTTTAAAGAGAGACAATTTTTTAGACTGATCCTCAATGTAAATATGTGAAGATATCTAGAAAGCAAAACATTTTAAAGTAAGCTTTTTTCTTTTCTTTTAATCTATACTCCAACATGCTGCATGAAATAGCATGAAATATTTTCAATTCACCCTGTCAAATGCTTTTTCAAATTCTCTGTAATTCTGCCCATGTAGACCATCACTAGAAATAGCTCCTTAATATAAGGTAGGCCAACAAAAGTTCTGCCCTGTAACAGCACGTGTATTAAAGCACAAGTGCGTGGCACAACCTCAACTGGTACAAACACAGAGGCATGAGGGAGTGCGTGGCACAACCTCAACTGGTACAAACACAGAGGCATGAGGGGCCTCTAACACGTGGCACAAAATTAGAGCCAAGGGTTTGTATTGACATGAAGGAAAGCAGTGACATATGTGAAGACGTATATGAAGCAGTGACTATATGAATAAGGATGTTCTAGGAAAAAGACCTAGAACCTGCTTACAATAAGAGCATGAGTCAAGGGAACAAATAGAGTCACCAAGAACGCTAGCTTCCAGACGCCAGATAGCACACAGTGTAGAGGGTAAAAGGAGGGAGGCATGGACATAAGGAGACTTAATTCCTGCGCTAGCACCAGCCTCACATAATGTGGCTGAGGTTAAGCTTTTAACTGTTCCTGGAAGTACAGTGGCTTGTGAAAAAAGACCGACATTTTTGTAATTGCACAGTGTTAGTAAAGTTTTGGGAAGTCTGCTGTGGTTAGTGTCACATTGTCACCAGCTGGAACAGAAATCTGAATTGCGCAGTGGTACCTTTGCTCTTGTGAGGCATAACAACATCAGTAATACATTTATCAAGTAAGTAATGGAGAGCTGCACAAGGAGATTTTGACAAATAGTGCTTAAAAATTAATGTTTAAGACACAAATGTTTCCTCAGAATTCCAGAAAACCTAAGCCAGTTTGTTCACCCCCACCTTATTTTCTTTCGGCTTTTAGAGCCAAACAACTTCTCTGCCTGTGTGAGATTTTTATAAAAGGACTTATCAGTCAGAAGAGGTGGTAGAGGGTTGTTTTTTTCTTCTTTCAGCAACCCATGACACTCATTTTTCTCCAGCTGTGGAACACTGTAATATTAAGCAACGCAACCTCACTCATTGTGACAGTTGCATTTTTTGTTTAATCTTTGAAGTCTGTTATTTCCTTCACTAAAAGGCCAAGAGATGCAATTTCCTTAAAGACAACAGTTTCCATTAGCAATAGCATTTGGTCAGCCAGGGACCTAGCACTACAAGGCCGGCCTTAACAAGCACAATTTGTATGAACAATCTGGAGGCTCTCACTAACAGGTTATAACAATAAATTTACCCAGTGACTGTGTATTTACAAGAGCTATAAGAAAGAGAACTCAGATTTGACCTGTTAGACATACATATCTTCCTCACGTGAACGTCAAGTGTGATTGTTATTATCGTTGTAGTCATCACTGTTCAAAAAGAAAAGTTTGAAGAAGTACTTCAATGGTCAGCGTTAGGACTTCAGGATATTACATTACTAACACACTAACAATTGGCCTGAGGCTGCTTTCTAACCTACATATACCACTCTGGAAAAACCATAAATGCTCTTGACTACACTTATGTAAGAAGAGGAAATTGAACAGGATATGCTCGGATATTTCAAATATACTTATTGCTGTTTATCAATTTTATATTTCTAAATTTGTCTCCTCAGAGAAAATGTCTCTATCTTAAGTCTGCTCCTCTCAAAATGATTTATAACCTTCATCTACAATAATGCCAAGATCTTTAAAAGATCTGAGACTTGAATTAGAAACCAGACATGATTGAATCATGGCTATTCCATAGGGCAATGCTGCATCGTACTGTTTGAAGATACATTCAAGCCTTCTATGACTTGCACTACTTACAGATATGTTGCCGTGGTAGAACAAGAGAATCAGAAGCACGGTAATTTTTACTTGTCTTCAGAGGTGAGGTAATGCTGGGATCACAAAGGTCTGCTATGGAATAAGTACAGGGTATCGCCTCTAACTTGTTCCAAAAGCATTCTGATCCACCCTTGCATTTCTAATCCCCTAGAACTGTTACTTGCATTCCAGTTATGTCCGGTGCGCTCTACAAGCTATTCGTAGCAGAGATCAACAAAAAGTTGCACAGAACAGCAACTTGTTATCTGAATGTACAAAATTGGTCATTAAAAAACAAAAACCAAACCAAACCAAACCAAACCAACAAAAAAAACAATATTTCATGGGAAAATGCCAATTCTGACAAAATTGTCATCCATGTTTCTCACTTGAGATTTCTTGACTTCCAGAGCAGCAGCAATTTGCTGATTTTTAGATGTCACCCAGAACATGAGAGAACAGCAGAATAGAAACTTTACCATAGCTCTCCTTCACAAGCACTTTAGTGTCACATGCCTTTCAATATTTTGTCCAGCAATAACATATCTAAACATTCAATCAGTTCTAAGTAAAGATATGACTCAAAGATTGCCAACACAGTGAGTTTGTTGGAAAGGAGTCATAGAGTCATTCAGGCTGGAAAAAACCTCTAAGATCATCTAGTCCAAACTTTAAGCTAGTACTGAAGTCCACCACTAAACCACGGTACCAAGTTCTAAATCTACACATTCCTTGAAGACCTCTAGGGATGGTGACTCAACCACTTTCCTGGGCAGCCTATTCCAATGCTACACAACCCTTTCAGTAAAGAAATTTCTCCTAATTCCCAACCTAAACCTCCCCTGACACAATTTGAGGTCATTTCTCCTCATCACTTGGTGCTTGGGAGGAGAGTCCAATCCCCACCTCAGTACAGCCTCCTTTAAGGTAATTGAGGTAATTGTAGAACACAACAAGGTCTCTGAGCCTCCTTTTCTCCAAGCTAAACAACCCCAGTTCCCTCAGCCGCTCCTCATAAGACTTGTTTTCTAGACCCTTCACCAGCTTTGTTGCACTTCTTTGGACACACTCCAGCACCTCAATGTCTTTCTTGTGGTGAGGGGCCCAAAATTGAACACAGTATTCGAGGTGTGGCCTCAGCAGAGCTGAGTACAGGGGCCCAATCACTTCCCTGGTCCTGCTGGCCACACTATTTCTGATACAAGCCAGTATGCTGTTGGCCTTCTTAGCCACCCAAGCACACTGCTAACTCATTTTCAGCCAGCTATCGACCAATATCCCCAGGTCCCTTTCCCATAGGCAGATTTCCAGCCACGCTTCCCTCAGCCTGTAGCATTACATGGGGTTGTTGTGCCCCAAGTGCAGGACCCAGCACTTGGCCTTGTTGAACTTCATACAGTTGACCTCGGCCCATTGGTCCAGCCTATCCAGATCCCTCTGCAGAGCCTTCCCACCCTCGAGCAGATCAACACTCGTGCCTAACTTGGTGTCATCTACAAACTTACTGAGTCTGCACTCAATCCCATGTCCAGATCATTGGTAAAGATATTGAGGAGATCTGGCCCTGGGGGACACCACTAGTGACCGGCCTCCAGCTGGATTTAACTCCATTCACCATGACCCATTGGGCCTGTCCACACAACCAGTTTTTAACCCAACAAAGCATACATCCATCCAGGCCTTGAGCAGCCAGCTTCTTCAGGAGAATGTTGTGGGAAATGATGTCAAAAGCCTTACTGAAGTCTAGGTAGACCACATCCATTGCCTTTCCCTTATCGACTGAGTGTGTCACCTTGTCATAGAAGGAGGTAAGGTTCATCAAGCAGGATCTGCCTTTGATACACCCATGCTGACTGAGCCTAATCACCTGGTTGTCCTGTAAGTGCTGTGTGATGGCACTCAAGATAACCTGCTCCACGAGCTTCACCAGCACCGAGGTCAGATTAACAGGCCTGTAGTTTCCTGGATCCTCCTTCTGTCCCTTCTTGTAGACGGGCATCACATTTGCAAGCTACCAGTTGACTGGGACCTCCCCTGATAGCCAGGACTACTGAAAAGTGCTGGAAAGTGGCTTGGTGAGCACTTCCACCAGCTCCCTCAGTACCCTCAAGTTGATCCCATCTGGCCCCCTAGACTTGCGTACATCTGAGTAGCAGGTCACTAACCATTTCCTCACGGATTATGAGGGCTTCATTCTGCTCCCTGTCCCTATCTACCAGCTCAGGGGGCTGAGTACCCAGAGAACAACTGGTCTCACTGCTAAAGACTGAGGCAAAAAAGGCATTAAGTACCTTAGCCCTTTCTTCATCTCTGGTCTCTCTGTTTCCCTCCACATCCAACAAAGGATGATTCTCCTTAGTCCTCCTTTTCTTGTTTATTTATTTATAAAAAAACATGTATTATTGTCTTTAACAGCAATAGCCAGACTGAGCTCAAGTTGGGCTTTGACCCTTCTAATTTTGTCCCTGCACAGCCTCACAACATCTTTATTGTCCTCCTGAATGACTCGCCCCTTCTTTCAAAGGTCATAAAACCTCTTTTTCCATGAGTTCAGCCAGGCCAGTCTGTACTGTACTTCTGTACTGGCTCATCTTTCAGCATGTGGGGATGGCCTGTTCCTGTGCCTTTAGGATTTCTTTCTCGAAGAGTGTCCAGACTTTCTGGACTTCTTTGCCCTTCAGGACTGCCTCCTAAGGGACTCCACCAATTAATCTCCTTAACAGGCCAAAGTCTGACCTCTGGAAGTCCAGGGTGGCAGTCAATCCCCCTCCTTACTTTTCCAAGAATTGCAAACTACTCTACTAATTTGAGATCACTGTGCCCAAGATGGCCTCCAACCTTCACATTACCCATAAGTCCTTCTCTATTTACAAGCAAAATGTCCATTGGGACACTGTCCCTAGCTGGCTTGCTCACCAGCTGTGTCACGAAGTCATCTTTCACACACTCTAGAAACCTTCTAGAATACAGCAAAGACCTTGGCACAGGCCTCAGGTTTCAAGAAAGTTTCAGATCAAGGAAATTTATATCATTGATTTCTGGTAAGTAGATGCCTTGAGAATGAGACCTGGCTTTGTGATTGGTTTGACCTCAAGCAGATTTGGATCCAAAAGAAGGAGATCCTATTATCCTGTAGGAAAGAAATTCCTCTTTTCATAATCTCTTCTATTTAAGCTTCATTTTAGTAGACTCCTCTTAAGTCTTTAAGTCATTGGCTGACTTTAGCATGACATGTGAAGGACCAATGTAGAAAAACTGATGTGTGGTCAGAATCTAGTGGACCCCAGGGACCTTATAAAATTCCCAAATGAATCACCTTTTTACAGTGCTGATCCATTCTGCTCACTTCTGTCTTCTGTAACTCTCTTCTCCATGATTTACTTGCTTTAAAAACTTGATGCACTTCCACCCAGCATTTTTCTTTTCACTCTTCCATAACATATTCATCTCAGCTAATAGTGCCAAAACAGACACCAACACAGAGGTGGCAATGTGGAGCCATGAAACTGAGTCAAAACAGCAGGTTCTAAGATCATCCTTCTCCAGCAAAGAGGGTTGGTAAGAAATTCCCCAAAAAATTAAGGCATTCCCCTGCACTTCACCCACTTGTTGAAGGTATTATGAAAAGAGTTTATAATTCAGCCCTGAAGATATCAATGCCACTTACTAGGAATCATCACATTATTACAGTGCAAAGTGTCCTCCATTACGATGGCTATAAAATAGTTTGCCTTTACTATATTTCAACATTATGCCATTTTTGTTAAGTAGGCTGGATAACCAAAATCTGATTTTAAAAAGGACTTGATACTTGCCTTATTAGAGAGAGTTAGAAGACAGCCTGTGTTTCATAAAGGGAAACCTCTCTTCATATATCTATCATATCAACATAAACTTCACAGCAAAGGCTACAGATTCACAGTAAGGCCCCAAACCCATGTTTGTTTAGAAAGAGAGTACGTTCTTCTTAAAAATTCACCTTTTATCTGTTTCTCAAAGAAATAAAGTGTTTCTGAGTGACTGCAATAGCCTCACTGCCAAAAAAAGTCCAGCACAGCAGATTAAAAGAAAAGCTCTCCAGAGGCAGCAGTGTGTTGTACCACCCAGGGAGATCTTGGGTATGCATCAAATGAGACCAACCTTCAGTGTGTGGGTGTGCTGAGGCTTTAAAGAGATTTCCAGTCAAGGAGAAATAAGAGTCTCCATTTCAAGCTACGTGCAACATTCCACATGTGTTAAGCAAGATAAAATCCCCAATTTTAGGGAGCTGGCCCAGGAAGCAGCTAAGGTTATTCAGACAGGTAAAAACTTCTCTCCATGCTGCATTTAAAACACAATTAACTGGGAGACTGAACTGCCACCCTGCTCCCTGTCCCTGATACAAGCAGCACAGCAGAGAGTCTACAAGGTGGAAGAAAAAAAAAAAAAAGGTAATGCAGGAAACCAGCCACTGCCCATCACAGCGTAGCTGGAAAAGCAATGCTGGAAGTCATTTATTTATTTGGCCTCACTAATTAATTAGACACAGGTGTAAAACCTGGCCTACCTTCTGGCATAAACTCAGAGCCGTGCCTGGGCTCCTTCTCAGCTTCCTCCACTACCTCCCAGAGAGCCCCCGCATCCACCCGCTGTGCAGCACTTGGCTGTGGTTCCTCTGCATGGATAAATGAATGCACAAGCTGAGAAGGGACACATACATATGAAAATCCCCAGACCTGGCTTACTGCCCCATGGCTATATGATGCTCCGCCAGCTGAGACACCACGCTGCAGCAAGGCTGAGAAAATTGCCCTATGTGTATCCTCCCAGACCTCGGGGAAACTCAGTCCAGCCCTGCGGGGGTGGGGGAGAAATGGCAAAGCACCAGCTCTTTTTTTCTTTTTTTTTTTTTTCTTTTTTACTCTTGAAGCTGGGGGTGTTTTATAGCACTACATCGCAGTAAATAAAAACAGGAACACTACTGACATCAGATATGACAGCCATGAAGATGCTTGACAAATCCTTTTTTCCCTTATCACAGCACCATGTAAAAGATAAGAAGGGTAAGTGCTTAAAAGCCCTCACTGACATACAAGGATGTGACAACTGTCTCCCATCTATCTAAGCTACCAAATTTTTGATTTGTAAAACCAAACCAAAGACCTTCTGAGGGCAATATAAAGGCTACCTAATTCAGTAAGATGAGCCAAATGGGACAGATGTTTCAGAGTTGCACAGAGCTGTACGTATGTGACTTCAAAACACAGTCAAGGTGGCAGAAACCTTGGCTCTTTTCCTATAAGTACAGATATAATCTTCTAAACAATGTCTCCTAGTTCTCATTCATGATCAACCTATGCACCTGATCCTAAATATCAATGAGAAAATACTTATGGACAAAACTATTTGTTATCTTAAGACTATTTGTTACCTATTAACATGCTTAAGACATATCACAGGTCTGGATAAAGTCAGACTTTTTGCAGTAACCTTACTTTGACTTCATTTTATCACACGGACTTTGCCCATCAGCCCTTCTCTTACCTGGGCAAGTACATGCAGCTTATAGGTTTCTCTTTTCCTCAGAGTCAGAGGTTTCAGGCAGTAGCTGATTTCTTGTCAGGAAGATATCATTTTTCTTTGGCAACATTCAGATGGTGATCAGACTGGTAACAATGCTGACTGAATTCGTCATTCAGGCCTCCTCCTTGTCCCCATAGGTTTGGCAGGATCTTGGAAATACATGAGTACCAATAGGGAAGGTCCTGACGTCTATTGCTGCTCTGCAAGAAAATACACTATGCTCCATCATCTGCTCCATTTCTCTGAGGTTTTGTTTTGGTTTGGCTTGGTTTTTTTCCCAAAACCCAGAACTCTGGTGCCTCTATTTCCACATCCACTGAGGTTCCTCCCCATCCACCTCAGAAATGAATCCCAGAAAAAGTCTGGATTTGGTGTTTCTGCAGACTGAACATGGGGCAGCACCCAAGAAAGTTGCCTCCTGCACTTGCATGCTGCTCTAGCCTATGCCTGCAGTAACCAGGTGACTGAAGTCAAACAACACTACAATTTTGCAGCTTTTGCAAGAATGTGCAGAAAAAACACTCACGGAGGAAGACACTGCATTAAAAAAGCATATAAAAATGTATTTTTACCTAATAACAATAAAATAAAATCCTCTGCACTAAGCCACCTGGATGAACTGTCAATTATTTCATTTTAACAACTGGAAAAAAAAAAGATAAAGAAAAAGAAAGCTATTAAAAAACTTGGTCTAAGTAGTTGTTAGGAGATATAGAACATGTCACAAAATAAAAGAAAAAAAACAATTAAAAATTACATTTGCTGCCTTGCATCTTCATTTTATACTTACTTGGAAACTTCCAAAAATTTAGATTGTAATATGAGTTTAAGCACCACTTAATGACTTGGCTCCAGCTGAACGTATTCTCATTATGTAAATGTATCTTAATTTGTCCTGATTAAGTAACAGTCATTGCAATTCATTATTGCTAAGTGAAACACAATTCCTAGAACAGTCCCCAGTAAAACAGGCATTCCAGATGAACATACTGTTCTCCCCTTACTTTGAAGCCAGGATGTCTGGGCATTGGCCTCCTTTAATGTCATCAAAGTGTTTAATCTGCTACTATGATTAATTAGAAAAAGCACTAAACTGCCAATGATAACATCTCACGCCCAAAACAAGGGCCCCAGATGAAGGAAAAGAAACTTCTCAAAACTTCTGACATGGCACTGAATAAAGGGCATTAGAGAAGATATTTTCAAGACTGAGAGGGATTTAATCCTCATAAATCCCATTAAAAAACAGCATGTAGATCCCTAGAAAGACTTTGAAAATTTTAGCCCAGACTGTACGTTTCATAGCTCTCATGGAGGATAAGCCACAGGCCACGAAGGACAGCTCACCTGCATGGACAGACACTCCTGCCAGCCCTCTGTCCTGTAGGAGCTGCACTGCAGATTCCACAGTGCCATTATTTGGCACAATATTACTCAAAATGCAAGCTAAATACAGGTAATACATCATGGGATGAAGGCCCGGTATTAAACTGTCCAAGGAAGGAAACACCTCCCTCTGTGTTTCCAGAATATCATGTAATTTACAGTCACTGCTGTGAGCTCTCTGGAAGAATATTAATGTCTCCCCTTCTCAGCCGGAAGTATTAAAGAGTCATTATTAACATCTGAAAGTATAGTCTACAGGCTGAAAAGGGAGCTCTCTGCAAAGACACAGAGACATTATTTCCTGGCCAGGAGCTGAGTGTAATACTTTTTCTTACGCTTTTACTGAAATGGGTTTCTATGCCAGATTTAGCCTCATCCTAGTGCCTTATTCACAACTCTGAATCAAGCACATGAATTCCCCTATTCATATTTAGAAGGGAATAAAGATGATCAGAAACGATTTCAGAAAAAGTATTCTGTATATTTTTTTAAAAAAGATATTTCTATACAAAATCTAAATTTCAAGGGCACAGATTTTTACCCACTATGAAATGGGAACTTTTAAGGTGATAGAAAAGAAAACATAAATGTATTAAGGAGGAAGTAAGGCTCATGAAAATTTTGAACAGACATTTCTACAACAATATAAACCGACCGTACTAATTTGAAGCATGGGGACTGTACCAGTCCTTGTACAGAGATGTTTCACATTAGCATGTTAATTCTTGTCTTCTTTCAGCAATGGACCAAAATGAGTCAAAAAATGCTGGTCTCACATGGAAAGATACTAAGAATCAGAGAAATCAGACCACAAACTGATTTAACATGAAAATAGGTATTTCTAGGAAGAGCTGGAAGTATAGAAGTGAGCCTGGAGTCTTGCTTGATGGAAACAACCTGAAAAACACTTCTGAGGAAGTCACTGATGGAAGTAGAAGGCTGTTCAGAGAACAGCTAAGTGCATGCATGACCAAAGACAGTTTGTACAGTATGATTCAAGATGTCTTACACAAGCTGTAATGGTCAATACAGCCTTGCATGAAGATAGTGGAATTTTCCAGAACTGCAAGAAGCTAAGGTTAAGAACAAAAGACATGTTCTGGGCAGCCAGGAGCTTCACTGGTAGAATTAGTCACTCCTGAGTGCTTGACAGCAGCTTTGCAATAGACACACGGGCTATGACATTAACTGGGAAATGCAGAAGGACTCACGTACACACTGCTGCAAACTCAAACTTCTCACTGCCCATGCTCCATGTTGGCTGGATATGAAACACTGGGGAACTTGCATAGTTCTCAGTATGACAAAAGAAACTGAGGCTGCCAGCCCTTATTTATGTGGATGTACCCTCAGACATTGCTTTGTTCACCATTTTACTCAAGACAAGGCAAGGCAAGGCAAGGTAAGGCAAGGCAAGGAAAGGCAAGGGAAGGGCATTAGAGAAATGGTGAATACTACGGTCATTTGTCCTTTAACTAAAAGTATGGTCATAAATCATTCAGCACTCTGAGATACTTGGCTCCTGATTCTTATGTATGTCAAAACCAACTGTAGCATTCTTGCAAGGCAAAGGGCCTTGTAATTTGACGATGACACATCAAATTAATAGAAATGGGTCTATGTACAAATAAGAATCGAGTCTACAGGTTGTTATGGTCAGTCTTGGTTCCTGATCAGAGGTGAGAAAACAAATTCACAATAGATGATTGTAGCTATTCTGGTCATGTACTTGGCAGCTTGGGCAGAGGATAGAGCTGTCCTAGAAGCACATACCAATACAGAACATGAGATAAGCATTGTGAGTCTAACACACATGGGCAAAACTGTGAGCAACAGCACTGGTTCTGCATATCTGCAGGGGACGTGGTTCCAGGTTTCTACACAGTCTGCAGTCTTGTTGGAACTATTGTAGCTCATTTCTCTGTTGCAATTGCTTTTGCTTCAACCAGGCTACAAAACCACTTGGAATCCTTGAAAAAATCTGGAGTCCTCAAATTCTGGGCACTAAAACCAACACAACTGAAAAACCTGAATGTAGGGCTACATTACCCAACGGGTACATCCAAGCATTAATCTAAAGAACTCACAACCCAGCTACATTTTTTTCCTCCTCTCTGAACTAAATGACAGAACAGAAATCCCCAGTGACCTTCAGAAAGCACATCTACTTGAATGACTAAATCAAGATGCCCACCACTTGTAGTGGCTGATGGCAGGTGAAGCACATACTGAGCAAGAAATGAGAGTGTTAAAGATTTTTGGCCTCAAGTTGGCAGTATTTGTTGTTACTGTTTTGAGGAATCCTTTGTTGTTCCTACATGGCATAAGGTACCACTCATCAAATATGTTTAAAAGGACTAAAATTCAGAAAAGCTCCACAACTAAGATTTATTGCCCTTAATGTTCCTATTTAAAGTGTTCCTGCAGTGCAGAGGGTCACTTTGTAAACACAGAACTTTCCTGCAACGTGCATTTCCCCCTTCACTTTTATGTAAGCTTTGTTAAATTTTATAGGGCTACAATTTCAGTTAACCCCCAGCATGGCAATTTCAGTGTGGCTTACAAAATCTAATCCAAAAAATATATATTTTTTCTTCTCAGAAGTATTCTTACCCTCTTTAGAGACCATTCTGATAGCAGAAGAAAATTCCTAATTTGATATCTAGCAATTAAACTTATTTATATACAGAACAGCAAGGATGGGCTTAAAATGGTGACCCAAGCAGAGCAGAGGGCTGAATAAACATGTCCAAAATTCACTCTTCAAGAAAAAGAAGCCTCCCTTGGCAATCACATTAACCTGAACACCCAAAGGGACATTTTGCCTAAGCCTCAGGCTGTGGAATTTCATTTAGTTTTTACTCACCACTTTCATCACCTGTTTTCAAGGTTGTGTTTGAAGTTACCTAACTCCACATTTGGGCACACAAATAACTGGGAGGAATGACAGAAGCACTTAACCCTGCCACACTTTCAAAAGAGCCAGCGTGGTTAGATACAATAAAAGCTGTAATGATGGAGTCTCAGCTGAAATATTCAAATACGAATTGAGGTACTTAATGACCATCTTAATTTTTCTGTAAGTGCTGAGCAGTCGCCTTAAGTAAAGCAGGCTCTTCTGAGAGCATAAGTTGAGCAACTGATATCACAGATGGTTTTTTAGCATGTTGGTCCATAGCCTGAAAAATGCAGTTTATATTTTTTAAAGCACGGATGTAACTAATGAACTTGTTTAAATATTAGGCAACACAGCAAACATGAGGTGGAAGTCACAGAGAAGAGCATGATAGAATACAAAATATAAACCCACGGTGGGGATGTACTCTGAGCCAACTCATACATTTTAGGCCAAAAATTAGCATTGCCTAACAACAGAGTTTTTATTTAACCCATTATAAAGATTCCTAATGCTACAAGCTTCACAGTCAGATATAACCTAGGAGCAGGGCCGAACTTCCAATGAATGAAGGGGGTGGCAGAATTTAGTTTCCAACCTAGGTCTGTCATGAACAAATTACATGTACGGTAAACATACATGCATTGTTACATATTCACTTTTCACAACTTTAATTGTACCTTAAAGTAGGAGAATGCTTTAAAAATGCATTAAGCTTGACAGCTGGAGAAAAATGAGGCTGTTCTAACATATCAAAGTGCAGAAGATTTTACTTCAACTGTAGAGAGATGTTGAACTTCTGCCATGGGAGATCAAGACCATCATTGCCAAGAGATGGAAAAGCTAGTAGGCAAAAGCAGATTGTTTTTGAAATATTGAGATTATTAAAATCTTAACTATAATTGACCCACATGCCACACAGCTCATATTTCTAGGTTCTATGCTTGCAAGAACAGTGCATTTTGCTTTAAACAGGGCTCAGTGTTACCTTTCTCTTTGGGCTGGTAAATTGACTGCACTCTTTCAGTATGAAACAACTTTTGATGAAAAAGGAGTTCGAGATTTTTGGCCTTGTTGTCACTCTTGAAATGAGAAGCTTGCTCTCCCACCCACTGTGAACTATGCCAGCCACATTACTTCTCATGCTTCCAGGGAGATTTCCCCTCGAGGTCACAGCGTTTTGTCACTCTGTGGTGGGGCGATGCAGCAATCTTTTGCTGCAGCACAATTAAGGCATATACCCAGAATGCAAGAATGTGGTGTAGCTGTGTCAACATCACAAAATAATTACTCATTCCCTGGGACAATTACCAAGAGGTCTTAACCTCAGGAGGAGTAGGACCAAACACTGGCAAGTAGGTTGTTGCTTTCTTCTGCTGCACAGCAGAAAATGTGCTTAGTAGATGTGGCCCGTCCCTTAGCCACTTGTCTCAAAGGCTGCACACAAACTAGTACTGCTCTAATATTCTGCTGTTCAGACTGGTGATAAGATCAGAAGCATGGCCAAATTCAGATTGACTGAAAGAGCCTGAAAATACACTCATACAGCCTTTACCTCAGGTGCACTCACTTCCAAGCAAAATTATCAATCCCACAGGCAGCAATTTCAAAACATGCTTGAAAAGAATTCTAAATAGCTATATTACATCACTGCAACTATTCCTGGGCTGTGAGATGTTAAAAGAACTAGAAATATCACCATCAAGCCTATTCATTGAAATGCCCTTTTCCTACCTCACCACGCTGTTCCACTTGGGATTAACACAAACAGTGAGGTTGACAGGATTAGGACACTCACTGGGAACACGACTATCCTGTTAGAGCAAACACCATGAGGTGTTCATTCCTTTTATCTCATGCAGTTTCTTGGCATGCGTCTTGGATACAAGTCTGCTGTTTTTCACATCACTGTAGAGCAGGAGTAAACTCACTGAAATGCAGGCATCCCATTTTCAGTTCTCTAGCCCATATAAGACTCCCAAGACATAGGCTTTACTGCACTACTGTGGCCTGCTGATTTCATATGCTACCGTACCTGCAAGTAGCACGTAGATGCTCTGAAGCCACGGGCTCACATAGAAGGATGAGAGTTGCTCCTGAGCTTGGTAAATGGCTTTTTGTTTTTGGACTGTTCCAGTACCAAAATAAACCGCAGGAACATGCTAAAGGTGTCCCACTCTACTCCTCAGCACAGCATCCAAAACAGCACAAGTGACCAGGATTTTGCATCAGACGGGGCATGTGGCACGGTTAGTTGCTGCAGCTCCAAGGGGGAGAGCAACTGATCTGTGAAAACTCAATTCTTTTACATCTTGTAAGCACACAGTCAACCTGGCTAACAGTGCCAAGAGAAGCAGTGCTGACAGCTGGGAAGAGCCAAAGCCCAAAAAGACTTTGCCCTCACTCCCACAGCCAAGAGCTTGTGTGATTTGGAAGCAGCATACAGGGATGAGGTCAATATTCCCTATTCCTTCACTGTGAGGCTGGGTTGATCTTAATGAACCAGAAGGGGTGAGGAAGGCATACCATTCAGCAGAGAACTGGGTTCAATCAGGCCTTCTATAAATTGGAGAATCACTGCATCTTTATCTGTTTGTGACTAGTAATACAGACACTTTCCCTAGAAAACACCTTCTGGTGGTGAGCAGACACCTTATTGCAGTCATCTGCATGAGCTGATTTTAAAAAGTACATGGGTCCCTTCCAGTGTCACTAGGATTTTAGATCCTCGCATTTGCTATTTAACAGGTCTTCATGACACATCTTCTCTACATGTCTGTAACACATACACTCTGGTTCCACATTTCTTTTTGCTTTCAGTTGCCATCAAACAGCCCTTTCTCCACACCTCCAAAAAAAAAATAAAAATAACAAAGCCAACCCCACTTACTTTAAATGGCAACTTCATGCAAGGTTTCAACCCAAGGTTATTTTTTTTCTACCAGTTGTTTCTTGAAGAACAGATGGCATTTGCAATGGTTCAGGATATATCCTATTTTTAAGTGTCATCTGTTTTTACTCTTCTGCAGTGGACTTAGCAATTAGAGGAAAATGCCATAAGAATTTTGTTTTTTACATGCTGAACAAACCACGCTGTTTCAAGCCACTCCAGACATTATCTCCCATTGCAAATGCCCAGCAGCCACCCTGCTCTGCATGCCTTCTGATGCAATATTTCCTGTCAGCATACAATAAGGAACAACCTGCTTCCGGCAGTGCCGACTCAGCAGAGCACTAAAACATGGACATAACAGAAATGGCAATGAGAAAGCTCAACTTTAAGTCGCACGCAATGGAATGATCTTTCATACACGACTTTGCAGGGAAGGGTCCCCTGTTCCAGCACAAAATTCAATACAATGAGAACATAACGTATCTTGCTTGTTTTCCTCTTTGGTGTTTTCTCCCTACACTTCGTATTCAGAAAAGGTAGCAGCTCCCCTGAAAAAGAGAAGCAATGAAAAAGGGAGTCAGGAACTGACATGCTATTTAGGTTTGTTGGGTTTTATACTGCAAATTCATAGGATAAACTCGGCCTTACTTTGTAAGCAACTGCAAGTTCAGTCTGCCTCTATTTTGATCCATCTGCACAGGAACCCACTCTTATAATGGAAAGCCAGCTAGCAAAATCTGAGCTTGAGCTTTTAAACCCTGCCAGAGAGATCAGGCCAGGTTTTGTACCATGCTAACATGGCTCCTGGGTCAAAGCTGGCTTCTATCCAGAGAAGCAGAGAGAGTTCCTACAGATTTCCAAAAGCCCACATAGATGTAGTGTCTAAAGTTAGCATTTGGAAGGAGTCATACGAACAGGGGAAAAAATGCTGTTGTGAATGCTTAAAAAGGGAAGATGCAGAGCCACAGTGGCTTGTTCCAAAGAGGCACCAAAGAAACACACAGCTGACATCTCTAATCCCCTGCCAAAGGCCTCTGGCTTGCCTCTTCCACCAGTACCAGGAGCACCTTCACTTTTGTTCATGCTCCGATTCATTTCCATTTTGTTTCTCTGTCAGGCTAAGAGCTGACGTAGCAGCAGCTCAAAAGTACAGTTTTTTAAGGCAGTTCTGGCTCACTCCCCCACTGTCACCCCCTCGGGGCTTAGCAAGCCCTGCAAGGAACTGAGCTGAAACGGGTTGTGTCAGCTGCTTTAGGAAGTAATACTCAATTAAATTGGGATAGGTGCACCTCAAAAAGACTTTGAACTTCAGGAAAAATTAAAACAGAATTAATCTGGAATCAGACTCCATATTCGAATCCAAGCAGGAGGAATCTGAAAATGAGAAAGGAGATGTTTTCACATGTGTGCTTCACACCATGCCAGCGGGGAGGGGTAAGTCTGTTTTCCACTAGCTCCAGCAGTGAAGGCATTCATCTGGGACACTGAAGACCCATGTCCTCCTCTTTCTAATTAAAGAAGAGCAAGATTTGATCTTCTTAAGAGAATTTCCTATATACCAAACTGTTCTGAAGGAACCTCTCATGGCTTAGCTGTTCCTCTTCTTCTAACGTACTTAAACGAGGTGTCTCTGTTCCCCCTTAAGAGCCCTAGCTGATATATCAAGTTATTCTCGGTCACCTTGGCCCCATGCATATGTATTAATTGCCAAACCTCCAAACTGATCTTCAACTCTGTTTTCATTCTGTCTCCCAGAACAATCTGAGATACTAGATGCCTATAACATTTGGAAAAACAGAATTGAAACATTTCAGAGAAATTTACTGTTTGTTTATTTCTGAATAGTTTCTTTAAACCAATACTTCTCATAACAGAGAATTCTCAGAAGGAATTGAAATAAGATGTATTCCTAGAAATCTGAAGCCGCTTCACCATAAATATCATAGGCAAAAATAATAAAATTGCTTGGGTAACCTTCCAACCAAGTTATACAGTCCATTCCCTTAATGCCAAGGTTTAATGTTTCTGCCATTAGGCTGAGTCCCCAGGGCACATCACAATAAGCTTGAGTGAGCGCATATGAGAATTGCTAGCAGGATAAATGGCCTTCTGGTTTCACATACACTTATTTTCTTGCTATTTCTCTACAGCACTTTAAACAGCCAGTCTTGCAAGATACTGATCTCCATACTAGCACTGTTTTGTAGCACATTGCTTTGAACTTGTGAGGCCACTTGTCAAGGAAGATGCTACTCAGTTCAGAAATAAAGTCAGTCTTATCACATAACTACAGGGAGCAAACAACTGAACCAGAGACCCATTTTCAGGCAGTCTGCAGAGACTAGTTCTGTCCCTGTAAGATAGACCAGGCCCATAGTCCATATCCCTCAGTGCAAAGAAACCACGTTGCAAATCTAACATCCGCAAGTCAGGAGGTGCCTGTGCAAACCCTAATTCATTCCCAGAGAGTGCATACAGCAGAATCCAATGCTCAGTTATACAGCATTTTCTCACACTTTCCACATTTATTCAGTATGTATGATGAACTGTACTTTAGACACAAAGGGGGCATATTACAGGGGACTCCGTCCAACAGGGCTCACAATTGCAAAAGTTGGGTTACATATGTTTGTGCTTCCCTTTGATGATAAACCTGGAGGTATAGGGGCTCTATGCACGAAAAGTATCTTGGATTGCCTTCCCATATATCATAGAATCATAGAATCATAGAATATCCTGAGTTGGAAGGGACCCTTAAGGATCATCAAGTCCAACTCTTGATACCGCACAGGTCTACCCAAAAGTTCAGACCATGTGACTAAGTGCACAGTCCAATCTCTTCTTAAATTCAGACAGGCTCGGTGCAGTGACCACTTCCCTGGGGAGCCTGTTCCAGTGTGCAACCAACCTCTCTGTGAAGAACCCCCTCCTGATGTCGAGCCTAAATTTCCCCTGCCTCAGCTTAACCCCGTTCCCGTGGGTCCTGTCACTGGTGTTAATGGAGAAAAGGTCTCCTGCCTCTCGACACCCCCTTACGAGGAAGTTGTAGACTGTGATGAGGTCTCACCTCAGCCTCCTCTTCTCCAGGCTGAACAGGCCCAGTGACCTCAGCCGTTCCTCGTACGTCTTCCCCTCCAGGCCTTTCACCATCTTCGTAGCCCTCCTCTGTACACTCTCCAACAGTTTCATGTCCTTTTTATACTGTGGTGCCCAGAACTGCACACAGTACTCGAGGTGAGGCCGCACCAGCGCAGAGTAGAGCGGGACAATCACCTCCCTTGACCTACTAGCGATGCCGTGCTTGATGCACCCCAGGACACGGTTGGCCCTCCTGGCCGCCAGGGCACACTGCTGGCTCATATTCAACTTGCTGTCTACCACGACCCCCAGATCCCTCTCTTCTAGGCTGCTCTCCAGCGTCTCATCGCCCAGTCTGTATGTGCAGCCAGGGTTTCCCCGTCCCAGGTGCAGGACCCGGCACTTGCTCTTATTGAACTTCATGCGGTTGGTGATCGCCCAGCTCTCCAACCTATCCAGATCCCTCTGCAAGGCCTTTCCACCCTCATTCGAGTCCACAACTCCTCCAAGTTTGGTGTCATCAGCAAACTTGCTCAAAATACCTTCTATTCCTACATCCAGATCGTTTATAAAAATATTGAAAAGTACCGGCCCTAAAATGGAGCCTTGAGGGACCCCACTGGTGACCGCCCGCCAGCCTGACGCAGCCCCATTTACCATAACCCTTTGGGCCCTGCCCGTTAGCCAATTGCTCACCCATCGTATGATGTTTTTATTTAGCTGTATGGTGGACATTTTGTCCAGTAGGATCCTATGGGAAACCGTGTCAAAAGCCTTGCTGAAGTCCAAAAAAATCACATCAGCTGGTTTCCCTTGGTCCATCATACGGGTGATCTTATCATAAAAGGAAATCAGGTTAGTTAGGCAGGACCTGCCCTTCACAAACCCATGCTGGCTGGGACCAATGACTGCTTTGTCCCCCAGGTGAGCCTCAATAAGTTCGAGAACCATCTTCTCCATGATTTTACCAGGCACTGACGTGAGACTGACAGGCCTGTAATTGCTAGGGTCTTCTTTCTGACCCTTCTTGTAAATCGGCACAACATTTGCCAGCTTCCAGTCTACCGGGACCTCTCCAAATTCCCAGGATCGTTGAAAAATAATTGAGAGAGGTTCCGCGATGACGTCCGCCAGCTCTTTCAGCACCCGGGGATGAATCCCATCCGGACCCATGGACTTGTAGGGATCCAGGTGGAGTAGCAAATCCCGCACACGTTCAGGGTCGGTTGGGAGTTTGTCATCCCCACCGTCCCGGTCCTCTAGCTCAGGGCACCCTGGGTCCCGAAGCCCATCATCGGCATTGAAGACAGAGGCAAAGAAGGCGTTAAGCGTCTCTGCTTTGCCTATGTCATTGTCTGTGAGGAGACCTTCCCTATCAAGGAGCGGCCCTATGTATTCTTTAGTTCTCCTTTTTCCATTCACATATCTGAAAAAGCCCTTTTTATTTTCTCTCACAGACACAGCCAGCTTCAACTGTAGGTGTGCTTTGGCCACACGAATTTTCTGCCTACAAACACGAACAGCATCCCTGTATTCTTTCCATGACACCTGGCCCTCCTTCCAGTAGCGAAACACTCTCTGTTTCCGCCTAATCTCCATTAGAATGTTCCTGGTCAGCCACGCCGGCCTCCCGCCCCGCCTGCCTGACTTGCGATATTCAGGAATTGCTTGATCTTGTGCTTCTAGGAGGCATCGTTTAAAGAATGACCAGCACTGGTGGACATCGAGGCCTTCAAGAGCAGTTTCCCAGGGGACCTTGCTGACTAGTTCCCTGAGCAGCCTGAAGTCCGCTTTCCCCATATCTAGGGATGAGGTTTTGGTGGCACTTTTCCTTCTGTCACCGTAAATTTTGAACTCAACCACTTCATGGTCGCTTTGACCAAGGCGGCCACCAATCACCACATCTCCCACCAGACCCTCTCTGTTTTCTAGCAACAGGTCTAGGAGGGCACCTTTCCTAGTTGGCTCCGTTAGCACCTGCACCACGAAGTTATCATCTAGGTGCTTCATGAACCTCCTGGACTTGCTCGTGTCAGCCGTGTGGCACTCCCAGTTAACGTCTGGCAAGTTGAAGTCCCCCATAAGGACAAGGGGAGTTAATCTCGAGGCCTCTCTTAGTTCTGTAAAGAATAATTTATCGGCGCTATCGTCCTGGCCAGGCGGTCTGTAATAGACTCCCACAACGACATCCCCTTTATTCGTTCGTCCCTTGATCCTTACCCAGAGGCTCTCAACTTTGCCATCGCCGACCTGAAGTTCCACACAGTCCAGCCCCTGCTTCACATACATTGCCACCCCACCACCTCGCCTACCCTGCCTGTCCCTCCTGAAGAGCCTGTAACCATCTATCGCAACACCCCAGTCACAGGACTCATCCCACCAGTTTCGCTTATGCCGATGATATCGTAGTTGCGGGACTGGGCCAGGACTTCTAGCTCATCCATTTTATTCCTCATACTGCGTGCGTTCGTGTAGAAGCACTTCAGGTGCGTCTCCTTACACTCAGCACCTTGTGGATCTGCCCGAAGGACCTCACTGGCACCCAGCCCCTCTGATTCTAGCGTACCTTCCCTTAGGTCTTCACCGGCGTGCCTGGTTTTAGCCCCTTCCCCCTTCAACTCTAGTTTAAAGCCCTATCTATCAGCCCTGCCAACTCCTGACCAAAGATCCTTACCCCTCTCCGAGAGAGGCACATCCCATCAGGTGCCATCAGGCCCTGTGTAGCATAGACCTTCCCGTGATCAAAGAACCCAAAGTTCTGCCGGTCACACCAGTCTCGAAGCCACGAGTTTATGTGAACAGCAATATAATATACCCACATATATATATATATATATATATATAAATATACCCACAAAGGAGCTGAAAACTTCACAGTATAGTGGAAGAGCCCCTCTTTTTGCCCTAACTTTCCTCCTGAAAGGTCATTAAGACAGTGTGGCAGAGGAGGAAGGAAAAACTGTCCCTGTGCCAAGCCCTGAGGATGGGATCCTCTGGGGATGACTATGAAAGGCAACTCCACATGGAAGTTATGGAAATGCTCCATGTTTTGCAGAGGACCTTCTCATGTTCAGGCCCAGGGGTCTTCATCCTCAAACTAAGGAGCAGGGAGTGGGTCTGGAAGTAAAAAGTGCCCATGAGGTCATCCTCAGAGAGGGGGGCACAGCCCAGGCTACTGACTGAGGACCAGCTGTAATTTCAGCAGCAGGTTTGACTGAAAGAAGCTGAGATGTCTCCCAGATTGCCTTGACAGTGTGGGTTTGTAGTCACAGCAGTTCTGTGCCACCCTAAAAAACAGTATTTCCACCCTTCTCTGGCACAGCTTTCCTACATCACAGTTTGCTAAGACTAGGCCCTCAGAGCCCTAAACATGCCTAGACTTTCCAGGTCCAGTTTGGGATCCATTTGGTAATCCATTTTGATAATGCATGAGAATCCTCAGCTTCCACTGAAGGTCAATGGGAGACATGTTTTAAATGCAAATACAAGAAGAGAACAAAATGCTAAGGATCTCAGATACAGAATCCAAAAATGAGTAGACATATCAGGCAGTGATGGCTTTAACAGCTGCATCCCAGAAGCTCACATGTGAAATGGGGCTAACACTAGCTCATCTCGCTAGTGGCAAGGCAGACCTACAGCAGAAACCTACCCATGTTCATAAAGAGCTTAGAAACTATGATCAGAGCATTTGCAGTCCCTGAGGATAGTCTGTATTCAGTGCAGGGTTCAGAGATGTGTATTAAGGAGAAATGTAAAGAAAAAAACTGGAAATGAAAAACACCATCTATCTTGACTAAGGTGAGAAGTCCACAGTGGTGAAAAATACGGTGTGATCACCTACTTGAAGAATATGTTAATGCAAACATACACAGAGCACAGAAGGATGGGGGGACAAATAGGCATTTGAACAGCTGAATTTAGATCAGGTACATCTAAAAATTTAGCTTTCGGTGCACAGATATACCAACACATGCACACCTATGTTGAAAACTGTCCCAAACACCCCCTGCTGTCACACCAGAAATAAAATATATATTTATATGCTACCAAGCTTGCAGCCCAGGTTACTCTAACCTTAGCTTCTCTCCCCTGTGGACATAATTCATACATGGTATACTTAAATAGCCCTAGGCAGTGAATTAAAGATACTGTTTCATTTACAATTCTGTAGCAAATTATTCACTGTAGTTCTACGTCAAGCTTTTCATTAAGTATTCATTATTCAGTGGTTTGTTCCTGCTTCTATAAGGCAATAACAGTGTTTAAATGCCAGTGACAACTGTCTTAGAATCACTGAGTGCCCAGCTTTGCAATGAGGCAATAAATTGCAACTTATTTGCCAGGAATATGCATTTTGAAAAGCACCTGATTTTTGCTTTAAGCAGCATCCCCACTTTGACCTAATTACAGAAGTCTTTTAGCCACTACAGTCATCTAATTCGCTCCTAGGATCAGCCAGGTTTCAATCTGCAGCACTCCAAAGTGTTTGTTGGCACCGAGTACATTCACCAGCAGTATACAGACTTTTTCAGAGCAGGCATCCCTTTTCTCAAGAAGCCATTTTGGGCCAGATATTGATGCCCTACCATAAAACACTTGCACATCTAAAAATAATTATGACACTACCTTGTGTATCTTAATCCCAAATTTTGAAAAGTAACAGATCAAATATGCTCCTTTTTCTGTAAAAAAATGTGTGGATAAGAACTTACACTGCCTTACTACGTACTGAAGTACCAGTAAATGCATACATTTCATAGAGTCTCAGTGGAAGATACTGCTTTTTTGCTGGACTTGGAGCTAACCATGTAGTTGGAGAGCCTACAAACATTTCTGCCAAGTTTTACTTATTCTGCAGAGAGATTTTTTTCCCAATCTTCTCCTCTTTTTGCCTGTGGGGCATGCTCAATCACACCTAAAAATAGGGAGTTGAATTCTGTGGAGAAAAACTGAACAAAGTCTTACTTAGAAGCTTGATAACAACCAACATGAAGCAGTCATATCTGAAATCTCACCGCACTCAACAGCAGAGCTCCAGTGACTTGGATTTTTCTCTTCAGATACAAAGTGTTACACAAGGGTTATTACATGGAGGACATGCAACAGTTTATGCTAACGTGTTTTCTTTAGCAGTTGGGATAGGTTACTGTAAAGGCATGAGTTCAGCAGCCACAACTCAGCTGACTGGTGGTGGCAGCTCACTTGGTCAGCCACAATCAACTAATCATTTGCAACTGTACAGAAATACTTCTAAAAGCAAAATCAAAGCAGGGATTAATGTGCAAATAAAAGCAGATACATAAGAAGGCTAAAGACAATGCTGTCTTCAATGCTGCCTCAAAGAACAGCAAAGGTGAAACCTTCACCTTTTCTGGTTACTAGAAGAATTCACTTATAACCCTGAATTTGCCAGTCAGTGGTATGCTGCCCCCACTTTCTGTAAGTGAAACCACTGTGGTGCTGTCAAATGGCTGTTGTGGTGTTAGTGAGCAGAATCTGAATCAACATGGTTAACGCATTCCCCCACCACTTCTTTAATCATGGAGGAAGAAAAAGGGGATATGTTTAGAAAGATTAGCACCTACGCAGGCCTTACCTGGGATGTTTGTTTCAAGCAGGTCACTCTGCCCTGCACTGCTGCTCTCAGAAGAAGCGATATCCATCCTACACCCAAGTGCAAAATGATTCCTGGCTTTCAAACTCTCAAGGAAATACTTTCTATTCTGTTCCTGAAACTAATAAATATTGCAGTATCTACAACTGTGTCTAATGCAGCTGCCTGAACTACACCAATGTGCAGGCACTGGGAAGGATTACCAGAAAATGACATCTTTGCAGCTGGAACATAACATTTGCTGCCCAGTTCTCAGTTTAGCTCCCTGCTTCAGTCTCTGAGTACACTGCTGAGACTGTATTTCTGATTCACTAAGAGTACTTACTGAAGAGAGAAGTCATTAAATGAGATCATGAAAGATGGACATGTCCCTTTGAAAGCCTCTCCGAACTGATGCTTATGCTCTGTAGATGGTTCTGTCTGCAGAAACCAAGAGGTTTCCCTTACTGTAGCTTGTCTTGCAGCCAAGAAGTTGTGTGGAAGACCATGGACCCCAGAACCTCAGATTCATGTCTTCAGGTTTCAGCTTCTAATAAAGGTTTCTTCAACAACACAAATTCTATACATTGTAATAAAATTTATTTTACCTCTACTTTGAAATTCACTATAGAAGGTTGTGACAGTATCCATACCTCCATGTGCTGGAAAATACAACCACCCAGGAAAGCCAGGCACTCCTGCAAAGTACAGCTCAGAATACAGGAAGGCTTATGGCCTCCAGATGGACTATGCCACAGGCTGGTGGCAGGGACATAGCAGAGAGACTACCCATTCTCATGAAGGCTGCAAATCCTGCAGGATTTGAGCAGGCCAGCATGGCTGGTAAGGAATATCTCAGTGTTCACCAGGAGAAAAAGCAGCCCCTTAAATTAAGACTGTGCATCTCATCTCAGGCAGCTCCTGCTGCCAGAAGGGAAATCACTGGGCAGGAGTAGTGACTGCTGCAAGCAGCTGGCCCCCATCTCACACATCCTGATCCCTGCCCTGGCAGCGGCAGAAAACCTGATTTCCCTGGGCACTGGCAAAGACAGAGTAAGTGATGAAGACATGACCATTTTGCTGTGCCCTTGGCAGACTTCTGCTGCCCAAGGCAACAACCTACATCACCTATGCTCCCGGCTGACCCTGTTTTGCAGTCTGTTCTCTGTTATGTGTTCAAATGACTCTATTAGCACCTCGAAATAAGTCATTTGGGTCCCACCTAAGGTTCAGAGAGATTTCACCAGTTGCCTTGACTCAGAAATGTACGGATTAATTGCAAATACCATCCAGGAACGTTAAAGCCCACATACAATTGTGACAACTGTAATATTATTGCTGAGAACAGTGCTCACTTGAGTCACGCTATAATTCAGTCATTATGATTTTCATGGAAAAAGGCATATTTCCCCCCAAACCCATTTCACAGAGTGAAAAGCAGACAGGTAGGATTTGTCCCACATAAAAATGAATTGCTATTTGCATTTCAGAAAATGGCTGTAGAAAACAGCAAAACATTAATTATTTAGGGCAGCAAAAAAACTAAAAGGCAATTTTCCCAATTTTTAAAAAGAAATGTTAACTGCAAGCAATGGGTCAATTTTTTTTTCCACTCACAAAGCAATTGCTGTATCCTCCTCTGTATGTAGAATACGTATCAAGTCTGACACACTGGTTTAATTACTGCAAGAATGAGCAAAACAATGAGCTTTTACAGCCAAAGAGCCTCGACTTCTAACAGATGCCAGTTCAACCTGTAGAGATATTCCATTGTGCCTTTGAAAATTTACCACACACACACACAGAAAAATAAAAATAAAAAGAGAAAAAACAGTCTTTCAATTTTTTTTTTCAAGAGTATAGAGGTTTTCCCTTTTAATCAGTGACCTAAAGAACACAGCTCCGCTCTTACACATTAATGTGCCATTAGTACACGAATGCAACGCAATTATCTTGGTGATTGTGACCAGACACGATCTAAGACACCAGTGAAAAGAAAGCCTATAAATCTCATTGCTGAATTATTTATATTGCTGTTGCAGCCAGACGTGCCCCTTGGGCAGAGATGAGAGCACTGCCATGCTGCCTGGGTGCCGGGATTGTGAACGTGGGTCAGCGTCTCTACCCCTCTGCCTTCTCCACCATGTTTTCCCCACATGAGCTAGGACAAACAGCCCAGCCCACAACACAGACACCCACTGATTTGCCTCTTGCACGGAGCAGGGTCCAGCCACAGTTCCAGTCTCCACTGGGAAGAGCAAGAGTCTCCCTCCTCCTGAGCTCACTGTACATTTAGTTAATTTTTTCTTGTTCTGGCAGGTTTTAATGAGGCTGGGGAAAAAATAGTTAGCATAGATAATGAAAATGGTGTTTTGTGCAGAGAGTTAGTTCAGTATTAGTTTGACTGAGGGATGAAATAGCAGACTGCTGATGTTAGGTTTTTCTGCTTCATCATCTATTTTTCTTAAGATGGCAAACAGCTAGCAAAGTGCTCATTAATGGATAGTGACAAGTAGTTTCCTGTGGTCTTAAAACAAACCATCAATTACAGAAAGTGTTTTCAGTTCTTGAGGCTAAAAAACATTCAATATCATTCAGCTGTTTGCGTGTTTTTTCAAGTGATGAGAAATCCAAGTGAGAAACATATACAAAAAGAGACGAGAGACACTGTTGTGCTTTCTCCAGACGAGGGTGCTTCAAAATAGCCTTCAGGTGAGGCTAAGATATACAGTGCCCCTACAAAACAAATGGCTCTCTGAAAGGCTACAGACTGATCTTCATTTGACCTGATCACATTTGTTCAGTGGATTGGTAAATGCTCAAGTCCCATAAAAGCTACATTAAAATTATATAGTTATAATTCTATAATTATATTATATTATATATATATTGCATAAAAAGCAAAGCACAGAGTAGGAAGAAAAGCAGGCTATAGTTTTAATGGATACTGACAAGAAAGTTCATTCTTACTACTTTTTCTTTCTATTCTAGCCTTTGTGCACTGACAGGTCAAGAAAGAGGACACTTCAAACCAGCTGGAAAAATTCACATGTGAAAGGCAAGAACAACTTCTGCTTCTAGAGTGTCACAGAACTCCATGCTCCTAAATCAACCAATTTTTCCTTTATTCATGTCCAGTTTGAAGTGATCTCTTGTGAAAAAAACAGGAACAGCATTGGCAAACGTTACAAGACCAATTCTTCATCACTATACACAGAAAAAGGAATCAGTTGCACCACTGGAAACATGAGAAATAGCAACAACCTAATGGTGTGTAACAAAACAGAGCATTGGACCTTATGGGCCTGTTTATATCATCTAAAATAAACAAAGAAATTGTCTTAGATGTCCTTACAGGAAATGTACAGGATCTCAGAAACACAGCTACTGTATTTAAAGTGGTGACAAAAATGTGTTTCTGAGCTGTGGACACAGTGTGAACCACTTTTATGTTTAAGTATACATCTATACATTTTTTTACAATAGACATGAGGTTTGGAAAAAGTGGTTCTAAAAAGCACCAGGTGATATCTGAGCAAGGTCTGGAATTACAAGCTGTATGGAGCATTTCCAATGCAAGAACAAGTTCTGAGTTTCCATTCATAAGTAACTTTCAGCACATTATACAGCTGGTCAGAGAAGCCTCTGCATTAGGTGTCAGTGTCCTGTGGTTCACAAAAAAAATTGACTGCATGACTGGTTTTTGTGCATCCATCCTGTAAGCCCAGTGTTAGAGTTGCCCATTAGTCACAAGCCAATACGGGACTCAGACTTTTTCAGTTTCATAGGCTTTGGATCCAGAGGTTCAGTTTAAGATCAACCTCTCATCAACTGTCTCTTCCTTCACCAACAGAGACTACGCATCAGATTTACTAAGGGTGAGCAGTATAACTGTAATCTAAACTAATATGAAGAGAGTTCAACAACAAAAACAGAAAAGCTGCAAGAAAGAAAGCTTTTTCTGCACAATCATAATGTAGATATCTTCTTTTCAAATGTACTACATCCATCTCCAGCAGGACAACAGCTGACAGCCCCTTGCACACACCCTGGGGGCTCAGGGACAAAAGCCCTCCCCTTTTGCAGCCAAGTGCCACATGGCGATTACTCACTGTTATGCTGGCACAAAATAGTAAGGGTCCAGCCATGATTACTGTTGGCAAGTCTTATAAGAGGCAGCTCATCATTCATGAAAGCGTACACTGCTCCTGTAGGGCTACATCAGGGACTGATTTACTCTTTGCATATGTATACATGCGGAACCTACAGGAAATGTGGAAACAATTGGAACATATGGAAAGGTGGCTTTCTGCAAGAGGAAAGCTCTCTCCAGATGCCCAACTTCTTATAATGATGGAGGTGTTTGTTTGCTCGTGCTGTTGTGCATCCGCTGCATGCCAAAATGATCCCCCCTGATCCCAGTTTTGTGCTTATGCCATGAGTGATAAAATAAGGCCTGACAAGCCATTTCAGATTCAGACCGTTCTCATTATTCACCCCAGCAGCTATTGTCTCAGTTAGATAGGCCAGCGGTTTCACAGGAACTGCATGGGTTATCTAGCTATAGTATAACCACATTTCTAACCACAAAGAAAATATTTCCGTCCATATAAATATTTAATACAAGCAATATCTTCATGTAGAAGAGAGGATATCAGGGATCCCTTTGTGACCATCCTGAAGCAGGCTAACTGCAACAACTCACCAATTCACTTCAGTAGAGCCAAGAATTATCAATATAAGTTTTACAACCTTACTCAGGGTAAGTTTACTGAAGTCAGAAAAAAGATATAAGAACTCCCATTAGCATGACCTATCCACGTCTTGGGTCAGATCCCAGGAAAAAAAAACACTCGTCCTCCCTTTTCAGCCATAAATTATGTGCTTAATTATCCAAATGTCAAACTGTGCTTGCAAATAACAAGGAAGGTCAGATCAGAGTGAGTTAGATCTTTAAAAGCCAGTTTCAGGGGCCAGGCCTTTCCACAGCAGACATGCAACTGCATTACACTTAGAACTCACCATCATGCTTTGCAAGTTGCTTCCGCAAGGGCCACAACCAAGGAATGAACTGCTCTTCCCGCTTGGAGCAGTTAGGGGGTCTCTGATGGCATGCTAGGCATTTACAGGAAGACAGGTTTTCAATTCCAGGGTTTCCCTGTGGAAACATCGAAACCTATTGAGTCAAGAGTGTTGGACTCTATCATTATGGAGAACTGTTTGGACTCCTCAGGACCATTTACACTTAGGACAATCTCAGCCTACAGCAAACCCAACAGTATGAGATGAAGGACACAATCATGTCCATTTTTTTTCTTTGAACTATTAGCCACAGTAGGATATTACTACTACAATATTGGATTGCTTCAGGGAGGGACTACAGGCCAAATTACCATGTCTGTAAACAGAGATACTCTGAATGAAATTCATTACTGGAACAAGTATTAGAGTGCAAACAGCTGCACCTTGAATTTGGCTCTTTGGTCTTTCCAAATTTGTGGTTACCAACAGGCTAGGTCCATCTCCTCCACCTCAAAATAATCCTACTGCCTTCAGCATCACAGTATCACAGTATCACAGATTTCTAGGTTGGAAGAGACCTCAAGATCATCGAGTCCAAACTCCGACCTAACACTAAGTACTCCACTAAACCATATCGCTAAGAAAAATTGTAAAGTTCCAGCATGATTCAGGTAGAGCCCAAGGTGTTTATAAAAAGATATTAACCAACAACAGGCAAACGCACAGGTATACTAACTTCTTCTCCTGTTTGCATGATGAGCATGGAAGTAACTCAGAAGGGAAAATACTAGCCAGACACGTTGGTTTTGGCAGCTGGCAGGCAGCCATTACCTGAGGTAAGGCTGGGGAATTGGGACTGCTCTGTGTGTGCTGCTTGGGCACCCAGCACAGCTGACCTGTGGAGCAGCTGGGCCACTGCTAGGGCAGAGATCAGGTGCACTCTACCACAGGGCTGCCAGAAATCCCCAGGTCTTCCACACACAGGTTTCACATTTGTTTGCAGGGTGTGCGAGACTTAAGTGAACACCATGAAGCCCATCAGGTAATAACAGAAAGGCTACAACATGCAGCTTCCTAACCCTGATACCACGAATACCTGGATATATACCACCTGATACCCGGATACCCGGATGCATTCCTTGCCTGTATTCAAACAAGCCAACCAGTCCTGCAGCAAACTGCTTTACTTCTCCAAAAAAATCAGGTGCCATCTCCTGTCTGTCCAATGTAGCTCTTACTTGGTCTCCTCCTCACCAGGAGTAGCACTCCTGGTCCTTCCAACAGCATGAGTTTCTTCTGCTCTCTCCCATACAGCAGGTCATACCATGACATTTGCCACACCTCTAACGGTCCACTGATTTTCTCTGCAACTCTCATTCTCTCCAGGCTTTTCTTGCTCCCACTGAACTCAAACACAACCCTTTTTGACAGCAAGTGTAGCAGCATGGCCCAGCTGCCTTGGCCCAAATAATAGCTGACCCAGCACCTCTGTGTTCCTAAAATAACCATTGAGCTCTGCATGCCAGCACGCAACCCCTGCCCAGGAACATGGGTCGCCTCTGCAGACCAGATTTGGTTTTGGCACCCTGAAGAGGAACCGTGTTGAGGCCAACTCTCCTCCTCTATCAGCCCCTCTCACCCCTCCCAGAAAGAGGAAATTGTGAGGTCTCAGTGAGCCTAAATCAAACATCCCATTTCCCAGGATGCTTTAAGGGACCACAGAATTGAAGGGATTTTCTCCTGACTAAAAGTAAGAATAACATGATTTCACTAAGGAAAAGGCACTACCTTCTAGCATTTCATGTGTAAATAGTTGCTTCCTTTGCCTCCACCAAACCTCTAAGCTAATTACAGCTTAAATGTTAACCCATGAGAAAAATACAGAACACTGAAACGTGGCATGGAAACATTGCAGCTCTAATCCTTTATAGCATTAGCTTGTTTAAACTTGATGAGATAGAAGGGAAACCAAAGGAGACACATGAAAAGATACCTGGTTACGTCACCTCAGCAGTTGCATGAGTGTGTTTTCTTGTACTTTTTTCTTCCACTTTTTTTTTAACATGTCTAGGGATCTCAAGTGAGTCAAAGTGTCCTTTACTCTCTCACGCACAAGAGAAGCTGCAAAACATGTCACAGAAGTTACATCTTTGAAGAGCCAGACAAAAAAATAAAAAATTCTGCTGCAGCATTAAACATAAATTACACTCAAACCCTGAGCTTTCCCCTAGAGCTAGCATCTCGCTTTTCTTTCTCCAAACATGCTAGCAACACCTGGATGGGTTTTGTGCACCCCATCATCCATTCTCCAGGTTAAAAACACAAACAAACTAACAAAAAACAAATAACAAAACCAACAAAAACCACACACACACACTTGAGGAGAAAATGTTCATTTAGCATGAGGGAAAGAAGGAACCTAGTGAGAAACATTACTGTCAGATATAGGAAAATGAGAAACCAAAAGGGAAGTATTGTGCAAAGCACTTCGGGTATCCAGGAACAGGGGAGGAAAGTTGTGCAAGACAGCCCAAAAAGCAGGAAGAAATATGCAGTCATTTTGTGTGCATGTATTAAAAGAGGAAACAGATGATCGCAAAAGACACACACGCAAAATTTTGTCAAGAAAGACCTGAGCTACTTACTATCTTTCCATTTTTTATAGTTTCTCATTTTCCCTCCGCACCACAAGCTTTTGTACATGTTTGACTAGGTCACCCAGACCAGAAAGCAGAACTGAGTGCTGACAGCTCACATCTAGGCGCGGGTGACCTCCTTCTCATAAAAGGTGAACACAACTTGCCCCAGAAATAGGCAGAGATGCAGATGTTCACCACCTGTAAAACCATTGCTTTTCCAGTTAAACTGAATGTAGGTGCTCGCCTTTGAAAATTTTACCTTTGGGCCTTCATTCGACCTCCCAACCCTGACAATAAAATGGATACAATGAAGAGTTTCTTCAGGGCAGAATGCATCAGTGAAGAGCAAAAAAGCTGAATTTATTACATCATTCTTCACTTTTTAATTAGGGGAAACATTGAAGAAAGACTCTGGAAGCAAAATCAATTTGCTAGTCTTGATTTGACTTTTTGTTTAGTGACAATTTGACTCCTAAGACCAAATTCTCTCTGGGGAAATAATTCCACTCACTTCAAGGCAATTGCTTCAATAGGTAAGTTGCTTAACTTTCTTTCTCAGGTCTATGTGCTTTCCCCCTTTGTTCTCTGAACCTGAAAATATCCTAAAATTCAGGGCATTTCTCCGCCACCCCTTCCAAAGATACCTTCAAAGTGACAAACATTTTCTCTACACAGCTAAGCCTTTCTTCATATCTACAAGTTTTAAAACAAATTAGAAATTACTTTAACTGTAAAATACCAGGGGGAAGAAATTTTGGAATATTCATCATTGTGATTAGAAGAAAAAGCAAGTCAGACACACTGATGAATGTGAGGTCTGTGGGATAGGAAAAAAACGACCTTTTGTTAGACCCACAATTCATGAATGCAGGTTCCCCACCTCCCATCTGTAAGCTAGTCATATTGCTGAGTATACTGTGTATATTTAAGCACTCTGAATTCAAATTGTGATAGAAAAACTGTCATTTACTTCTTTTCCATGACTTTTACCTTTATTTGGAACATATAATCAAAATAAATGTTGAGGAACCTGACTGTGGGTTTAGTTGAACTTAAGCTCTTCAGAATTTATGTTCTACTTCTTGTTTTCAGCCCTGGTATTTCTTTGTAAGATATTTCACAGGGAAGTAACCAGAAAACCATTTTTTTTTTTTTTTTTTTTTTTTTTTTTTGATCTTAAAAGTCACATAAGAAAGATGAAGTGATAGTTCAATAGTTCCCAGGGGATGTCTGGAAATAGAGGAGATTCATGAGTAGTTCTCAATGCATTAGCTTCCCTCACACATTCTAAACCCACATGAAAATCAGAACCCAGACGGTAAAAGCCCTTATGATCTTGTGCACCACTTAAAAATTTAAACAGTGTTCTAATGGAAAAAGATAGCCTATTAAAGACAACAGCGCCCATCTACCAACATAATGTTCATGCTGCTAAGCCTGCTGGAGCTCTCTATTCTGCTATTAAAGCTCTTCCTGCTTTTTTCTTTTGTGTAGCACCAACCAAGATGGAAGCCTAACAAAGGTGTGTTTTCCCCAGAGGGATCTCCATTCTTCTGCATGGATTTGCTTCTTTGCTTGCTTGTACTGAGGGAACTGGGAGACTCCTGGTAGGTAATGGGGATGAAATGCTGATAGCAGGGCAAGATTAATGTGATCTGATCCACTGGTGTTATCTTTCACATCTCTGCAGACTTGCAATTTGAATCTGTAAATCCAATCTTCCTCTTCCAACACTAGCAGTTCTCCTCTTCATTTTTTCTCTAACCAGTGTCACCTCAAGGCTAACCATGAAGCAATCACTATCCAAAACCTCAAGCTCTGTAGACAGACAAAAATATATTTTTCTTTCTCTCCTGAGACACGGTGTAAGGCCCAAATCCACATCTCTGTTTACCTGGAGAAATCTCCTAACGGAATAAACCCATCCACGCCATGGGGATACACCACTACAAGAGAGAATTGCTCTAAGAGTGTCCCTCATCCTGGTGAAATGCAGTTCGAGAGACAGCAGGATCATTCATCTCACCTGAGCCTTTGGAAAAGTATTTTTATGTGAATTTCTATTTCTACTTTTGATTCCTGGGACATGCTGAGAGTTCACGTATGGTGAGCTGCTACGGTTCAAGTGATGCATGACTCAGCCTCAGTGGACAAACAGCACAGGGTGGCGGAGCCCATCCAACATCTCGCCACCAGTGCTGAAAGGGGAAGTTGTACACCCCCTATCACTCTTGTACACACTCTTTTGCTTACCTTGCACCAGCTCTGGTGCTTGTCAGGAGCCTCCAAGAATGGATAAAAGCCACTAATCCATCTGCAGATTATCTCAGAAAAAGAAACTGAGCTTTCTGCCAGGATAAGAGCAAAGTTGACTCAGTAAAAAGTTTTACAAGCTACAGAGCCAGCAGAAGAATGCAGCGCTGAGTGAGAGGGCAGGGGTAGGGAGGACAAGCTGCAATAGGATCACAGCCTTTGGCAGCTGTAAGACTCAGCCATAATGCACAACTTCACCTTTGGGACCATGCAGATGTTGCCTCTATCACTAATGAAGCATCCAAGCAGAATGGTGAGGTAGGAAAGAATAAAAATTCTTAAGGAATAAATTCTGGCAGAAAAAAGAAAAATGCATGTGGATAGAGTTGTCCGAAAATATTTTTACAGAGGAAAATCGCAGGATAAGTATTTCGATATCTATTATCTATTATTAATATTTCGATATCTATTATCTTGAGGGTCATCACGCGGCACTTGCAGGGCAAGCAGGCGATCAGGCCCAGTCAGCATGGGTTTATGAAAGGCAGGTCCTGCTTGACGAACCTGATCTCCTTCTATGACCAAGTGACGCGCTTGGTGGATGAGGGAAAGGCTGTGGATGTGGTTTACCTTGACCTCAGTAAGGCTTTTGACACAGTTCCCCACAACATTCTCCTCAAGAAACTGGCTGCTCGGGGCTTGGACTGGCGTACGCTTCGCTGGGTTAGAAACTGGCTGGATGGCCGGGCCCAGAGAGTTGTGGTGAATGGAGTCAAATCTGGTTGGAGGCCGGTCACTAGTGGTGTCCCCCAGGGCTCGGTACTGGGGCTGGTCCTCTTTAATATCTTTATCGATGATCTGGATGAGGGCGTCCAGTGCACCCTCAGTAAGTTTGCAGATGACACCAAGCTAAGTGCGTGTGTCGATCTGCTCGAGGGCAGGAAGGCTCTGCAGGAGGATCTGGATAGGCTGGACCGATGGGCTGAGGTCAGCTGTATGAAGTTCAACAAGGCCAAGTGCCGGGTCCTGCACCTGGGGTGCAACAACCCCAAGCAGTGCTACAGGCTGGGAGATGAGTGGCTGGAAAGCTGCCTGGCCGAGAAGGACCTGGGAGTATTGGTTGATAGTCGGCTGAATATGAGCCAGCAGTGTGCCCAGGTGGCCAAGAAGGCCAACAGCATCCTGGCCTGTATAAGAAGCAGTGTGGCCAGCAGGTCGAGGGAAGTGATTGTCCCCCTTTACTCGGCTCTGGTGAGGCCGCACCTTGAGTACTGTGTTCAGTTTTGGGCCCCTCGCTACAGGAAGGACATGGACGTGCTCGAGCGAGTCCAGAGAAGGGCGACCAAGCTGGTGAGGGGTCTGGAGAACAAGTCTTACGAGGAGCGGCTGAGGGAGCTGGGCTTGTTCAGCCTGGAGAAGAGGAGGCTCAGGGGCGACCTCATCGCTCTCTACAGTTACCTGAAAGGAGGCTGTAAAGAGGTGAGGGTTGGTCTGTTCTCCTACGTGCCTGGTGACAGGACGAGGGGGAATGGGCGAAAGTTGCGACAGGGGAGTTTTAGGTTGGATGTTAGGAAGTACTTCTTTAGGGTTATTAAGCATTGGAACGGGCTGCCCAGGGAGGTGGTGGAGTCACCATCCCTGGAGGTCTTTAAAAGACGTTTAGATGTAGAGCTTAGCGATATGGTTTAGTGAAGTACTTAGTGTTAGTTCGGAGGTTGGACTCGATGATCTTGAGGTCTCTTCCAACCTAGAAATCTGTGATACTGTGATACTGTGATAGAGAAGATATTTTACTTTTTTTTTTTTTAACAGCTGGTTAACATCAATCACTAACAAACATTCAGCATAAAAGATATCCTTGTTAATGATTCAGTGCTTTGCTTCTTCCAGTGAGAGGAAACACTTAAATCCAACACTTAGAGGCTGGATAACAAGTTGTTAAAAGTAACTGGGAAAATTCCTAACCTTTCTAAGGAGGAATGGGAAAGAGGAAGGGAAAGCAAGAGGGAAAGTGAAGGGGAAGGAACAGACACGTATATACCACAAAAAGTAGATCACAATTTCCTATTTTCTTTCTTTTTAGTCCTTTGAAGGTTGCTTTTCAAGTAAAATACACTACTTTTTAAAAGCCTGTAACAACACCACTTCACACTTTTAATAAAGAGTTCTAAAAGCCATTAACTTCCATGTAGCCCACAATCTTTTCATATGGGAGAGACATGAAATGGCTGTTCTGGCAGACACTGCTGCTCTCACAGCCAAACGTCTCCTCCTTTTATCCATGCATAGCTGAGTGCTTACCCAGGAGCAGTGCAACGGTGTCCTCACTGCACGACTGCTCCTGTTAGCGGGGTTAGTGAGCATAGACAACCAGCAGCTGCTACCACCACACCAGCAAAGCCCTCAAAAGAAGCCCCTAAGCTGGAAAACAGATCCAGACGGGTAGAAACTGCATCGTGCAAGAGTATACACCTACACATAATCAGGAAAAAAAATCAGCACAGTAACAGCTCAGAGTAATAAACGGAGAGAGGCAGCCAAAAGTTTCTTTGTGAAGACCTGCTTCGTAGGTTTATGTTATTACAGGATCTCCTCCTCTCATGGACCAAAGATGAGTTCTGCAACATTGCACCAAGTGCCCACTGTGGCCTGCAGGTATTTATTATTTACTGCAGTCTCAGGAGGTCCACACTAAAAGCAGCCTGGGGAAGCAGGCTATGTTTTATCCACCACATGACCCAGTTTTCAGCAGCTCTGTCAAGCACTTCTGTCACTACTGACAGGGATGAATAATGTTCAGTGAAGTAGGTGATGAGTTACGTGAAACTAGCTTCCAGAGGAAATTAATTTCCGCAGAGAGGCTCTGGCTACTTGAACTTTGTTTTAAAAAGCTGTGTTTTATTGCAGTCTAAGTTAATGAAGAAAGGTAGCTGACAGGCTGCTGTGCCATCTGTGTTATCTTTCAGCCACCTTTCTTCCAGTAGCAGCAGCAGCCGAATAGGAATATCCACTGAAATAGCTTCTATTTAAACTCATTTTACTGCCTCTCTACTATCGCCATGATAAATAATCAGACTTACTTTTAATACAATGCGGTACATACGGCATCTCCACCAAGACCCTTCTTGAGCAGAGAACTGATTGCAAGAAGTACTGCACACTCAAGTCTTCTTCCTGGGAAACTCTGTTGGGATAACATTTATATAACCCTCCTCCAAGCCTTAGGAGCACCTGATTTCCCAAAAATATTATTTTTCTGCTCTTAAATTGTCAGACTTACCACAGTGAGCACCCCGAAGAGTATCCACCCCTTGGTCCCACACTTGACCTAATCTTTGTGTGTTGGAATATTTTGGGGACCCTCAACTGAGGCCCTATTCCAGATAGTAGGATAAAGGTAGAATTAAATCCATCAATCAGAAGAATGAATTCTCCATGGATTGCTTCAGACTGTGTTTCTACACTACAAAACTTACCCTAAAATTAAGGATAAACTAGTTTGTGCAACCTGTGTACAGTACATACCACATTCACACCCAGGTAGGTTACTGCTTCTAACACACTTACCTCAAACATATTCAGAAGTATGGCTGTCTACATTTCAGAGAAACGTAGAAATGTGGGACAAATATAAAAGAGTCTTCTATTGTGGAGAGGCTGCTATTCCATGTTGTTAATCTTTACAAAAAAAGCAGGCACATTTATCTCTGCTTGGGATCCTTTGTATGAATATTGCTGGAAAACACACTTCGATGTGATCGGATGCTTCGTAGTAGTTCCCCACCAAACATCAGGAAATAGCAAATGGGTTGAAGCAGACTTCACAAGGTGGGATTTCCTTGTGGTATTTTCTATTGGTATTTTGAAGAAAAACGGTAAAAAAGAATAAAAACTTGAAGAAGCTTTAGTTTACATGCCTTTGACACTGTGTGCTTGCAAAAGTATCAGGTAAAAGCATGTGCAAATGGTAAAAAGAATTTTAAAAAGCAGCACTCAAAAATACCAGAAACTCAGAGCTGTATAGGCCTTAGCCTAGACACAGTCCCAGGCAAGAACAAAAGGAGATGTCTCACCTCACCATTTAGCTGCCCCAAGAAATGTAGGTACAATGCTAATTTCTTCTTCTCCATCTTCACCTCTCTTGTATAGTATTTTACAAGCTTGGCTAGACACTATGAAGATATCTCACGTGTTTTGCTAGCTGAAGAGATTCTCAATAGCATAACAGGTTTTCCTACAATAAAACCTAAACGTGCAGCAGCTTTCCTTAACATTTCTAGATCTATTCTGATAGTATTAAATACATACATTACATATAAATATATATATATATCATATATATATATCAAATAAATATATGCGTTATTCTGATCAGCATTAAACTCAGCCACGTCTGATTCATTGCAGCACGTATCCAACCTTCTCACCAGTACTTGCCAACCATTAGCATTCAGAATTAGTGAATCAGTTCCTCATCAGACTTAGAAACAGAACAGTTTTTTAAATAATTATGAATTCCAAGGAGATTTGTCTTCGCATTTTTGACGTTGATGAGTTTATGTTCTCAAACACTGCTATGTAGCCATCAGCATTAGAATCTTAATTTTTAAAAACAGTCATGTGAAAGTGATATGAAATAGCATGACTCCAGAAGTCAAGGATCAATCAGTCAAAATAAATGCATGAAGCTTGGTGGCTTTAACTTCACAAGCTTTGTGGACAACACAGAGCAAAAGGTGAGGACCAGCCATGGGAATTCCTTGTGTTTTTGGAGGGACATGAAGCAGCAGTGAAGTGCCAGGTCCCTACCCTCTGGGGTAGAGAAAACAACATGGAATGGTGAAAACGTGACTCTTTGCATGAACAACTCACTGAGCTGCAGGGGACAGCCTGCAACTCTTGTGACTATGGCATGAAGTCAATAAGATATACGCTTGGTCCCCAAACTTCAGTTGCAACTGCCACTGCTGGAAGTCTCTCTAAATGAGAGCCAAGATTTTGATTGTCTTATTTAAGCACAGGAACTGGAATCGCACAGGCCTAAAATCCTGATGTCCCACAAAATGCACAGGTAATAAAACTACCACATATAAAGTATCTTCAGATCTTAGGGAACCTCAAGATGCTGTTCTTCCAAGAATATATTCACACCAAATAATTTATTCCTGTTCTAAGCTATTTTAGCTGTTAAAAAGCCAGAGGGTAGCGTGCACCAAGGCTTGTTTTATACACACACACACATATGTATACATACATATATATATATATAAAAGAATTTTCTTTTTCCATTCAGCTTCTAACTAGAAATATCTGACCAGTGTTGTTCCAAGTAGACTATATTTACTTCCAGGAATAAGAGCAAGTTAGGAGATTTTCACTGGCAACATAAATGGTCTCAGAAAAATGTGTGAGTGAAAAAATTAAAAATAAAAAGCCCAAAGGACACAAAATTAGAATGAAAATGTTTATACCACTTCGGCTTTTGAAGTTTTTTCTTTCTTTCTGCAGGTACTTCTCATTTCTCTCAGCATTTCACAATTGCCATTAAGCTGGGACCTGTTATGCAGGAAAACAGTGACATGGCAGAGATAATTCCCAAGGCTTTTATATCTGATTTGAGATGTGCTCTTCTCCAGCTCTAATGGGGACCAGGCTATATTCCTGCTGCCTGCCTTGTTTGTCTACAGAACTGTGGCAAGACAGCTTGCAAGAGGCAAAGCAATTCCCACTGGGGACTGTAATCAGGTGGGCTGCCAGGACAAAATGCTGAAGCAGCATCCCAAAGAAGAGCAGTGAATGAAAACCCTGCTGCCACCTGGATAGGTCAGGAGTCTTGTCTGTTACCGGGAGGTGAAAGCCCACTGTCAGCCGGTATGTGTAACAGCCATCAGAAATCAACATATGTCCTAAAAAATAAATTCCCTCTTGTAACTAACCCAACAAATGTGCTTGCACGTGTCTGCTTGCTTATAATCTTACCTTCATCTTGGCACTGCACATTGGTTATAGTCTGCACAGCAGGGCAGGTCCCATAGACAAAAGCCCTGACATCTTTCCACTCCTTATAAAAGTCATCATCCATGACAGCTGCTGGGTCGACAGCTCCACAGCAGCATGTTGCTGCAGGTCAGAGCAGCAGCACATAGTGAGCAGTGCTGTGTGGTCCCCCTGTACCAGTGGGGAGCAGAGAGGGAGTTGGACCCACAGTCGGTGCCTTTTTGGCTTCTCTGCTGCTAGGTGCCAAGTTTAATTAATTTTATGCAGGTTCTCCCCTCCAGGCAGGGCAGAATCCACGCCTTTGTGTCGCCAGCTGGTAAGCAGGCTCCATGAATGTGTACCAACAGGCAGAAAGTTAAAAGGCAGATTGTGCTCTCCACTGCACGGGTAGAGTAGAGCCCTGCATTTGACCTGGATGCTCTCCAGCAAGCAGCTGCAGCCTGTCCCCTCTGTTTCAGGCAGTTCAGAGCCCTTTCCAAGGAGACAAACGTTTTATTTGCATTTCCCTTTCCCACCTCGGATAATGGGAACATACTGCTGATGGTGGTCACAGAGGCCGTACATCACACACCACTTCAGAGATCTCCCTTTGTGCAATTCACTCCTCAGACAATAAAAATACCATGAAAATCCACAGTGGCACAGGTTATCCTTCAAATCATAGTGTTTGCTAAATGAAGAGAAACATGCAAGGCCTCATGTCATACCCAGTGCAGCTCTGACTGCATGCTGGAAGCTTCCTCAGCACAGTAATTGGTAACACTGGAGGTTTTTACTAAGTGTTTAAACCACAGTGTAAGTGAAACACAACCTCTAGCAGAGATATAATACATTTTTTAAAACAGACTATGCATTACAGAATATGTCACCATTTTTCCACTACCCTTTGAAAAGCAAGTGAAAGAAAGGGCCAGCCTTCCTGATCTAGCAGGCAAGCTACATAGCAAAACCTTCATGTAGCATGTACCAGCCTCCTACTGCTCACTATGCCTCCCCCAGCCAGAGATTCACCCCCAAACACCTCTAGGTCTGACAGCCAGGATCCTTCCCCAAACCTCTCTGCATCTGAGGGCCTGGAGAGCCCCAGCCCTCCTCAGCTCTTACCCAAGGTGCTGCCAGTCCCTCCAAAAGCAGGCAGAGGAGCCATGTTTTGCTCTTGCACAAGGAAAAAGCTCCTGTGCTGTGCAGAACAGCTGAACTTCAATGACTTGCAAAGCCCAGGATGCCCAGAAACAGCGCCGTGGCCGCCTCTGGGTTAGATGCCATTAAAAATAAGCATGGACTGTGCCCCCTCTTTTCTTTGCACATGCACAGGTTTGATTCTTGCTGTCTTTTCATTTGCCTCCAACTCAGAAATCACCCCATCACTTTGCAACCTAATGGAGAAACTATGTGAGAGCACAAATGTCGCATATCTCCTAATATAACCTGCTAGTTAGAAAGGAATTGGAGCAAATGAGATCTCCTGGGCCCAGGAACCTGCGCCTGGTGAACAAACCAAGAAAGCTGCTTCCCAAAGGGCCCTTCGGATATAACTTGGAAAGGATTGGGCTGAAAATCAGCATAGGCAGAGGAATCTATTTTTTTCAGAACAGTCCTTCGTTTGTGAAGAACTAAAGATACAATTTCAGAAGTACTGTTGTGGTTTAATCTTGCTAAATACCATTCTGCTGGAGGCCAGACACCCTGCATTTTTAAAGAGATTTTATGGACTGTTTATCTTAATATAATCTCCCACAAACATTTACGGGGAGCGTTTATTTAAAGCAGTCTGTGATCGCTATAAACATCACCATGGTATTAGGCTAACCAAGCTCTGAGCCGAACTGGAAGTCGTGTGGGAGCTTTATTTGGGATATTAAAGTAGCACAGCTCAATATATGATTTTATTTGCAGTAGACTGATGGGAATTAGAGATTAGTCATGTGGGGATTTTAACAGTTGTGAAGTTATGAGAGGCTGACTCAATGGTTTTCGTCTTGTAAAATGTCACCCAACTGTCTTGTTACTTCAGATTACAAGATTAAGAAGTTAAATACTTAAATCCCCAGAGAAAGGTTTGAATTTTGGGGTGGGAGGGCAGGAGAGAAGCACAGAAGGAGGAGAGAAGTAGGAAGGTATCTGCAAGCACAGTTCCATAGTGTTCTCACAAGTGACTAGAAAAATGGCACTGGTGCTTCCAAATTTAATTTCCTCTCCATGACCCTGTGTCAGATTCATTCAGTTTACAAGTCGATTTCGTATTATTAATTGTCAGCCTTGAAAACTCCGCTTGTGATCCACAAATCAAGTTGTGTCTCTTTATGCCTTCTAAATCACCAGTAATGAAGATTCTGCCCTTTGTAATTTACCTGTCAGTGCTTTGGAGATCCAGACCCAAATCCATCTTGCTCAGCCCTGCAGTGCCTGCATGTGTAGCTCTGGATCTTTTCTGAAGCAGCACTGTTGTTTCAACGTGGAGGAGACTAAGACAGACATTCCCCAGGCCTCCTCACTTTTTTCTTCACTCTATTTGTTATACATATATTGCTGGGATGCTGAGAGGATGCAGGAAAGATGGGTCTTAAGATACTGGAAAAAATGCACTAAGTGAAGGATCAGATAGGATTACCTGCTGCCCTGCCCTGAGCTGTATGTTGACGATCTCAGTAGCAGGATAGGCAGAGGATGAAAAGAGAGAAGAATGTGGCCCACTTGACTGCCATAGCAGAGAATTTCAATATACCCTTTGTTCGCTAGGTTTTATTTTGCACACGCAGGAATCCAGGTTTCTCTGACATCTAAATTCTTGGCCTTTTGCCACCGGTATAAGTAACTAGCATTTGTTATTAGTAAGAGAGCGCTTGTCCTATTAGAAGTCCATCCTTCTTCACATTCTGTACTTGCTATTGATTACATTTACACAATCATACAGTCTATTTAAGCTTGTACTTTGAGGAAAGTGATAGTGCTTTACATTAGGAAGTGTCACTTGCTAGATTCACATATGGCAGTTGCATGGTGAGTTGAAAAAGAAGCAATCAAGGGCTGTGTGTGGGAGTTTCTGATTTGTGCCTCGGAGTTACTGCCTCTCTGCCAGGTACAAAGGCAGAGCCAGAACAAACTCTTCTAGAAAAAAAATAACACTATTTTTGCTGCTAACACATAACGAAGATCAGGGATCAGATTTCTTATGTCAGTCATGTTATCTTTTTAGCCAACTCCAGACTGTATTGCAGACCATCTGATTTTTGCTGCCTGCAGTCCAGCTTCTGGTAATTGCTCTGCCCCAGAATGAGCATTCAGCTGAGCAGAAACAATCTGATCCCAGAGCCTTTGTATTTACTCCCCCAAACATGAAAACAACTCCAAAATCCATATATGAATTATAAGCTTAAAACTTTGCCTCATACCACTTCAGAGCATGGAAAATGCTGATGATCCATGATTTTCACTTCATTCATTCATCAAATTCTTGGGATAGTGCATCCAGGAAGAAGAAAATCACCATGTATGTCAGGGTAGGCATCAATCTCTGACACACTATGGCAGTTCTCATTTTCCTACAGACTTTCCAAAATTGGTACAGTTATGATGCAACTCTTCCTCTGAAAGACTAAGTGAACAAATACACCTCAGCCAGTAATGTTTTATGCTTTAGCTTAAGAACCTATGCTGTGTAAACTGCTATTTTTGCCATCACAGATAGAGTCATCTTAGTAGCTAAAAGGACAAAGGACAATAATGTCTTATTTTGCCTTTAAGATGAATAATGCATCCTTTACCTCCTGATTTCCACCCACTAAACTCCTTAATCATTGCTGAGCTACTATCAAGGTTATTACCTTCATCCACATAATCTAATCCCATTTTGATGCCTTTTGGTCTTGCTCACATGCTGTAGCAATGAGCTTCACTAACTTTCCAGTCACTGCAAGATAGGTTATTCCCTGAAGACCTTTAAACCTGCTCCCCAGTGAATTTCACTGGATATTCTTGTGTCGTGGCTGCCCATGGCAGTTTCTTATACACTTTCTCCGTGTTCTCCACAGCAGACCTCCATGGCACCACGCACCTGTCCCTCCATAGCCACTTTTTCCCCCCTAGACTGAAGAATGCGACTTATTCTCCTGCTGTAAAAACTACATCTATCATGCTTTTTGCCCTTTTCTGAGCTTTTTCTAATCCTACTGTGTCCTGGTTGAGAGTGTGTTCAGAACTGCATAGATTTATATAGGGACATAATATTTAACCTCCATTCCTTTTCTGCTCTTGTCTAGTCTTCCATCATGAGGGAACTGAAACAACATTTATTACGCAGAGGTGGTATCTTCTATATCCTGGCTGAAACAGTTTTGGTTACTGAGGATTCAGGCTCAGATGAATGAGAGGATACAACCAATAAAAGAAAAAAAAATGAATGAAATAAAATTAGTCAATCAGGTTAGAATTTAAAGGAAAGAATAGTGTGATAATAAAAAAGCAAAATGTATGCAAGTTTTCCTAGCACAGTATTTGGGAGGGGCAACAACAAAAAAAAATCATATTTTTTTGCTAAGCTGTGGTTTGAAAATGTATCACCGAGGTAACCGTACTAGAAATTTAGGGTATGTCTATGCTGCATATTGATAATTTATCCAGCTGAGCTCTGTGCTAATGCAACTATACTGCTTATAATACTTAAAAGCTAACTAGTTTAGGGCTCTCTTTGAAACCCCTTCACCAAATTGCACTGTGCAATAGAAACTAAAAAAAAATACAAATAAAAAGTCTTCAGCACTGCAGGACACCTTGAAAGGGAAAGTAACACCATTATCTCCTTTATACCAATGGAATAGCAGCTATTGTGTCTTTACAGGCATGGGGTGTTGAATAAACCTTGCAGAAGACCTGCACCAGGCCAACCTATGCAGCCTTACTCTGCATAGATGAAGATGCCTGCTGACTCCAACAGAAGTGCTCCCAGGCACAAAATTAAATCCAGGCATATGGGTCTTTTGCAGCAGTAGGCCTAAAATTGGTAACCCCCCCACGCATGGAAAGCTATCTCTGCAGTAGAGCCCATGCAAGATAATATGTTATCAGGGCGACAGGGCCTGACACACAGGGGTGCTGTACCTAAGATGCAGCAGTTACTACACACTTGAACTCACCCTAACTCTACACGGGATCAAAATTTAAGAGACAGACTGTGTCTCAGACAAAAATGCAGATGGAGCATGGGGAAGGCCTTTCTCCATTAGCTTTGGTCTATTATTTCTGCCCATAACAGAGAACACCAGTTTGTGCACAGAGGGTGGGTGATCGCTGAGGGCACAGATTTCTCTCCAGAGAGGAGTCCCACACTGGCACACAATCCTTTCCGTTTCTAAAGCCCTTGGCCACAAGCAAGCCCCACCTGTCTTGCACAGGCCAATTGATGTGCCCCTAAATTCACGAGGAACAGAAAACCCTGGGTTGCCAAGCCCCCTCTGAGAATGCAGTGATGATCAGAGTCGAGGGACGCATTTGAACGTTTCCAAGGAGCTCCTCACTGAAACAGGCGCAGAGTAATCATACCTTCTGGACGCAGGCATAGCTATCCCAACAGGCCAGCCTGGAAGAAATGTGGTATTAAATTAACAGCTACCCATGACACACAGAACTGACATGATGGCTGATGTATTTTTGGCCTGATTTCCTGTCTGTCAGCTCCCTTTAGTGAATTTTTTCTTTAGCTAATTTTAACCAATTTTGAAAGAAGGGCTGAAGTCTCACAGATAATTATATTTTTGTAAGTTTCAGGGATGTGGCAGCTGGAGAGAGAAGAAAGACCAAAATTAGTGCTTTCCATTAAGGAAAAGGCAGGCAAAACTCAGCCACTATACATACACCAGCGAGCCTGAGACAGCTAACGAACCTGTACACATACAGCTGCAGACTAGCATCATCTGTGTTCTCTCTTGTCCAATAAAGCTGGTAAGAAGGACATGGAGATGCACTAGCAGTTTTGCACTGGTATATGTGTCAGGATACAAATTCATAGATGTCCAGTTTTAAATAAATTCTGCTGTTCTCATAATAGTTCCTATGGTTTTGTTGAGGTACTGGTAGTAGCAGAGTATCTACTGAAATTAGGATTATTTGTGAAGATGCAGTCAAAAATATCTACCTTATTGCAGAAAAATGCAATTATCGCACCTCATTAATTACTTTTATTTGTGATCATTCTGTTTTAAACTTTTAATCCCACAGTTATTAGATCATAATATTGGACCATGAATTTTGTAATTATTAAAAAGGAATTCAAAGTTTCTCAGGCCAATTTTCTGTTGTGTTAAATTAAGGGAAATTGTGGTTTGTCTTTAAATTAAAACCAAAAAGAAAAACAATGCTTCAGAAATAAAAATGTCATTGTTCAAGGAAGAGTAATAAAGTATGAATGCTTCTTCATCATCAGACTGTTTTATAAATGAGCAAGAACACTGAAGCCAATAAATTACCATTACCCAAGCTTCATAAATCCTCAGTGGTTGGGTTTTACCGTGTAGTTTAAGTGTAGTGTAGTAAGATCTCAGAAGAGGCTAAGAAAGATTCATTTGGTGGATTTATAGGCAGAGAAGAGGTCTCTGCACTTTCTCAACAATTACTTGCAAAGTCAATATGGAAAAAGTTGCCCATTATGAAAATTGGTGGTTCTATAAGACAGCTCTCTGTAAGTGAAACCGTAAGAAAAAGCCTTGGGTTACTCAGTAGAATGAGTAGGTTTTATCTGCCCATTTTTCAAGCACAGCTTTGCTAGCAGGTTGGAACAGGGAATCAAAACAACAACAACAAAAAAATAAAAGTAAGGTCAGCATAGGTACAAATACCAAATATCGCTGAAACTTGGAAAACAATTTAAAAAGTGAAAAGTGGAGGAGTTGACCAAAACAGGAGGCAAAATAGGTGGCATGAATCGTACAGGGAGTTACCCAGTGACAGGGAACACAGATGGGTTCCTCCTGTACTGACACAGCTCCTTGATGAAACAACACCCGGAACCATAAAGGATATACACCAGCACAGTTTGAAAGTGGAAAGCCAGAGAAAATAAATAAATGTCTAGTCTATAAATATGAAATGAAACTGTTGCTGAAAAGGGCTTTGTGCATTGTGGAAGGCAAGTGTAAGCTTGTCTGCACTGTCCTACAATTAGAGTGTGGGAGAAATGTCTACATTTGGGTACAGCAAAAAATTCACCAAGTCTAGGTCTCATTAACTACCAGTGAAATCTGGACTTCTAAGTACTCCAATTTCCTTAAATTTGGAGCCTGTATTACTTACATGCTTCTGCTGATTTTTACCTTTGAGTGAAATTGTAAACTCAACAGGCTGGAGACTGTCTTACATTTATCTCCTTAACTGATCCCAAAATATAAATTGTAGCTCACCGTCCATTTCTAAAAAGAACAAAAAGACAGACCTCTCCAGCAATGGGCAAATGAGAGAAAGCCACCATGCCTGAGCTCAGAGCCAGACCCGGGGGGAAGAGAGGGGCTGTAGGAAAGCTGTTGATTAAACTTTGCTTCTACTAAAGTAGGCTGATGGAGGGCATCATTATCAATAGGAAACATGTACTTAAGTTAAAATTTAAAAAAAAAAAAAAAAAAGTTGTTTCTTGTATTCATATAACAAGGAAGCCATTTGAGTACGTCAGATTAAGAGTATTATTATATGCTGTCACGGGGCGTCCTTGAAGGCAACCCATTAGATGAACAACATGCAGTATGTGATAGCATTCAGAGCACAGCTTTTACTATTCCATGCCTTTGAACAGTGCTTGGTGACCTTGGATATTCTGATCAGGGATATGGGAGAGCTGTATTAAGAAGGAATTATTAAATATTGATTTTTTCTCTCCTGGCATTGGGCATCAAGATAAATGCCACAAATTCATCTATCCTGTTGAAGCTCACCCAGAAAAGGTGTTTCATCAAGTTCTGGTGCATAGAAAAGGAGACAGGGACAAAGAAACAAGAAACTTTTGCAGCTTTTCAAAAAAAAAAAAAAAGAAGTCTTTGTCAGACTTCTGAGCAGACCCTTAAAAAAGCTTCTGCAACCAGTATTAGCTCAGTTACCACACTGCTCTCCTGTTACACTCCCATCACAGATTTATTCATTCACTCATGGAAGTGATCCTAATACTAAGACCACAAAAATTTTGAGACTTGCAGAGGGAAATCTGCAAGTGCTTATGCCATGCTCAGGAACTTTGCTGATCCAAAACTTGGTAGTTGTCTCGCTTCCCCCTGAGCACAGTCCATGAACTTTCGGACCAGGGACTCCTGGGTCAAACTCAGTAAAACTTGTGGCACCTTGATGCTAAGCTAGCACATGCTGCAATGCTTATGGTTAATTTCACACTTAACATATCTTTTCAGGAGTTCTCAAGACAGAAATCCTGAACTTTATTATTTTATTAACTGCCAGCAAGGGAGTGCCTTCACTGATTCTCTCATTCACTCTAAATTAATGATAAAATAATATGTTGCCACAGAGTTCAGCTGTGGATTTTAAGGCCAGCATGACTTTGTCCAGAACTGGATGAATTCCAGGGCTGAAGGAGAGGAGTGAGCCAGAACTTGTGACTGCATCAGAGCTCAGCTGCAATTCAAACTAGGATAGTCTTTCTGGCACCTTCAATGCTACTGGATCCACTTTACAAAGGGAAGGATGGAGGACATTTTAATGATTTATTCAAGCCATAGTCAGGTTGCTCACAGCTCTCTGCTGACAATGCGACATGTTCCTTTGAACCAGGGCTTCAGCTTACTGACATTTTTCCAGAAAACTGGACCAATTGACCTCTTTGGAAGAGTCACAGCTCAAAGAGGGGGTGCAATTTTTGCTCTTTGGAGTTTTAAGAACCCAGCTGGATAAAGCCCTGAGTAACCTGGTCTAACACCATTGTCTGCCCTACTTTGAGCCTGAGGTGGGACTAGAGATGTCCCAAGATCACTTCCAACCTAATTTATCCTATGATCCTGTGAAAATGTTCAAGACTTGCAAACAAAGTCCTCTGTAATTTGTTCTCCCAAATAGGAGATGAGTTGTTTTTTTTCAAAAATTAAATTCATGAAAAATTCCTATTTGCTCTGTATCCTATTCAGATACGCCAGTATGGATTAAACGGCATTTGGTTGATCTCAAAGAATGGATGCTCACTTCAACCTCTTGAGACCCAAGCCAAGTTCTCTGTTTCATTTTAAATGGTGACACAGTGGTTATTTGCAGTCTGTTTAAGCCTAGTGGGCTGAAACCTTAAGAAAAAATTGAGGAGGGAGTTCATCAATAACAGCTGCTGGTGAAAAGAGCGAAGAACCCTCCCTCACAAGTCCCTCAGTGAGACTAGCCAGAGCTTTCTATAAGAATCTGCTGAGGAGCACAGGGAGACACCTGGGAAGCACAGGGCTAAAGTAAGCCTAATCTTCACGTGCAGTTTATACCATTTCAGGCTCTTTATAAAAGCAGGTGTTTTCAGCTAGAGGTGAATCTAACAGCCATTGTCACATATTGGAACATATAGGCAAAGACAAAGCTGAGTGTGCATGGGGTGAGGAGTGGCAGCTTGCAAAGTTTTGGCAAAGTTTTTTTGTGGTATGAAGAGTCCTGAGGGATTTTTGTTTCTGAAAGGAATGGAAAAGACTCATCTGGAAGTCATTCTGGGGCATTACAGAGGCAGTACAGACTGCATAAAACACTCTTTGAACTCTCTCACAAAGTCAAGAAGCCAATTTAAGTAAAAAGGGACTTTTGGAGGTTACTTAGTCCAGCTTCCAAAGCTGAATATCTCCAAACACAGAGATCCCACAGCCTTTCTGGGCAACCTGTTCCAATGTTTGACTGCCCCCCTGTGAAGATCTTCCTTCTACCTGGCTGGACTTTCTCATGCTGTGACTTGTGTCTGTCGCCTCTCACCCTTTTGCTGTGGATATCTGGCTACATCTTCTCTATAATTTCCCATTATTCAGTTGCAGACAGCAATTAGACTCCCACTCCACACCTTCTCCAGGATGAAGAAAGCACCACATCCTGCCTTTCCTTGTATGTCACATGCCCCAGACCCCTACCTGTCCTAGATGACTCGCTCCAATTTCCAATACCCCTCTTGTGCTAGGGACTCAGAACTGGGCACAGTGCAGTAGATATGGCCTAGCAAGTGCAACTCAGAGGGGAAAATCCACCTCCCTAGGCTTGATGGCGAAGATCCTGCTAACACAGCTTAGTCTGCGGTTGAACTTCAGTGCCACCAAACGCATGGCTGCTGGAGACAGGAGTAGCCAAGTGGTTCCATGTGGGCTGGTAACAGGAAGAGAAACGGAATTTTTTTTTTTCCCTTTCCCTCCAGGTTTCTCCATGCTTCATACCAGCACCTCTGCCTGCCCAGTCACTAGCCTGGAAACAACTAGGAAAAGTTGTGGGGCTCAGAACAGATTATACCAGGGTCCCAAACAAATTTTATGGCTCTCACAGTTCAGGCTTACATAAGAGGTAGACAAGCAAAAACATCAACCAAAAGATGGGCTGACAGAGCATGCATCATTCATGTCTGGTGAGAAAAGTGACTAATGGAGTACAGTAAAAAACTAAAATCTGCACTATTTACTCTTTTGTGCAATATCTGAGCTTAACTCATGGCTGGAGTACTGTTAAATTGTAGCATGACAAAAATTGGAAATGTCAACTATGATGCTGAGAAAACCAACCCCAAATCAAAATTTGGACATCTTGCCTCAAATAGGAATTTTCATTGTAATTCCTCTCCCTTCACCAAATTTCTCTAGAATGGTATTATTCTTTCTTCTCAGAGAGTATAATGTAAGCTTGTTCATTCACTTTTAACTTTGGAAACTGTTATTAAAAACTACATTTTTTTTTCCTTCTTCAGGTACAGTTTCTATCACATGTATTTGTAGTAAGTCATGTTTTGCCCTATGACTAGTCCTGTTTATTTCTGGGATGACAGAAGTGGCAAATTTTGGCCCATAATATCTGTATGCATCAGAAAAAGTGAAAGAGAGACAGCGAGAAGTGGTTAGAGTACCATGTATTCTCAGTAACCACCCACATATGCCTGCATACCCACACAAGTCTCTCTCTACAAAAAGTTATTAATTATATTTTAAAGATCTAGAGGTTTAATCAATCTGCTTTGGAAGAGCTGGTTATAGAATCAGTTTAATTCCCTCATTACAACTGGTCAAATAAAAAAAAAAAAAAGATCCTATTATAGAGAAAAAGATCTGCTAAGAAGCCTAATAAAGACTATGATGGAGTCTAAGGTGCCTTCACTTTTTTTTTTTTTTTTCCACACTGTCTGCTTTTATTTCTTTCATCAGTATTGGCATAAAGTTCCCAGACACCTAATTTCCAGGCTTCCATATTCTCCTTTTACAAGCTAGTCTGTCCTCCATTATTTTTCAGTGAGCACTTTGCATCATAGGGTACCAGCCCAAAAAAACCCTGAAGACATTAGTTAAATTTAAAAATCAAGCAAACAAAATCCCTTCAAAACCTACTTGCAAAAGTAGAGATTAAGCACAGAAAGGTTAACAGGAGTCCAAAAGGTTGATTTTCCAAGAGATATGTGAAGCTTCTAGCTGGATGGACATTAAAGTTTCCAGACACAAAATATCTATCCCAGGCTAACCTTATTTCTAGAGCAAATGTTCCCGCTGTCTTCAGTGGGTTTGGGCCCTACCTGGGGGGAGCCAGCCCCAGACCTCTCTTGGTGGTGCTTCCAGAAACTACACCAAAACACACAATAAGAAAAAACACGATACAGGTATATACATATATATATATATATATACATACAGATACATGCGGACTTGACTAGAACAGCGGTGGACTGTCCATGCCATACAGATTTCACAGAATCTTAAAAACAAAATAACACGCTGTGTTCAGACTACATCTCCTTCCAAGCAGTTTGATGCTGAGGGCCAGTTCTTGTACCATGAGTACAAGGACAGCCCCTTTGCCTGTGGAAGACTAGATAGTGTCACCAGCATGAAACTCCTGCTCTGTCCCAGTAACACCAGCAGGCTGGGGAAGACAACTCTAATTCCGCATCTGCCCAGTTTCCAGATCCAGTCTGTTCTGCCCAGTTCATGGCATGAGCTTCCCACAAAACAGGCTACCCAACTGGGCTTGCCACTTGGACCTTACCTACAGCGCAGCATGCGCCAGCCTGTTGCATAATGGCAAGACAAACGTCAATAGTGAGAGCTGTGAACTGCGTAGTGTAGACCGGGCTAAGATGGAAAAGTGAAAAGAGCCTCTCTCATTTGTCCATACCCCATTAAGCTCCACTGCTCTTCTGCCTTCCAACCTACACCAACCTTTCTCCTCCTCATTTGAGTTAAGATCACCCACCAATTCCTACAGAGCTACCAAATTTGATATATTCACAGCTTCTTTCCTTTGCTGTATCTCTGAAACAGCAGATGACCAGCCAGCAGCAGTAAATGAGAAGCCAGCACATTTTGCAGCCCATCCCTGCTGTCTGAGCAGCAGAGAAATTTCTGAGCATGCAGGCAACTGGGTGACTTCCAAGTACACATGGCCTCCTCTCCCTTTTCCATGTTTGACACATTCACATTTACTTTTGTTACTGGCAGACCCCTGTAGCTTGACTTCAACACCACCAAGGGAGAGGGCTGGAGAAGCTTGGACCACTACAGAAGCTCTTTGGTTGGATTACTTTCTCACTAGTGAAACACAGTGTAGCACGGTCGTAACACTCACCATAGCACTAGTTATCAGAGTGAGACATCTTTCACCATGAAATCAATATAGCCCAGAAAATCCAGAAGAGTGTTACACAGACCATTTTACAGTGACATGCAACATTAACATGAAAATACTTTCCCACTGGCTTTTCCCATGTCAGCAGGTGAGGCATTGCCACTGGCACACATGTACAAATCCAACACACAGCTGGGACTTTCTGCTGCCATGGTACAGCAACATCTTCCCTCCCAGCAGGTAGCTGAAAGGTAAGCGGCTTGTATCATGTAGCATGCCCTGCTGTCAACCTTGGTATTCTATCCTGTTTTCTTCAGCTGGCTCAGCAATAAAATACCTAATCATGCTGGTGCCTGAATCATCACTGGACTCTGGAGATAAACGGCCTGGGTCTCCCTCTGCAGAACCATTGCTCCAGGCTCTTTGCAGTCTCAAGTAGGCATTAACACCAGCATGTGTCCCCTGCATACAGTGCCCCGCTTCCACTCGGGTGTTTTACAGAGAGATAAATTGGTTCCACCACCTACTCTGCTGCAAGTACTCACACATCCTAGCTCTTAAGAGGGACTCTGAGTCCAGCAGAGCCTCCCTCCTGGAGGTGTGGCACTGCGGGAAGGGAAGCCAGCCTGGGTATTGCTCTTAGAGCGATCGGGAAGGGATGTCTGCTCTTGTGATTTCATTAGAAGAGCCTCTTCCCCCAGCAGTGGTGATTCCAGGAATATTTAAGTAGAATCAAGGAGTGATAATGCCTATTATAATATTAATACATTTTTATTCCTTCTCCTCCCATCAACTTCCACTCCTCAACGTCAGCAATTAGCACATCCGATGAGAGATTCAGTGAGGAAACAATTTCAGGTTAAGCACATCACGTACTGACTCACTGCCACGAAGCGCTAGCCTTCGACAGAATTCCTGGTGAAGGACAATGAAATATTCATCAGCCCATATTTGTAAATGGCCCAGCAACACACTGAGTAAATGACCTCTGATGAAGTGCCTCGCATTAAAATGGAACAGCAGCCAGCTGAAGCAAGGGAGCTACAAACTACGCATGTTTTGTCAGCACAGACAAGCAGCAAACACAAACAGAAAGGAATCTAGTTGGACTCATCATCCTGACAGGGAGAAACAAATGAGGAGCCAGCCTGTTTACTTCAGAGAGACCCACTGGTAGTGCTTGCCTGAGGCCAGAGCGGCTAAGCAACATTTTACTCCCCAGATGCTGGCCAGCATCAGTCACCCCTGGTCCCTTGCACCTCCACTGAAGCATCAACGCTACCGGTCCTTAACCAAGGGACCCGGTCCCTAAGATTGCACGCATAAGCCCGTGCCCTCCAGAGCAAACAGGGTGCCCAGCACTAGGCAGAAGCAGCCCCACAGTTTGCATTTCTTGCCTTACCCACACATTTCAATGTGAGCCCCTGTGAGGGGGCTGTGAGGAGGGAAGGTTGTGGGTATGGGGTGTGCCCAAGCACTGCTCTTTGCCTGGGGTGCAATGGTGTGGTGATGATTTCGGGAGCGGAAGGGTGGATTTTCTGTCCTGCTTTCAGCTCTCATCGTTATTCAGGATGCGTGATTTCCAGGGAGGTTGCCAGCGCTGCACTGCACCGCTTGTGACGGTTAATCCTCGTACGGGAAAGCTCCACAATGGAAATTGTGAGGAGAATGCAAAATAAATTAGGAAAACCCAGCAAGCAATCGTCAGCCTCCACAAAACGCAGAGGCATGCAGGTTCTGCCTCCCCCAGACCTTTTCCAAAGCGCTTTCTTGAAATCAAGCTTTAAAATACCCATCAGTTATTGCCCTGGGGCCTTGCAGAAAGGTGAGCTCCTACCGCCAGAGCCTGGTTGGAGACGCAGACCCGTTTTTAGCATGTATGTATTAATTAAACGTGCAGCGATGAGGCACATCCCCGTTCAGGCCCAGAGGCCCACAAGGAGCAGAGCAGGCAGCGCGTGCAGGAACTCGGGCAGACAGCACCATCAGGTGGCTCGTGTGGAAAGCGATGGGCAGAGACACCCAGGGCTGCCACCATCCCCAGCCGCACCCTGCCACCCTCTTGGCCATCCCTGGCCTCTCTTCATCCCCTTCCAGGTTCTGAGAGAGCACAGAGGTCCTCCCGGAAGGATCGCTGTGGGTCCAAAATTACACAGAAAGCTTCGATGGCAGCAAGGCACAGCCATGGAAAGCCTGAAGGGAAAGCTTCCCTTTCCCCCACTGTGCAGATCCACAGATCCGTTGTCTTGTCCTTTTTATTGCTGACAAGTGTATGTATCTCAGCTTTACTACATAGTTTAACTAACATGTTAACAAACTACCTGCTCGTGGCCACCAGAGTGCTGGTCTGAGCCAAGTCTCCATCCTTCCCTTCAGCCTCTTCAAATTTGGGGGGCACTGGCAAATTAAAGTTTTCACTTTGAAAACTATCCCCAGTGAGCAAATCCCTGTGGAGCCACCTCCACCTGCCTCTCTAGGGAAGATGAAGGATACTCTGTTCAGCCTCAAGCAGGTGCTCTTTCACCAAAGACTGCCTTTGAAACAGCAGCTGCTTCAGCATCTTTGCTGCCTGCCCTTGTTGCTCACATATTTGGCGAGTGTAAACTGGGAGCAGGAGCATTGCCCACCTCCTGGAGTCACAGAGCAGATATGGCCCCAACATGTGTGGTGTTTAGGAGCTGGATGAGCATAAAGATAATGAACAGCAATTGAGCTCCTAGACTTCAGACCTCGAGTATGCTGCAGCCTCTGCCCTCAGCCTCACACCTGTGGTCCTTACCTGACCCCAAAAAGACAGGAGAGTACTGGATGCAAGAATCTGAAGCAAAATGAAATGCTATTTCACCTACAGTTGTGCAATGACTATAACCATACCCACCACATTGTTTGTGCTGCCAAGGGAGAGACCCATCCAGTCTTAGTCGCTTTTCTTATACATGGATGTTAAAAGATTTTTCTTATACATGGATGTTAAAAGATTTTTCTTCATAGTGTTCTCCACTCCAATGAATAATTATTTCTAATTGTCTCCTAGGAGTACTTAGGTAACCTAATTAGAAATATGCATAAATATATTTACTTGGTTGTGTCTTTGTTTATGAATGTATATATTTTTATAACATAAATATGTCTTACATTTATGTAAGATATATAAATAAATATATCAATACACATACAAATTTATGCATTCACAAATTTAAAGGAAAACTATCCATACGTGGTTACTCAGCTCCTTTAGGAAACACCACAACTCAGAGTTTCAACCTTGAATGCACACAGTTAGATCCTATCCCAGCTGCTTGAAAATCAGGACTTTTCATAGCTACATTTGTGCTTATGCTTATAGAAGGGTTGATTTACGTACCCAATTTTGGGCCTCTAATTTTCAAAAATTTGTGGCCTGAACAGGAAGTCCTGTGTTTCCAGTTATAGTGCCCCAAGGGGCACTTCTGTGTGAAGTGCATCATTCAGTCACCTTGAAGGGACGTTAAAGCATTGAAAGTTGTTGACAGCCCATCTCAAAATCTCTGCCTCCTGTAATAAAGAGACCTCCAATTCCCAGATATGTTCAATGCAATAAAGTTTCTGAACATCCCACATAAAGATGATAACGGAGCACCTAACACAAAAGATGAAAAAAAGAGGAAATGAGATTATATTTCCCATCATGGCATCCACATTAAGCTCAATAGCTGCTTATTTCTGCTATAATTGTGCCAGAGTCATTTTGAATTTCATTTTCTTTATGCACCTTGCTCCAAAGCTGAGATACTTGGGGAAAAACAATACACAGAGCAGCACTTAAATGCACACAGCAACGTTTCACCAGTTGCTGCTAATGATGTCAGAGGAGGTCAGGTGGGCATAGAAGTATGAATTATCCCTACTTTTGTACATTTTTGAGTGACTAAACAGTACCCAGGAGAACTAAAGTCTTCCTAGGACAGCAGGAGCAAAGAAAGCTAAGGAGGAGGAATGCCTTTTTTCCTGCCACCTTAATTCTCTTTGCTTGCAAGCCCCTCCTCAGCCCTTGCCTTTGGTTTTACTGTAAAAAGAGAACGTGGTGCTAAGGAAAGTCAGCTTGCAGCAGCGTTGGTTCATGGGAAATCCTGCAGAAGCCACCTCCAGGCACTTCTGCAAGTACATTTCTATGCTGGGCTGTCAGTTGTGCTGCTCTATTCTAAGAGTAGAGCCATGGAGCAAGATGCTTGGGGTGGATTTGTTGGCAGATCAGTAGGGACTCATAATATCCCTGCCAAATTCATTTTCTCATGTGACCAGAGCTTGACTTGGAACATGGATTTCCTACAGAGACAAGTTTGAGCAGTGCCAGGAATTTGAAGGCCAGGTGGTCTGCAAAGTTTCTCCCCAGGCTCTGCAATCTTATTTCCTCATGTCATTCTTTCCAGCCAGCACAGAGCTCGGGCTGGGGTGCTCACATCAAACTGAGTCTTAAAAACCAATGCAATCACTCCTTCCCACCACCACCTATCCTCTGGAAAAGATTGCAACAGAAGTGGGAGGAAAGAGGAGCACGTTTCTGCTAGGAAACAGATTCAGACAGGCTTTGACCAAGACTGCTAGTGAAACTTTTCTCTGCCAGAGGAAACTCTAAAGAAATCCCACTTTTTCATCTCAGCAACATCCAAATTGGGCTTAGCTAGTGCAAACTGTCATGTCCTTGCTAACTTAGAAAGCCTGTATTTACTTCCTACCTGGGAATGAAAGCTATCATGCAAAGACAGATAGATGGGCTTTTCTGAAGAAAGCTATCCACAGCCACGCTGGTCTCTTGGGACAAGACAGCCCATATATTAATTTTAGATCTCTGGCAATCCATATACTAGAAATAACTTGTGGCTCTGATCCATACTGACTTCTATTAAGGAAAGAGAAGCTAGAATGAGCTGGAAGCTCTCCCAGATGATGCTCTCTGAATATCCATTGAGAAAAAGCAGCCTACCCTAATACACTACTCTGCCCTATCCCTAAGAAACTCTTATGAAATAAAGCAAGTTTAGCTTTCTGAATAGGCTCAATGACACTGTTAGCATTATAAGGTGATACTAGGCCAGGACCTGGACCAAAGATGGTGCTTTTCTCACTGTTTTGTCTCAGCAGCAACCAGGGTTAATACACAGTTTACACTTGTCTCCTTCTGGAGTTTTTAATCTTCTCATACTGCTAAGGAAGGATCCCTGCTCTCCAACCCCTGACACGGAGCAGGACTAGCAGTCTCATCCTAAAATGGCTCCTGTCATTCTTTCTGGAAATGTTAAGAGAAGTGGAAGTGGCCCTTCTCATGTATAATCCCATATCTATAATTGCTGCCTTGTTGGCAAATCCCAGTCACAGATTGCACTCAGCTCTATCCCACCCTCACATCAGATGCAATCCACACCAACCTGTGCCTGTCAGAGTGCCTGGCTGAGGTAGCTGGGAGGAGGAGAACTCACTTCGCGTGCTCCCCCAGGAGACTGAGCAAAGATTTCAGCAAGCCTGAAAAATCCCTCTGAAACCATCCCTGCACCAGCTCTGTCCTATGTTCCTGAGGAAGGGATGTAGTACCTCCTTCCTCCCAGCTAGGAGAGAGAAGATGGTACTAGACCATACTCCCTCCTGTCAGATTTAGATTTGGTTGCAGCAGCTGAGCTCCCCCTGCACAATTACAATAATGCTCAATACAGAGGGAGGCATATCTTCCACTGAAGCAGTATTTGAAATAACAGCACAAGCCACCAAGAAACTGACCTCCATGCGTTCTCTTCACTGGCATCAAGCTGAAGAAAAAGTTCAAAAATCCTGTGTTTCTACAGTTTGAGACCTGCTGGATTAATTCAGAAATTGCTTCATGGGGAGCATCTGCAAACTGCCTTACCAGACACCACTTCTGCTGGAAGAACGTAACTGGAAGAACGTCAGCAGCAGCTATCAAATTCATTTGCATCAGAAACTTTTTGGCAGTAGGCTGACCAATCTGAAATTCAGTCCCTGAATCCATTAGAATCCAGTTTAAACTTAATCTTCCCTGAGCTCTAGTTCCTTCGCCCCCGTTTTCCAGGCATTCAAACAAACCCAATTTCACCAACCATCAATCAGAAAGAATAAATATAGGATAGCGAACACTTGGGTATCAAAATGCAGCCTCTGCAAGTGGCAAAGTAGGTTGATGAAATCCAGAATTATTGCCTAATTTAAAAGCCCTACTTTCTTGCCTGGAAGGGTTGAGCTGGTTGTTCTCAATGTCTGTTGTTGGTGAAAGACCTCTGCCTCCCTTTTACAGTGTTCTCGGAGCACACCCTTCCTTCCATGCCTGCCAGCATTTGATTACAAGAACATTTTTAAAGATTTCATGTCATGCCTGTGTGGAAGTCAATTTGATCATTTTAGGAGAGAGAAACTATCCATGATAGGTGATCCAGAAGCAAAAGGTCAACTATTTTGGACATTCTTCCCTGCTTGTGGATCATTATTCAAGCCAAAATCGTACTGAGGTTCCAAGTTCTTGTGTTACTATGAAATTCCACTGTGTGCATTTTTTATTTTGATATCTACGGGTTCCAATTCATGTCCCTGTATTTGAATCACCTATAAACACAATTCATCTGTAAGGCCAGAAACTCAAACATCAACCAGTGCCTTGCTAGGTCTGCTCTGTCAGAAGTCCCTGGGCTGTATTATGAGAGGAATGCCTGGACACCACTGAGCATTTCCCAGGCAGTGAACTGAGCTTATTCCACCAACTCGCTTCCCCATGAACACAGGAAACTCCATTAGCCAGGATGGAGAAATGCTCGTTTTCAACAGACTTCCAACAGCCAACACCACGCCCCAGTCCATCAGTCCCAGGCGTGGGTGGCTGCTGTTCCTTGCTGCCTAACCAGCACCAATCTGCATCAATCCAAAGTTGTGCATCGGCATTGCAGTGCTGGCAAACAAATTCACTCCATCCAGGAGGGTTAGAGGTTTTGATGCAGACCACTGACCCCACTGCAATCCTCATTCCAACACCAAGGTAGACATAATGCCTGGCCAAACAGCTGCTCGTTAGCGCAGCCACAAAGCAGCACAGAAGAGAGTGACTTCTGACATAACGATACCTGCCAAGCTCATGCTAAGCCACAGGCTGATTTCTTAACTACATAAGGTTTCCCACCAGAGCAGTTCCTCACCACGTTGCTGCCACTGCCATGCACTGAGAGGCAGTCCACATTCTGGGAGACAGCACAACAGCACCAAACACCCTCTCACCCCTTTGAAGTTTGAGGTTTCAAAGCTTCTCCCATCTTGGACTTCATCTGAAAAAACAGAGGACATCCTGTGGTAGCTCAGAGTTTGTTAGCCCAGGATAAAAGTGGATACAAGTCCCTGCTTTGAATTCCAGCCTCACAAAAAAAGTTTACCAGCCCATATAGGCTATTGTGGAACAGGAGTTCTCTGCTAACCACAATGCTTATTGCCATCACTGAGATAACTCCCCTTCTAGTATGCATGTTCCCACCAAATTGTACCATAAGAAGCTTTGGATTCAGTGAAGTGGTATTTTCTGAGAGAAGTATTCACTAGGAAACTTCCACCCACCTCAAAACCTGCCTGTCACAGTAACAGCTCCACGCAGCTCCTGAGATGGGCTGGTGGAAGCAAGGAGGGGAGATGCAGAAGCAGACGAATGCTTTTCTCTTTGCACCAAAGCTGTTTCCACTGCTTCCACCCCTACTACAGTTGGAGAGACCACGTAGCTCAAAGGACATAATTTCTTTTTAGTCTTAGGCTCGTGTTCATTTGCATCCGAAACAGGCAATGCAAACATGTGTAAATGTATACATGTATACATGTACAATTGCTTCTGCTCTGAGCAGTGCTAAGCCTGCCTCCCTCCTTCCCATTCCCATATTCCAAGGCACACACTGCAGGAGGAATGGGCACACTCGGCAGCACTCATCCAAGACAAATGGCACAGCCACATCACACGTATGGCTATCCTCTTCAGAGAACACCAGAACAAACTTGTCTTACATTTCTTTCCCATATGCAAATGAAGGACAGGGGAATATTACACAGGTACCACCTTCCTGCCCCAGTCCTACCATGGACAAACATTTGCTGCTGCTCACACACTTTTCCCTCTGGAAGAAAGGTGAGAGAAGAGTCCAGGCAGGACACAAGCTAGTTCTTTGCTTGGGGTTGACCACTGAGTTTGCATTGCTAGAAGGGCCCTTGGTACAGCAGGGCAAAAACAAGGGCAGTAAAAGAATATAATGATAAATGAAAGCTGGAAGCCAGACAAGCACTCATGTCTGGGTACCACCCATTGGCTTCATAACTATGTTTCAAATGCCTCTGCTACTGACAGTAGAAGTCTACAAGCTTATCTTCCAGCACTTTAGAAAGGAGTTAAATAGAGCTTTAACAAATATTCTGTGTTCTTATATGAAGACACTATATAATCACAGCACAGAAATTGCATGCATCTTTCAAATATTGGATGATGTAAATGTAAGGATTCAAGTGTTAAAATCTAGACGTATTCAGCATGCTTCCTTCATGACAGCAGCTTAATTTTGCCCTTTCTCCATGACTGGCCATCAATTTCTTCCTGGAAAAGCTTTGTTTTTAACCAGAAGGAAGCTGTGTAAGGCTTTATTTTTACATGTACCTACAACAGCTGCATGGCCTTCACTGTAGGTTGATGCAATGTACACCCTCTCACTTTGTAGCAGACAAACCAGTCTGTGTCTCACAGTGTAGACTCCAGGTGAATACTGAAAAGTTGTAACAATGTACAACCTTAATATAGTTTTCTGAACATTTAATGTAAGTGATATAAAGGAGAATGTCCTTAACTTTTCTCCATACCACTGGCTAATTCCTTCTCCTGAAAGCTTTGATTTTTAAAAAGAACAACCAAATTTAGGATGGCATCTAAGATAGCGGTCCACTACTATTTAAGGTGTCAAAGTGATTAAAACCTGACCTGTATAAAGCTACACAGGCTCACGCCGTACACCAACCAGCAGCAGGTACTGCTGAGAAGCAGCCAACCCCAGACAGCCACAAAGGGCTCGTGCTCACGGCCTGCCAGGGCTGAGCAAAGCTCAGCTTCATGGTGCCCAGAGAAAGCACACAACAGCAGCCCCATCTGCGAGCCTAGCTTGTATAAAATTTTGTCGCTGTGTTCAGCGTCTCAGCCTCCGACTCTCGCTTTGCTCCCGGAGCACTTGCGGGGACAGTGGGCGCTCACAGGTGCTGCGGTGACAGCTAAGAGGGCCGGTGGGTCCCAGAAGCCTTCCCACACGTGAGCCCAGTCAGGCACACTGCTGGCAGTGCTGCAGCTCAAACACCCTCCTAGCACCATGCAGAACTCACCTCTGCTCAGGTACAGTTGGAAAGGGAATGGGGTGGAGCATTAGCTTTCGTTGAGGACAAATGAAATACAGTTTTCGCTTTTCTAAGCCATGCTGTATTTTAACTAGAATATTAGAAACTTTAGTGAAAGTACAGTAGGAAAAGCTGACTTTTACAGTTAGTGAAGGTATCTCCTCTGAAAATCTCATCTATCTTGTCATCTTTTACTCATGGGAGACCCACACAGAGACATCTGAAGAAGAGAGCTTTTGTTCAGAGGGAATTGCAAGAGAAAATAAATCAGTGAAATTTTTAGTGCAAAGTTTTCTCTGTAGAAATGTTTCATTGTACAATACAGGAGTACCCAAAGATACCAAAGGCAAGAAGAAATAATTTTGTTTGAAAGAACAAACGTAAACTTTTTTTAGAACTCACCTTACACTGGACTTGCACATTACAGTAAAAATTCTTTAAAGAAGAGAAACTCAAGGGGAAACCCGGTTGCAGAGATGAGGTGAAGTGCTATCCAGGCCTACATTTGGAAAAGTTTTGCAAACACAACTACTTGGCTAAGGGTAAATAAAAAACAACATACCCATAACTATTGTGCAAAAGTTGGAGTGCAGGTACAGTTGTATGAATGCAAGAAAGAGGCCCCACCAGAGCATCGGGTCTCATGACCAGCTAAAGCCTCTGCAGGGAACCCAGAGAGTAATTAAAGCAATTCAAGGGCAAGGATGCTGTGTGAGCAAAAAACAGAGCATGAAAAATATGTAGCTTCGTTGTCCTGGTATGCAGGCTGTGCCTTGGATATGAAACTACTTGCATTAATTGGAGGCAGGTAAAGGAATCAAGGCTACAGGAAGATAATTTGCCTTAGTGAGTGTATGAAATCTGGAGAAATAAGAAAAAAAAGGTATTGTCAGTATCAACTAGATAATTGTAGGGGAGCTTTAAGGATGCAGTCTTTGGGTCTTAGAAGATCTACCTTTACCTAAGCAACTGTACCAGTAACACTACATAAGACCAAGACTTGAGTAAAGGTATTGGAAACACCAAATTTGAGAATGGAAGTAGCAGAATCAGGGCCAACAATGAAAAAAAAATGAGGTGAGTTGCATATTTGCAAGGATTTTGGGTAAAGAAAGGAAAGTGGTAAAAGCAGCAAAAAAGGCAGGTTCTGCAATGTAAAAAGGGGGGAATAAGGCATAAAATTAGGCAAAGGTCAAAAGAGGGTGGGATCTTCTGACAGCAGGAGCTCAGACACCTACAAACTTTAGTGAAGCTACCTGTACACCCAAGCCCACCAGGATGCTAGAGAAAACCCCCATGGATAACTCATACGACTCTCCATCAGCGGTCCATATCCAAAAGACTCAGTGGCGAGAATAAAGAGGGACAGGCTCACACCCTGGCACCAAGTGGGTGGAAAGAAAGGGTGACAGAATGATAATAGCATAGTTGGGTTAATCTTAAAAGATTTGAGAATGATACTTAGTAGTTTTGTAGTTATAACTGCAAAATAATACAATTGTAAATTAATGATAGCAGCGTCTCTTATTCATAATATCTATCATTAGGCTACTTAATAGTATGTGGCTTAATCAATATTGCTGTCTATTAAAAGTTATGACTCAAGCTTGAAATCTAAAAGGGAAGAGGTGGACCTGAAGTAATGAGGAAGAACAAGAAAAAAGTCTCTTTATTGCTATACTTTCTCCAAGGAGCTGCTACTGGTTATTGTTAAGAGGTTAGAGACGTGAGAGGCTAGTGGTACAAGCTACTGGTAGGGGAGGATTTGCTCACATAACAATCTTGTATCACTAAAACCAAGAAGTAGTTAGAAAAAAACAAGAAGACATTGATATAACATTTACCTGCTTATTAGTCTCTCTTCGTACTTTTTGCTCTTTCCATTTATATTACAGATGTAATTTCCTTGTTAAGTAACAAGCATTTTCACTCCTTAGTACTGCAGAAGCACCCAAATAAGGTGAAAAGTGCTCTAGAAATACAAAGCCACTTCCTCTCTTCAAGTAAATAGCTTTCCTTACAGGCATTTTGTGCTGCTTATCTCCATGGTCAAAGCCTCCAATCAGATAAAGAAACATGCTTGTTGGCCAGCTAAGCAAGCTGCCAAAACAGAATTCCCACTGCCAGCACTGATACCACTTCATTTAGATGTAGTTTCTCATCCCACAGGCTTTGGCTGTTTGAAGGGAAAGCAGTTCTCAGAACAGATGGAGTTGGTAATAAAGCACTTTCTAGGAGATACAGGGATTACACAGGGAATGAAATGGCGAAACAGCGTCTGGAGTACATGTTGTAAACTAAAACCACCCAAAGTATAATTCCCTTCCCACTGAGAACAACGTAGTGGGGCAAACTGGAAGCGGCAGCACAGCTTTCCAAAACGTTCACCATCATGGCTGCTTCCCCTCAGAAGGGCGACTATTGAAACTACTTGAGACACTTTCCAACCTCGCACCCACAAAAAAATCTTGTGATTTGTCATTTTGAGTCAGTGTCAGGAGCACTGCCAAAAAAAGGATGAAGTAGCTTTCTCAAAAGAGCAAGAGAGAGTCTATGCAACAGACGGAGAAACAGTGCAGGCACTTGTCTGTGTATAACAGCGCTTCTGGACTCATCTACAAAGTCACATTTCATTTCTGCTAGGACATCTACACCAACCGTCCTGGTTTCAGTGAAGCAGGAAAACCCATATCCTGAAAGTCCACTGATGTTCTGCTCTCCCAAGCTCGTGCTTAGACTGAAATCTCTGCAAGGCACGGCCTAGACTTTTGGACATCAAGAGAACAGCCACCACAGCGCTTCCATGAAGATGAAAAGCTGCTTTGAGTCAGCACTTCAGCAGTCACTGACGCTGGAAACACGGTGCCAGCAGGATGGGGTAGAGAGAGGCAAGGAGGGTAAAGAACAAGACCAATGTCCAGGTAAACCATTTTGGTCCAGACCAAGGCTCCATTCTGCTAGTAACCTGCCCCAGTGCTGTCTATGAACAGGCATGCAGAGAAGAGTAAGAGCAGGGCAAGCATCTATAGTATTTCTCCCACATTTTCCCCTCTTCCAATGATTTTCATCTCATAAGAGGTCTTAAGCCTAATATGGTTTATTTGTTGACACCCCCACAGTGGGTCTCTCTTTCAAGCATTTGCCCTATTATTTGGTTTTCTTTGTTCATTATTATTGAGCATCATACTGACGTTTCAAAGGAAGGACCATGATGATGTCACTCCTAAAAAAAAAGAAAAGAAAAAAGAAACAGAAGTTATGTTCTCAGTTCTGACTTGCAGTGCTTTGCATTTTGTAAGGAGTCACTACATCCAGTTCTCATTTTCTTCATAGACCTTAGTGGAAAGGGACTTTTACTCTACATGATTCAAGTTTAAATGCATGATAGCAATCCTGGACATTGTCTCTGCTTATGGAATTGTGCTAGCTTTCATCAGCTATCAGCTGGGTATCACCAGAAGTCCAGTCAAACCAGACAGATCTGTAACTCAAATCTTTTTTTGTATGATCTGTACACATGTGCTATGCCTAAGGACAGTTGCCTGGATTCTCACCCTGGCCCTGGACATTTAACTCACTATTATGATAGCAACCAAAAACATGAAGCAGGCCTGAAGCTCATTATTCAAAGCAAGCAAGGTCTCTTGGACTGCACTAAACTGGTTTTTCAATTTAATACATCCTGGCTGAAATACTGGCCCCCTCTTTAATCTATGGGATTACTTTTGTTACCTTCATTCAGGCTAGGATTTCACCTCAGGAACAACTCTACTGTGTAGCATTATTTTATAATTATCTTGTCAGGTGATCTCCTGTTTGCTGAAGTACATAGGCTTTTCCCTCTTCAACTTTACTCAGTGACAGAGCAAATGATACTTGTAGCCTTTGGAGCAAGAAAGACTGAGATGGCCAAAGCAATCTTTTATTCGACTCCGTCACGCTACAGAGCCAATTTCTTCTCGTCTCCAGCTCAGAGAACGCTGTTCCAGACTTTTCCTTTATGGTTGAGTTTAGCTTGTAGGTTTTTTCCAGTTAATACTTTGTCCAGGAAAGTCCTTTTTGGCAACTGGGTTTTGAAATTCTGTTCCAAATCCTGGATCTCAAACTGAATCAGAGAATTTTACTGGGGATGAGGCAACACTCCCTCCTTTCCTTACTGATCATTCCTTGCCATCTGCAACAGCCACCTTTTTTTTTTTTTAAAGCTGTGCTTCATCCAAAAGCTAGCATGAATAACAAATGCAGTGTCAGTACTGGACAGTTAAACAATCAGGAAGACAGAAGGAAAAAAGTGAAGTCTGCATTTACCTGACTGGGTTTACTATTAAGTAGTATATTCCTAGTACCATTGAACAAAATGAACGAAAATGCAGCCTTCAGCACAGTCAAGCAGAGAGAATTCCTAAAAGTTTCAAGACTTGGTTATCTGGTGTGTCAGCTGTGTCAGACAAATCTCTCTTCCCTCTAGCAGAGTGCTTTTATTTTCTTTTTAACCAAGAAAAACACAGAAACCAAACTGGCCACCTTGCAAAATTTAGTCTGACTTTGTGCGACTAAGATGGGGTGATTTGGATCAAAATATTTTGCAGCGAGGGGGCCTAAATAAGCTTTTCTGAAGTCCTGACCCAAATGCTTTGACTTCAAGAGAAGAAACTGGCAGCAAGAAGAAAAACAAACAGTTTGCTGCATTGTTCCAGCAGGCACCAAGGCAGGGCTATGCAGTGCAGCGAGTAGGTGTGATTAGCTCATTTGTCATTAGTTTAAACTAACATGAAGCAGAAAGCAGAAGTCTGAGCACACGGAAACAGCACCCTCCAATTCCGATTAGCCTCTTGTTTATACCACGTTGTGGTAAGCTGGAGGCTGCCTTGGCTCACTTAACCCTTCTGCAGGCGTGAATGTAGTAACTCCTGTCTCCCTCGGAGAAGGGAAGGAACAGCTCCCTCCACAGAGGGTTAGCAAGAGACAGAGAGAACTGATCCTGCAAACTGCCACCATCACCATGAAGACATCAAATGCTCTTGTTCTCATCTTAGTCCTGCTTTCCATCAATGCCAGCACAGAATGGCCTACGCACACAGTCTGCAAAGAGGACAACTTGGAAATTCATTACAAAAGCTGTGGTGAGATTCTTAAAATTTCCATTTTCCTTTAAGCTGGGCAACGAAGTTGTTCTTAGGCAGTGAGAGAAGCCTATAAACCAGGCAGTGAATGGAAGGGTTACATTCCCAGGCCAGCACTGGGTTTTGCAGCTGGAACACTTTTAGTTTTTCAAATATAACGGGTTTGGTTCTCACACACACAAATCTAACTGATTTTAGATGGAATATAATAGAGAGGAAATAATGTAACCTAATTCAGATTGTTAAGTAGCTGCCAAAAATTCAGTTCAGCATGAAAGACGATTAGGATTTTTAACTTGAAGCTCAGTTACAAAAAACAGGAAGACCCTAAATCTTTATCCTTTTTTACCTCTGACACAGACTCTTCAACACACCAATCTGCTGTTTTCTTATCGTGTGGTTAGGCTGTGGTGATGTGCTTTCTGTCCTTCCACTTGGAGTGACAGGGGACCTGGTGTGACAGCGGGAAGGAGTTGCATTCTCAGCAGTTGCCACCATGCTTAGCAAGACCTCAGCAGCAGCACTTAATAGGGGCATTTCCCAGGGACCTCCGGGTTTGTTTGTTCTTTAAATCTGTAGAGAAGAAAAGGAGCAAGTGGCAGTGGGATGACTGAAAATGAATTCACTGAATGGTGCTTGCTTTCCACCTCTTGCTTTGCTGGCCTTGTGCCTCTCCTATTGTGCTGATCTGCTTTACAACTGGGACAAAGGGAATTAGATTCACAGACGCCTCATTCATTTTCCGCACGTGATGTGAAAAGTGATTCATGGCAAATGAGCACCCTAGAGTTTGTTTTTCCAATTCATCCAGATACAAAGGCTTTCCTGGGGGGCTTTTTCTCCCCTGTAGCTTTCATGCAGTTTTGCACACCCATTAAAATAAAGCCAGTGAGGAACAAGGGAAGTAAATAAATATTTGTAATGCAATTCTTCACTGGCCTGTTCCCCGGAGAACAAAGTCAGGCTTCACATATTATAAATGGGTATACTGCATTAGGAAAATATTTAATTAGATATTGAATACGAGCACTGGTACTACCTTTATTTTAAGAATTAGTTGTATAAACAAATTCTGTTCCCTCTACAGGTCTCAGTTAGCATGAGATGCCTTGACACAGGGGCACAGGCTACAGTTTGAGTTGATTCAAATGATGATGAAATTTGCTGGGCACGTGTCAGTCAGGCATTGCTTCTTACTATGCACACCACTGGACTGACAAACAAAATGCGTTTGTTTAGAACATACATATCACTTGTTTGGTTTGCCACACACAGAAAGGTAACAGGAGGAGTTCACGAGGAGTTCACAGCTTGAGAAGCACAAGCCAGAGATCTCAAGTCTGGTCCCACCACAAGAGTGATTTTCTGTTCTCCTAGGCACAGCTATGGGAGATGAGAGGATTACACAGACATGGAAGCAATGCAAGAATTAAATCAGATTCCTTGTTTGAAGCCTGATTCTTTGCCCCCTTACAGCTCAGGCAGATTCAGTTGTGGCAACACTCACAGCTGCTCTCAAAGTGTTCTGCCCTGCCTTTTTCCAGAAGCTACCTGTACCTGTAGCATCAGACCAGGAAGCACCGTTGGCATCTTAGCTGATAATGATATCTCATAGTCTGATATGATATCTCATAGTCTGGTAGCTTGCATAAAGCAAAACAAACAAAAAAGTCTTTTGGGATGAGCCCAAAAATCTATAGAAAGCCTCCTAGATGGGGAGGTTAATCAGAATACAGTAGTCTGCGTTCCCTCTCTTCAGAGAAGACACAGCTCTTCATGAGCTCGCTGGCCAGCTTGCAACAGTGACAAAGGCAGTGATCAGCCTTTCAGGAGGAGGGAAGCTTTGTCTGCACTTCATTTCACTCTTAACCATCATTTGATGTAAAGAACATAGCTTTTTTCTTTAGCTATGTCCCAACAGCTGTTCTCACCCAGGAAGGAAAAGACATGCTAGTGCCTGGTTTTGACAAGACCCTCTCCCAACCAACCCCCTCATGAAAACTTTGTAATGTCAGCAGGCACAGCATCAATGCTAGGCAGCTGCCCATACACTTTAGGTGTTTCAAGGGAAGGAATACTCCAAAACCATAGGGTTGCTCATTCTTCAAGGTGTTAGTACGAGATTAAAAAAAGTGGGAGCAGCTTCCTGGCTCACAGACCAGAGCTGGGGAAAAGGGACTATGATAACACATCCTAGCAGCCACAGAAGGCATCCCAACAAACTAGTGAAGAACATTAATATGTTGCAAAACTAAACCCACACTTATTTTAAGCTGACTCCCTACTGAGGGCACCCAATCCCCAAATAAATGTTAGGCCCCCCCCGTGAAACTTTCCCTCCTGCATGTCCTCTTCATTCTGATACATCCTCAAGGTATCTCCTGATCCAATGAAGATGCCAGAGAATGACACATTTTGGGATACAATATCTACAGGGAGGTTTCTAGTATGAAATATTGGGTAAAAAATTCCCTGATGGTTTCAAGAGGGTCAGGATTTCACCACTATTACTGTTACTATAAATTCTATGATGATATCAGTACACCAGGGCTGAATCAAGTAAAATTTAAAAAGGTCGGGGGAATTTTAGCCAATTACTTCACAACTTTATTTCTCAAACTCTATCAGCAGATTAATAGAGTTCAGTCTGAGAGCTTAAAATGGAGGTGTGTGTTCATTTATGCTTTGCAGTTTATCAGATCTTCTCCTATAAGGCTTCAAAAATCTGATTAAAGCCAAAAGTAAGAGTTAGCATACCAGTGATAAGCGTAGCAGAGAAGCTTAGCTGGCTAACTGAAGACAGACAGAGAAAGAATAGCAGTCTTCTATACCCAGGAGCAAGTCCCAATTCCCTGTTGAAAGCACTTGACCTAGCTGCAACCTGCCTCTATAATGGGGTAGTTTACAGGCATGCATCAAACCCCTTAGTGTCACCCCATATTCTGGATCCTACAGAAAGCATCCCCATTCACACCCAGCAATGTCAGACTAAGCATTCCAAAAACAGGACCCTAAGGCATGCATCAAAAGAAAGGGCTGGATAAGACCCCAGTGATCAGTGTCACACACTTGGGGGGAAAAAAAAATATAAAGGAAATCAGAAGAAAATTCTCAGCATCAAGTCCATAGCAAGAAACTCAGGCTGAGAGATGGGTGGTCTAGAAGTAAATAGACAGTACACTGCCTCCTCCACGTAACCGCAGGAGACATAACACCGAGACAGTCTATAAATAGCAAGACATTTCCCATCAGTGCCACTCTTCCTCCTAGGAAGAAGTGACAAAAACAAAGGAAGATCTCAAATGACCACAAATCACTTTAGAAACCTGTGCAGGGATCCTGAGATAAAAGCAACACAGGTTAACATCTCCAACTGAGAAAAGGGAACTGTAATTGGCAAGTCTATGCAGAGACGTGAAAAGAATCTGCTACACAAATGGCTGATTCCTATCCCTTTTAATTTCACAGTGATTTTTACAGCAACAATGCTTTTGATCTTTCCAGCTACATTTTAAAAGGCAATTCTGTGGGAAGGGAAAGGCAGCAAGGCAGCAGTAGCAGAGTGCCCTGAGCAGATTCCAATGGTATTTGATTGTCAGGCATCTAGCTGAAAGTGAAAAGTGCAATGCAGTCAGAAACTACAAAATGTAACTCTTCAATGCATCTACCAGCACCTGCCTCTAGACCATTCATGTAAGCTTGTGTCAATTAGCCATGAAAACATTCTTATGAGGTACTGTTCAAATGGGACCCTCTCCACAGGGTAAAGCAGGTGACTGCTACTATAGGTGCATGAAAAGCATTTTACAAGCATTTTTACAGCTTTTTCTTAAAATTTGAGTTGGGCCTCTGTCAAGAAATCAGTATTCCAGAATAGTTGTTTTTATTTCAGCCAGCATACCCAGACCAGTACTCCCAGTGATGAAAAAAGCTCTATGCGAAGGTTAGGACTTTGAAGAATTCAGAACTTCTGCTGCCTGAAAATGGAGATTTCTTGACAATGCAGAAGAGGCTACTATTAAGGTAGAAGGGTCCTAGAAAGGGTCTGGAGAACACTGACCATTAAGGACTTTGTTTCCTAAGCACAGGAGTAAATAACACAGAATTTCAGGGAGATCTGCAGGCCAGCCAAAGCTAAGTCTTGAAGGATATTCCCCAGGCTTTATAAAACACTGTTCAGAGCATATGGGATTTTTGACTATCAGGCAGAGACAAGCAGATTTCCCAAGTCACGTCTGACTTTGTTTTTTTCATCTGAAGCCACTAGCTGAAGTTTTGAGAGGAGGAGGAATCAATCACCATTCATTTCAAACTCCAGAACCTAAACAGAAAACTGACTGTACCCTGTCTTTACAATTTTATCTATCTTCAGATTTAAAAACAAACATGCAAACAAATAACAACACTTAGTGATATGGGCAACCATTTGCTATAATTAATGCCTTCTGCTAGACATAGCAGCAGCCTCTCTCGTCCCCTTCAGGGAATTATTTTTACATGCCAATGCCTCTTCATAAAGAGAGCAGTTAGACCGAACATGTGTTGTCCACTGAGCTCCATGACTGCTTGCATAGCTCTATGTCACACTTCAAGCAGGGTTATTTTTATGAAGATTTTTCCTGCCCTACATTGATAGAGTAAAAGAGAGCAGCACTGCCCACTTTGGTATGAGCTTGCACTGGATTGCATTTACTGGTAGAGGAAAATCTAATTTGTATTGTTTTTTAAACGTGTGAGCCCAGATTTGGATCTTGCCAGAAAAAGCCCCTTGAAGTCAACAGGGTTGTCCTGGTGCAGAATCTGCCCTGCTCAGATAAGCTGTTAACCCTCCTGTTAAACTCCACTTTGAGGGAACTTCTCAGTGTTGGTTTTTGTTTGTTTTGGGAAGGAGGGGGGTTGTTTGTTTGTTAGTTTTAAAAGTGGAAACTGATAGACTGGTTAGATTACATTATCCTGATGATTTGTCTGTCCGTGCTAATAGTTTCGGTCTTATTGGCGTCCCCCTCATGCACTCAGGCCCGTCACATCCTTTCTCCTACATACAGAGATCAAATACACTTTCTTTTAAAAATCCTTTTTTTCCTTATTTTCTTTTTCTAATAGACAACATAACACCCATCCTGCTAAATCAACAATACCAACTTTTAAGCAATCCTGCTAAATTGTCATTGTTGCAGCACTAATTTCACAGCTTATCCCTTTCTGCTTTCTACGTCAACCAAGGCTGCTGGTCCCTTCCTCCCTGGCCACAAGCACATACATCCTTTAGTTAAAGGATATCAGTAATCCAATAGCTTCAGCTGGCAAAGAAATGTCTGCAAAAACTCTCACCTCATGCATCTTCAGGGCAAATGTTCTGCTAGATGCTTGGTGAAAGAAGGTTCTTTTTCCACTATTCTTTGTTTTTTTGGCAGATAGATTGAGCCAGATGCTTCCCTTGGACTTATTTATTTATTTCCCTCAAGCAGTCTCCAGCAATTGCTTCTGCTTCTAAATTATTTAAAGCCACAAGACACCAACTCCCCTCTGATCTTTTGTTGCATAGATTGCTAATGGGCAAACAATCAAAGAACTTAAGAATTTCACTTGAAAACATTTTTTTTATTTGCTCTGTCCAAGCCGTCTTAGTGTCATAGCCTGGCTGCTGCACTCATCTGGTGTAGCTTACTTATTCCAGGGGGAAGGCCAGATGTTGACAGGCATATTTCTGGCACTGAATCCTAACAGACTGAAGCTACCATCAGAATCAAGGTAGCATGGATGTGAGTACACATGTAAATTTGCTTTAATTTTGCACATGTAAAACTTTTTAAAAAGTTTTGGTCCTTCCATGAACTGAAATTTCTGAGTCTGTTTCTTTCTCCGCTTCGTTAGAAAGGATTCAAACTTTCATTCCCTATGTGACCTTTTAGGTGGTTCTAACTTAATTTTACCTCATTTCAGAGAGAAAAGGGTATTTTGTAAGTTTTAAAATGTAAACAGTAAGGAGGAACAGGATACAATTTCACACCTCTGTGGTACTTCGGAAAAAAAAATAGGTTCAGCATCTAGACTTTGAACCATTTAGCAAAATCAATATTAATGCTTTCAATGAGACTAGTTGTGGAGAAAATTAACCTCAGCTGAACTTTTGCCACCTTGCTTTAAATTTTCCCATCTAATTTAGTTCTCAGATATTTCCTCATGGTGCCCATTTTTTTTCCCACCAAATCAATGAAGGTCCTGCATCATATACTGCAAAAGAAAGTTGTTTGTGACAGCCCATCCTGCTCATCTCCAGCTGCTAAATCTAAAATAACAGATACATTTTCCACCTATTGACTTTTGCCATGTCTTCGGTTGTTGTAGCCACTGAGTCACTAAGCTACCACAAGAAGAAGGGGTAACAGCCCACAAAGCAAGCCACAGGAAAATGTGCTCTCCTCTTTGGAAGCAAATAGGAGAGGCGCACCTAAAAAAAAAAATGTGCATTTCACTACAGTTAAAAATTACTGTGGGCAAAGCAGAACCACCATTTGCTACTGCATGCAGAATTTGAGTCTCTATGTTAACACAGCCTTGTTAGCAATGTGATAAAACTGAGATTAACTTCCTGGGTTATATAAAGTAGAAATTATCAAAAGGCATGTTCACTGCATCAAGTTAGGAACAAGAGTAAGCTCATAAGTGCTCCAGGGTAAAGCTTTCTGTGTGAGTGTATGAAGCATCGCTAGGCTTTCTGGGCATGGCCACATCATCTCATCTCATCTGTCATGAAGGCCCCAAAAAAAGCTCTGGACCCTACAATACCTACAGTTTACCAAAGAAAATAGGAGAGATGTAGGAGGTTTTGCCCAGAGAAGCTGTGGATGCCCCATCCCTGGAAGCATTTAGGGCCGGGCTGGATGGGACCTTGGACAGGTCTGGTGGGAGGTGTCTCTGCCCATGGCAGGGGGTTGGAACTGGATCATCCTTAAGGGCCCTTCCAACCCAAACCAGTCTGTGATTCGATGATCAGCTTCTTGCAGCAATTTAACATCCACCAGCAAAAATACCTAGAATAATCCAAGAAAAATGAAAATACACCTCAAAAATGCCAAAATTACTTCTGCATTATTGTGTTGGCGTCACTGCAGCAACTTCAAGGAAGCTTATGGCAAACTAACATTTGGAAGGAACAGTAACAACAAGGGACAAGATGCCCAAATACCCTGCAAAGAACCACCACATACCAAACTCCAAACCTCTGATCTGTCATAAATGCTGCTTTTAGACTCAGGAGAGCTGCCGCTTGCCAAAGCTAGGATCTTGAAAACTACCACAACTTAATTCAATGCACCAGTTTCCTCTTCACCTGAAGATGGATGACTCCTGTCAAACGATCCAGTGGTGATCGGGCAGGCGGGAACCCTGCTAGTTTCCTTAGCAGAGGGAGCATGCCATTCTAATTATAGCTTACTGCCACACTCCTGTGGTGGATTTCAACCCATCCCGGGAAAATGGGAACATTTAGTTCATTTATATGCTGCTGATTACTGTTCTGTATAATCAGCAGTGAAGCCTGTTATCCCAGAGCATGGCATGTGTCTAACAGCAGGGCAGTTGCTGGTAATGTTTGGTTCTATTTCTGACACAGGTCTGCAAGTCTGTTGTGAATCCTCAGTCCTAGAGGCAAGCCCTGATGCCCAGAGATCTGTCTCAAGCAGAACAATATAAAGACGATAAAGAAGCACGTGAAGAGAGAAGAGACAGATCTGATTAGGAATACAGGCAGTTATTGTATGCATCTTACTCATGCAGTGCATGGCATTTTCTTACCAACAGAACAGAAGAACAAAGACTTTCTCTCTAATACATTCCCTGCTGGGCCTAAATTAATGCAGCTTTTTTTTTTTTTTTTTTTTTTTTTTTTTTTTTTTGGTTAAACTGCTGTAGCTGAAGCCAGCCCTGCTTCCCTTTCTCTCTCAGGCTAACTAGGACAAATCAGGATTATCAAATACAAATGCAGATCTATATGTGCTGTCTCTCAAAGCCAGCATCTTTCAGTTTTGCCTTCTTAAACAGGCTTAGACAAAGCTTGTCATACCACTCAAAGCACAGCAACATCTCCCCACCCACACCTTTCCAAATATCACCACTGGCAAAAGCAAGGAAAGCCTTCATGAACCCTGAGACACTGGGCCTCCCCTCAAGCCCTTGCAAATAGCTTTAACAAGCCTGCTGTCAAGAAAGGCGGTTTGGGCAGGAAAAAGCAGGGAAATTTGAGTTAAGTTTTTGGCAGGGCTGATTTGTGCAAGGTAATGACACTCCTATCACCAGACGTAGCCCCAGGCTGCAGAGAGCCCCTCACCCACATTGCCTTTAGAGGCTTCCACCCAGCTCACCACCAGCTCTTTGGCTTGATACTGGGCACATCTCTTCCTCTCTTCGCCATCTGCCACACATCCTTGCTCATGGGCTGAGCCCTCCATCCCACATCTGGTCCTCACACCCCAAATGCTGTTACTATTGCAGTTATTGCCCCAGCAACACATTTGGAGGTTACCAGCCTTCTGAGATAGTTTCTGAACATCTGCAAATCTGGGCATCAGTTATACTCAGCAATGAGCTGTATTTGAATTAGTAAGAGACAAAGCCTTAGCCCTTTGTTGAAATTAGTTCATGAAATGCTGGAATTACCTGGCTTCAAAACGAGGGCCATAAAAACAGGCCAGTAATGCCTTTGCCTTAATCTAACAAAACTGTAATTGCTATTTGCATTACCAGTGTTCAGTACTCTTGAGAGAGGAGTGGAAATGATTTAAATATTGCATGAACATTTTTTAACCGTATTCTACATTTCTCTCTCTACTCTTCTAGGGGTTTTTAGCTTATAGATTGTACTGAGACTGATCTTCAGACTCCTCTCTACTGCCACATAGGTCTTAACAGAAAGGAAGCACAGTTACTGACTCTGTTAGTCACCTCCAAGAGCTTCAGGTTTAAGCAGACCTCAGAGACCACAAGTTGATAGAACTATTGGCAGTGGGGAATTCCCATGGTCTGTAGCCCTGGGATGTTAAGGATACATCAACTGTGATTTTCCCATTCCTTAACCTCCATGTTGCCTAATCATGTCAGAAACATACAGGAGATAAACCATACCATGTCTTCTGCAAAGGAAACCAGTGTGCCTGTCTGAACCAAGGAAAAGCCCAGGTTAATGCTTTGAAATGAAGCATTCTTATGATTAAGTAGCCACAACTGACATGATTCTCAAAATTTATTCTGCTCCGCACTGAACAGAGGGTCCCTCTGCTCTTCCCAGCCATGAATGAACATGGCTGCAGCATGCAGTGAAGGAAGACCTGAAGGGAAGTTCATTAAACTGAAGGTATTCAGGGAAATCTAGACATAAAACTAGAAATCTAATGCAGCTTGTGCTTCTTCCTCAGTACCTCGTGAGTAGATTCCACAGTGTCAAATATAACCTTGAGCATTTGGGTTAATTTATTTAAATAGACATTAAAGGGAAAATGTTGAGTGAATACAGAGTGAGATCCCAAACAGTTCCTCATTCTTTCCCTCCCTTTCATCACCTTGAATGTTGTAAGGACTAATGATTTAATTTTATTAAGAGCTTTGAAGGTGAGGAGTGTTGGGTAATTACTAAATGTTTCTTCCTTGTGCTCATTTCCAGCTCTTCTAGCATCAGTCTGTCCTTGTATGACCCTAACCAAGCCCAGCTATGTCATTCCACTCAATTGTACATCTTTTCTCCTAAAAGTGCAATTTCTAAAGGCCCAAAGCTTATTAATTTGGAGAGGCTTCTCACCCCTGCAAGAGTTACATATGTGCTCTCCTGCAAGCAAAGCTTGCATGCTTGCTGCTCTTGGTTCAGTCATGCCATTTATTTTCGTACTCATATGGGAACAGTGGGATTTAAGAGCAAGTTCAGATGAGAGTAAAGCCAGTAGAGGATAGCTAATAGGATGGTGGGGAGAGAGATAGAACAATAAGACAGGCTGTTCTAGAACAGCCCAACAAAATTCCTGTAACAGGTCCTTCCCATCCAACCATGCAATTTCTGTAATCCCCTGTTGGTGGTCTGCTAACAGGTCTGGTGCTGAAGGACACAGCTGTAGCAGGTTAAGACATTATCATTCCTAGCTGTCCACTTCATCTCCCTGATGGTGATCAACTCCCAGAGAACAGGAGGCTGAACAGACAAGTGGGGCACACGGGCAGCCCCAGCTCACAGCCCTCTGTCCTGGTGCACACCCGTGTTCAGCAGGAGGGTGAGCTGGTGGCCCTTCAGCTGCAGTAACTGAGGCATGAAAGCGTGTCCCTGTCTCTGTCAAAGGTACACTGCCTGCAGCCAGGAGGGTCATGCATATATACCACTGTAAATCTGTCTGAGCTAACTTACCTAGGACATGACCTTCTGCTAAGAACAGGAGTAGGAAAAGGAGTTCCTGAACTTTTCTTCCTATAACTTATCTGAGCTTCTAAGCAGTACTAATTGTGTCTGCTCAGTGATCTAGAAATGCCCAGCAAACTTCACCACTTCAAGCACCTCACAATATTAAGCCATAAAGGCTGAAATCGTGAACTATGGTACTACACTACAGGTTGTGCATGAGGAAAACCACATACCAAGCCAATATGGCAATCAATCTCCACCAGAGTATTTGGGAAAGAGTAAAACAGGAGGTGTGATACAGGGGTCAGCTGGCACTCCACCTTGTAACTGGTGATCAGATACATCCCATATTTACCTTCCACAAAGCAGGACTGTACTGCAGTGAGATAAAGCTGAAGGCCCAGCATTAGGCATGGCATTGAGTTCAAACAGCAGGCCTAAGAGATCTTAGAGTGCTTCAGATCCTCAGACTGTTTACAAAGGACAAAGACTCACATCTTTCTGAAGGCAGTTGCCTGAAAGGTTTAGAACTGTCTATAGAGAAACTTCAGTCAAAATCCTGTTCCTGGGCACCTTCATGATAGCTGAAAATGTTATAACCCAAGCCTTTCTCAGACAGATGTACAGAGAAACAAAAAATACAAAAAATATTCTCCCCCCCCCCCCCCCCCCAATAAGCAGATTTTTACTAATAAACCTCAACATGTTTGCAAAATTTCCAGCAACGTTTAAGTGTTGGTAACATATCAAAGCTGAACTGGAAAAGCAAAACTCCGCATTCAGTTGAAGAGTTTCTAGCTTTAATTATGGAAGAGGGAACAGATTGAAGGGAGTGGGTGGAGGGAAGTCTGGGAACATACAGTACTGTGCACTATGAAATGTTGCAGGGAAGTGGAAGGCTGAAGGGCAGCCCCATGTATTTTAGAGATTTAATGATAAATGTTATTGCTCTGCACATGTGAAAGACATAACTTGTATTTTTTCAGTCTAACCAGCTCACTTCAGATTGAGGCAACAAGGAAGAGTAAGAATTAAACCTCCGTAAGAGAGAGACAGTGACTCACAGTTGTGCAACAGAGAAATGGCAATGGCCTTGAGTTGCTTTTGTCACACGAGGGACTCCTCTACATTTGAAGAAAGGAGTAAGGCACACTACCTTAGTTCACAGCGCTCAGCTCAATCTACAAACATCTCTGCATATCAAGTAGTTAAAAAAAATAGTATTTCCTTTAATTTCCTTTTAGCAGCATCCTTTCTGCCTATGTTTTTTGTTTTGTTTTGTTTTCTTTTTGGAATCCAGACACCCTGGCACCATAGATTTAACAACAAAGCCATCCTTTCAATTGATTTCAGCAGAAGTCTGCCATGTACACAATAGTAACCAAGATGTTGGATTGCAAAGTCATCGCCTGAATTTCCACAGGGAGACGGTCAGAAAATTAATTGGAGTTTAATTCGCCAGTAGAAAAGTTTGTTTCACAGCAAAATAGTACCAACACAAAATCCGAGTGCTCTAATTCACAAATTTTGCTGGACTACCTCATGTGAGTGTTTTCACACACACTTCCTCACTGGGGATCAGGCAACATGTGCCTCAACACACCAGTGTCCCTCTGTGCTGCATCACTAGTGGTGGAATAGGGGACACCGTGGTTATGTTGCACCATGAAATACTTCACCTGGCAAAAAAGCTCAACTCATGAACTAAACTAAAACAGCTCTGAGGTGGAGTTCTTTATGAGAAATACATGTTTTCCAGGGAAGCTTTGTTTCATGAACATCTTCTTTGCATCCAAACAGTTATGGAAGATAAATTTTCAGCTAAAAAAAAAGCAAAAAAACTTCTAGCCTTAATACCATGATTTAATTTGTTGACTAAAGCACAGCCTCTTTCTCTTTGAAAAGAAAAGAGCATTGTATATGTTGCAGTGCCATCTTTGATCATGTTCCCCTCTGAAAATTACGGAACTGGAAATTTTGGTCGTTTGACAACGAGTACTGCTTGTAGGCAACAGTACCCAACTTGCTCAGGATCTGAACGGCTGCTTCCTGAAACTTATCCATGCACCACACACCAAAAACAGAAATGAGAGGGGCTATTGCAAAAGTCCAGAAGAAAGCGGAAACCAAGCCCTGAAAGGTGGCAGAGACCAGAGGGGAAGCAGGCATAACAGTCCTGGAAAAAAAAAAAAGAGAAGTTTGACACTCTTTCCATCTGGAGCAGGAAACTGCTCTCCTACCTGATTGCGACAACTTCTGAAGCTGCAATAACAAAGCAAAAACTGACAGGAACATGGAAAAAGAGGAATGACCCCCTTCTGACCCATGTCACACTTGAGTAGCCGATGAACACTCGCCTGTCCCAAGCAGGTCATGTAACTACAGAGACTGGTTTAGTGGTGTGGAAGGAAAAATACAGCATAGGGATACAGAGCTGTGGGAAATTACTGTGACTTTTACCTCCTTTTACCTATAACAAATAGTTATTTTAAATTGTCATAAGTTAGGACCTGGGAGATCCTTTTGGACCGCACTGACAATCCACATGCTGCAGATTCTGGCTTGAAGATGCCAGGTCCTCCCAGCATTTTCATTCTTTTCACGCTCCCCTAATAGACAAACAGGCTTTGGTCACCCAGGCTGGTTCCCTGTCAGCTGCTACAGCTGTGGAGCACTGCTGCAAAAATAGGGTCAGACTAGGAGCAAAAAGATGACAGACACATTAGCTCAGACTCACAGAAGTCACTCATGACTCAAGTGTCACCACAGCATCAAAGTAAAATTCTCCCAACCCATAATTTTCCATTCAGTAAGATGATCACCTCAAAGCACAAGCAATAATAAGTTAGAATTCAATTCTCAAGTCTATAATTTGTCACCAACAGCTCTGTGTAGACCGTAGAGCCTACAGCTGCTTCTGTGTGTGCTGCAGTTGTGCCTGGGTCCACCCTCACTGCTTCTTGGTTTTCCACAGAAGAGGGAGTCAGATGCATGGGCAAGGCCATGAAGCCACCATGAGGGCCAAGTATGCCTTGAGGCTCTTGTACAGCATACATCCATGGGTTAGATGACATTCAGCCAAACTGGCCACATCTTCCACCTCCAGCCACAGCTCTGGAAACCTCTTGCATGTGCCGATCGTTGCAGCCGTGCCAGCAGCAACTGAGCTGTCCGTTGTTGCTGCTGGCTGTCACCAGAAAGTGACACATTGGCAAGCCTTCAGGCATAGCGCATAGCCTGGGGAAGGAAGGAAGAAGGTGGAAGCAGGGGGAAAACAGTTGTGTTTGTTCAAGAGTTTTGGAGTCTCGTGCTGAGGAAAGGGCACCATGGAAAGTAGCAAGAAACACATCCATGTCGGTCAGCAGCTTTAGGGCTCCTTCTGCCCCCAGCTCTTCTAAGGTCTCCAAGAGAAGAAACAGGTTAGAAATATCACACAGTAATGGACCCAGCATGAACCACTGCAGGATCTCAGCAACACAATTTTGCTTTCATCTTTGGACTTTCTAATCAACTTCAGGATTCAGGTTCCCAGACAATCACCAAGCGATCTTGTGATACAAATTCATTAAAAAACAGTCATCGTAATTAATTTTTTATTTGTGCTGAGGAAGGAATGGTGACACACAGAACCTGAGAAGAACAGCAGTGCTAGGACTTCAGTGTCAAATGAGTACAGACAACCCACCTCCATGGGGAATTTGCTTTCCCTGAACTTGGTTAAATTTTCCATCCAGCAGGTTGTAGCCCCATGTAGGCTATCATCAGAACGTGTTTCAGATTGAAGTGGGAGGAAGGACAGACAGAAGTAGCTAGTAAACATGGCATGTAGGAGCTTTGAGCCCATCTTGGAACATTTCTAGGAAATCTGTAATGTTTTTTTAAAAGCACTTCTGTAGTTTTACTGCTCTTGTTACCCATTGCTTTCTATTTCCTGACAGATCCCCAGCAAGACTTTGCTTTCAGCATTGACCGTTGTTCTGATGTTGCAACCCACACCTTTAACATCAGAGCTGCCATGGTCCTAAGTAAGTGAATCGCTATTTCCTTGTGCCAAAAGCAGATAATTCACGTGTAAGTGCTGATATTAAGTAAGCAAGGGTGATAACCTCTGATAAAATAAAAATGGTCTTCATTTCTGAGAAGTTTCAAAACCTGCTTGAGGCTAGAGAAATGGCAGTTCTGTTACCAGCTCTGCCTCAGACAGTGTATTCAGCCCTCAGCCCCTATCCCTCTCCTACCCTTCGTCTGTACATATGAACAGCCAAGGTGGCGGCTGGATCTAGAGCTTGTCTTCACAGAGGATTCATCTGGGGAACGTCTTGCTGAATGAGATGGCTACAGCACCCACAATCTCGTGTCAGCATCAGCAGCGCTTCCCAAATTGCCAAGGCTGACCCTTGCACCTTCTTGCAACCCTGTTGGCCCCAAGTTCACCTTGAACCTCTACTACTACAACAAATATGAGACTGTGCTGCTGTATACTCGTGGTCTGAACATGAGTTTGTGTGCCAAGCATCTTTTAACACTTAGGAATGCTTCCTTACATGCAAAGGTCATCCTCCTAATGGATGTGCTGCCCTTTTCCCTGAGGAGCACCTGTTATCAGATGGCTGCAAAGTTACACAAGCCTGCACACCATATTATAGGCATTTGCAAATACCTTTCCACCAACTCAGATTACAGGGCCTCCCTCTAGATGCACGCCAAAAATGCCCAAACAGTCAACCTCCTAGCACTACTTATCTGCCATGCTGGTCCCTGACACAGGGCAACCATCCCAAGCCAGACATTTGGCCACGGGCTGCTCCAAGGGGCACACTGGACATGGCCACACTGCTAGGGACAGAAGGGAAGAAAGAGTTTAGGTGTATGGACACAAGCTTTCCTATGCCACTTGGTCTCAGGATCAGAGAATGGTCATGGGCATAATTTACAATAAAAATGTAAGCTATGCCCCTTGTTATATCTACCTCAAGAGACTTGGAGACCTGTTCCTGAAACATGTATTTCTAAGTATCAGGAATCCTCAGTGAAGGGAAAATGTTTAATGGTTTAAAAGCTGGAGGGGAGGATGGGGTGAATGGAAAATAAATTAAAGCTGTTTACTCTTGCACTTTTTCTGAACACTCTGTCCTTCTTTCTGTGTAGGACACAGCATTAAGGAACTGTACGTCAAGGTTGATCTGATCATAGGTGGGAAGACCGTTCTGAGCTACTCAGACACACTTTGCGAGCCTGGTCATTCTAAGCTTATTTTCTGTGGAAAGAAGAAAGGAGGTAATTTAGGTAGCACTCTGAAATGTTTGATGGCTACTGAATACTCCAAGCAGGATGCACCCGCTGTGCTGCTGAACGCACCAATACATTGTAATGTTCTGTTTACATCAACAGCATGTTAATGGATGACAGAAACACAGTAGGACAGAGATGTTTTAATTTTAGAGCCTGCCTTTCCTTAACCTGTTTGCTTGCTTTTCTTTTAATCACAGAATATTGCGCACACATGGGATTTCACATCCATAAAAAATAAGTTTAGTAATGAGACCCCATCCAACTGCAGAGAGGTTCATAAGCCCTATTTATAGCCACATGGTTGTCATGTGAGCAAAAAGTACTACAGAACTAGCCTTTATTTTTGTCAGAGGAAGGGTTCAGCAAACAAACAAGGCATTCTGAACACATTCTTTACTATTAAGCAAATAACACATCCTGTCCTTAAAGGCAGTTCCTAACACACTTTAAGGACTATGCTTGAATAAGGATCTTTGGATCAAGATAGTATTTGATACCATCTCTGCTTTGTACCTTGTTTCTGCCTACTGTGTGACTATGCTGCGGTCAGATGAATACAGTTCATGCCAGTCAAGCTGCCAGCCAGCAGCTGCCAGCCTCACACTAGTTGGTTTACAGTGGCATTAGCTGGCCCCAGAAAGCAGGCATCTTTGTTCTCAGGTGAGCCTGTGCACCTCAAGGTCCTTCTGCAATGACCCAGGCCAGGTAGTGCAAAGCTAGCCACAATATGTCCAGAAAGAGCTATGGTCATGCCTCTGGACTGTAAAATTCACGTATCTTAAACAGTCATTTTGAAATCCCTCTTACATCGTGATCGTCCTTTAAGTTGATTTTAAAACAAAGAGGTGGAACTGAAGTGAAGTCTGCCACAGAGCTCTTAGAGAATCAGTTAGTTTCAGGAGCTCCACTTTCCTTCCATTCACTTACATCTCCATCATGATAATGCTGCAACAATTCATGTGCAAGGGCTATGAGTCTGACAATCAAGCACAACACTATTGCTATGACTGCCCCTGGAAAATTACTAAAACATTTCACGCAGCATAGAAATATCACGAAGAATAATAGAGAAATGCTGCATGAGCAACCAATTATGTAAATCCTGTAAGCCAGATAGACACACACACACACACAAAAAAAATAATAAAAAAAATTTATAGGTTTCTTCAATTGTGTATTGAATTATAAGAAAAAAATAACCACCCCAGACCTCATGAAAAACTACCTTGTTTTCGTGAAGTACTTATTAACATCCTTTAGAGAACACATTAAGAAGTGGAGCCAGTCCTGAGTAGAGCACAAACTGCCCTTCACACGTTAAGCTACAAAGCCAAAACCTCCTGGGGTTTCCAATTCCCTTAATCTTAGACTGACAGGTGATTGTTTCTACTAATTGAAGCACACAGTGATATAAAGCCATAGTTGATTGTTGAAATAATATTATGTATCTTTGTTTAGAAGCATCCCTAAGTTGATGTGAGGACCTCTGCACTTCTATCTTGTTCAGTAGCTATTTCTATTTAGTAATTAAATCACAGTGGGAAAGAAGTGAACTTTCTCAGACTAAGGTTCAAACTGAAAGCGTGGTATTTCTTAATTAGTTGACATTTGATTCTAACCCATGTTTTAGAAAGTGAGCTCAATACCTGTCTGAGGCAATTCAGCACAACCATATTTTGACCATATTAGTACAACTGTAAGTCTGATCACAAAAGAAAATATTGTGAATGGTCAAGTATGCAGCCTAGCAAAAGTGAAGGTTAGATGACTCTTACAATGGAAGCTTTTCATGTAGAGCCCTGTTTCCATGTTGTATGGACAGCATTTCCAACAGTAGTCAAATCTGACATGAGCTTAGAGTTGTACACACAATGTGCTTGCCCACCACAAGAAGGACAAAAATTACCTCTGCCTCCCTCTTCCAAAGTGACAAGTAATGTAAAATAACAGCTCTACTGAAGATTTTGTTGGTCCACTGGTGTGGACAAGCAGAGAGGAAGTTACAAAGACGAGAGATGTGTAAGAGATGGATTTGGCAAAGTTTTGGATGTTGCCTCCACCCCCAGTATAATAATTATATATCATACACACAATATATAATACCTAATATGGCTGCAGGTTTCATGTTCATCATAATCATAGTATTTACTATTTATGTTAACAAACCTCACATCTGGCACAGCTCACTGGGAATCCCAAATAGGACTGAAGGTTTTTGTTTGAGTTTTATCCCTGTTGAGAAGTTGCAAGCTCAAAGGTTGCAAGGAAATAGGCCATTGTTCACTTAAGAACAGCAAAAACAAAACAAAAAAAAACTGCTAAATTCTTTGTGGTATAACACGAGCTCAGCTCTTCCTCTATTTTAATAGAAAGTGGTAATTCTCCACTTCCTCTAAAGAAAATAGTTACATAAGATTTAACAGATTTCTCAATGCAATCACTAAAATCAGAGAGAGAGACCTAGCATGGTAATATTTAGCAGCGTGCCAACCACAACTTGCAGGCTTCAACAAAACTTCCTGGTGAAAGATGCTAGCATACTCTGCAAGTTTGCAAGTTTTATTTCAGCCCCAACTGAAGAAAGCACCAGAGAGCTGGCACAATTCCTTGTGCGCACTCTCAAAACAATACAAAAACACCCCTGACTTTAGACCTCCACTCTATGCATTATTGCTTCTTTTGCTAGGTTTTACAGTGAGCATGTTTCTAAAAAAGTATTTGTGAATAGAGAACAAGGCATAAATTACAGAACTGGGTATCACTTTGGGAGTTTAGATACATTTTTCCGAGAAAGCAGCTACACCACAAAGCTAGGTCTTGTACTGATATACGATGCCATCTTGCTTAGCCCCTTCATATCACTTTTTCCTCCCCAGTAAAGAGAGTGGATATTTCTCATCCAGCTATGTATTTATATACATTTTTCTCACTCAACTGTATATCTATAGCTGGCAGTTATTCAGATCATTCCTGCATCCCTAAAACTCACAAAAGTTTTGTGTCAATTGCATGGATGCAAGATCGTGTCCTAGAAGAACTCCAACATGGAGCATTTAAGTTCTAAAACATAGAAAAAGAAGAGGTGGGTGCAGATGTACAGGGCCTTTATATAGTACAAGAGTGTGAGAATGTTTAAGATTTTCAGTGCAAGGAAGATTTGAGAAAGAGAAGTGAGAATTTCATTATAGGTGTTTTGTCAGGAATGAGAAGCATCTTCATGGTAAATGGTAACTAGTAAGTTGAAGTAATTCTCAGGAAGTTCTTACACATTTGAAAGCTCTGCGTCAGACTAGAAGCTACCAGAGGCCTGTTCATTGACAAGGAAAAGGACTAAGTTACTTTTGGTAGAAATAGTAGAGGAAAGCTGATACAAATACAGTAATATCACCCTGAATCAATAGTGCATTAGAAATGTTTTCCAGGATGCTCTACAGAAATCACATTCAGTTAAGTCTTTAAGGAGAAGAGCTGAACATGGAAGGTAGGCTAAAAGCACATCACTGATGACAGCACACATTATAGGTGCTATAACTTACCGGACTAATAATAACATAGGGGACTTTTAATTAGGAAAAATGTAGTCATGATTTATGCTGTTCCCAATAATGTAAATATACAGTCATGCATTTATGCAACTACAAAAGCATCTGGGCTTGCTCTATGAAGACCACAGAATTCTTTCAATGAGCTCGGCTCAGTGTTTGTGACAGTTACCACCACTGAAACAGATGTGTTCATCCTCTTTCAATGTAGGAATGCAAAAGTGTATATGAGTATACGAAGGACGCTGTGATAAACTACAGCTCTTAAAGCCTTGCAGAATGTTTACACTTCTGGAACTGTAGCAGAAATCTCCATGTGAGAGGAACACTGAATGTGCTGTGAGAAGCCTGATCCAGACAATGTGGGCACCAAGAAGATTGCTATAGTCAGAAATGAGTATGAACAATAAAATTCACAGATCTACAGTTCTATATTATTTCACAGCAGGCCTCAACTAGATGAAAAGTAAAGCTGATTTTGCTTTCCTATCAGAATATACATTCAAAGCAGCACAGTCCTTTTCCACAGTTACCGAAGCAAGGAGGGTCACAGGAGCTTTCTAGAGGCCTGATTACAGAACCACACAATGGTTGGTGCTGGAACGGACCTATGGAGATCATCTAGTCTGATCCCCCTGCTCAAGCAGGTTGCCCATGACCACGTCCGGATAGCTTTAGAATATCCCACAGGATGGAGACTCCGCAACCTCTCTGGGCAGCCTGTGCCAGAGGTCAGTCACTCTCACAGCATGGAAGTGCTTCTTGATGTTCAGACAGCACCTCCTGTGTTTCAGGTTGTGCCCATTGCCTCTTGTCCTGTCACTGGACACCACTGGAAAGAACCTGGCTCCCTCCCATGTTTGTTACCAAACAAATGCAGAGCTACCACAAGTCAGAGCAATCAAAGAAAACAGGGAGAGGTGAGGCAGAGCCCTAAGTCTGCCTTCATCTAACTGATGTAATCATTACTTTGTCATAGCAAAGAGGGATAAAATGGCTTCCACCTGTAGTGAAGGAGAAATCAGCATTGCCATCCTTTCAGAAAGAAATATATGGCCTGATGATCCTATTTCATTTTGAAATATAAGTTTTGCAGAGCTTGGATACCGTTTCTCTACGTTTAGAATCTGGACATCTTTCCAACAGCCTAGGTGAGACACTAAAGAGCTACATGACCCAAGATGAGTTTCCATATCCCAGAGGAAAAGGATTTCAGGGAAAGGCAATTGTTCACAGCCCAGTTTACTCTCTGTCCTCCTCTGCTGTCATCCAAGATGTGCTAGATTCAGAGATGACTGAAGGAGGGACAGACAAGGCCCATTTTAGGCCCTCTACTGAAAGCAAGTACATACAAACCACAAGCCATACCAATGCAGGGTTCGCACCACTCTGGGGGTGCAGCTCACAACATGCCTTAGCTCACATCCACACACGTACATCCCAAGTCCCAAGAGAGTCACTCATCACATAAGTCGTGCAGTAAGCAATGCCTTTAACTCCTATTTAGGCTCCAGTAAGTTGTGAACTGAGAAGTGGGCTGTGCAGTATTTTTAAGATTCTTGAGTCACCACTCTCTGCTGCGGAGATGTGTCAGACTCCAGGGCTTTCTTCATGCACAGAAGCAAGCAGTGATGGCAACTGCTCTTTGAAAAAAAGACTTCTTGGTGTCCAGGTGAGGTGGCCAGGGAAGCAGAGGGGAAGGAAAACAGTCTGAGTGCTATAATACAGTTGATCAGTTTGGGAGTGAGAAGCCAGAATGTACTGTTTCTATTCAGTTTTGGTATTATTTTTTTCAGGGAGACAGTGGGAAGTCCTGCTTCTTTCTCCACCTCCCAGAATCATCAGGGCATTACATTTAACAAACTTCTCATTAATACACAGCTGTGGGACATTGGTGATGTCTCAGGTTTCTGTTACTCATTTCCTAGTGCATATTATAGTTACGATTCTTTCATTTAAGTTTGTTAAATGAAGGCATTGACTAATATTTCATGATGTGTGGGGAAGACATTCTGTACACTTGTTTCCATTTCAGATACCTATTGCATGGTGGGATGGACCATATGACAATCATGTGACAAATCTTTTGTCCACCCTTTAACAAGGAACAGTTAAAGCAACGCAGAGATACCAGACTAAAACAACTCTCTGGGACTGACAAGCACCAAAATGCCAGCACATGCTCAAACATGATGAAACACTTACTCCTCTGTCACTGTCAAAGTAAAGAATATTTCATGACACCTACAAAAGAGAATCCTTAAACAGTTCTTAGTTTTCCATGACTTCTGTAGGGCAAGTTGTGCAAGAAATTCTGTACCAAAACATCTACGAATTTTATTTTCAGTCAAGTCTACACAGTTTGGCCCAGTAAGCTATGAAAAAGTAGGAGGAACTGCAGAACAGCTTGTGAATTCTGTCCATTAATGCTAAAGTTGCCCTTTCTTCCACAGTGAAGAGCAAGCATGTCTTGCAATTAAGGGGATGGAGATTGGAAGGTGCAACTCCTGGGCTCCATTCCAGTCACCGACACAACTCACGATGGCTTTAGCACATCATGTAACTTCTTGGTGAATGCTCTCTCAGTGAGACAGACATGTTCTTATTACTTTAAGGTCATGTTCAGCAAGCAGTCAGAACTCTACACCTACAGAAACACTCAGCTCAGATTACCATTCTGCTAATTCTAAGCAAAAAGTATAGCTCAACTGTTGAATCCCCAGGTGTTTAACAGATCATGCTAAAGGACTCATGTCTAGCAATTTCCTGCTCCCCTCTCATTTCCCCATTTGCAGGATGCATGCTGACATACGGACACCCACCTGGTTGTGCAAAGCCAGGGCCCCCCTCCTCTATCTTCTTGAGCCCAGGCTCTGCTTTCCCCATAAGGCAGTACACGTCCTGACATTTCTTTCAAGAGGGTTGTTGCAAGACTGTGTATTGAGCACTTTGCAGTTCTGTAACACTTGTCACTGGAGCATTTTGAAGTGCTATTACAAAAAAAAAAAAAGCGTCTATCAGCTGCTTGTTTCCTTCACGTGCTGTGTGGTATCTAACCACCCATCATTTTTGCTTTTCAGAACACCTCTACTATGAGGGACCTGTCACACTGGGGATCAAAGAAATCCCACAGGTAAGATTGCCACAGCTGTGCTCTGAAGCAGAAGGGCTTTCTGGACGAGGTGTAGTCCTCTGTCCATAAGCAACAACAGCAGCATATTCCAAGCTTCCCCAGCTGGCACACTGCATCATGGATAATCTTTTGCAACATGAAATTAAGGGGCTTTGTTTAAAAAGCAACAAAGACACCATTATCCAGAGACAGACAGGCTTTCTTCAAATAGCAGATCCCTTCTACCAGCACTAACTCACACACAGTTCTTTAGTAGATGCAGCTTCAAGTGACTCCTGAGAGACCAAAGCTGCAGTTCAACTCACTCCTTAGTGGGCTGAATAATTTGGAGAGTCTCATTCATCCTCACAGACTATAAAGGCAATTTGGATAACTATTGCAACTGCATGCATTTCACTGTACATATATAGTTTGAGGTAGAGACAGATTTCTTCTAAGTTGCAAATAAAAGTACAAGTTATGATACCAAGAACACTTTAAGGTTCCACAAGGCCAGAGAATAAGAGATGAAATTCTTAGAAGGGTGAGAAAGCAGGCAGTGCCTACGCATTGCTCTTACTGAGTTACTTGGTTGTCCATTATAGATGCTCTTTACAAGCAGTCTTCTTCACACTCAGCTAGGTCTCCTTCCTAAACCTCAACCAAATCACATTACAAAGCTAGATAGGTTTTAAATGCTGAAAGTAACGTGGTCTGCCGTAACCAGGCACAACTTGAAGCTATATTTTATGGGTCAATAACAAATGATTTCTAGCCAGATACCTGAAAAAACTGGATTGAAGGGGAGAAGGTAAGATCGGGATTGTCAAGAGATCTGTTTGATTACATGGGGAAGAAGGGGCCACAGTCATCACTGTGAAAGCATGCAGTTCAAGTGGACAGTAAAACACCCCTTAGATTTACTGGCACAGAGAAGTACACCAGCTCTCAGTTCTTCAACAGGTGACATAAAAACTTATGCCTCAGCCTCAAAACTGAGGATCTGTGGCCTAATCAGCACTGGATTGCAGCACTGGATTGGTCCAGGCACAAGAAAAGACAACAGGATCAGAACAGGGACAGAGAACAAGGACACAAGTCCTGGAGAGCTAAGCTTGCCAGGTCCTGCACAGGTTAGAAGGATAGCTGGGTTTGGGGAGACCAAGCCTCCATAACAGCAGCTAACATCTCAGCCTTCCTCCGTTGATAGCAGCAACCACAACAAGAAACCTTCACTTTCCAGGCTCTCCTACAGGGAGCTGGGCTCCCTTACGCAGGCTGTTATCCCTGTTATCCCATTCTTACAAGTCTGCTTCCCTAAATGCCATGCCTAGAGATACCATGTCAAGTAATGCCTAACGTGTGTTCCCCCCATCACCACACAGAGGAATACCCAAGCTTGTATCACTCAGCATCCTGCTCCAAGAGCAGCTTTGCTAACATACAGATGACATTTCTGTAGTAAAGGCTCTAAAGAAACTGAGACACAGGTCTCCAGACAAGGAGAAAGCCTTGGAAACATCCACGCAGAGCAGCAGAACTCCAATTATGGGCAAATTAGCTGAATTTGGAGCCAGAAACATTAAGACTGTTCACTATCTTGTTTTAATAACAATTTTTACCCATGAGGAAATTATTATTCTGGAGAATGAAAAAAATCTAGTCACCAATGAGCAATGGAAATGAGTTATTAAAAACTCACTTCCATGAATAAAACTATAAACTTCTGGAGAATTAACATGCTTGTGAGAAAGGGAATAGGAAGCCTTCACTGTTAATTAATTGATCAGGCAAATAATGCCATTCTTCCATGCAGCAATCAGCTTCTGCTCATTACAGAGAAGTCTCATCTGACCAACCCAAGGGACATTTAGACAATCTGTATGAAGATTACAACAAGGCTATATTCTCATGAGCATGTTGTCATTGGGCCTCTCTTTAAATTTGGATGTTACACTTAGCTTGATACTCTCTGTGAGGAAAGAGGGCAGATATTGCCTTTGAAATCCCATGGTAAAAGGAGAATGGCAAGAAGCACAATTAATTCTAGCTGTACCTCCTCCTGCTTCACAACCAGAAAAGTCCTGAGCAGGGCAAGGACTATGGTTCAAGACCAGGAGGCCACTGATGCCAAGTTCTCCACTTCTCCTGGTTTGCCTACCCCAGGTTTTGCTCCCTTACAAACTCCAGAGAAAACAGAAATGCCACAATGCTAACAACCCAGAGTCACAGAACAGTTGAGGTTGGAAGGGACCTCTGGACATCATATCTCAGGCTGATCCCCTGCTCAAGCAGGGTCACCTAAAGCACATTGCACAGGATCACATCCAGGTGGGTTTTGAATATCTCCAGAGAAGGAGACTCCACACACTCTCCATACAACCTGTCCCAGTGCTCTGCCACACTCACAGTAAAGAAGTTTTTTTTCAAGAGGATTAAATTTCATTCACCTCTTCTGAATCTCTTAGGTGAGCCTTGACACCTCCCTGCCCTCTGCTTCTCCTTCTCCAGACACCTGGAGAGCGCAGTTATGACCAACACAAAAAAGCCATGGCACCTTTAAGGTTGAGATTTTTGCCCTTCAACAATACAAGTTCTGTCCCTAAAAAGAAGATACTAGTGTTTAACTGCACAATTTGAAGTTAAACTACCACTTGTTTTACTGTATAGGAGTTCATCACAGATTGACTCATCTATATGCACATCCCCAAGATGCCATCTTTTATAGAAATTCATATGCATAAATAACAGTGTACATGGTGAACAAGATCCAAGAAAGAAGGGCCAGACAGACAACTGAGCACCTCTTCCCCTTCCAGTTACTAAACAGCACAGGCCATACTGTGCTTGCTCACAAGAAACATGAGAAGCAATACAGATTTGAAAGGAATTTTTATACATCAAAATATTTTGTTCCCCCCATTGTTTTAATTTTGAACTTATGCTGTCAGCATTGATATTTCTGATGAGCATATTTTGGCAGAAAATATGGGCAACTCCTTTACCAGCTCTGAAACATTTGGACAGGAGAGGTTTCAGAGGAACTTGATGGGAAACGTACTATTTTGTTTCTAGGAAGAGGACTCGCTCATAGAAACTGAAGCAATTATTTACTACTTATGGACTAATCTCTTGCTTTGTGTTTGTTTCATACAGGGAGAGTACACTATTTCAGCAAGGCTGATTAATGAAGATCATGTCACTGTTGCTTGTGCTGATTTTACTGTGAAAAATTATTTAGATTATTATTAGCAACTAAAATAATGTACCCAGACCAATTTCATTAAAGCTACAGATTACCAAAACTATTCAAGCCAATTGAATTGCTTGCATGCTGCAATGATTCTGAAGGAAATAATTCCCATATGGTGGTTCTGATGCTGTTCCTCTTTATAATTCACTGTTTTCAAGAAGTCAGTAGACCCTCTAGTGGTAATTTTATCTCTAAATGCACACTGTAGCCCACTTTTTGCTTTTAATACAAACAGCTGCAAATAGAAAGTACATGGTACCAACATTCTCATCTCAGGATGAAAATACGATGAGGCAGAATAGGCAAGAGCCAAAACAGTTTTTGCACTAAGCTATGGAGGTATCCATTTCTAACACAGGCTAAAGAAGATTTTCATATGTATTATCTAGTTACATCCCTCAATGCTTTCAATCTTCCCTGAGGCCTGTCTGGAGCCTCTGGTTGTATAGATTTTGTTATAACTATGGAACAAAAACATGATGAACATGCCTCTTTTCAGCACTCCACGGCCAGTCACAGTATTGATATTACTTCTGGCTTCAGGACTCTACCTGAATTTGTTTGTTCATTAATGTTTTTGTGATATGCAAATTGTTCTATTTCTAATCTATGTGCTTGTCTTGCTTCTTGATGAATTTGTAATAAAAGAAATTTTTTCCTCATGATTCTGATATCATTCTGAAACTTAAAAGGGAAAAAAGTACACAAACTTGGGAGGGAAAGAGCAACCAAGGGGGAACATTGAAGGAAATAATTTGAATGAGCATGTTCCTTTATTTTATTTTTTTTAAATATGAAACATGAGTTATGCTGATACACATTCTATGTCAGCAGAGGACAGACTGCTCTTTGCTTTGAGAAAAGAGCAATATGAGAAGTAAACACAACTTATGCTACCAGCCACAGCACACCCCCAAACTTCTCATTCCAGGAGCCTTTGCAGCTGGCATAGCTGATGGGTAGGTAGATAGACAAGCATAGGGAAAACACCTGGGCTCAGGAGCTTGGGTTGGAGATCGTGGACCTGGAAACCTGTTTGGGGGACTGGAAGAGTAGGAGAAGGATCAGGAGTGGGTTTGAATGTTCATTTTGAGAGGTATGGACATGAATCAGAGCCACAGGAGGGTGCTGGAGCTGAGCTCAGGTTCATGAGGTAATGAGCATGGTGCTGCATGCCTCACCTTGGCATGGTTCGCCAAGGGCAGCAGGGGCTGTGGCTCACAGCTGGCCACACAGGAGCTCTGACACACATGGTCTCTGTCCTACACACCCACACACTTGCGGCACAAATGAATTCCTGAACAGCAAGAGCATCCCTGCCGCACAGATGACCAACACTGCAGAGCAGCCAACAGCTGCCGGGCAAGGGATAGTCCCTTTCTTCCCTCCTGCACAGTGAAACTCTCACCTGCCATCCTAAAGGTGAGCAAGTCCTTGAGGCCTAACTTGTGTTAGCCAGGCTTACCTCTGCTGAACATGAACCAGCAAGCACCACAATATGGGATAAGAGAGCACAACATACTGCGGTTTCAGCCTGTTCTGGCGAGGGGAAAAAAATGCTGGAAGTTCTCATCACAGCTTTGGCCACCACTTCCCAGATCAGAATTCAACTCTAATACAGTGATGCTGCTTTAGAAGCAGTTTGTCCAAGTCACCACCGTTGTTATGTTTTAGGTTTTCATCACTAATAAAACTGTACCACAATACAGATACAAGCTCAGTTTCTCTTCACCTCAGTAGTTTAGGTTCACCTCTCCCCATTCCCATATCAGAAGAGACAGACCTTAAGATGAAATGAACAAAGCTGCATTTAGCAGTAGTACTCGCACAAGAGTCTGCTTGCTCAGCTCCTTTCTACTGCAACTCCAGAACAAAAGCGTGAGTAAAACCCAAGTGCTAGCCACCGAGCCTCTTGGTCTTTTATCTGATGAAAGACTCACCAGATGGAAAACAAACCTGCACTAGTTTAAACATTTATACTTCAAAAAAAAAAAAGAATCGATCCCATAATAGCCAAGTTCCTCTTAGTCAAATTTGCCATGTTCTGTACACTCCGGAGCAAGCCTAGCCTAGCCAAACACAGCAAACAAGCCAGCTTTTGCCTCCAAATGGTGCTCCCCTGGAGCAACTGCAGCAGAAGCAGGAGGTCTCAGCTGCCCAGAAACTGGTAATTTCAAGTTGGAAGCAGACTTCTGCCCTTGAGATCTTCCATCACTGACCCTTTGCTGCCTGAATTACTCAAACCCATTACAGAGCCTTGCTTCTGGCACCAGCTGAACAACGTTTGCCCCTCCAGCCTCAGCTTCTTCCTTGAATTCCTGTCTCTCATCAGCAACCATTGTGCATGGTCAAGCAACAAAAAAAACAGTGCTCATCTTCCTTGATCCCAGAACAGCTAATGAACTCCTTGCTGTCCCGGCAGGCCTGTGCTGTAGTCACACTTGCATTCAAACACACTTGACAGTCACTGCAGTTACCTTTTCTGAAATAGTCTCAAAAAGCTTAATAAGGGCACTGCAGCAACATCCAGACTGAATATAGCTCAGCTATGCAAGGGTGAGATGAATATCCTCCAGGGGTTTGCAGCCCAAGCGAGGAGGCAGATGAGTTTTGCAGAAACAAGCACCTGAGTACTTCTAGCCGGCTCTCCTTGAGGACACAAGGAAGGTAAAGCACAAAGCTATCTTTATTCTCATGCAATGAACTATGACAAAGGATCTGCCTGGAATATGGACCTGTCTTTTTAGTGGATTCTTCTGAATTAGCCTTCTTCCCAGGACTGACAAATGCTTCAGTGAGAGGGATAGGACAGGATCGTGAGCCCCAGGAGCTCCCACAGGGCTTGGGCAAACACAGTGATCAGCATGCCACAAGTATATTCAGTAATCAGCTAAAGCCTAGATGAAACAGCTACCAGTGTTTCCACAAGTCATGCACAGCCTTGTCAGAGACTTCAGCCATGCTTGTACTTGCCAGAGCATCGTAGCAAGCAAAGTTCAAGGTTGTCAGACATGAATAGAGCACCCAACACTCTAAGACAGCATACCCGTAGGTGAGCGAAAAGGTCTACCCATAACTCTAGCTCTCGCCCACCCAGTCTCATTACGTGGCTGTACACTGCAGAAACCCCCCTTCCTGCACAGCAGTAGGATGGGATTCCCCTCCAGAAAAGCCCTCAGCCAGACTTGGGGCACATGTCAGTGTTCAACCACCCTTGAACAGGAAAACCTCATGTGATGGATGCAGCATCTTCCTCACATGACGAGAGCTGGCTGTGGAAGATAAGAGGACAAAGTCACATGCAGTCCCCTGGGACAAAGAGGTTTCCCTCTATGCTCTGCCAGCCTTCTAGATTACTGTAGTATTCCCCCCCAATACCCACACCTCCAAGAAGGCCCCCTGGAATATTATTACCCTGACCTAGCTCTGGCTAGGTAACACAGAGCCTTTTAAAAATAAGAATTGTATAAATATGTATTATGAGGCAATCCTCTACAGACTAACACTTACAGGGTTAACTCTTCCCTTAGCACTCCCCTGCTCTCTTCTCTGGGACAGGGACTACATGGTTCTCCAGGGCTGCCCTGGCCCATTGAGAAAAGCCATCACATTAGCAGATATTCTCAGCCCAGCTCCCCCATTTGTCTCTCAGTGCTCTCTGATTTAAACATATGAGGAGCTGGCCTTAAACTAGACCTGATTTCAAGCGCATCAGTGTCTACAACAATTTCCCCAACAGCATGCAAGGAAAAAGATACAGAAGGAATAAAAATAGTGAGAAAACAAACAGCAATAAAAGTCAGAAATAAAGCTGCCTTTGTTCTGCTCTTAAACCTATACAGTGAAACAAAATATTTGCATAGAAAGATCCTGCTCGTGAGGCCTTAAAACTTTCTCCTCCCTCTGTTTCCATACCATTACGGTGTTTTTCATCCATGTCAGCTGCTCCCAGAAGCTCATTAAATATTTCCCCAATAAGTGAGACTGAGCACCACGTTCACCCACTGAGAACCCTCCGCCTCCATGGACACAGGACACTGACCAAGGAGCCTGAAAGGATCACAGAGGAGCAGTTAGCATCAGCCAGGAGACAAATTGCTAAGAGGGATTCAGGCATCTCCAGTTGGCGCAAAGCCTGAACAGAGAGATCGGACAGAAGAAGAGGCTCTCAAAGAACCCTGCCTGAGGCTCTGGGGGATTTCTGCCAGCGGGGTATTTTGATGATAAGGGTTGCAGAGCTTCTCAGTCTGTCAGGAATGAGCCTGCAAGATGGTAAAGCATTCCCCGTTGGCCCTATGATAATGCCTGTACTATCTAGTTATACAATAAGCCTTAGGTTGTTTTCCTAACCCAGGCAGCAGCTGGCAAAGCTAAAATGAGCTACTGTTGTCTCACACTGCAGTACAACAGCCTCACATGCAGTTTCCTTCTCCCTACCATATCTTCCCTCTTCCACTCAGCTGCACAGAGCATACTGATGCCATCAGTGCAGGAGCAAGGCACACCCAAACCATGCAGGGAACAACTTAGGAGGTTCAAACTCCAGCCGCTTTGATCAGGAGAGTGGCTCCACCAGAGCCAAAATAAATGTTTGCTGATAATCCCGTGCCCTCTGTTTGCTTGTGTGGCTCCCATTTTATTAGCTTTCTTATGGCAGGTTTTACAGCTGAGGTCAGAGTGATAAAATGCACAGATTGTTCTTCACCATGCTGATTTGTTTCTCCACAGTTTGATGCAGCCTTACCTTGAAAAATGCGATACTTTGATCCAGGGTGCTTTCTTGTCGCTTGCAAAACTTCACCTCCTTTAGCCACTTGACAAACAGTTAGAAAAGCAACAGGCTGTTCCAGGGCAGGAGGAGAGCAAGTCATAATCAGGTTTTCCTACTGAATGCTCAAGATACCCTTTACTGAAATACCCAAATCCTAAAGTACCCAAATCAAATGATGGTGCTTTACCTCTCTCCAAGGAGCGCTCTGCCTGTTGCCCCAGAGAACCCCTTGGGTAACTGCAGGACCAACATCAGATCACAAGATGCCAATCACTACCCCATCATCTCAGAAATGTCAGAGTCTGCTCAATAGCTTTTAATTCAGCCCAAAACACAATGCTACAACTTTCATCTGTTCTCCCTACTTTATTTATTCAAGTTACGCTCCCGCTAACCCATTTGGCTTTCCCATTCTGAAAGCCAAGAGAAAAATCAAAGAAGGAAAAAAGGGTTTTGTTTTTCCCTTATTTTTTCAAGTTCAAACTACTCAGGCTGGGAACTAAACCAAGCTGCATCAGTCAGCTGGAGACCAATTTACCTATTAACGGTGGCATAGCAAAAGCTGAAGAAGCCATCAGAAGCTTTCTGGTCCCAAGATGGAGTTCTTGTTGCTTTTCAACATGTTTAGAAATTACTACTCAGCCTTTACTGAATTTTATGAATGGAAAATAGTTTTGCCCCAGAGCCTGTATTTATTATTCATAGCTTGGTTTGTTCTCCCTGGATGTTAGGGAACTGTAGATCCAGATCAGGAATACACAATATTTTCCATCCCTAATTCTTTCATCAACACCTCTAAAGGTGAACACACAACAGAAGACACGTTTATAAACACATTGTTACCTTCTGGATGATGAGTACAAACAAACAAGCAGGCCTGAAGCCACTGCTAAGATGAGTTTTGCTTCTGCAGTTGCAGAACGTGGCAAGGAAACAACACTGCAGAGTTTTTCTACTCCACACCACTGCTGCTTGCTCACACAAGTCTCTCATAATCTTGTCTGAATAGCAAACCGCTGACACTGGCATTTGCTGGTCAGACAGAAAGAGCAAAATGGATGCAAATCCCCAGAACAACCAAGATAAGAAGCTCTAATTCAAGTAGACTCTGAAGTACCTCAGATTTTAAATCACACCTGAATACTCTGTGGCACGCACACACACAAAGGCACAACACATCATCTCCAGTCCTCCAGTCCATCTGTGAGGCAGTTCAGGGAAATTTTTCTGCATTGGCTTGGCTGCAATCACGATCTCTTCAGGCAGACCTTCACACAACTGAGATTTCCATCAGGATTATGAAGCATATTATCTGCAGATTTTCTGTGTTGTTTCTGCCTGGTTCTGTTTGTTTTGTTTTTGTTTTTTTTTTTTAACCTCCTACTTAAAATGAAACCCCAAACACTGATGAGACAGAGCTAACAACAGAAGAATATTAAGGTGTGAAACATCTTCTGCTCAATCTAAAACGAAGCAGCCAGACCAAGCAAAGCAGTTTGTCTGGACAGCAGTTTGCAGTCTAAAAGATGAAATAAGTGGAGAGGCCTCCTAGAAACAGACTGGTGGTCACACAGCAGAAAGGGCTGGTAGGAAGACTCAATCTAATTTGAATGAAGTCCAACACTTCAATTGTATTCTGCTGCTATGAGTCCTTCAGCAGCAGAACTCGCTGAAGGAGCTCCTGGTCCTGTCAACACACAGGAGTTGTGCTGTGGTTTTATTTGCTTATTTTAGGCTCAGTTAGTTCCCTGGCCTGCTTCCTACCACAAATCCTTCCGCGCAGCTGAAGGGTCAAAATCCCAGATGCAGCATTCCTTACGATTAAAGCACTGCTGAGGTTTCCGTATCACCCTGCTGCAGGCTGAAGTGCCATTCAGGAGACTCTATCATACTACCAGGCTTTTCTGACAAAGTAATTTCAAGAAGTTTCTGCCACTCCAGGTTGCTCATTCGTGCTTCCTACATAGTGACTGCACCCACAGAAAACACTGTAGGATGGACAAAAGTGAGGAGGAAGGGAGGGAACACTGCCAAAGTGGTACAACAGAGGGAAAAATCAGACACATGCTCTGCTATATTGCATAAGTGAGAGCCTCTGCAAAGATAAACTGTCTCTTTCAAGAGGGAAGATAGGTTAGGACCCATAAGGTCCTAACCATCTCTAGGTGCTCTTGAGAGCATGCTGAAGCAGCTGGTGTACCCCAGAAAATCCACCCTGGGCCTGAACATCTGCCTTGGCTGCTCACAAACACAGCATCCATGGCAGAGCAAAGCTCCCAGACAGAGGTCTCCTCCGGAGCTGGAGCCACATCCTGCTGGCTTACCAGGGATGGCCTCTTCCTCACTGCCCCAAACCCCATCTCCTCAGTGGGAGACACAGGTGAGCTGATGCCCCATCAAGGAGGGGCCACACTGCCCTAACACCATCCTGGCTCAGGATGAATTCATAGCAGCACTGAGCACAGGCCCTGGATTAATTGGTGTTAATAGGGAAGTTAGGAGCCTAAAGGACAAGGTCGCAGGTAAGCCCTTCACACCAGTAAACCCTTACACCTTTTCCTCAGTTGTGAGCCGAACCTGTCCCTACAGCTTGTTGGGAAGAGCGTACTAGAAAACAATGCTATGCTGAAAAAATCTAGAGGGTCACCTCCTTCATGAGGAATTAACAAAAAACCTGAAATACTTTGATGTCAAAACTTCCTGGACCAGCGTTATAGGAACAGGCTTTTCATTTTAAAATAGCTTCCTACCTAGTACATTTAATTATCACTTTTTGATAATTAATCATAAATAATGCTTAAATATTGGTATCAGAAAAACTGTTCTGACCTTCCCAAAGAGGACCTCCCCTGTCGCCCTCCCCTTGAAATAAAATGTTTTACAATCCGAGCCCTCCATCCCTTGGAGGAAGGTGAGTGAGATCAGGGCAGATCCTCCGCAGATGAAAAAATACCAAAGTCTTGTGGATATTTTTGCATGAAGTGGAAGTATCCTGCCTTGGCCAGCCTCCTTCGTACTCCAAAGACTGTCTCTGGCTGCTGTGCCACCTAGGTATAAGCTGCAGCTGATTTTCCCCCTGCAGCCCCACGCTGCTCAGCACTTAGCAAGATGCTGCAGGAGCCCCAAGTCGCTGTGTGGGACCCGGTGTCTTCTGCTGGTAGCTCCTCGGGGTGGGACACGTCAGTGCAAAGCCTGTCGCCGGGCAAGGGACATCCCCGCCTCTCACGGCCATCCAGGAGGTGGCACTGTTAAACTACTGAGGCTTGCCACAAGTCGTCTCTTTTCCCTCCCACCTCCTCCCCAGTCTTTTTTTTTTTTTCTCCTGCCTTGAGGATGCCGAAAGACCATCACAAAAAGCTCGGCTGAATTAAGAATAGACTCCTTAAAACAGACGATGGCTTTATGATTGCATGAGTGTTTCTCTCTCACATCAGCATTGTAAAGGACTGGCTAAGATAGAGATGTTTACTCTGTATAAGGTGATGTTATACAACTTTCTGCCTCCAGCAACTACCGGAACCGTTCTGTTTTAACCCTTTGGCACCTGGCCCCAGCCCATTCAAAGTCCCTTTTAATTAATTTATTTTGAACAGCCTACACCCTCAATGCACTGTGAGGCAGAACACCTACCTGGCTCTGACCGAGCAGGCAAACAACAAGAGTGCTTTATCACGAGGGAGGCGTTATCACAGCTCAGCGCCCCGACTCCTGCTCCCTGAGCAAACAGCAGTCATGGATGGCAACAGCCACAGTCCTCCACAGCAGCTCACCTGCCCTGTGCCAGCCACTCAGGCTCCCAGGCAGGGAAATGGCACAAACCTACCTTCTCTCAGCAGTTTGCACCAAGACTTGCTGAGCTGGGGGGACATACTTGCTCCTGCTGGGACTCGACGGATCCATAATCTCCAGGGAGGAGGTAGCAGCGCTGCAAGACTTAACAAAACTCCTGTTGGCACTTTCATGTCCCAGCAAGGGCCCACAGGAACATGGCTTGTGGAGGTGACTGAACAAGCTACTGCAGTTCACAGCAGTGCTTTGACTCTCAGTGAATTTGGAATAAAGTACAAAGTGGAAAAAAACTTGGCTGAAACATCCTGAAGTTATCTCCACTCACATCAGTAATGAAGGCAACAGCTTTCCTTGTAGACCCTCCCCAGCCCCTTTGCAACACTCACTGCAGCTCAAAAACCTATCATCCAGGAATCACTGATACTCTTGCAACTATTTCATTAGTTGTTTGCAGGAGAAAGATAACCACGAGGAAACATCTGCTGGATTTTAACTTCTTAGACTTGCTCAGTAGCAGTAGAAGCAACAGGTGGGAAGAAACTAGCCAGCCATGACCTGCTAGCTCTCCCTAAGCTGCATCTGGCAGTGGTTAGAGGGAAATCAGTGGTCAGAGGCTCAGCATGGGAACCACTCACCTACACCAATTCTGCTTTCAGGACTTCAGTGAGTTCACAAATGAGTACTGCTCCCCTTGAGCAAGGAGGTCTACAACTGCTCATCAGACTGTCTCTTTCAAATAACAGCCCAGATGAGTCATAGCAAAGATTGCAGTGCCTGTGTCTTTTTTTAGTGATTTAAAAGTTCTCATGGCCATTTTTTCTCCCTGAAACTTGGCCCTTCTCTACCACAGTTGCAGAAACTACCAGTAAATGAGGCTTTGCAAACTATGTGCTCCAGGACAGTGGCGTCCAAATTTCTAGCCAGACAGGCCACAAGTTCTTCTCACCATATGCAAGTACTACACATCTGATCCTCCCTGAACATAACACAGCATGCCCAGGTGGAAGAACTAACTTGTGTACATGCAATTTGCTCGACACCTCTCAGAAACGTTACCTGTGCTGCAAGCATGCACCTACCCTGCTTCCCAACAAGGCTACCAGGAAAGGGGTCCCGGGCTATGAGCAATGGCTCATGAGCAAGCCATTTTCTAAGAGTTCCTTGAATTTAGTAGAGGAGCTACCCACAAGCACTGATTGTCTGGCAACCAGCCCAATTAGCAGTTTTCTTAAGGACCTGGCAGCTCCTCCTCTCCCATAACAAGGGCTCACACCTGGACTCTGTTACAGGAAAGGCCATCATGAAACAAAAAATGTGCCCCGGGCACTGCCTCTTCCATCACCTTCAGGGTAGGAGTGGCTGGCTCTGAAAGTCCCTCCAAAGGAAAAAAAGAAACACAAAGCAATGACCAAGCTATGAGCTTTATGAACTGTCCTGCTGGGCCTTTGCTTGTTGGTGTAACTAGGGTCACACATCAACACAATGCAAGTGGCATGAAAACAGAAAGCTTCCAGTTAAAAAATCCTCTTGAGTTGTACCAAAGCCACCTTCCTAGCACTTTAATATTTCTGTGATAAATATTTCCTCACACACTAATGACTTAAATATCATGTGTCCATAGCGGGAGACGATTTCAACCTATGTCAAGAAGACAGAGCTCTCTCCTCAGTAACTAGGACAAATGCTAACTCCAACACAGCACTGCTGTTATCCCATCTGACCTCAGCAGCCAGCCAAAAATGTAGGGAGCGGCAAGTTTCCGTTACAAGCCGTTTTGGTAGCTGAATAAGGTGTTCCCTCCATCCCTCACAAAGAATGCATAAATTCCTTCCCCCAGGCCCGCCCCCCCCCCCACGTGAGCACAAAGATCAAACAATGCAAAGCGATGTATTTGCTCACATTCTCATGTCCCTTTTTGAAGCTCATACTCCATTTGAAAGCCTCTTCAGACCTTGACAGCAGCTCCGACTACTCCTGCTGCAGGACTCAAGGGTGCTGCCAGCTTTGGTGACCTCCCCTGCAGAGGGGAGATCTGACCATGGCAGGTACCTGCACCCCAGCCACCTCCATTAACAAGACGGTGTGCCAGCAAACTTGTCAACACCACACATTAATGCAGCTGCCTATACCCCACAGCAGATGCATAGCCTGTTCATTAACGGCTTCAGCTGCCAACACAAGGTTCAGCAGACTTTTTCCTGAGAATCACACTTAGAATGGTGCCTCTTACCTTCTCACAAGCCCCATCCACAGCTGTGCTTCTCCCTCAGGCAAGCACAACCACCCCTGCCATCCCAAAGCAAGCAGGTTGAGCAAGCTGATCCTGCTAGAGGGAAAAAAAATTACTGTTGGGGGTGTGAGAGGCACAGGGTTAATTTTTGGTTCCCTCTGGTTTGTTTCAGAGTCAGGGACAAGGAAGAGAGGCAAAAGGAGAGTTGGTGTGTTCAGCAGCAATTAAACATTAGGACAGCCTTCCTCCATCATTAAAAGTGCACTATAATTTCACTGACTCTTCTCAGCCCTTGCATATTTGAAAAGTCAATAGCCAGCAGAAGCCCATGCTGCCTGTCAGGAGCATGTTGTTGGACCTGGGGCTCAAGTATTTGCACCTCTTGATTTCCATTGGAGACCTTTTCCTTATTCACATCATAAATGGGCAGCAGATCCCCTCTCTATCACCTGTCTCAGCAAGGTTTAGTCTATTTGCAATTCCACTCCAGTTTATTAGCATCTGCTGCAGCACTCACCAAAATCAATAAGAAAGAGCCCATTTCACTGATTAAGGTGGGAATTAAATTCCTTCTCTTTCCAAGCAGCCTTGAAGTATTGCTCTCTCTTTAACACTGCTGAGTCCTGCAGGCAGAGACTGAAACAGCCCCTACTTCTCCAGCTCACATTTATAGAAATGAAAATGGGGGAGAATGAGTCTGATCTGAAGATTGTACTCCTACCTGGGTCTTCCTAGGTAAGGCCAAGGTGACATTTTCAGGAGTTGAATTCTGCCATCTTTTGCTTAGCTTTTACAAGCAGCGTTAAAATCATCATTATCAAATCAGTTTTCTGCTCTTTTTCTGAGAGGTTTGGGAGGAATACCTAGGCTTCCTTCCCCCTCCCCCCCCGCCCCCCCCCTCATGGGGAGGATGGGAGACACGAGCAGGAGGAAGAGGCACACTTCCTTCCAGGGCTGTTTCCCCTCCTCCCCCCAACTTTACGATTATGAGTATGGCTAAACACAGCCTTCTGTTTTTGTAGAGAATTAAAAGGTTTTTTTTACGGCTGAGCGCTGTCACGCTTTTTGTGACAAATAAGAGTACTGAATGCTTAGAAAAGCATCTCTCCTAAACACTGGGCACCAGAATCACTTACTGCACCAGTTGTTTCCCCATTGCCAGGATGCCTTTTTTGATGCTGGTCAAAATCTGTGTGTTAATGTTTAGTAATAAGAGCCTGTTTAGTGCATCATAACAAAAAAGTGCGGAACACCCTCTTCTTTTTCCTGTGACTGTGATACCAAAACACTTTAAAATCTTCACAGTGCTTATTTTCACACTGCACTAACAGCTGGCATAGAAGACCCTGAACTAGTTTATCAATAGACTGGAGCTCCGTGAAAGAAAGCAAACTATGAGATGAGAAGTCTGCTAGATTCCCAGATTGTTTCCATTTCAGTAAGTGCTATTGCTGGTAATAAAACCACAAAACAAATGATAGTCCCACAAACACTCCCTTAAGTAACATTCAATATTCCAGACCTGGAACTTTGTGATAGAATAATTATTAGCCCTACTTTGTTTCCAAGGGAAACTGAGGCCAGTAACACAGCAGGGAATTTCTCACACTTCTGCATTCCCAGCCCAGCATCCCCTCCAGAAGGCAGCTGTCCCTTCCCATTGCTCACATCTGTCTGGATCCTCAAGTGAGAAGCAGCAAGCTGTCCCAGGAGCAAGTGACTCAGCTGCCCCCAGCCGAGTTTCACCCATCTCCCTTCTCCAGCAGGGAAGGAGAGGGACCGTGCCAGCTCCCCACCCGCGCTGGCTGAAGCAACATGAGACCTCGAAGCTGTGCAAGCTCGTAGGACTGCTTGCGGCTGAGCCCAGGTGAGCCGCGGGCACACTGTCAGGGGGCTATGCCAGGAAACACCAAGCATCTTTCCCAATTGCTGCTGGAGCAGACGGCACCAGGTGTGCTATTTAACCAGCCCGGGTGCGGCTCTTATCCATTACAGCCAGTCCCCAAGATACTTTGCCTTGAGTCAGTCGCTGGCAAAGCTCCCAGGGAAGCAGTCTGCTCTGCATCTCCCATCTCTGGGCAGCCCTGGCAGCAGGGAGAGGATGGGCACATGGCTGTGCACCTCTGCGTTGGGAGAGCCTCACACCTTCTTTTAGAAAATGTACACTTTCACAGGAGGGAGTAAACTTGGTCTAGAAGCACTCGAATAAAAACAGGGTTTGAACTGCTTGGCTAAACACGCACAAGCCCATATGAATGCACTTAACACGAGCTGACAACCGGTTTTTATCTGGTTAGCGCTCATCAATTAATTACAGACCAGCGTGTCCACACCATGGTTTCTCTGTGATTTAGCCAAGTCAGTTTTCCAAAACAATTTTAACTAACCCAGTCACAGCTGAACTGTAGAAGCATATTTCAGTATCTGGGACACCAGAGCACAGTCAGGACTCTCAGGCTCTGAGTGCACATAAATGCAGTTTTCCAGACCCATTACAGAAACTTGCTGTGGCTGCCTGCAACATCCATGCCCACCCCAGCCCTCCTGGGAGGGGATGCTGCCCTCCCACGTAACGCTGGGGAAAGGGGCCCGTGCCTGTTTCTTATTTACTTCAGGTTAGAATCCAGTCCATTGAGCCTAAGCTGCTGAGGAAGGTTCGTGCTAAGGCCCCAGCCTGCAAAAAGAAGGTAACAGACAGCTGAGGAGCAGTAGCATCTTAAACAGCTGCAGCTGTTTCCCCAGTGAACGTGATTCAGAGCCTCAGCGTTCGCAAGCTGAAGCTTAGAACATAGCAACAATTCTTGCAAAATATTTTGCTTCTTGTCTTTTTTTTTTTTCCTCCTCCCCCACACAACTTTTTAACCTCTTGGTGCCTATGCTGAGTCCCTACCTAAAATAGGTTCCAGGGTGGAACATACTTGCCACTTGATCCGTGGCTTGCTAAATTTAGCCAAACACAGCCTGCCCGTACAAGATGGTTCTCTTGAAATGTCAGTAGCCACACATAAGGTTGCCAATGTCATCCAGGAAGTGGGACACCACGGCAGTTATATTTTTTACTTAAAATAATAGTAAAAGAAACTGTCATGCTCTGTGGAGAGGCAACCATAAATTTGATTCAAAAAAAAAAAGAGGAGGAGGGAGAAGGAAGGGGAGGACAGACTTCTGCAAAGCAGCACTTGAGCCAGAAGAGAACCTTTGTATTTAACATATGTAGAATAGATTAACTCTTTGACTGGAGTCAAAGAAAGCTGAAAAAGAGAACAACCTACTTTAAATGACTTTTGGCAGTAGAGAGTTAAAGTAGAAAACAGACTTGTAATCTAGAGGAAGGGAAGACATGGAGGAAAAGAGAAGGATACACCAGCATAACATACAATTCCATCTTCTTAAGTTACCAAGTGTTTGATGTCAGCATCTGACTTTGTAAATACGTGACTTCTGAAGACATATCAAATACACAACTGCTCCTCCATGCAGCAAGGCACTGTGATCCATACAAATACCTTCCCCAGTACTGTTGCAGTGGAGACACCAGCGACTAGCAAAGAAGAAAAACAACAAACACAACACCCTCACTTTCTCTGGTGCTCCATAGGCAACTGCTGCTCCCTACCCTCCTTGCAGTATCGCAGAGAACCACATTCTCTCTCATTCTCATCATCAGCTTAGTTCTGAATGTTTCTGAGCAGCCTTTCTTGTGTTTTTTTGGAAGGAAGAAAAAAAAAAAGCAGTTGTCTTTGAACTTAAGCCCATAGTCATAGAATTAAAAGCAAACAACATACTTTTTTGCAAATTTATCTGGAAATAGTACCCTCAGGTTGAGAAAAGCAACAAGAGGAGAGAAAAAGCTCCTGAAGACAAACAGTGTACGAGCTTGTCTCTCCATGAGAGAGAGAGAGGAGGAACCTGCACTAGGAACAACATTTCCAGCCATCCTGTCTTCCACTTCCTCCCTTTCTAAAGGGAGGGCAAAAGCTACCCCCAACTCAGAATTTGCTTCTTGCCTCCACCAGGGCCAAATGTAACGGTAATGAAAATGGTGATTTGCACCAGCTCCTTCTTCATCACTTGACTAAAAGCAGGTGAGCAAGCCAGGACAGCCCTAAAGGCAAGGGAGTGCTGGGTTAACCCCATTAGCTCTGCTTTGCAAATCCCCCCTGCCTCCCCAGTCAAACCGCCTGCCCAGGCTCAGTTGTGCCCTGTAGCCTTGAAATTATGCCTCATCTCTACCAGCACGTAAAACCAGTCACCTGCTATACGTTCAGGCACAGGATGAACTCAGTGCTCTGAACTCAGCCAAGCTAGGGGGAGGAGGCATCTAAAAGCAGATGCAATTAAGGGCATGTTAGCATGTAAAATCATCATGGTTCCCACCCAAAGCCGATGGCAAAGCTGAGCAGGAGCAGGACTAGGCTGGTCCAGGTTTGCTGTGGTTCTTGTCCCAGGATGTGCACAGAAATGGGGGGCCCAAAACCCAGAGGGAGGTGGCTGTGGGGCCTGGAGGGAAAGCTGGGCTGTAGGTACGTCTGGGATGGAGAATTAGCTCGCTGTGTTGGTACAAGCAGTATCTCGTGTCTGACTGATACTGCAGTCAGCAAAATGTGATACTGCTCCCTCTTATACACAGCCCCCAGCCCTAATGATGCCTCTGCGGAATAACCTGTTGCATCTTAAATCTAGCTAATTGTCTGGGCAGCAAAGAGCTGTTTTCAAGGCTAAGATGCCTGAACTTTTCCTCTCAGAGAGTGAGGAAAAGGAATGAGGGATTAACTGTGAAAAATGCATGTGTATGTAGAAACAGAGCTGTTATTCAATATCGTGCAACGTCTTCCTATTTGAGGAGCTGCCTGACCCTTCAGATAGATAAGCTTTTGGCTGTGATGGGATGGCTGTGGCAAGGGATAATGCAAGGTTTTTGACAGCAGTGGGACAAGAAAGTATTCACTTTGCAACCAGGGGTACAGATGCTGCAGTGTTTTATCATCAGTATTTTGCAGAACTCTCCATAAACTAAACTGCTGTCCTACTTGCCTAAAGTCACGGGTAATTATCTTCATATCCAATATAAATTAGCAAGATGTGGGTGTCACTGATACTGGGACAGTGTAACTTGCATCATTTCTGGCATTCAGTGATCTGTAAAATAATTCTAACTACATGTAGAAAACGATTACAGCAAGAAAAGGGGAAGATGTATGATTAAAACAGATGGGTGGAGCTACCAGCATCAAAATTGTGCTGAATCATCTTCCCCATATTTTACACTTAGGCTGTTTTCCCCCCCACTGGATATCCTTGGGGTCAACTGAAGATTTCACAGGTATATAGTTTCATCTGCCACCAAGGCTGCTATATAATAACATTTACTTTTTTTTTTTTTTCATATTACTCAGAATTTATGGAGTCCAAACGACTGTCGCACAAATCAGAAAACTCAAATGAGTCCCATGGAGATGCTCACAAGGGTGAAAACTGCATGCAAAAAGGGAAGCGGGGCCTTTATTCTTAATTAATTCTTATTTAACTCAAATATCTAGCAATCAGTTGGACAAAAATCTCTCTTTGTTTAACATTAAACAGCTGCTGTTCCATTAACGCCTGAGTAAGCTACTAATCTAGATTCCCCAAGGAAGACCTCCAGCAAGAAAAATCTAAAATATCAGATCTTAAAATCTATGACTTTTTTCTTCTATAAGAGGTGGGAGGGAGGAGGTACGGGACTCAAGAACATTTTCCTTTCTGAAGCTTTAGGGCGTTTGCACAGTCACACGCTCTTCAAATTCAGAATTCCTGGCTGGGGGCTTCCACTTTTCACAGCCAAATGCAGCAGCAAGCTGTATGGATGCACAAACTTCCCAACCAGTGTGCAGGGGTATGCCCAGCATGGAGTTACTGCTCCAAGTCTTAGCTGATGCTGTCAGATCTGTGGACTTGCAAACATCCCTTCATAAGACATGGACCTGAAGCATCATCCTGGACCAGGGCTCCCCTGGGTGTTAGCGGTCGTGAAATCTGAGGCAGAGCCTTTGACTTTAAGGCTCCTGTTCCTGGTGTAAATCTCACTGTCTGTCAAGAAGAGAGAGAACTGTCCAAGCCATGACAGCATTAGTCAGGTTACACTACTGTCTTGGCCGACAGTGGGGTAAAACAACCATCATTTAGTCCAGTGCAAATGTTATCCTCATTAAGCCTATGCCAAGAGATTTGCTAGTTCAGCTAATCTGAATTGGCTGTGGGTATCCGAATGCAAAATAAGCACTTTCCCCTCTTTAATTATAGTCTTTATGTTTCATGATTTAGGTTGCTCCTGTCATTGTTTGCAAGAGAGGATGGGGTTGCATAACAGTGTGTAACACGATACAGCTGCAGACGGAGCTGCTCAACCAGTGCAAGCCCAAATAGAAAACAGCTTCTTCTGTTAACCAGCAGCTGAACAGCAGGGAAATCTCACCCATCCCTTTCCACTGGTAGGGGGCAAGGGAAGTCCCGTGGGCTGTCCCTTTGCCCTGTTTATATCCAATTTATTGCAGCCACCAGCATCTTGGCAAGATTCAACAGAATTCTCTCTGGTGGGTCCTGACTAAGAGACAAAGACAAACTGGTTCTGTTCAGAGCATTGTTTTTGATGGGAGTGTTGGCATGTTTATTTTAAGAAATGGGAAACTTACCCCAACTATTTCACTTTTCATTCACCAAGTGTCAAACCTTGTAGGTCTCCCTCAAGCAAAAATCCAACCTGTGTCAGCAGGACTGTTGGGTTTGTCCTTTTTTTTTTCCTTTTTTACTTTTTCTTTCTTTCTTTCTTTCTTTCTTTCTTTCTTTCTTTCTTTCTTTCTTTCTTTCTTTCTTTCTTTCTTTCTTTCTTTCTTTTTCTTTTTTTTTTTTTAACAAGGCCTGTAGGATCCAGTCCAGCAACTCTTCAGCCATCATGTTCAGGTCCAGGATTAGTCTGTACTTGACCAGATTCTGATTCTTCTGAGGCATATTCTGTGCAAAGAAGATAAAGTGCTGCACCAAACAAGCATAAATGCTTGCTTTATACACTTCTGGGGCCTATGTGAGCTTCTGAGATCAGAGCCTGGGACCAAATTTTCTTCTTGCATTCTTCAGCGTAGTTCCTCTGAAGTCACTGCTACCAGATAAGCTATGTAGCATAGCACAACCTTATGTGGCCACTTGGACTGAGTGGCTTATTTTTAGCTCAAACCTCTACCTTAAGAGATGCCTGCTCTAATAATGCAGTACAGCCTTCGTGGTACCAGTGTAACTTTCCCTACAGAACATGCTTGGTTGATACACAATTAAACTGAATCAATTTAAAATCACACAACCACTTTCAAGTGTCACAGACTTCTGCGGACGCTCAGATTAGTTTGTCTGGCACATTGCATCCTTAGGGATGTTTTAGGGAATGAAGCTGCATAGCTGTAACCATTTTTAAAATCAGTACAACTACTGGGGTAAAAGCTACACTGCCACTTACTGGTTTCACTGTTCTACCCAAAACTGGTTTCACTGTTCTACCCAAAACAGAAACTTTAAGTATGTTGACTTATCCTGGAATATGAGGTGCAGGATTTGTCAAATGAAATGAACAGCTGCACATGCTCTTGGCTGTGCAGAAACAGACTGGGGAATGTAGAAGCTGATGAGTGCTACTAGATATAGAAAGACCACCTGAAAACCCCATGGGTGCCAATTCACGGTTACAAAAGTGTGACCTAGAAAACCTCACACATGGCTCAGTGTTGCACTGACCTGTAATGGCAGCTTACAAAAAGCAACTCGCCTAACAGAGCAGTTTTTCATCTGGTGCATGCCCAAACCTGATCCAAGCACATCCCATAGCGCCTTGGCTACCAGATGTGGATTGCTATTAAACCAACTGCTGCCTACATTAGTCAGGAACATTGCTTACTAAGTATGTTCAGACTTCAGGTTGTCTTGCACCCAGCTATTATCTGATCTTAAAAAGCTACCCAGCATTCCCCTGCCATTGAAGGCAATGCAGATGGCTCCGCATCAGGATTGCAGCTTTCTGCAGATCGGGTTGATCTGCAGCAAATCATTCTCAGTTCAGGCAGTGAGAGAGAAGATGGAGAACACAAAAAAGCATCTAAAACACAGCCAGCTAAACACATGACTTCTATACCAGTTCAATTTCCTTGGGACTTTCCCAGCATTTTTACCCCAACTGTTTGCAATAGTGAAAAAAATGTTGAGATTCAAGATTTTTTTTTCTGGCCCAGGCATCTTAATAGCTCTTCAGCCTGGCTGCAAAACTACATAAACAAGGATGAAATTCTGGCCCATGCAAATCATGGCAAAACTCCCACTGATCTGAATGAAGCCAGACTTTCACCCCCACCTTCCACAATGTACAAACCCAGATTTAAAATAAATTTTAAAAATAGAGCTCTAAAACTGTTCTTTCCAGAGCTAGATAGAAGAGGGAACATCAAAGAGTGCAGCCTTGCTGTTTTCATTAAACTCTCACCAAGTTTGGCTAACTCTGATGAAATAACAACGGTCGTGATCCCGCGTTCTCATTGAGATTGTTATCAAAATTAGCAAAAGCAGTTAAGTCAAAAGAGTGAGAAAACTGTGAATGAAGTTCAGCTCCAGCTGCTGGAACTTTCCTCCAGTACTGCTTGTTTGTCTGCCTAACTGCAATTCATCTTTCATTTTCCCCTGTTGCTTATGGCCTCCAGTCCTCAGTAGGATGCTAGATTCCTTGGCAAAGAGATGCAGGCTGTGTTGGTACCATTCTTCATGCTCCGCTGATCATTAACTCATCTGCAAAATTCCTTCCAGATATCTTACTTCTTCCCTTCTGCTGCTGCAATACAGCAGTGTACCTCCAGACAATCTTTAAGATTTTCTTTTCGTGGAGAAAACCACAGGAACTTCACAACACGTGATGAGCACCAGGCTTTCCAGAGAGCCCATGCTGTTTGAGGAAATGCTCTTGAGGGATCAGCAGGCTGTACCTTGCCCATAGATAAGCAGCAGCAAGCAGTTCAGCAGTGAACCGCATGGTCTCCACTCAGTGAGAAACTTAATCCCCCCTAAGTCAACAAGGCAGGCAGGGCACCGATAGCTTTCTCAGAACAGAACAGACATTATTACACCTCTGGTAATAAACTAGTAGAAGTTGACAGTACATGTCTCCGTTAACACAGTAAAGCCTTTCACAAATACAGCTGTCTGCATTCTCTCCAAGTATTTGGTAAATCCAGTGTCTCCCCGACAGTGTTCTGGAGGTCTCTTGTGGTCTGCAGAAAGCTGATGAGTTCAATGGACACACTGTTGTTTTCTTTCTTTGTTCATCCTCTGAACAGTTAAAGAAATTAGGAAAGGCAAGTACTTTCCTAACAGGATTTAAGCAGGATGAGATGTGGCAGAAGCAAGTGGTGCTAAGGAAGAGTTTTGAAGTGAGTGAGGGGAAGAGACATGTTGTACCACCAGGAGAGATGAAGAGATCTGTCCAGACTCTCTCTACAGAGATTTGTCCCATGCTATGAAATTGCTAGAAAAAAGCTCTGAGCTAAGCCAGTTTCACTGAATGCACAAAAACCATGCTGTCACAGTGCTCATAGAGACAGTCAGCCATAAGAGGGCAGCAGGTATCTAACGCATACAGAAAAGTGTCCCTTTCTGATACAGGATGTCCCAAAAAGCTAAACTCATTGGGCAAAGCAAGAGAAGAGGTATTAAAAAAAAAAAAAAAAACTATATTAAATCTTCTCTTAAAGAAGCACTGTTAGCCAAGCACCTACCCACAGGCAGTAAGTACAGCCACATACCGTCTTATGCCAGGAAGAAAAGTGTTGTAATGTCTCATCCTGAATGAGCCATCCTCCATCCTGCCCAGCTTTTATCCTGGAGATATATGAAAGAATTACATTTCTGGCAAACTTCCTGATTTAACAGCTGAATGGAAGTCCTTTGTGAAATATGCATTCCATGGCTTGCCCTCAGCCTCATGTAATGAAAAGGAGGGGAAAAAAGACCCTGAAACATACAAGCTAGGACACTTGTGACTGCAGTGCGGAGCCATGAAAGCCAACCCTGCCACCTCGACGTGATCCTCATGGCTCTGCACAACCTGGTCCTCAGGTCAACTGCCTGACCGCAGAGCAGCCATGGGCCCAAAGCCCTGCACTGGCACAGCGTCCCGAAAGCAAGAGGCAGCATTTTCCTTAGGGGAAAAGGCAGCTCGGCCACTCCTGCCTCTGCTGAGCACTTCAGCAGGAGACAAAGCCTCATGCTGATGCAGGACAGGCAGTGCCTCTCCATCCTGCTGGTCCGGAGGTGAAGTCTCCTTACACTGTGAGCGTATGACCCAGGGTGGAAATAAAACGGGACTGGCAAGCCACCAGCAACTCTGCTCCCATCACCGAGAGCAACTTAGGCTCACACTGCCAACATTTTTAGGCAGCGAGATCTGAGGAGAAGTTAGAGCCTCAACGCACAACACGATGCAAGTGATTTCAAGTGACACACGCCCAGAGGGATATTCTCGGGGCTGAATCCAGAGGCCAGCCATGCTTTGTGCCAGGGACAAAATGTGCACAGTTTCCTGGGGACATGCCGGCTGGCCAGCCAAGGCCACACAATGTTGCCCACAGTGCCGCTGGTGCTCCCCGGCCCAGTCCCACCATGCGGCCAGCAGCAGGCCAGGTGGCATCTCCTTCCACAGCCCCAAATCCCGTGTCCAAAGGCAAACCCCTCCTCCTCCAGCCACGAAACAAAACTGGCCACTCACACGTGGGATTTCTTCCCTCTCCAGGCAGAACTGAGACTGCGATGGCTGCAGCCCGTGGGCTGGTGAAAGCCGTGTGAGAACAGCTCACCCCTGGCAGGCACCCAGCCATCCTCCACAGGAGGGCGCAAGAGGAGACAACATGGCTGGCGGGCAGGGCCCCGCCTGTCCCACAGGCCCTGCAGACCCTGGTGAGGGGCTGGAGCAGATCACCCAGAGAGGTTGTGGGTGCACCAACCTTGGAAGCATTCAAAATTGGTTTGGACAGGGCTTTGAGCAACCTGGTCTGGTGGAAGATGACCCTGCCTGTAGCAGGCGGGTTGGACTAAGTGATCTCTGTGGGTCCCTTCCAGCCCAAACCGTTCTGTGATCCCATGATTTATGGAGGACAAGTCTATTATGCCTGCTTGCTTTTGTGACAGCATTGTCCTTTAACTTAAATAGCTCCTCTTTTTCCTTAGCATTAACCTCCAGGATGTATTTATAGAGAGCGATCATATCCCTCTCTCAGCCTTCATGGTACTGGGCTGAATAAGCCAAGCTCTTTCCATCTACTTTTATAACACCAGCTCTCCAGTGCCCTAATCCTCCCGCAGCCTTTCTTTGCACCTGTTCCAGTGTGAATCAATCTTTTTTGAACGTGAATGACCATAACTGCCCAGCATTGTGCAGATGGCATGTCACATTGCTTTTTACAACAGAATTAGTATTTCCCTCTCTCAAGCACAGATACTTTGCATCAGGCAGCCAGGGATTTCACTTGGCTCTTCCCTACTACAACATGCTGGGGCAAAATATCACTTGCTCACAATGGTAATGAAGCACGAGATAAACCCAGAAGCATCACATTTAAACAACTACAAAAATTATTTGGGAGCAATGCTGTGGACAAGATTTTTAAATGTTCAAGAGCCAGAAAAATAAATAAATAAATAAAATAAAATAAAATAAAATAAAATAAAATAAAATAAAATAAAATAAAATTCTTTTTCTGTGACAATCTTACACTTAAAAACTGTCAAATTTAATATGGAAAAAATAATTGTGGAAGGGCTGTGTGGAAAAGGAGTGTCATGAAAACTGTTCACAGATGGTAAAATTATTCTTACAATGGTAGAGTGAAGTAAGATGTGTGCTATAAAGAGCAAATGATGGCCACTGTCCCACATGCCTTTTGCAGCGCCCCTGTGTGCCTGTGTCACTGTTCCAGCATTGCTGCTGTTTCTTTATCTTCCAGCAGCCCTTCTGACACCCACCATGATCACTCCTAGCATTGCCATCTTTGATCCCTTCACTCGCCGACTGGTGAAAGGAGCCAGTTTTCTCTCCATACGTGTTAGATCCTGAACACGTAAATACCGTTACTTATAGCAACTCCTGGGCTTCTTTGTGCTCCAGTTCTCTGTGGTGACCAGCTTTGGGTCCCAGCCACAGCCCAGATACATCATGCTGGAGCTCATATCACATCTGTCCAGACAGCTCCATTCCTTTCCAAGCCCCCCAAACACCAGATGCCTGCACTGATAAAGGAGGATGACTGTTCCACATGTTTTCAGCTGCTTTCTTTTTTAATATCCACTAGGATGTTTCAAAGGGCTGGAGAAGCCCTGCAATGTATGGACCCTGTACTGCAGCAGAGATGGGAAAGAGATGGGAAAGGAACTTCAACGAGCTTCCTTGAGACCTCCCTGCCCTAGGAAATTATCTTAGTGACACCAAAAAAACTTAAAGGTAATAACGTAAAGCCACAAATCTTCAGGCCCTTCAGTTGCATCAACCCAAGCATTTCTCTTCCATTTGTTTTCGTTGCTGGATGGGTCTTGTTTGTTTGCAGAAGGCAACCCTGAGGGAGTGCACACTGACCTGCTGAGAGGATGCCATGCGGTGGTCCATGCCCAGCCCGCCCCGCTTCTGGTCACTAGGGGCCACTCTCAGAGCTGCTGAGGAGAGGCCAGCAGCTGTGTCTTGTCACTGTCCTCCCCTCCCACCCTTGCCTGCTGCCCTGCTCGCTGGAGCTGAGCTGGGAACCAGCAGGGAGAGCTGGGAGGGAGGCACCTTCAGCTGGCAGGGAAGAGGAGCAAGGCCGGTGCTGAGTGGGGAGGGTGGGGAAGGAGGGGAGCTGAGGCTGGGAGAGGAAGAAGAACAACATGCTGCTGCAAGTCCTTCCCCCACGATGACTGGAGAGAAGAAAGCTGATTGCTGACGAGGAAGATTAGGAGGCCCTCCCTTGCCCATGCCAGCCCATCCCTGCAGAAAACTGCTGCCTCTGTCCTGCCCTGAGACCCGTGGTGGAGCAGAGAGCTGGACCATGGGCGTGTGAATGAGGGGGGCCTTTGGCTTGCTTGAACACAGGTGGGGCGCAGGCGTTGTACAACCAGGTGTCATCTTCCTCCAAATTCCAGGCGGAGGTAGCAGCCCCAGGGCCTTCAGCAAGGGAGGATCCATCAGGAAGAAAGAAAACGGCAGAAAAGGAGGAGGTGCCAGGGAAAGCAGAGAGCAAGTGAGGCCAACATAGGCCCTTGCCCCCAGCGTGTCCCAGCAGACAATTCTGAGACACTCGCCTTAATATAGCACCATCTGCCCAGCTATTTTCTCCTCTGGCTCGTGTACAGTGATCTCCACATTACAATCAGCGTGGCTGGCATACTTGAGCTAGCTGCAGCCTAGCGAGGTCAGGCAGGGAGCAGTCGCTGCGTACACACAGTGGCGAGGACTTCAGCCCCGGCTCTCCAGGTCCCTGAGCAGTTTTTGCCGAAGCCCATGCCATTCCCTCTCCCCTGCTTTGACCCATACTGGCTAGGTCAGCCAGCATGTGCTGCCCTGCTCTGATCGCAAAGCAGTCTGGTCCTTAGGGAGGGTGGATTTGTGCAGCAGGGGCTGGTTGGTATCTCGGATAAAGAAAAAAACAAGTACACACGGGCACTGAGCTGAGAAACAGTTTGGCAGGTCTCATGTTTTTGTCCCAAGTCCCATTAGTTTGTGTTTTTCATCACACCTCAGAGACAAGAGCTTCGCTCTTCTGCACCAATATCATCTTGCAAAAGAAGCAAATAAGAAGAATGCCACATTTGTGGTTTGCTGTTTATTTATCGCTCTAAGCCTTGCGGTTTTGAAGGTAAACTCATTTTTCTCTGATTCAGAATGGTGGTAGAAGGAACACAAAAACACAACACTTGTCTGTTCTCAGAGGGTGTGCTCTCCTACATATTTTTTGTCTTTTTATTTGTTTTGTCTGTGCAGACTTTGTGCTCTCTGGTGCAGAACTAGGACTTCACCTGTTTCTGTGTTTACCCTGTATATCACAAAGTTTGAGCTGCCATGCAAATAATAAATACAACCATTTATATGGCTGAGCAAAAGCCTTTTTTTTTTTTTCCTAAAATGGGTGTGACACAGGGACAGACTGGGCAAAGTTTGCGAAACACTTTGTACTGTGTGCTGATTGCTCCATCTTTTAGACCAAGCTGGGGCTCCCAAGAAGAGAGGGAATTAGCAGGGGTAGTTCCAGTGAGGATCGAGAGCTTGTGCTGCACAGCAGAGGCCCATGTGTTGCCTGCAAAGATAGCGTGATGTCCATCTACTTACCCTGAAACCAAACCCAACGATACATTTCCTCTCATATGAAGTAATCCTACAGCACAAATCAAGATTAATTGACATCTCATGTCTACCACAGCTGCACAAATGGTCGGTACAGCACAAGTGGGGCCTGTTCGCTAATCGTGAAGTAGCTAAGAGCAGACCTTGGATTACTGTGGCCTATAGTAATATATCACTTTCCATAAAAAGAAAGGAACATTGTGCTCTCTTTCTCAACACTGTTTCACCCCAGCTCATCAGTTGCCCAGCAATCGCCCTCCTCTCCCAACACTTGCATGGCAAAAGGAGGGGGTTTTAATCCCAGAGAAATTCTGCTGCGCTCAACTGAAGCAAAAGGAGCAGGGACGAGCGGGTGGGGGAAGAGGCTCTTAACAGCAGCAAAAAACTCCAGCACGAGGGGAGTTTCCAGGCTATCATAAGTCTAAAGGCCAGTCTTTCCTTTCTAATGGTGCCAATGTGCTCTGCCCTGCCTGACCGGAGACTGCCTGACAGGCGAGAGCAGCCTCTTGTCTCTGCAGAAGAATTTCATTTCTTGCTGAACAGTCAAACCCGCTGTTGAGTTACAGCTCCATTTCAGTTACAGCAGCCTTTTAAAGCACATACGTTAAGTTCTCATATTGTGAAACCAGTCATTTCGCAAACTGGCTGAAGTTTTCGGTCATTTTGCAAAATGCCAGGAGGTAGTAGGTATGCACATGAAATCCTCACCCTCTGGCTATTACTAACTCACTAACTCAAAGAGAGATGTAAAACTATTCTTACGTTCATTTCTACAACCAGGCAATCTTTTGTAATTACTTCTAAAGCAACACCCATCCCTTGACAGAGCTAACAGTGTATTGTAACATCAGCCCTTACATTTCAGTCTCACACATAACATCTGCCTCTGTCTTGCAGAGCTCTGGCCCACTGCAACTCCATTACCCAAGCCAACCTCCCCAAATTAATATTGAACATCTGTCTGAATCCCTTATAAAAGTTTCTTTCCATTGGTCGCACACTGGAAAAGGCTCCCCAGGGACGTAGTCACTGCACCAAGCCTGTCTGAATTTAAAAAGCAATTAGACTGTGCACTTAGTCACATGGTCTAAACTTTGGGCAGACCTGTGCGGTGCCAAGAGTTGGATTTGATGATCCTTATGGGTCCCTTCCAACTCGGGATATTCTATGATTCTATGATTCTATGATTACCAGCCTCACCACCAGGAAAACTGAAGAAATGGTCACAGAAAAAGAAAACGCGTTTCACATGTCCCAGGAACACGGTACCATACACTGGAAGAAATACCTAAGTTCCCAAGATATAGGATGTGATGTTTAGATTGGATATTGGGAATAATTTCTTCATGGAGAGGATGGTCAAGCATTGGAACAGGCTGCCCAGGGAAGTGGTGGATATGGCACTAAGGGGCATGGTTTAGTGATGGGATTTGGTAGATCAGGTTGATGGTTGGACCTGGTGATCTTGAAGGTCTTTTCCAACCTAAATGATGCTATGGTTCTATGGAGAAGCCACTGGCTAGGTACATGTTCTGCAGAGCAGGCTCAGGGTCATACACTGAAAGTCATCCAGCACTGCAACACCATTATGAAAAAGGCAAACAACATGCTGGATGTATAAACAGGAGAAAATCCCTCAGGACAAGTGAAGTAATACGTCCACCGTGGGCTAGCCAGGCCTAAGCTAGACTGCCATCCAGTTTTGGATGCAATGCTTCAAAACCAACCAACTGGAAAGAGTCCAGGAGAGACAAATGAGATCGATCAGAGGTTTAGAAAACACAGTCAGTGACGAAGGACTGGAAGAATTGCATCTCTCCAATAATATCCCAATCAATATAAAATTGCTGGAAGTACAGTCACCCACAGAAGTCTATTTTTGATAGCCACAGTGCAACAGGATGCCCAGAGTGCCAGCATTCACACAAGTAGTGTGACGACAATGCCAGGCAGTTTGCGAATGTCTCCAACTTTCAGTCACTTTGTGTGGCAACTGAGAAGAGAAATCAAGCAGTGAGATAAAATGTCTGTGATTCTTGTCACAAAATGTCCAAACTTTCAGTCATTTCATGAGTAAAACGTTTTCCGAAGTTAAAGAAAACTGCACTCATTCCACAAAATTACTTTACGGGATGACTAACCCACATATGAAAATACTTTTAAAAATTATTCTAACCAATTTGTTGTATTACTCTGTCATACTACCTGGGGAGCTTGCAATTGCAGAACCCTGTGGAGACTAAGGAAGGCAGCATGCTTGCTTTGCAAAAGGGCAGAAGACACTAAAAGCTAGTTTACATGATTTGACCACAGAAACCACAGGAGCCTTCGGCCAAATTGAGATCCAAAATGAAATCTTCTGAGTTCAAGCCCACTGCCCTCTCTATCACCACCTACACACATTCCCACCCTCCATACTGTTCTTTTTTACCCGTCAGTATGTATTGCACTGTAACTATAAGTACACATTGCACAGCACAGCATCATATGGGATATAACACAGGTTACCCACCAAAACAGGACTAAATTTAGTCACCTTGCAGGGAAATTGGGATTCAGAGTCCGAGTCGGGGGCTGAAGTCACCTCCCACCACAGCACCCGCAATCTGCTTCAGATTGGGGATTGCCTTTCCTTAATGCCTCACCTGGCATGTAGGCACAAAACAGGCATGGAAAAGGAAAAAAGAAAAAGAAAAAAAGAAAAAGAAAAAGAAATACCAAGAAAAACTTCCAGTTATCACAGCATGGGGCAGAAAAGGCCTGGTTGCTCTCTGTTCAATCCTTGTTTGGCTGGAGGCATGTGTGTGCACCACTTTCATTTCCTCTCCTCCTCTCTCTTTCGCTCTCTCTCTCACACACACACATACATTTTCCTGCAGCAGGCTGCCTGGCACTCCTCATTTTCTGCCTACAGCAAGCAGCCTCTCTGATACTAAAAAAGAAAAAGAAAAAAAAAAAAAAGAGTCAACTGGAGTCAGACTTTCCCTGTCAGCTCTCCTTTGGTGCCAGCCGGTCCCTGTGACCAGAGCCACTGCCTGCAGTTTGGCGGTACGCAGGCCGAGTGCCGACAGTGCCGCGGACGGTGGGGCACCCAGGCTGGGGAGGATAAAGTTAACTCAGCTCCTTCAGCACAGCCTGCAGGGTAGATGGATTGCTATGCAGACGCAGATGCATCCCAAATTTCTAAGCCTGCCAGTCAGCCTCAGGATTCTCCACTGATGCATCCCCAGAGAAATCTGAAAAAATAACTGATCTCATGAAAGTAGCCTATTGGTGCTAACTTTCAAAAGGCTTCTTCCTCTGTTTATGCCGACAAATGCAAAGGCTCTCCCCACAGCCATCGCGACAGTCTTGCCCCTTCAGGACCCCGGGGCTGCTGAGGTGGAGGTGTGGATTTATGGCGCTGGCTTTTTCAGGGTATAATGCTGAGCCTCAGGGATCAAGGGTTATGACATTTTTATGGCCTCTCCTCTCCCCCCCATATGAATATGAAGCAACCGTAAGGAAAAACATCTGGTTTCACTTTTCTTTTCTCCACCACTGTTCCCATCTGACAAAACCTTAAAAACTTGCCAGTGCTCTAGTGAGCCGTGTGTGCCAGCAGCCTGCAAGGAGCCAAGGCTTTTTTGGTGTCATCACAGCAAGCATACACTGCCCTGGAAGGAACGGCTCCATGGTTGCTCGAAGGCAAGACTAACCAGACCTGGTCCCACTGTTGAGTGCGCTGGCAGCCCTCCTCTGCTGCTCAAGCAGGATGAAGGGCCACTACAAGGCTGCCCTCCATCTTGATCTCATTATAGGCTGCGTCTCCAGAGGGAAGCGCAGGCCACAACGAGGAACGCGGTGAGAGGAAGTGACCCCTGCTAAGCCCAGGGAAAAACAGCAGCGAGGAGGAGAAGTCCTGCCGCCCTACTCACTTTGGGTTTCATCCGTCGCAGATGCTCCTCAAGAGGCTTTCTGCAGGGTGGCAAAATGGCGGGATAAGGGAGGTGGGCCTAAAAATCCAGGTGGAGGCCTCCGACTCATGGGACCTGCCTGGACCACTGCTTGTGCCACGGGCTCCAAGGCCAGTCTGGCAAAGGTGGCCAAGAGCAGTGTCCACAGGTGGACACACAGTAACATTGACACTGTGTAATCTCTTTCCTCAAGTTATCTTATTTATCTGAGGAAAGACGAAATCAAAATATTTCAAAGAATTTGAAAGCCTTTCTCCCTGATCTAAAGGAGGGGAAGGCATAATGCAGCAGGCAAAGTGCACCAGCTCTGGAAAACCTCCAGAAATAATCTCGCTTTCAGCTTCCCATCTCAGGGTTCAAATGCCCCGAGGAAGTCAGGTGGACTATACCAGGTAATACATACCCTATATGTTAGGATACGCCTAATAAAAGAGGGACAACTTAAAAGAAGCACCATGTGCTGTCCCCCAGGTATGCGCTGTTGAGTACCACCAGCTGCTGAGGAGGCCATGGGACATGAGGGATGTTAGTGTTCCAGGGCTGCATGGCAATGAAGACCTCAAGTCAGGCATCAGAAACAAATATTAGAAACACTGGGGCACCTGAATAATGAAACTGGCCTCCAAGGAAGGTTTCTGAGGGACAGGAACCCCAAGGGTTCACAGAGAAGGATTTTCACCATCAGGATGCATGAAGAAAATTTCTGGGCTGCAAGAGAAGACCCAGGGTATTGTTTTCCATTTTCTTGCTCTCATTTTGACTGCCCTTCTTGACTATGCCAACACCACTCCCTCCTCTTATTCTTTTTCTTTGTTTACTTAACTTTTTCTCCCCGTAGCAACTGCATAAAGATGAAGCCATCTGATATTTCCAAGTAACCAAGACCATTATTCACCGAAGGCACTGGCCTGGATCCTAATTACCGCTGGTCTCAACACAAGAGTAGCACACAGCTGTAAATATCTCTGTACAGTATTCCTCTCGTGTCAGGCTGACCCTAATTCTTACAAGTCTCCTGGGGTAACAAATAAAACTTCGACACTGAGCTACCAGAGAAAACAGGCATGCTAGGTACACTTTGGAAGGAAAAACAACAGCAAGAGAGGAGACTAGGTGCAAATACAGTTTTGTACCCCTTTCCAAGGCATGCAAAGGGGAAGCAGGTGAAAGGAGTCAGTAGTCACTAGTATCTGCAGGCCACATGACAGGATGGAAACCTTACAGCTCACTGACATGAGGACAATGAGGACTTTCCGGATCATGTCCCAATGCCCTGCGAATGTTTGTTGAAGAGGCTGGACCATTCCCTTCTCACATCACCCTTCCAAGCATTTTCTCCAGGCATGCTGCTCTTCTGGCATTACATGATTTCTTCACCTTATTTCCCTCTATTCACACAAAGAGCCTGTGTTTCATGCGGACCTTTGTTTGAGGCTAAAGAGCATCAGAATTGCCAGGTAACAGCACTTCACTACGCAGGTGATGGGGTCAGTCAGTGCAAAGCCCTGCTAAGGAGGAGGAGAGTGCTGTGCCTTTCTTCTCTCCTTGCCAGAGGTACAGAAAGGAGAAAAGGACAGGGTAGCAAAACAAGTGACAAAACACAAAGTATGGTGCTTTTTTTTTTTTTTTTTATATCCAGAGCAATGCAAGCATAGTGTAAGATCCTGACTATTTCACAACGGTAAAGACAGTCACTAAAATACCCTTTTTATTTCTTTTCAAAACACAGTTCCCATCAGACATGCTGGGAAAAGAGTCCAGTTTGTCACCAGCTCCCCAGAGGGTTAGGCACTTGTAACACTCCCTCATCTTTTATTGTCCTTATTCTTCAAACCCTGCCCATCGCCTGGGTGATTTTACACTGCCCTTCTGCTCTCCTTCCCATCCATCACAGGGCATTTCCCTTTCCCTCTCGCTTCCTCCTCTTCTCTGGTCTGCTCTTGCATTCCAGCTTCCCCCACTCACCCCCAAAGTTTGTTGGGAGAGCAGCATTCCTCCCGTGCCTTCAGTCCCTCAGCCCACGTGGCTGCCTGCGTCCAGCCAGCAGCTCCCACCCTGGCAGCAGGGCTGCAGGAGCCTAAACCTGCTGCTTCTGGCAGCTGGGCTGATTTAGCTGAGCAGAAGAGACGAAACTTTGGCAAGAGGTTTCAGCCTAACAAGCGGAGGTGAAGAAGGCACAGTGCAAAAGTCCACTGCTGCATACCAGGAGGTAGAAATCAGTACAGCTGGTACCATGTGCTCAGCTCTCAGCCAAAGTCCTTTCTCTCAAGGTTGTGCTGGCAGACTGCAAAAACAATGACTGAAAGCTCAGCATGGGAGTGAGCAAAGGGGAACTTGCCCCAGAAGAAAGAATTTGCAAGGAGGAAAGCTTTAGCGTATTTTGTTTAGAAGTCAAGCCCTTGGCAGGAACTTGTGAAGAGGAAGAATGTTGATCCAATATACACCTAATGTTCTTTAATGCATGTGTGTATTTCTCCCAGCCTTTCCACAAAAGTGCTCGCTTTAAGACTCAGTTCTTAATGAGTGGCATTGTGGAAAGACACCCTCATCTGCTTCAAGACAGGCTATATGCTGCAAATTAAGACATACTGCAAGAAGATTTTTACCAGGAACAAGTATTTCCCACTACTCTGGATGGCTGCTATGCCACAATGCATTCTCCCTGGCACACTAGAGTGGATAAATATTCCCGAGAATAAGGCTTGTGAACCTCGGATCCTCATTTCTTGGCAAGAGGGCATCCCAATCCTGGGTAGTGCTGTGTGTGCACGACTGGCTTCTTGTGTGCTGGCCAGAGGAAAGAGATACAGGGTCATATAAATAATAGTTATTAGAAAGTGACGGGCAGCCAACACAGTGAAACCTGCATCCAGGACTGCAGACACATCCCCCGTGCTAACTAGCTGCCTCTCAAGATGGCTCAAGATTTCCACGGCCATGCTGTTCGATCTCTCATTCAAGTGCCACGTCTACGGGGCAAACACATTCCCTCCATTCCCAGATGCCAAGTTTCACTCCAGCATGTCCAAACCACTGCCCGGCGCTGCAGCACTCTTTTCCAACGGAACTCTTCCCCCCTCCCTCCCTCCCTCCCTCCCTCCCTCCCTCCCTCCTGCAGGTCCTACTGGTGGCAGCTCGAGGCTGTCTAACGCCACCCTCCCTGCTTGATAACAGCAAGAACCAGGATTTCCTGGTATGCCAGAAGCGGGTTTGCCACTCCTGCCTGTGTGAAAAGGGTGGGACAGGAGGTGAAGCAGCCACCGGGTGTTAGGCTCTGGGTCGTGTCTGTGCACCTTGACATCCTGCCAGGCTATAATAGGAGAGACCTGCAGGGAGCAACGTGTGTCAAAGTTGGTAATTTTCCTTCCTGCCTTCGCTCCTCGAAACCGCCTCGACTGGATAAGCGCCCGCCCCGGTCCTTCTTTGGACAGCCAACGAAGCATGCACACTGCGCAAGCGGCTGCCAGCTCCGCTGGAAAATGTACAGACCGAAAGATCACCTGTGACTGCGCAGCCTTGGCATGAGCCCTTCTGCACGTCTGCAACTTGACGCTGCTGCTGCGGCTGTTTTTTTCTCACTGTGCACGCAGCCGGAGGCGCCTCTGGAAACGCTCCCTGCAGCAGGGCGGGTGGCCCCAGTGCTTGCAGCAGCCTGATCCTCCCTGCACTTCTAAGCCCAACTGTGCTATTAGTGCCTCCTCTCCCCTTCCCTCCCCCAGCGATTCCAGCTTCCCCAGCCTGCCACAGTGTCAGTCCGCAGCTGGAAAAGGCATCCCCGGATCATTTGCAGCTGGATCCAAGCCAGATGCGGCAAAGGCTGGAAAGCTCCCTTGCACTCACAGCAAGACCACAGGTGGCTGTGGCTTACACATACCTACTCATGCCCCTGTGCCACGCCAGCGTCTCAGCTCAGACGCAGCCTTGCACATGGGGAGCTGGGCTTGGAGAGCTAACTTGTGCCCTTTTCTGTGTGGCCCCCCAAGCAGAATTACCAAAAATTGCACAAAAGAGCCCCAGTCTCTTGAGGTTTGCAGAGGAGGATGCAAAGCATCCAGGTTAACTGCCTCTTTGGCCTCTTTGGACAAAATTCAGGTGCCACGTCACCTGAGGCTGTCCCACCCCTAGCTGAGGCCAAGCTGGCTTAAGTTTTCATGCAAAGAAAACCGATAAGCTTGCCTGGCTGGCAATCTTTGAGCTCCCAGAGTTGTCAAAGCAGATCTGCTTTGCCTGTCCTCCTGCCTCCCCCAGCCCTGCACGCTGCCTTCTCCTCTCCAGCTACTCACAGATGCATGTGGCCAATTTTCCACTTTCTAAACCCCTACAAAAATGTAGGGTTTGCAGTTTATTCACCTGACTTTTAATTCCAGGGAAAATGGGGCACATCGGTGGCGTCAGCACGTTCCTGGTTTCAGGTTTTCTTCTCACAGTGATGCTTGCCACTGGGCTGGTTTGAGAGCTGGGAGCGGGGTGTCTGGTGGTCCCCTGGCAGCAGCAGGGAGGACCACGTACTTGCTACCAACTAATTCAGACAATTTATTCTAAAACGCTATATCAAGACAGGCACAGCGTGAACAGAGAAGTGCAAACCCGCAGAGATCTAGAAGGCACTCCAAGCTGGGTATTGCTTTATTCTTCTGTCTGCCTCTGTTGTCTGTGTGGGTGATTCAGAAAACCCTGTTTAATAAGACTCAGCTCCTGCCATCTGTTAAGTGGGGTGCTATAGGGACTGGCTATTGTAATGCATTGCACAACAGAATCGCCTGTGATTTAGTGTACTTTGTGCAACATGTCCCGTTGCCATCGCTCACGGGTATCAGGGTGAGGCTTGAAGGATCCTTTTCTCTTTGGGGCACAGTGACTCACTGCGGTGGATGAGTGGGCCACGTCGACCCTCTGCATCCCCCCAGCTCTGAGTCAGAGGCTCTGATTACAGGGACATGTTTAGGATTACAGTCAAGCACTTGCCCAGAAACCTCCTTCTCTCTTAGCTCTGCCAGCATTGCTGCTAACGGAGCTTTTGTGCTCTCTCAGACGAAGCGGAAAGGATGGAAATTCAGGAACCCTCCGGATGGCCTGCAACTGTATACCCAGATGTCAGATCAAAGGTACCAATTGATCAGCTGGGCCGGTGACACCCAGTCACATAGTGATGGGATGACATAATCACATCCTTTCTCATGCCTTAATAGTAAAATAAAAATTTTTACTGGCAGTTGGTGTAGGTGGGTGTTCTGCAAGATGTCTGGCTGTGCGGCATGGGCCCTCCCGATGGCAGGGAGCAGAGGCATCGCTTTACAAACCTTTGGAGACAATGTGCTTTGCACTTTTTGAGGCAGTCATGTGTCTGGCTGTTGTGGTGAGACAGTAACCTTATTTCTTGAGAGCATCACTCCATCCCTGCAGAATGCCCTCGCAGCGCAAGAAGAGCCCAAGCGATGGGGTGGCACAGGACCACCCAGACCCTCAAGGCTGAACTCCTCCTGATGCTGGAAGTTAGGGACAGTGAGAACAGAGGTGGCTGAGCCCCTGCTCCTGGTAAGGTGTTTTCTCTCACCCCCTCAAAATGTGTGGGACAAAATCCCCAGCTAACTGGTCGCTGCCATTTTGGAAGAACATCTGCAGTGTCCCTGGGGGAGGCATACCCTGCTCTGCACGGGAAGCACATCCCTTTGTGTTTCAGCATGTCACCCGGGCTGCTGCTGCTGAAGTACCTGACCTGGTTTTACAGGGATGGATACAGTCACGCACAAGCATCAGAATTTGGGAAGTGACTCAGAAAGTCAGCTATAGGCACTAATGAAATGCATTTAAAAAAAAAAAAAAAAGATAGAGGAAGGGCTGACATCAAAGTGAGCAATGGAGGACCCAGAAAGCAGTGGATTTAACACTTGGTCGACAGAATGAATTATGGGGAAGGAGCTGTGAGTGTGTTTCCATGAAGCTGTTCCTCCGGCACAGCTGGAAGCTCAGCAGTTCATGAGATGTTGCAGAGGACCTGGTTGCACCATACCTCTCCACCTCTTGCTCAAGCTCCCCAGGTGAGCGCCTGGCTTTGGTTCCTGCAGCACCGCGCCGTGTGAGTGCGTATCCGCCAGGGACAGGCGTGTTGGTGCCTGCTGCCAGCCCGCTGCCTTCGCCTCCCCGCAGGGGGAAGAGGGGAGGAAGAGGAGGAATTGCTGGGCTTGCATTGCACAGCTGCCTGCATGACCCACATCCCTGCACCCATCCCACAGCTCAGCCTCTCAGGCACAGCATGGGAAGCACCGGGGAGCACCTACGCAGCCTGTTCCCTGTGCTGCAGCCACCCCAGTGACGGCGAAGGTCAGTTTGTAGCAGGAAAGGAAGTTTACTTTCAGGGAGTTCAGCTTTCCAACACCAGCAACAAGCATGGCTGAAAAACAAAAGGCCAGAGGGTGGGAGGAAACACATTTAAGAAGCTTCCTATGTGCAAAACCAGCTGAGCTTTCTCAGTCAGCAGAAGATGCTGCATCCCTCTCCCCTTGGTCAAAGGCATGCTGCGGTCTGGCAGATGCCTGTGCCAGAGTGTTATCTCCCATCTCTCACAGATGCCTGCGAGCAGGCAGCTGTAAATCAGGGTAACTTGGAGCTGTGCCCCCAGGAGTACTGCTGTGCTGGCACCATGGTGCTCTAAGCACAGGACCGATGCCCAGAGCGTGTTCGCTGGATATGCAGAGGTTGTCTGCAGGCTCTCACCACGTCCCTCGTGGCTGGGAGAAATAACAGGCGCCATTCCTTCTGGCATGGAGGTAAAGGAGCAGATGCGCAGGGACGTGGTTTTTTTTGAACTTACTATCCTGAGGCTTACTCTGCATCTGTGCTGCCGGTGATACCCTGACCAAATCTGAGAGAAATGACAGCTGTGTCTAGGGAAACACCCTCTTTCCAAACATTGGCATCTTCCCCAGACATCTCCGCTTGATCTCTATGGCTCCTTGTTTTGTTGCATCTTGCTACAGAAGGCACCAAGATGGCAGCCCAAGAGCTGAAAGAGTTTGTCAGCTACTGCTGTAGCAGCGAGCTAGTGTTGGAGTGCTGTCACACTGGGGAATTGTGTTTTCTCAGGGAAAGAAGCAACAAACATAGCATCTCCACAGCCATGAGGGAAAACAGATCATGTCCTGAAGTCATTCTCTCCCCAGCAGTTCCCATCACTGGGTCTGAAGCAGCAGAAGAGAGAGGGCTCATCTGGGCACTGAGGGAGAGGGGATGGTTTAAAAGTACGTCCATCCCCAGCCAAACAACCCCAATGGACACAAACTGGGAAAAGAGGCACAAAACATGCTGAGCTCCCCAGCTGAGCTCACCACTGGACATCACAGACCTGGGTGTGTGAGTGGTACCTCACACACATCTGTGCTGTGCCAGCAGAGCATAGGGCAAATAGTGTGGGGTGAGAAAGCGTGTGCTTGCCAAAGGACCAAGCTCAGCAAAGAGCAAGGCATTGCCCCAAGGAAGAAGGAGGGGTAAGGAAAGGATGCACGGAGGAAAAAAAGCAGAAAGATACAGCAAAGCAGCATCATGGAGAAGCACCAGGTCCAAGGAGGAGAGAGTGAACAGTGACACCACGAGGCATGATGCAGGAGAAAGAAGGACCACATGGATGGGAAGGAGTGAGCCATAGCTGAGGCTTCCAGAAAACAAGCTGAGAAAAGGTGAGAAAGGCTGATGAAAATATAGTGGGTGCAGTACGGGGGCTGGCAGTGAAGGCTGCGGAGATGAGAAAGGTCACTTTGTGGGGTGAAAGAATTGACCTGGCCATACAAGGATGTCAGACCCACTCAAGAAACTGAAGTACTGAAGGTACAGTTCATCTCATCCCAAAGCAGATATCAGCTACTTCATGCATCCACTTCTCTCTGAGAAGAGGACCTACAGTAACTATGCCAGAAAAAGATGACTGCACTGCACAGATCAAATTCCAGTGGATGAATCCTTCTGTCTAACAACTCTCTGCTCTTGGGTGGCAAGCAGAAGGGCAGAGCTTTGGATGAGGGTTGCATCTGCATGTTTGAGGGTGATCTCCTGGGAAATTTTCCCCAGGCCTGAGCGTTACCCAAGGAAACATGAGTAGGTTTCTATGCTGCTTCACTCCCAAACTTGTCAGTGGGGAGGGCTCTCCCGAGGAAACTCCACAGGTGGGTTTCACTTTTGCTGGCAGCACCCATCTTGCACGTGTACTTCCGCAGGCAGTGATGTCCAGGAGGACAAACCATGAGGGACAGCGGTACCTCACCCAGCCCACGGCTGCAGCACAGCAGTGATGCCCACAGGAGTGGGATTAGCCCCCCATGTGGCCACGTGAAGTGGGCTTGGGCATCTCTCAAACAGGGTGCCATCTAGGCCCTGGCTTGGGAAGCCTGCTGAGTTAGCCACTGCCATCGTCCTCTCCTCCCTGCTCTGTGTGCGGGTGAGTCAGTGCAGCATGGGCAGCTGCTGGTGTCCTCAGAGTCACCTGAGTCCCACACAGCCTGCTGCGAGCCCTGCTCACAGGACAGTGGGGACTGATCTCCTTACGGTGATTAACAACAGCCCTTCACATGCCTTGAGGTCACAGGGAGCTTTTCCACAGGCTTGGCTCCAGCCCTAGGGCAGCGAGATGCTCTTCCCACTCTTTTTCCCACATTGGTGCAAGGGAGGAATCACCCCTCTGCCCTGGGCTGGGTCCTGTGTCTCCCCCAGCTCCCCACGCCATACAGCCCCTGCACAGCACAAAGGGATGCTGCAATATCAGCCAAACCAGGCCAGCCAATATGGAAAAAAAAGGAGGACACACAGGTGACTGAGAGACCAGCAATGCACACAGCGGTGTCTCGAAACCTCGGCATGGCTCTTTGGAAAGCTTACAAGGGGGTGGGAGGTGGAGGAAGTGTTTTCAACATTCCTTTATTAATAATATATGAAGAAAAATACCCTGAAATAATATGGTCGAGATCGGCAGTAGTTCTGGGGAGCTTGCCAGCTCCTCCTCCTGATCCTTCTGACCGATAGCAGCTGGAGGCAATGGGGACAACATCTCAGCCATGGTGACTTCTGAGTTATGCTTGGTGCTGTCAGGAGAGAGAGCGCAGGAAAGGGCTTAGATTTCAAGGCACGTAGCAAGTTCGGTTTAAGATGGGCTTAGATCTTGGCAAGGTTGGGACCTTTCAGTCCAGGTCCTGGATGCATGCAGAGGCCCCTGTGAAGCCCCGACTACAGCAGAGATTTAATCCAGCTCCCAAGATGTTGCATAAAGGTACAAAAACATGAGCTTTGGTACTAGCTCACCATCTGCCTCTAGGTACATGTAACAACACAGTAAATACCACTTGCATGTATTCGCAGATTTAATGGTCAGATAAGTGGTAAGGACGGTATGGAAAAGGTCTGCTTAGGAACAAGCAATATTAAAAACAGGCATCTCCATCTTTGCTACTACCACTACTTTGTAAGGGAAATAACGCTTCCATTGTTTAGGCCGTAAGTGGTCACTACAGAGGGTAAAAATAATTAGGGAGGACTTAATAGGAGGAATGTTATTTATCTTTATAATGTTTCTACAGCCTCGCCTGTGCTCAGGTGTTGCCACTGCACCCATCTCAAAGGATGTTAGCTACAAGAGAAAGAAGAGATTACAAAGAGAGATTACAAAAATGGTGTGGAAAGAGGTGGAAAGGACTTGTGGAAAAATCTTTTACACCATAGGCCATCTCGCATGGCTTGTTATAGAAGACTGAACACACTCAAGACTAGGGGAGGTCAAAACAACCTACAACCTTCTACAGAAAAGGCTAGTAAAACATTTCTGTCTGTCCATTTCTTATGGCCCAGAGACAACTTCACCAGCTTTAACTGTTTTTCTTAGACTGCACAGACAACCTGCCCCAAGACACACCTCATGCCACAGGCTTAGGACCCAGCACAGGGCATCACATGCAGATGGACAGTCATAGCTTTGCCAGTTAGACATGAGCCCTCAGGTTTCATAATATGGCACCAGACACTGCATGATGGTTAGGAAGAAGGTCCCCCTGCAGGCAACCAAACCCTTAAGTGTCTGATATGAAGCTTTTTGTCTTGGCCTGAAAGCCCTGGGGTGCTCAGCACTGCCCAAAACAGGCTGCTTGCTGCTGCCTTAATCCAGCACAGCACTTCTGCCCTTCCACAGGCTTCACATGGGAACAAAACAGACTGTTCACTTTGCCCACGTTGGTATGTCCCTTTACCTTCAGCCTGGGCTTTTACTTCTGTTTTCTGAGAGATGCTGTTTTCAGAGGAGAAGTGCAAGCCCATTTTCCACAACCATCTCAGCATTCGCAGTCTGGGCCAGCTTTCAAAAAGGTGGTCAGGCACTGGCAAAGCACCTGAACGAGTACAGGCTGAAGAGCTGGCCATGAGCATTACAGTGGGATCTGGCAGAGGGCAAATTCCTTTATAAGTGCAGCAGCATCAGCCTGCTCAGAATAAAAGGCAGAGCCTCAAAATGAGTCATGTTTGAAACACTGGATGGAAGATGAGGAGAGTTATGTTTTAACGTCTTTGATGTGGGAGTGTGGACAACACTTCCCTGTGATGGCAAGGACAAATTTCCTGACTTCTGCTTAACACAAGAGATATGGAGTCAATGACCATGGCTGAGACTTATCTGTATTGCAGTATCACCTAGGCTATTAACTGTAATAATTACTGCTCGTCTCCTCTAGAAAAAAATTCTCTGTATACAGAAAGGTTTTCTTATGTGGCAGCATATGACAGATCATACACTTTCAAGATGTGCTTCTCCTCTAGATGTAGCCAAATCCTCAGGGAGAGTTTTGTTCATCCTTTGTATTGCTGTGGGGGCTGTCACTGGTGCCTGGTTCTTCCTGCCCCTAGAATCGATCACTTCTTTTTGCAGCTTGCTTGTGACTGCTTCCCTTTACTCCTGGCTTAGCCTAGCTCCCAAATACAGGGGACCACTTCCCTTTCTGCTGGGGGACAGTTCCACTTTCTCACTCTCACGTGCTAGCAGACTCTGGTTGCATTTAGGTTCCCAGTTCTGCACAGGGACAAGGTTTTCAAATTATAAGATGTCCCCGTGGAAGCTTCACCATGTTTGAGAGGGTGTTAGTATTCATACAAGTCAGGGAAGCCCTTACTGGAAAAGAAAAAACAACCACACTTTTGTTCCTACTTCTTGACAGTGTCCCTTTAACAGCACTCAACAGCTGTTAAATGGGATAATCGCCTGTTATCCTCATGTCACTAATTCAAATGCTAATGGCTCTCAGTGCATAAGAGGTTATTCAGCCATCCGGCACCCCAGGTACACTGTGCATGAGGAGGATGCTGAAGTGATTAAGCTTCCTTCTGGGACTCTAGACACATTTAAAAGAAATACTTCCAGATGAACTTGGAGAAGAGATGATGGCCAAGACGGAAAGGAAAATTGGGCCATGAGGATGCTGGCAGGAAGGATTTGCACGTTTTGATGCCTCCAGGGTGCTCCATTCATCCCCATGGAGAGAGACCCCATGCCTGCTCCAGCCTGAGTGCACCCCCCTCTGCCAGCAGATTTAACCAAGGCTGAATTTGATTTCCAAACGCATGACCACTACTCATGCAGTGGTAGAGCTCAGAAAGCCCAATTAAGGGTCATCATTTCACTGTCCTGGATAAACTGCTGTCCCAGCAGCACACTGTCCTAGCAGCACAACTCTTGCTATCAATCTGGAAAGAGAGATGCCTCTTTCCAATGGCTGGCTCGCTATTAGCAGGTGACAACAGGCTCAGTGTACCTCCAGCCACCCAATGCAGAGTGCCATGCCGCAGGGCCAACAGCCTGCTGCTGCTTACCTCTGTAGCAGGAAAGAGGCTGTAAAAGGCAGCAGCAAATCCTTAAAATCAACACCGATTTTATGGAGCAGAGGTTGGAACTGGATCTGCATGTGTGTGTATACCAAATGCAGATCGGTGTATGCATTGATATGTCATGTCTACTATCTCTCAGGTAGTGAGAGAAGAAGCTACAAAGATACATAGCATCTCTGACACAGTAATAACCACGGATTGTGTAGATGCACTGTTAAACAGGTCACACTAGTACCTGTCAATGGCCTACTCAGCACAAGAGTAGAGACAGAGTTAAGCCTGAAACTCTCCTGTGGTGAAGCTGCTGATAATACAGGGCCCACGAGGCAGTAGGTCTCTGGTGTCTGCTATTGCCTTTAATAAAGACTGTTACCTGTGATGCACAAGGAAAGAAACAGCAGTGAATTTGTTTTCTGCCACAGGGGCTGTCAATGTGCCTCACCAGAACCTCTTGATTTCCAAGGAGGATGCCCAGATCCTAGACATTGCTGTCACTTATCTAGAAAGTGGCATGGAGGAGGAGAAAAGGGGAATTAACAGATGAATGTAATACCCTGGACAAGGAGATACAGAAGGTGAGGAGGGTAAATGGCTGGAAAAGAGGACATCTTTTCCACTGCTCAGCCATCCTCACCTGAAAGGCTTGTGACCACATTCTCCAGATGGAGAATGAGCACTCCAGCCTATTTTTCTTTTAATAATCAATGAGCACTCCAGCCTATTTTTCTTTTCAAAAATCTACTTCGGTATCAAAACAGTGGCACACTTCTAAACGTGGTCTTAAACCCATGAAGACCACTATTTTTTAAGGAAATTCACTGGCCAAAGCACCTTCCATTCTCTGCTTTAACTTAAAAGGGATCCTGCATTTAGGCCTTTAGGCCTGAGCTGGCCTTGCATCGCCAACCCCCTCAGTACTCTTTTCCTGGCTGTTCTTACTCCACCTCTTCTGACAAGTTACTTATGGCCAAGGAAAGTTGTTCTCCTTGCACTTTCAAATATATATATTTGATATATATTTATATATACTTAAGTATATATACATATCTGTTGCCATGGCAGTGGTGCAGGTTACAACCAACAATTTTAGGCACACAAAGTTTAAAATGGCAACCAAGTTACAACTTGGTTAACTCCGTGGCTAACAACTCCTTTGTTTCCTTCCGGGACACAAGGAATGGATGCAGCCAGCTAGCTCACGAGCACTGGAAGGCCTCTGCTCCGCAGGCTCAGGGGTGACAACCATGCCACTGCGGCACGTCCCCTCCGTGCAGCTGCAGGCCTGACCCAGTTTCTCCTCGGAGCTGTCATGGCAACCTGCACGGTCACACTTGCACGGTGAAACGTGGATTGCTCGCAGCAGGGAAGGGGGACCCCAAAAAGTGTGGGGGATGAGCGGGAGGGGCCTCATCTTTTTGCTCTGTTTCTTGCATAGCACCTTCTCCCTAGCCATCAGCAAAGCCTGGCTCGATACCGTAGCAGAGAGGTTGGATGCAGGAGAAGGAGAGAGCTGCCACTTATCCTGGTGCTGCTTTTTCCCCCAGGAGGAACCATGTTTGGCCTGGCTTTATACAGAAATGAGGCATATTCAACTGCTTCACATAGCTTGAGGCAGAGGCCGCCTCTCCTTCCCTTCTGTCCCCACAAACGCGAGGCCATTGTCCACCCAGACCAAACGCGGCCCAGAGGCGGCAGCCTCACAGCCATGAAATCTGTCAGAAGAAGGACAAGCAGGACTTTGCCCCAGAAACCTCATCAACCTGAGCAGGAGGGAAAAATGCTCTGCACCATGGGGCAGATGCCCAAAAAATCACTCCGTTGTCACAGGGAGTAAGCAAAGAAAAAAAAAAAAAAAAAAAAAAAAACTGTCTGGGAGGTTTGATTTATAAAGGGAAATGAGCTGTAAGATAGCGTGCCCAGCCTGGCTAAGCAACGGCGAGTGCAAGAAAAGCGAGCAGCAGCCAGCAAGCACCGGAAGGGCCTCAGCAGCAGGGAGAAAGGCACCAGTGTGCTCGGAGGCAGTGAGAAGCACAGAAAGTGCACGCAAAGTAGGAGTGCCGGGATGACATTTGAAAAGGGGAAAAATTCGGCGGAGCAGCAGGAAAAGCTTCCTGACAGCGAGATGTATGTGCTGGAGCCATCCCTCAGGAGCAGCCCTGGAAGCCTCATCACTTGGCATCCGACAAGTGAGCCAGAGGAAAGCTGCAAGTCCTGGAAAGGCCTCATCCGAAGCTCGCTGAAGTCAACAGCCAGGCTTGCATTAACTACAGGAGGTTTGGCTCAGAGACCAACTCTACAGCTATGGACAAGCCTGCAGGGAAGAGAGGAGTTTAGGGAGGTGACCAGGTGGCCCTGGGTCCAGGACAAGCAGTCTGCTCCCAGCAGGAGCCAGGAAGCAAATGGGGATGGAGAAAGAAAGCATCCCTTCTCCTTTAAGGCAGTGTATCTGCCAGCAAGGAGTTGGTCCGCTCTGGCCACAGCGCAGAGTCAGGGCTCAGGCTTCTGTTAGCTTGGGCCCCTGGGAAGGCCTGCTGCCAAAAAAAAAAAAAAAAAAAAAAAAGGCAATTTTGCTTTAGTCAGGGGGTAGGGCATGGGTGGATGGGAAGGAAAAGTGAGGGAAAGAGGGGGTGAAAACACACAAGAGAGAAAACATATGTACTGTGTCTCTGGATGCTGTGCAGCAAGAAGCCAGGCAGGAAGGAGCTCAGGTCTGGGGGAGGAGGCAATGGATACAGGCAGGAGTCACATCCAGAGCAGCTCCAGGGAAAATACTGCTTCCCTCCAAGCAAGGAAGAGCCTTCCCCTGAAAAAATATGTTAAAGACATCCCCAGAGCTTGCTAAGTCACCAGCCCTTCCCACCACAACACATTTCGCCGATGGGAAAAATCCATGCTCAGATTGCCCTTACTCAGGACTGGCATCCCAGCATTTCCTCCACAGCCTGACACTAAATTTCACTTTCTCATCCTGCCCCCCAAACAAAAGCACCTGTGCATGAAGAGCAGCCATGCATTTATGTAGTGAATGGCCAGGTGTGAACAATTAAAGAAGTAACTGAGCTATACACACAGCAGCCCTGAAAGTGCTTGGTGCCTTTGCTATCCATCACTGCTTTTACTACTGTATCCCTTTATTCTGATGCACTGTCCTGTCCATCCAAACTGCAAACTCCACAGGGCAGGAAATGACAGCCTGTGCTATGACCAAGCCAACAGAAATAAATGGATTTAAAGTGGAAAGCCTAATTTAAGAGGAAAGAACATCATAGAGAGGTTGCACATATTTCCAGATCAGGCATCATAAACCCAGGGAAATCAGAGTTAAAGTTATGCCTAAAATAAATTCAAACTTGTTGAAGTGTGGCAATGTGCAACTGAGGCATACAAACAGCCTGAATTCTGCCCTGCAGTGACACATAGCCATATGATTGTGATTAAAATGTTTTAGTACTTGTCCTCCTAGACTAGATTACCCTGATAAATACAACATTTTTTCATATTTCCTTCTCTTGCCCCTCCTCCAGCAAGCCTGTTCCCCAGGTAGCGACACCAGCACCAATTTCACTGCCTACCAGCAAAAATGATACGTGTCACGGGTCTGTCACATCTGTGACGGGAGCCCCAGGCTAAGCCTTGTCTCAGAAATCGTGTCCCTGCTGCCACCAGGCCCCCAGGCGCTGGGAGAGGAGCTGCACCCTGCATCAGAGCAGTGCTCACTGCTGCTGAGGAGAAGGGAAGGCTTTCCCTCACGCCTTGTATACCGCTGTAATCGACACCCACCTATTTATTTTATGAGCTCATTAAAACCTAGGTTTTTAAGTGCCAAGAAAATAAAAGGGAAACAAAGAAAAATCATCTGGATAAACAATTACGGCTTTTTGTCAAGGACTCAGAAGCTAATCGAGTCCAGATCTGTTCCACACTCACATTTACATGCAAAATTGTACTTACTGAGCTAGAAAAAAAGTCCAATTAGCATCAGGAGCCAGCTCTGCCCACAGCTAGGTGCACGCAAGTCCTGAGGAGCAAGCAGGGGCTCCCTGGGCTAGCAGAAGGCAATGCCTGGCCCCCGATGCCTGAACTGGCCACGTAAGGGCCAGTTTTGCCCTGACTGCCCCCAGGTCCGGTCTGAAATGACTCTGCATAAGCCGTATTTACATAGGAGTGTGTGTGGCCTGAATTGTCCCCCTGCGTTTAAATATTGGGCACTAAGTCACAGCTGTCCCCTTGTTTGCACTTTGGCTGCTGGGCAGCAGGAACACCCCAGCATTAGTCAGAAGCAGACGCATTAATGAGCGAGCAGATATTTCATAGTTTACAGTTTATCATTCTTTTGTTCACATAAATACACACACACCCTGTCTCTGCTTCTTCCCCCTGTTGACTTCCTACAGGTTATTTTATTTGGCCTTTGTCAATGGCTTTACAAAGAGTTCTACTGTGTGGACATGCACCTTGCCACCAGCAGGCTTTCTGTACGTTGCACTGAATCCCAAGGAGTCTCATCCGGTCCCGGAGCAGCTGCTCTGCCCAAGCCAACAGTCATTCTCTGCATGTGACGATCCCAAGTAAATGTGCAACCAACAATAGCTGCCAGCAAAGACCTCTGCCTCAGGAAAATATTTACAAATCGCATCAGATGGAGGAAAGCACCGTCACCTTTGCTGTGTGGAAAGGCATGATGCCGAAGCCTGTGATCAGCAAGGTAATCTGTGACACAAAAGGAACAAACTCCTCTTCTTTGGGATAACGCTCCCACTTCTCCTTCATCCCACTCCTCTACTGTCAGCAACATTTACAGATCACAGTTCATGATTTAATGACTCACAGACGGACCATGTCCAGTATAGGAGAACCTCCCTTGTGGTACTAGCTCTTTGTGATTCGTATGCCTAATGGATGCTAATTGTGAATCGTGAATATTTTTTATTAAACAAAACTCTAGAACTTTTACAAGTATAATGCTGTACAGTGGGCTCAATGGGAGCCAGTTTGGATGTCATTTTTCGTGTGTGAATAGAATGGCTTTTCATAAAAAAAAAAAAAAAAAAAAAAAAAAGCTTATTTGCTGACACTGAAGTTTCTTGTGGGAATACATCACTTTTTTAATTAAATTTTCATCTGGAAGATTTTTCGGGTCAAAAATGGAATTTCTGGTCAAAACCATAGCAGGGAAGAACACACAGGAAGCCAGGCTGTGAGGCGAGCCGAGCAGAGCCTCGCGTCCCAGCAGCTGGCTACATGGCGGAGCTAGTGGCGGCTCTGCCACACTGCCACCCCTCTTCCAGCCACGCTCAGGGCACCGGGAGCATCCCTGAGCAGGGGACACAATGAGGAGCCATCAGGGCAGGGGCTGGTGGGCAGGAGCATCATACACTGCAATGGGATCTAGGGGAGGATGCCTGGTCCTATCCGCCTTGCCCCCCCGTATCGGCAGAAAGCACCTTCAGCAAGAGCATCGGTGCATGCCCTGGGTGGCCGCAGGGCTTTATCGGCTCCTGTGCTCCATCATGAGCCCCTCTGCATGGAACAGCTCAGCCAGGATGCTGCAGCAGAGGTGGGGATGTGGTGGCGACCACAGACAGCCTGCTCCTCAGTTCACCTCAGAGAGGGCAGGTCACAAGCGTTGCAGCTCCGTCACTGCAGCTGGAGGAGTACAAAACGTTGTCAGAAGGGATCAAAATCAGGCCTGGCACATGTGTGTGTGCGTGTGTGTGTGGTTTCACAACGCCTCCCTCTCCGCCCCACCAGCCACACCAGTTTCCTCAAAGAAAAGCAGAACAGCAGAGCACAGACCCAAAGCTACGCAGCGATGTATTAAAGCCTTGTTTTTCCCACTGCTTGAAGAACTGACCCAGCCCCCTCAAATGTTCCCAGCATATTTGAATTGTGAGTCAGAGACCACAATGGAGATACTTGCCTGGCTTGACAAAGTTTAAACATCTCCTGCCAAATAGTAATCGCTGATTTTGCTCCGTCACTCGTGAGTCCTGTTTCTGCCGCCCTAACCATGCAAAACACACTGCCACACTGAGAAGGCCAGCATTACTTCTCGGATGCTTACCTGCAGCTTCTCCAGTTCCTCATGGCTTGTTTTGTGCAGAGCACTGCTCACACACAGGATGGGAATCTGCAGATACTGAAAGACCCTGCCCCTCTACCCATGGTCAAGGCAATGAAGAGAGAGGATAGAAAGAACAGCAGCAGTACTGAAAACTGAGGCCAGAAAAGGCTTCATCTTTGCGGGCAGGGTCTAACATTCAAAATAAAAATGTCAAGACAGAGATATTCACGGATTGGACCAGCAGCTCATCCTAAGGCCTTAGAGTTAACCTATGAGGGACCAGCACACCCTTTGGCCACCACTACCACCTCTGCAGTAACCTCTGGCTAAAGGGAGCAGCCAGGAGCAGGAAGCATTAACTGTGTCATTTGCCACAGCTAAATTCACCTGCTGCCATGAGTTAGTGTCCAAAGTAACAAAATTTTCGCTGCTCTTTGCCCTGCAGATGCAACAGGGCTGCAGCTGTCAGTAAGCCTCCCCTCCCATCTGCAACGGGCTGCGGCACTGCCGGTCATCAAGCAGGCATGCCAGGTCGCTCTGCCTTCCAACACATTAACCTGGCAGTACCCAAAAGCCTCATCTGCCCCTGCTTTTTTTCCCAGGGCAATTTTTCCTTGCTGCACCAGTAGAAATGCTGCCATCCAGGGGCAGAGCTGAGAGCAAACACAGGCCAACGCAGCCTGGCCTCCACTTGCCTGGGCAATGGGGAGCTGAAGCACGTGCCCTGTGCAGCCTCGAGTGCCAAAGGGCAACTTGAATGCTACTGCTGCTGTTTCAGCTGCTGCATTCAGGCCATTCCCGAGCAGTTTAACCAATACACCAGTTCACATTCCTCAAGACTGCTAGTGTCAAGCAAGGTTTTAAAGAGTTCCAAAAGCATTTGCTATTTAACTTCCAAGTTGAAGACCAGGATGTTATCTGTAACACATTTTCAGTTATTATTTAGCTATAGGTCACGTGCATTTCCCATTTTTAAATTTTTCTGTACACTCATGAGTGCTCAAGTCTCTTTTTTTTTTTTTTTTGTAATTAGCTTTTTTCTCTTTTTCTTACATCGAAAGCCAAGATTCCCAGGTGATCTCAGCACTCTAGCAGGGAGACACAAGGGCTTCAAGGAAATCCCCACCTATCGCCCTGTAAGGCTCGAGCTGGCAGCGCCACTTTGCTCCTCACCACCCCAGCTCTTGCTCCAGCAGTGGAGCCATGTCAGGAAGACTGAATGCTGAGAAAAAACTCAGACACAACCAAACCCTCCAGCACTGCATGAGTCTGAGTCTTGTGTGTGTGTGCTCGCTTCCTTGCTTGATATTCCTCTTCTTTCGCAGCTAGAGTTAATATTTCTGCAGTGGATTCATGCTCGTACTTGCACCAAGAGATCCTCCCTACTATCTCCCCCATCGCCCAGGCTGCAGTGCAATGAGCAGCCAGCTGCTATCCACCCCTGCTGCCTGTGGTTTCAGACAGCTGGGCTACAAACCGGGCGAGATGTAGGAGTTTCCGGGTTCTGGGTTGCATGCGGAGGAAAGAGGTGACTTTGGGTGCTTCTCGTCTTGCTCTGCAGGGGCGCTGACTTTCGCCTCTGCAACACCTGCTGGGGGGAGCCTGGGGTGGGACACAGAGCCAGCAAGAAGAAAAACTTCAAGCAAGATTTGCTCACTTCCTTATTAGTTGCCCTTGCAAAAAAAAAAAAAAAGTTATGAGAAGGCAGGTCTGAGTGGACTTCATGCAAACAAATGCAAACACTGCACTTTGACATCTCTCTGCTTTTAGGAAGGGGGAGTGTTTGACTGGAGCCACTGCTAAAGCCCTAGACAGAGACCCAGGAGCTCTGCAATTTCCTTCCCAGCTCCGCCTCAGGCTTTAAGTTTCAGGACTGTGGTGTCTTGCTGACAAATCTGAGCTGTGCTAAAATGAAGATAAAATATTAATGATCCCTCCAAACTTCCCACCCCCTGAGCACGCGCTGCCCTGAGCGGTGCACATGCGCTCGCCTCCCCCATCGCAGTGCTGGCAACACGGCGATGCCCAGACCTGTGCCCTCCAAATGCCCCACGGGCTGCTCCTTAGCACGGGGGCAGATCCTGAAGGTGTGTAAGAAAAAACAAGCAAGAAAAATCAGCTGAACTCTGCAATGTGAGAGAACACCAGGCTGGATCCCAAGCCCATTCAAATCGATGAGAGGGTTTCCAAAGCATTGTCTGAAAACAGTAAAAGCAGTGTTAAGTACTGTGGCAGCGGGAACAGATTTTTCAGTCCTGGCTGATGGGTCAAAGCTGGACAGAGCACTGAAATAACCCACAGAGGGGATTGCTCCATGACAGCCATGCTGGGAAAGCCATGGGGGAGCTCATTTAGCCACTGCCCAGATTACTTCATATGTCCACATCCATCAATTTGGCATCATCCATGAGCAATAAAATGTGCCCATGAAAAGCTGTCTACACCAGCTAGAGCTATTGATCAGAGACAGACCAAAACAGGAGGCAAACAGGGGTACTGTAAGATTGGAGCAAGGGGCCTCAAAGCTCCTTGCCTCACACGGTTCAGATGAGGCCATCAACCAAGCCTCGAAGGAGAACTGCCCTTGCGAAGGGTTCTTCTGCAGCCATCTGCATGAGACCACTGCCATCTGAGCTGAAGGGAAAGCCTCGTTGTACAGACACGGTGAAAGGCTGGGCCAGCTACGGCAGGGGGGCTGCAGTGTGTTTTTAGAACATGCTATTCTGGGCAACAAGATTTGGAAAGTGGGTCTGGAGGCTGAGCCAGCCTCACGGTGCTGGCCCTGAAAACGTGCCTTTCTTGAAAAAGTCGTTTTGAAGAAATTTGGAATGCAGTCTGAATGTAAGCAGCTTTCTGCTCTCCATCCTGCCTCAGAGGCAATGCAAGAACGAGAAATCCAAGGGGCATAAACTGGCTCTGAAAGAGACTCAGCCCAAGGCTCGGGCTTCCTCCTTAAACCAGAGAGAAAGCAGGCAGCAACAAAACCACTGCATATTCACACGGAGATCTTCTGGTGCTGTTTGCAGGAGCAGTGGCTGCGAAGTCCCCTCACAGATGATGTGCCTCCACTGTGCCATCGGCTGGGTGTTGAGGTGGTCAGCTGTTCCTTGGCCATCCAGACGACTCCTATTACAAAATCTGGAAGAAAGATGGAAGCTGAAACCAGAGAAGCTGCAAACAAGGGCTAGCAGCCTCCCGTAGCAGAGCAGGAAAGGCTCCCCATGCATGGAGAGAAATGCTGGAAGAGAACACTTGGGACAGAACACTGTTTTAGTGGTAGGCACTCAGGAAACACAGGTGAGCACACACTGTGCAGCGAGCCACCAGCCCCTCGTGTCTGGCACTCAGAAATGAGGATGTTAGGGGCCTAAAACAAAAGAAGCACCTCTCTCCTGCCCTGCGAACCCACAGCAATTACAACAGCAATTGTTCCCCTCCAAAGCACTGCTGTCACATCCATCCCCCAGCAATCTGCAACAGCGATACGCCCTCATGGACAGGTTTGGCGCAGCAGCCTCCCCAGCCAAAGTTAAGTTTTGTATCAGGGGCTAAAGATCAAACCCTATCTCTCCGAACACACCTTTGTTAGTTTTGGCTGCACCCTTTCAGGTATCACCTGCCTCCCCAGGCAAACACGTTCCTGTTCTGATCTCCACCGGCCTGATGCACTCCTCTGAGGGCTGATTTCGCCTGGCAGGTACCTTACCTCTGCACCCACTGCATCCGCAGTGAGCAACCAGGGAAGGAGAGCTCTCAGACCACAGTGGCTGCAGTGAGCATGGTACAGAAGGAGAAGGAAGGAGCTGGAAGCAGCTTCACCATCAGGCTGAGGCTGGGCTTTGCTGGAAATGGGATGGAAAATTGGCAGCGACGTCTTGCCACCCCAACAAACAATGCATTCATATGCAGAGCTACAGAGCAAACGATATGCCGGTCGTTCATCTGGAGAACAGGTTTCGCCAGCTTGGATTAAATGATTACATTGCCACAGCATGTGCTGCTTGCTGCTTTGGGAGATAAAGGAAGTACAGCGAGAGAGAGGCCTGACCCCAAAACCCAGCTCCAAACTCCTCTACACTCACAGAAAGCTTGGACCCACACCGAGTACACTGGGCATGGAGCGGGTGCTGTTTAAAAGGAAGCATTTCAGTGCTGATGCGCTAATTGCTAATGCGGGGCGGGGGGGGGGGAAGGAAAAGAAGTTTGAATTACAGGAGGCATATACTTTGACTCAAGTTACTGCCTCCAGATGTGCAGCAGGCTGAGCCTGTTCCCGAGCCTTCTGCTCCGTGTTCCCACAAGCACACACAAAGCTGAAGGCTGGGTAAGTGCACTTGGAGGTCCAAAAGCACATGTGCAGCAGTGACAGACTCCACCAAACTCTGTGTCCCGCATCCACAAAGCCCCCGTTGAGCAACTCCCCGAGGATGTAATTGCAGTCGGCTTCATTCCAGGCTGTGAACACAAGTCTGGCCATGGACATTACTGCTAGCGCACAAGGAGGAAAGGAAACGTACAGGAGAAAGTGCAAAACAACACTCTGGCAATCCACACACGCTTAGGTTAAAGGTTTTTCCTCTATAGCAGAAGTTTACTTGGCTACCTTTGGCAGTCCTGTCAGCTTCCCCACATTAGTCTTTTGCAATGCAGAAAGGCTCACGCCTGCGTAAGCCTCCAACCCACTGCACTGCACTAAACCCACAGCCCCTGGCAGCACCCCTGGAGCCCTCCAGGGCCCTCATGGGCAAAAAGAGGATGCCCAATGAGCCGACCCAGCAGCTTTGGGTCTTCCAGGCCTCAGGCGATCTGAACCCTGGTGCCGGGAGCCCACAGCATCCTTCCTGCCCCACACTCACCGACCTCGCAGCATGCCCCATCTCTCAGGGGAGGATGCATCTGCTATGGGGGAGGCAAACTGCACAGGGGCACAGCCAGAGCTACCACCCTCTCCCCCGCCGCATGTCGCAATGCGAACGGTGGCGACACTATCGCTTTCACATTTGCCTTTTTGGTTTTTCAGGATGGGAAAAGCCATGTGTCAGTCCACAGCTCATGCATGGGAGTGACACAGAACACATCTTTGGGGGAAGGTCTCCATAAACAGCTTGAGGCAAGCAGGCATCACAGGAAGCTTTCAGCCCAAGCAGTTGTAGTCCGTCAGATTTCTAAGCCATCAAAAGTCAGGTCATATCAATGGGAAGTGTCAGGCAGGCTTAAGCAACACTGAGCTGCCGTCCCCACACACAGTAACCATGAACACACACACGACGTGTCCGGTTGGGCTGGCTCCCACTCGGGCATTTACACTTGCGATTCGTGGGTGACTCTTTACAAATATATCTGCCAGATACACACCAAGGTACACTTCCATCCACAAGCACATGACTGAAGAGGTGGGTTCAAGCTAAAGTGACTCAGCCTCCCATTTACAGGAACAAAATTAGCAACCACTCATAGACGTCTTAAGTCTGAGATGGGGCTAGATGGCACTGTAAGTTAGTGAATGCACAAGCCCTTCATGTCAGGAGATTTCACTTTGGCATTATGATCAGTGGAAAGCCAGGAAAGCTGGTGCTCCCTGAGGTGTATTTTCTAGAACTGGGCTAGTAATGCACGCTGACAGACTGATCCAACACTTTTCCTTGGTACCTAGTTAGGAGCTGATCCAATAATTTAGTCATTCTCTGGAATTTACTTATTTTTTCAGCAAATAATTCTTGGCTCGCAAGCATTTAAACATGTAATGTTTATTATAAAACATATGTTTTTCCCCAATACAGTTTTTTGCCTACAGTTTCCCTGTTTTAATTTATCCCATTTCTCCTGATTAACCCCTGCCCCCCACCCCCGTTGTTCCCATGCTGGATGCCTCTACCTCTCCCAGGAGAACAATGATGAAATGACATTCGCCTCACAGGCCTCCTGGCACATCACCCCAAATCACCAGGATCAGCTCTGCGAGGCAGAGAGCCCTCTGGCCCCGAGCCCCTGAATCACTTAAAGATGCACGGCTGAAACAGAGCAAGATGTGGCCATGGAGGCAACGGCTGCAGCTGTGTTCAGGTTGGGGCATTCAGGTCCCTGCAGGCTCCAGCCTCCCTGTGAGCTGATAATGAGAGGAACGAGCAAGGACCTGCCGTAATCTCAAGGCCAGACTTTCAACGACTGCCCCTGGGCTCCCTCCTCAAGTGAGCATGCCTGCCACCATAAGGGAAAGGCAGCCACGTGCATGGGGTGGGAGAGGGGGGATGTACCGTCTCGCTGCAGCCTCCCGGTCTGGGAGGAGGATGGCCGCCTCTCTAAGCAGAGGCCACATCGGCAGCATCTTGTCCTCCGATGAGTATCTCTCTCCTGTCATTTAACAAGGGGACCAGCCCTCTGAAAGAACTTTTCCCAGCGGTGAATCCCATCGGCTTCCTGACAGGCTGGGTCATTCCAGCCTGTGAAAACGCCTTCCCCGTTCCTCAAGTAACAGATTAGTCACGTACATTTGCAATGGTGGCGAATCTGCCAAGTAGCTGGGAAGCAGGGCAGGAGGAGGAGAGCAGCAGCATGACAAGCGCAGCCAGAGGAGCAGAGAGGAGAAACTAAATTTTCCTTCCTCTTCTCCCATGCTCTTCAGTTTTGAACAGCGCTTGCAAGCTCAAGCTGCAAAACAGCTGCATCACGTGCGGGAGGTGAAATCCAGGCATTACCAGGGAGCCCTGGGCATCCCTGCCTCCCCTCTGTTGCCTGATGGCTGTCAGTAGCATCACCCTGCAGCAAGAAACGACAGCTTTTCTGAGGGTAGGACCAGAAGCCTCCCTAAATACGGATAGCATTTGGCAACAGGGAAAAGCTCCCACTTAAGCTCACATCTTCCAAGTGACTGACAAATGCCAGACCTCAGCAGGTCTGACAAAGGCTCAGAGCCTCAAAGCATCCTGGTTAGCGGCGAGCAGCTCCAAGAGGAACACAAGCATGCAAAAGGCCCCAGAAATCCAGCTCCTGATTAATACGTGGCTTACTGGAAACAGCTACTTCCTTCTTCCAGTATCTTGCATGAAAAATCAGTCATCGTTAGAGCAGCGGTGCGTGGAGCCTGCAAGCAGGTCAGCCTGCACCTCGGTGCTGAGTGCTGCACATGTGGATGTCAAACTGCCCCGGGGCCACACTGCCAGCTAAAAACACCCCAGAAGTAAGAAAGGGAGGGTCAAAGCCAGAGCACCTGAGTGATCTAGCAACAGGAGGAAAGAAAAAAAAAAAAAAAAGCAAGCTGTTTCAGGTCATGTGAGGTGTGTACACATTCCCAGACGTTCAGTCTGTCCTCTGTAGCTTGGGGAAAAGCTTAATGGGCAGCATGGCCTGGAGAAATCATGTAGGGGACAGAGCAGGAGAGTGCCTTGGGGGAGGCAGCTCGGCAGGTTTTCAAGACAAATGCTGCTACTGCAGAAACTGATAGGGAAATGTGTAGGCGGTCCTTGTCCTGGTAATGAGTAACAGCTACAAAACTCTTAGTATCACTGAAATACACATTGGTTCTGCCAGTACGTTCACCACAAAACTACCTGTCGCGTGTCAGCACTGCAGTATTCAATTCAGACGTTCCAGAGAGAGACAGAAAACATTGCAGGCCAGTCCCAGCACCCCGCATGCCAGCAGAGGGGAATCACAACCTTACAGGCCACATCCTTGTTAGCAGAAAAGTGATGTTCCCTCCCTGTATCCCCCACCTTAGGGGGCAGTGCTGAAAAAGGAGCATAAAGCACAAGCACCGCTACTGAGACAGAAACCTCCCCATCAGGAGAAATACCAGAGGAAGCCTCAGAAACGTCCAAGGTTTCCTTCCGGGGAACAAGTGGGCATGTGGCTGTGCACAAGCACTGAGGCTGCTGCACCCACCCAGCGTCAAACACGAGCCTTGCCCTCTTCGGGACGTGCCATGTCCCGATGCAAATTGCAGGCATCACCCCCTGATCCTCTCACTATCCCATGTCTCCAAGGGGCTTTGCTGCACGGCTGGCCCTGTATTGGAGGGAGATGTGCTGCCTGCGTTGCACCAGAAGAGCAATTAGGCTGGTCAATCACTTTAATTGCTATCACACAGTAATAATCTATTTATGATATTTGTGCTAAAGTGCATGAGGCACTAAAGTCTGGTTTTAATGGTAACTGGGATGGTCCTGACCCAAACAACCATCCTCTGTAGTGAAGCTGTGTATTTTGGGAGGATTTTTTTGGTTGGCTGTTTCCAGAACTGTACTAGAATACTGTTTAGCTTAGGTTTTTGCCTCAACATATATTTTTTGTCTGTTTACTTTGCAATCTCAGAGAAAAAATGCAGAGCAGTAAGCAGTGCTGCACATACTTGCCATGCAACACATGTTTATCCTTCCAGTTCACCCATGTCTTATTCCTGTTCTGGGTATTTATTTTTGTCCTCCTGCAAGGGCTTGGACATTCAGGAAAGATGCCATTTTTAGAATTACTGGACCTCAGGCACTGGAGGTACATAAACAAGCAGTGTGCTGAGGCACGAGGGTGCCGACAGCTTTCCTAGGTGGTTGGCTATCTCACATAGCCAGGAGATGGGGATAAGAGGGCTTCAGGAGCGGCCCAAGCACATCTCTGAGGGAGTTTTGTGCTCTATAGCGGTGCTTTTCCTACACAAGATGGGACACTGGAGAGAATTCCTTTCCCCCCATTTGCACTGTTAATGTCTCCCTTATTGTATGGAGGTGCTGGGTGCACACAAGCTCTTCTCTGCCACATACTGAACAAAGCCACAGGAAAAAGATGATGCAGCCACTGCTCTGGCCATGTCAGCTTGAGCAACAAAAACACAGCACTGAAAAATAAACCACACTGCTTCAAAAAGCCCTCAGGAGACTATCTTCAATGGTATCATTTTTTCTGCTTCTTTCTGATCCTTTTTTTTTTTTTACTGGTGAAGTTGACATCTTTTCCTCTTGCTGAACCAGCATTTCCTGACAGCAAACCATTGTCAGAAATTTTCCATCCAGCTCTCGAGTGGATTTCAACACTCGATCTCTGTGCATACATACGAGAAGAGGTTAATGTCAATCTCAGAAAATTATCTACAGGATGTGCTCAAGGGTACCACCAGTAAGGAGCAGCACGTTCATTTGGAGAAGTTCAGACACTGGCCGGTTTCTTTGCCTTAGAGCTGGGGTCAGCTTTTCTCTGCTCAATTACAGCTATAATGGTGATCCTCTCTCAACTGTTTACTGCCTAACTGACCTGTCATTTGGAAAAAATCTTTCCATGGGGAACACTGCCTTTCGTGACACAGTAAAGCCCCTTTCAAAAGCCCTGGGACATTCTGATGGTTTTGAAACAAAACATCTTGGAGAAGAGCACTGCTCTCCCAGTAAACAGCAGCATAGGCTGGCCTCAGAAGCTAAACAAGCAAGGCAGGAGCTTGTGGGGGGAGCTGGTAACAAATGCAGCAGTGAGCTTCTTAATCACAAATGTGATCACTGCCTGTGGGGCCTGAGGACAATTACCTTGTCACAGCTGCCGTCTGAATAGTGGTGACGGGACAGTTCTCCACATTTGGAGAACTTTAACCAGCAAAATCTCTCCAAAGATAACAATGCACTGGAAGTGTAAGCATGCTCAAACAACATTTTAAAGAAATTAAAAAGGAAAAATCCCCTGTGTCATCACAGAGCTGCCAGGCATGATGCAGCCCAGGAATGGCAGCCTCTGTTTATAGTGGTTACACTCCAGGGGTAGGGGCAGAAACCCCAATTCCTGGGGCTTTTTTGGGACCAGCCTGACCCAATTCAGATTTTTGCCTGAAGTGCACTCCAGCCAAAGCTGCCTTAATATGCACGCTCATGGGGAGGGGTACTGAGCATCCCAGCAACACATCCAGGAGACGTCACCTTTTCTAAAGGACATGGCTGATTCATCGCCCCACTTAAGTATGGAGAGAGTCCCAGCTGCGGAAGCCAGACCTGTTTGGCAGCAGCCAGCCAGCATCAGCTGCCACCTGGAAAAGGAAAGAAAAAAAAAAAAGCTTTGAAATGAGAGAGTGAGCAGAGGAATGGAGGGGAAAAATGGGTGGAGGAATGGAGGAGGTGGGCTTGCGATCTCTGGTTGGGTAACAAGCTAATTCCCCCCTGCTCCCTGCCTGCAACTCCATCTAATTACCCTGTTTCCTCTGAGCTGATTGGAAAGCGGCCTTGTGTCTGGAAAAGACCATAAGCATCTTATGTGCATCTGTTCCCCCTAATCCCCCACAACCAGTGCCTGTGTGCTGGGAGAGGCAGCAGGGGAGCTGCACACGGCAGCGGCCTCCATGCCCCATCACCGTGCCCTGTTCCTATGCCCCATCACTCTTGCTGGGGTTGGGGGCTTTCAGGGAACTGCGGTTGTTCCTCTTCTGCCCATTTCACAACCCAGAGGCCCTCTTTCCTCCTTCCCCTTGCAAAAAAGAAAATTAAAAAAAAAAAAAAAAAGTCTGCAAGGGGCGGGGAGAAGGACACGTTTTGCTTAGCCCTGCTGCAGTTTGGAGCTGTTTAAGCCACTCATTTTCCCCTTGCCCTAATCCTGCATTATCCTTCAGGAATGACATTCAATTCCTGAAGGGGGGGTGGGGGGTGGGGAGGGGTCAAAAAAGTGCTCTCCAGGGCCCTGCATGGTTTGCCCAGGAATTTGGATTGCACTTCTCATGTGTGGCTCCGGGAAGGAGCAGAGGCACAATTAGGCAGCCATTTGGTAGCACGCAGGCACATTTTCAGCAGGCTCTTACTAGTGGGAGCTAATTCAATGCGAGCAAAGCACAGGGATAAACAGCTCCCTTTGCCAGCAGCAGGATTGTCACATCTGGAGTTTACACAAGTTACGAGGAGCCAGGAGCCACTATTTTGTTTCACTCGCACTGCATCGTAAAACATGTTAGCACGTTAAAAGCACCACAGCACCGACACACACAGGGTTGCATGCATGTGAGGGGACATCTCTGTCTCACAGCCCTGCCGTGTCCTCACCCCACCGCCTTCACAAGCCATCCATCTGCTGGGCTAGGCCCTGTGTCTTGGTTAATGCCCTCAACTTTGCTCCAGGTCCCAGGATGGGAGGGTTTTGGCCTCCAGCAGGGCCTGGTTCTGGCCCCGTGTTGTTCCTCCCCATTGACTGCCTCGTGTGGGACGCCAGCAGGCCCCTGCAGCCCGATGGCCGCCCCCTGGCCTAACCCAGGTGGAGGCCAATTGTTTTAAACCAATTTTAGAAAGGTTGCCTGTGCCTCTGTGGGGCATTTATTTCCAAGCGCCTTCTGTGTTTACCCAGCCAGCTTCCTGCTGTTTTGCTTTGGGATTTCTGCAGCTGCAACTCTGAGGACTCCTCCAGGGAGAGCCTCCTTTCTTGTCCCTCAGCACACCAGCAGAGGTGGTAACGAGCCCTGTGGACTCGGCCACATCTGGTCTCCATAGGAAGCCCTTGTCCTCAGCCCAACCAAAATGCTGGGCACCACTCACACTCGAATGGCGAGATATGGCTGGCCACAGGCCGGGCCCATCCTGTAGCTCCTCCCGGCCCCAACCCTCCATACTGACTAAATGCTGACTATAGTCAGCTGTGGACTTCTCGGCCAAATTCTGTTTCTGGGAAGGTGACCAAGTTTCCAGTGTGAAAAAAGCTGAAGTCAATGGCTTTAGCTAAATTTTACATCTTTGGAGCTTCACACCTGCACAAAATATAAGGATGAAGAAGGCAAAACCCACCTTCCCCAATTCATTTTTTTTTTCCCCCATTTTGTGTCAGCAAGCACAAGCTAACCATGAAATCTGCTGCCTCCTGACAGCAGATCTGATATGTCCTCCCATGATTTGGGGTCAGATGCAGGCACAACACAACCTGCACTGCCATTCCCCACCAGCAGCTCTGGTCAGGGCTCTTGAGATGAGACCCATGGGGTGGGAAATGGGAAAACCTCTACTTCCACACAGATGTGGATGTCCACAAACCCCATGTTGGGGTCAGAGTCATGAACTGTATTCACAACAGAGATATATGTTGCAGATGGTTTGGAGCAAGGGACTTTGGTGAAGGATCAGGCTGGCCTGAGTGGGAAAGCAAGCAGGAACACAAAAGTCATCTCTCCGCCCACTGCAAGGGTTGCAAAACCTTGCACAGAGGTAAAGACCTGGAGGTTACAGTGTGGGAAGCGGGCTGTGAGTTATTTCTTCACCTCATCCTCCTGCCAAGGGACAAAGGGCTGCCTCTGGGAGACACACCTCACGCTACAGAGGACCGTGATGCCCCTTGGTCCACCTTGCCCACCAAGCAGCAGACTCACTGCCCCAAGTCCCACCGGCACTCCTGGTGCCTGTGGAGGATGATGTGAAGTGGGGAGAGGTGGCTGCCCTCTGCTCCAGCGCTCGTGACTGGCTCAAAAAGTGAAGTGAAAGACAGCTACGGGAAACTGTAAGGTTGCACTTCGCCTTTAACACCATCCTCCCAGTTCACAGACTTTATTTATGTGTTTTATCATTTTTTTTTCCCTCATAAATGTTATCTTTATGAGAAAGATGCACTGGTTTAACTTCAGCTTTGCTAGTGTGATGCAAACACATCATTTAAACTAAAATGTTAAGTCCCTCAATGTAAATTAATGCAATTTTCCCCATGAGATTAGTGGCTGGGAAAAAAAAAAGTGTGTCTCTAAAACCTTCATCTTTAGGTACCTGATAAGTGGTATAAACTTTCGGAGTACCCAGACTGACCAGAAGTTTACAGTTAATTCAGCCTGCAGTTCTGTGAATCTGGAGGTGCATCTGGTCATATTCCTCTGGAGCTGCAAAGACAATTTTGCTCAGTGCTTTGGAAAGCCAGACCATGTAACCAGAGCCTTAAGAAATCACTGCAGAGTCTGGTTTGATCCTTTCTTTTCCCCTGTTCTTAAAAGAAAGAAAACAAAGCCTGAATCTTCAGCCCTGATGTTACAGAGGCATGCTTGAAACTGATGGTTTTTGAGGATGGGAAAACAGAAAGAAACAGAGAAAGGATGTATATTCCTTCTCCAACTTCCCAAAACCACACTTCTCTGTTGCGCACACCCTCCTGCTAACCCTCCATTTCCCAGAGCTTTTCAATCACATTTAGGGCCAGAGGTTGTGCTTACAATTGCAATGGCAGTCTCACACCTTCCTCCTCAATACCCAGCCAGTATCACGTAGGATATGACCAGCCATGCCACAAGCCAGAAGGTCTCCAGCCCCTTGAATATCCCCTTCCACAGCTGGGCAAACTCCCACTCATCCCCCTCAGGTTAAAAAAAATAAAAATGAAAATAATAAAAAAAAAAAGCTAACCAAGGTGTTTCTCAGAAGCCCCACTGACATGAACTCTGCCCCCAATTACGTGTCTGAATGAGCAGAGCTATAGAGGTAAGTGAAAAGAAAGTTTGGGTTTAACAGATTTTCTCTGTTAAGGAATCAGCACAGCCAGTCATTTACTTGCATCAGGACTCCTATTACCTGGTATTTCCATGTTGCAACTCAGTGGTGCAAAAGATGGGTCAAGTCTGCAGTCAAGGGCTTGCTGTATTTCAGACTCAGAGCAATCTGGGATCTCAAAACACTATAAAACACCTTTCTGCAGCAAACGTCAACCCATCTGAGTGCAGGAGATGGGACAAGCTGAAAAGAGAGTGTGGGCTTGGCTGGCCACAGGTAATAAGTAGTCCTCTGGCTGCTCTCAGCACCTCTGATGTTTTGTCTCTAGTGGAGAGCTGTGATAATTGAGCCAGCTTTTCATGAACTATCTCAGATGGAAGAGCAGTCTAGCCACAGCAACACAAACCTGAGTTGCAGTCCTTTCCCATGGAAGCAAGAGAAGTAAAATCCACTGCTTCGTAATGCCGCAGCAAAGACATTTTGAGGAACTTATGCCTGCTCATTTAAGAGCAGCTCAGGAATCACTGCTTTGCTGCAGTCACAGAACTCAGAGCTTTTAGAATCAGGTCCTATGACCATATCCTCCAAGCTATACAAATTAGTGGGGGGGGGGAAAAAAAGAAGAAAAAAAAGAAAGAAAGCACACCACACAAAGTAGGTATCCAAATACTTTTGAAGATCCAGGCCTGCAGAGCTGATAAAAAAATCACCCAGCAATTATTGCAGAGCTAGGAGGAGACCATCCAGGTACTATCATCTATGCTTCCCACAGTAAGTGTCTGTAGCAAGAATAAGTGACCACAACACAGGAGTCATGGCTGCTGGTCCTGTGCTCTCTGCGGAGATCTGCAGTTAGTCCCTCAATGTCTTGCATTCTTTGAGACTCCTTTCAAATCTTTTATAAGGGTATTTCAAAGAAAACAGAAGTCTTCACATGACAAATTCCACACACTGTGTGTACACAGGCATGTGATGGTTTTAAAAACTGCTAAAGGAATAAATTCACTGTATCCCAATTCATTCTCTGCATATGGCCCAATGATCCCAGCCTTGATGTGTGGAAAAACAAACAAACAAACAATAGCTATATTGTATGAAAGAACTAAGCATAAAGAGGCCCTCTATTTCCTACTCTGCTCTCACTGAGGTCCTGTCTTTCCAGGACAAAACCTTTGTGAATATTCAAGATTTGGATACTGAGCAGATTTATTTTGACACCCTTTTCTGGGGAAAGTATGCAGCTTCCAAAAACTAGGCAGTGAGAGCAGCTGTCAAGACAGCCATGGCCCAGCGAAGGGCAGTCATTATCATCCTTTCCCACTGTGCTGATTGATCCTCAAAAGCAATGGCATATTTTAATTGTCTGCAATTTGTTAAGGAAGACCAAATCCCCCAACTGCACTAGAAACCATTCCCTCTAACTCTTGGAGTTGTTTTTTCAGCTTTTATTTATTTATTTATTTATTTAATTATTTTTCCTTTTGGTCTTGTACTCTTTGCACCAAGCCAGGTACTGCAGACCATATCTTGGGAAAACCTGTTTCTGTAGGTGCATCTCTTGACTAGGGGAAGACCTGATCTAATGGAAGATGGCCTTACTTTGAAGTTGTCCTTCCAGTAGTCCTTTCCAATCTATATTGACCAGAGAGAAGCAGAGCCAAAGTTGTATGAAGACAGCCTGACCCAGATTTCAGCTGGGGCACCAGGCACTCCGTGAGCCTAGAGATGCGTTACTTGGGGGCGCATTGACTGGTTGGAAATCTGCTGTCTTCTTTGGGGCTGTCAATAGTCAGCAAGCTGTCCACTCTTGAAGATTTCAGCTGAAAGAGTTCACCCAAGGCTACACAATAAGTGAGTTGGCAGAAGCACAAAGTGAGCCTCCATCTTCCCAGTTCCCTGGTCGCTTCTTTAGCCACAGGCTCTGTGGTAAAAACTTAACTGCTACAACTTTATACAATTGTGTCACCACTGCATTTCAGAAAGCACCTGCAAAACCCAATAAACTTACAACCCCCCCCCCCAAAAAAAAAAAGGCACTTCAATTGAAAAGATAAGGTGATGGCATTATATTGTCAAGTGTACAGCCTTTACAGTTTATATTTTAATATAAACCTCTGGTTAAGCTATTAACCGAACTATAATGCAAATCCTTGAGAACTTTACCTAATATTCTGCAATGGGAAAATGTAAATGAGAAAATTTCTAAAGCAGATAACAAACTGCTTTTACAAATGATGGAAGATTTTTAGCTCACACCACAAACATTATAGGCTGCCCAACTGAGGTACTGAATAGACAGAAACCCTACACGTTTCCACCTCCGTGTAAGCTGGTGCAAATGAGGAAGAATTTAATTGATCATTAGCGCAACAGAGGTCTGGATTTTCAATCTGGCTGTAGCTTATTCAACTATGACTTTATATTTAAATGTTTTTACAGTATCTTTCACACTGGGGCTTGGGGGCTCCCAGGCAGTAAGCAATACATTGAGATAAAAGGGCAATTTAAGGGCTATTTGAGTTTTCATCCTTACTTCTTCCTGCCTTGCTTTTGTGGGTTTAAAACATAATCTTTTTACTAATTAAATACATATGAATATTCTGTTGCCCGCACAGTGAATATATAATTAGACTCAGGAGAAAGATTATGTGCTCTCAAGCTGATGCTAACACTTCAGCATAAAGGTACCCAAGACACCAGTAAAAGTAACCTATGAGCTTCTGCTAATAACATGCTGCCTCGGATCTCTAGAGGATTATTTTACTCTGGAGCAGTATATTGAAAAGGGCCTGAAACAGATACCCTATAATTTATGTCCCTGCTTAGAGCCTTGGTGAGAAAAAAGTGGCCTTTGCACTAAATTGTAATGGTTTCTTTCCTTCTCTTTTTTTTTGGGGGGGGGCTGAAGTTAGCACACATGATTTTTGGAGAGCAGGAAGCTGCAAGGAACCTTTGGGTAGCTTCAAACAAAACATATTCTGCTGTCCAAGTTCCATCCTTTTTCCCTGTCCAGGACCACTTTTCCCCCTTAAAAACACAGGGAAACTTCTTAAATAAATCATATTAGGCAGGGCCCTTTCTCTAGCTCCAAAACTGAGGAAGTATGTCTGCTGCTTTATGCTCATGAAGCACATACTTTGGAAGCTGTGTTACCTCCCAGTGCTATTATTTGCTATACCTCATAAATATCACAGTCCTTTTCCTTTCCTCTCCTTGGCACTCTTCCCATTGTTTTCAGGTGGTGGTTTTGTTTTTGTTGTTGTTTTTTAACAGAGGTTACCCTCCCAGCCCTCACATGATAATGCTTTTATTTTTTTTTCTTCTGTGGTTCAACCAGCTCAGGCAACTAGATAAATACTGTGGGGAGCTGGCCCTTAAATATCAGGTTTGGCCTGTACTTTTCATGGAGGTCTTTATTTCTTTAAATCGTAGGTGGTCTCCTTAAGACAGCATGGAGACAAGGCTGTTGTAGCAAAAGGAGAAAAAAGAAGAAAAGAAGAAAAATCCCCTCAGGATATTTCTTGTGGTAAAATGGGCTAAGGAATATTTCAGGGCAGTTCCAGACAAATGCAAAACCAAATCTCCGTGAGGTTCAGTGAACTCCGCAAATTGCGTGTTTCCTCCAAAACCCCAAACTAGGCAACTTGAACTTAATTCTGGAATGAGTAGTGGGGATGCTGGCATTTCAGTGCCCCTTGGCAGTTGTGAAGAGGGTTAGTTTGTTTTTTTTTGTTGTTGTTGTTGTTTTTTTTTTAAGATGTCTATTTTCAGAGCAAAGTTTGCTTAAAAAAAGCAGTGGGTTAGCTACTGAAAATCAGCCTATATCAACTAGCATCAACCAAAAATTTAGACAAGTAAGGGAAAAGAAGTTCCTGTACTAGAAGTAACATCTCGGTGCAAACAACCCTCAGATTTCCTCTCATCTTAAAAAGAAAATGATACCTGGATACCTTAGAGAAAGGCCAAGAAATAACAAGAGAGATGCAGTCTCAATGTCAGCAGTACCAGTGATATTACTAGCATTATCTTCAAGTTAGTACAGTGTAATCTTGATGTAAGGAAGTTGTTTCCAACACAGCACAGCTCCACCACGAAAAACAAACTTCCAGTCCATTTGGAACTGCAGTTTGCAAAACCGTATCTCTGCAAACTCAAAAATGCAGCCATTTTACTCTTTTATAGGGGAACAGACCTCTGTTCACCACCTTCATGCATGTAAAATTATTGGCTGGCCAAGCCCGGGAAATCTCAGGGTAACACACAGTGTTTGGACATTTTTCCATAGGGTCTAACTCCTTAAATAAGCTCCTTCTGCATGAGACTGGCCGACTTTTTAATGTTTACATTGCCAATAAAACATGTCCTCTGGTGTCATAGCTTGACATGAGTTTAGGTACAGATATGAAACTCTGAAGTTGAGTAAGGGGTCAAGAACGAGGCATGTTTCTCTTTCACAACCCCAAACCGGGCAGCTCGGTAAGTGTTGAGATGAAACAGGTACTGTTTGGCTAGAGAGCTCTGTGTGCTGGTCCTATCTTATGTCAACTAACCCAAAGAAAAGACCCTAGACCAGGTGGAGCTGCTCCATGCCCTACGATGCTTGCAAGGATTTGATGATTGCAGGTACTGGCTTGTGTCCACCTATGCATCCGGGACCATTCATTCACTTTTCCTGAAATCCTTTCCTTTTCGGAAGGAAAACCCAAAGTGTCTGCCTGCCCACATGGAAACGTACTGCATGTTTCAGTCAGAGCTGTTGAGACAGATTGCTAAATTTAATTACCAGTTCCAAGGGCTGAGGCTGTGAATGACAGGTCAATTCATGCAGTGAGTTAGCAAAGATTGCTGATAAATGCTTTCTAATTGAAAGGATGATAAAACACCTATTACTCACTGAGGATCTTGAAGGATGAGTTAGTCCTGGGGATTTCTTACACCATGAAGATCAAGAAGTGCTAATCTCATCAGCACTCTGCCATCATTTCCTACCCGCCTTGTCACTCACAAGATTCAGGAAGGATGGTGATATTGCAGGGGGCTGCCCTGTCACTGCTTCCTCACTCCTATTAAGGAGATGAATAGAAACAGGCAGGAGCGGCATGGCTGAGGTCTATTGTACTCTGGAGAATATCTGACATTTTTGTGAGTTAGGAAAACAACAAAGAACAAAAATAACCTCTCACAGCTCCCTTGGAAAACTGACTGCATTAACAATGTCATATCCTTCGCACAGCATCTTTTAGCCCGAAGCGGTCTGTGCAGGCTTGTGGGCATTACTTACAGCTATACCAGTGAACTGTTGAACACAAGCAGTTTGGACCTGGAAAGCTGGACTTTGCCCTAGAAAGACCAATATGCAGGCACATGTGCCTTTTTTCACTGACCAGGGCATTAAGACAGTAACTCTGGCAATAGGATATAGCAGTCATACAGGAAGAGAAATGCTCTTACATTGTCACAGTCACAGCGGGAAAAGTCCTGCGCATAGATCTTACCCAAAAGTTACCTTCTACAGCACTAAGTGACACAGCACTTGCTGCTGGGAAGGCATGAAAACAGCCACCACCAGGAGCAGAAGCCTCTGCTGCCTTGCTTCCATGCTGCGCAACCCTGGATGTATTTTCTCATTTCTCCCTCTCTTTCCCTTTCCCTTTTCCTTCCTGCTCTTTTTGCTGGTCTTTTTAGAGCGTAAGATCTTCAGAGTTAGGTATGTATTTGCACAGTGCCTAACACAATGGGGTACAGTCCTAGCTTAATCTTCTGGATTCTGCTGTCATACAAATAATAACTCACACCAGATAGCTGACATACAGCCACACTAGATCTAAGGCTGGGACAGGGCCAAGTGACACAAGCCACAGAGCATGTATAAAGTGTAGTTTTGTCACAGACAGAAAGTCAAGCCATTTTCAAGTCTTTGAGCAGCAGACATCAACTTACCTGTTCGGATGCATTACTTTTCCCTTTCTCCCCCACTAACATATACACACAGATTTTGCTACACGTTATTTAACATTTACATCCTGAAGCCCAAGGTTTTCTGGGAGGTTGCAGCACTCCTGAAATTGTGCTTAACACATTTAACTGGTGACAGATTTACTGTCTCTACATCTACAAAAATCCTTTACACAAAGAAGAGCATTTCCCATGGAAATGAGTGCTCTAGGCTGGAAGTCTGACCAGACATTGGCATGAGGAGAGAAAGAAAATAGTTAAACTAATTAATGTAAGAAAGCGGTCCAGTGACAGCATGATTCATGGTGCTTGTATTTACAGAATCGAATAGCATACAAGCTTGTAAAACTGTTAGACCCTTTTCTTTTAACTTCAGACTGCCCAAATTCTTCAAAGTCTAGATTGGTCTTGGTCAGCTCACTCCTGTACTCAGTATGATTTCCCCCAAGCCAAAAGCCTCAGGCTATGGGCAGACACCCTTTCTGATGGTCAGATGTACAGGTAGATTTGTGACTGAAATGCATGAGGTAGATCAGACAATCAGCTCCGTCAGTAAATCTTAGAAATGTAACTTGCAGAAAAAGGACAGTGATAAGCAACTGTGGGCAAAAACTTCTTCTGGCAGCTGGTTCAGGAGACGTTGTAGTGCCTACAACATTGCACTGACGCTTAAAACAGTTTCATTTAGTGTCCTACCATGGACAAAGGTCATCTCATGCCACTTGCTTTAGGCACACGTCTTAGGCCTGCTCTCCACACACTCTCCGTACGTTATAATTATATACCAAATATAGGTGGATACTACTATATATACATTTTTAATTGATGTGGTCTCTAAGAGTACTGTCCCTGCTATGCAGATATCTATGCTGGTATAAAACTGCCTTTCACTGATGAAGTATATTATCTTTCTAACTTGGGAATAAGCCCTTGCCCTTTACATACATATAAAGTGTCACGCTCACATTCTCACTGAAAGATTTTATTTGGGAAAGTACCCCTGCTGAAGCAGGCCAGTCCATAGTTGTGGTCAAATACAACTTCAGTAAAGGCTCCCCAGCCATTTTCACACATACTCCGGCATAAAGGACATGTATCTCTGTGAAACAGAAGCTCTTCTCCTTCCCTCCATGTTCTTATCATGAGTGAGCATCCTTCCGATCAAAGACTGTTGTTGGATCCCAAGAAAATGCTAAAAGTTACTCTTACAGCTTCTTGTTCTCTCCCCTTCCCTACGTTGCAGTGCACTGCTTAGGCATTTGCTCCTACAACTATTCATTGGGCTGCACTGTAAATCAAATCAGGCAACTGTTCCTTTTCTATTTTTCTTTTTTTAAATAAAAATATCTTTCATTCTTCAGGGTGTTTTTTTTCTTAAAACACTTTCTCAAGCCAGCTGCAGCTGCAGCCTCCATCTCGTCAAACCACAGCCTGAATTAGAATCCATTCAAACGAATAGAACAGATATCCCAAGTTTTAGATTTCATGCTTACTGCAAAGCTGAGCAGATGTGAAGCATGTTTACAAATGCAGAGACATTTTGGGAGTTGCCCTGTTTGATGTCTGGACTTGTTTTGTACACACTCCTTATACTGCTGCAAGTACTTGGAGGAGGATCCTTCCATGGTGACTTTACTAAATGAAATAAAATGAAGCCTCCTTCTGTTTGAGCCAAAGGGAACTTGGCTTAAAGCTTTTTTTTTTTTTTCAGTTGCAAGATAGCTCTTCAGCTTATATCTTACTGTGTCATCAGTAATTAGGCATGTACAGGAAATCAATCTCAACAGGGATGTAAGATTCAAAACCTGCCAGTAAGCGTTAGATAACAATTCTTTTTAAATACAAGCTCTTTAAATGGATGCTTATTAGTGAAATACAGTGCCTGAGTCAAACTCCTAGATAACCTGACGATAATTAATTTTGTTCAAAGAATATGCCTAAACTGTTTTGGTGACCATAGAGATAGAGACCACTAAGATAAAACCTCACCATGGCTCCTCTAGGCTGAGAAGTATGAACAGGCAGTGTAACAATTGCTAGGAGGGATGCCAATGTAAAAACAAACAAACTCTTAACTGAAATTTAGACCTGGAAAACGAATGTCAGCCTGTAAAGAGCTGTTCCTGTTAGCCTAGAGATTCAGGATGTACTTACCCTGTAGAAACCACAAGGGCATTTTTTTCCTCTGATGATTATTTGCGTCAAAAAGCTTTCTTGGATAGTTATTGTAGCTAAGATTTCCCACCTAGGTACACAGGAAAAGACAGTAAAGCATAGATATTTTCTGTTCATAGATATACTTCCATATATCTATATTCACACTACAAACACACGCAAGTAAGCAGAAGGTCAAATACTGAGCTGCAAGGAGGTAGTGTCACTCCAATAATTACATGTCTACACACGTAACACCAGGTTCAAACACTAAGAAGATGTAAACTGGAGATGCTACGTGTAAGTCAGCAGTGTTAGGCCACTTGATGCTGATCCAAAATACCTGTTTTAAGTATACAGGTAGGACATGCCCTCTTAAATCCAAGCAGATCCACTGAGTCAGAGATAGTTTACAGAGAGCCAGATCTGTCCTTTTTTTTCTTCCAATTGCAGCCTATTAATCCATGAAAGTTGGAAAATAATGAAGATCCATTCAAGTTTATGATTATATCTAAAAACTCCTGCAGACCATTGGGTTACTTGCAGGAGTTATGCTAGTGAGGTTGCTCCAGCAACACAGTTCTTGAGATGCAGTCAGCAAACCAAGACTGAAAAAACAAAGAACCCACAGATCAAGCCCAAAAGGACACACAGCTTGTTTCATTGCTTCTGACAGCAAGGTAGTTTAAGCAACGCTTTCCTTTGGGCATGTGTCCTTAGTGATTTTGTAACTGGGAAGGACCTATAAGTTATGTTGAATTGGGGTACTGCCAGTAGCTATTGCTTTCAAGACCTTTACGCACTGAGATGGGAAGAATGTGTCCATGAAATAGATACTAGACCATGTGTGTTTGTGCATGTGTGTGTCAGCCTCAGAACCAGAAAGGCCTGAATGAGTTAGATCTGTAAACTTAGCTCCCTCTGGGAAAAATCCTCCTTCAGAAACCTTCTACTTTTTCAGAAAATACACGTTCTTGTTATTCCAGCTCTCCCCATCTTACATACTATGTAATTCCAACATGCAGTGAGATCAATGTTTACACTGGCATAAAGGATTCCTGCAATTATGGCATGAATGAGGAATAAAACAGCAAGACCATCCTACAGATACACAAACTGATCTATAGGAATCAGTTTGATCTATAGGCTTAACATTCATGAGTAACAGTGCACAGGTACCTGGATGCATCTTCATCCTTGCTCATAAGAGTTTTCACTTAATGACCCCATTTAGTCTAAGCTCTTCTATAACACAGATAGAGGCACTGGAAGACACTTTGAAGTTGAACAGACAATGATGTGCCTCTCTCTTTCCATCTTGCATCCATACCCTGTGGTTTTACTCCTACCTCAAAGCTGAAAAGAGACAGGACTCAAGGGGAAAATAAACCAGCAGATCCTCTGCAGAGTCACTGTTTTGGGGAGAGAAAGAAGTGGGTGGGATGGAGAGCAGTTCAGAAGATCCATAGCTGACCACTGGGGTCCCTCTGCGCTGCCTGTTGCACCCCTCAACTCTGTGCCACTTTCAAACTTTAGGGGCCCTTTCATCAGACCTAACTTCCAGCGACAGTCTGTCTTTATGATTTTAGAGCTACCTGCTAGCTCCACAGCTAAGTGGCTGGAGCAATAGGCCAGTCCTTTCCCCCCACCCATCTGCAAATCTCTCTGGAGTAGAGTGTGAGAAGGGAAGAGGTCCTACCCCATGTCCAGCCATGGCAGCTGAGATTAGCAGGGAGGCGCCTGCAGCTAGCACCGAGGTTCGACCCCTCCATGTCCAGCAGTGGGGATTTCTCAGATGAGTGCTCCTGTGTTGGAGCTTGCTCCCCTTGGCAGCTGCTCAGACCTTGAGTCTAATGACCTTCGGGGCACTGTGCAAGCCTCATTCGTTTTGTTTAACATTCGATTAACTTTTTCTGGGTTTCTCCTGTAATTTAATACAAGATTGAGGCCTCCACGGCAAACAGGAATGAGAAAAAATATTACTTCTTAAATTTTTCTACAAAACACTGCATGACAGCAGAATAAGTACAATTTACTCAGTGCAATCTAAAAATAAAAAATAAAAAAATACCGAAATGCATACAGGAAAACAACCCTAAAATTGACAAGCCTAAACACACTGTCAGAGGTCTGCAAAAAGTTGGCTGGCTCTACTCTTCTCCTGGCAGAGGAAAGAGTTCAGACACAGAGCAGAGATACAGCAAAAGGCCAAATGAAAATGCACAGTCTTTTTTGTAGAAACACCTGCTATACTAAGGATGCATGAAATGTTTTTCTATTTCATTTCTCTCTGAGCAATTGCTAGAGCTGCTACAGAGCAAGTACAAAAGGAGGTGGTTTATCTGGCAGTCAAGATGTGGTTCTCATGATGAAAGAGTCTGAGGACTCTTGTGTTGGCATGCACATACCAGCTACTCCCTCATGTGATCCTCAGAGCTGCAGCTCACTGATACTCCATTTTTTTTCCAGGTCAAGACTTCGTCCTAAAGTTTCTGAACTCCTTGCCCAGGGCTTCAGATCTTCTCCAACCACAAACAAACAGACTGCATCAAGGAATGACAGGTTAGCCACCTGCTCATGTCCTAGTTCCTAATAACAAAGATGGGAAGGTAGGGAGAGGAGGAGAGATTTAAGGGATTTTAAGTGTTACCTATAATTTGACAGTTATTAATCATGTTCCAACTCTCTAAGTGCCTCCAGCTCCTTCATAATTCAGTATGTACCTGCAGAACTACAAGGGTTTCCACGGAGCTGCATTAGGTGAAAAGAAAAAGAAAAAAAAAAAAAGTACTTCCCAACGCACTCCAAAATTCATTGGGTGGATTATGCTGTTGAGGTTGGTTGAGCTTTTCCAATAGTCCTTACAATTCACATGGACCAAAACAGGGCAGGGCTGGCTTTCAGAGTCAGCAGGGTTGGAGCACATTGCATTTCTTCTAAGATAAGAAAGAGGATCATTTCACACTTTGCCTGGATTTGCAGTAACAGAAGTTTTCTGTTCCTGGGCAGACAGCAAAACACAGATCAAAGCTACTCATTCTCCAGAGGTTGGACCTGGTGAGACCCAGAAAAAGGAAGACACAGGTACTTTACTTTATGTGCCTCAGCCATACAAAAGGACAATCCATTGCATTGCTAGGTCCTGTTAACCCCACAGTTAATGCTGTGTGCATTGGGCTTTCAGCTGTGAAGATTTTCAGTTTGATTCCTGTTATGGCAAGATTCATCACACATAATATCCCATTGTTTTGGGACCCCATGCAAAACGCTGCACCTTTGAAATCTACCTCTGCATCCATATTTTGTAGCTCTTGCCCAGACATGCTTTTTGTTAACATTTTTGGAAAATACAAGGGCAAATCAAAAGTTTCCTATTCTGCACGACGAACATATGATGAAAGTAGGGTACTCAGCTACCCTACTGTTCCTCAAAACAAGATGCTAGGCATAAAAATTTCACCCAGCTGAAAGCAAATATATACCCCTACTCTAAGGCAGCAGTTCCAGACAGACATCAAATGAACAGAACTTAAATGAAGAACAGAAGCAAATGATGAACTTGAGCATGAGTAGGCAAACTGTTGAGGAGAAGAAGGGAGAGGAGAAGCCATTTTGCAAGACTATGTGGAGGGAATTTGAGTGACTCACAGGAGTAGCAGCTTTCACTCATTCCAATCATTGAAAAACACCCTTGGTCCCCACACCACGGTGTCTCCATGCTTACAGGAGATATCTTGATGTTCAAGTGGCAGACCCGTGGGACTTCTCCCTGTCCTTTCAATTCGCTGGCACAGCAGTAAGACCCACAGGGTTCTGGGGGGCCTTGTGCTGATGCGAAGGGCTGCCTGCATCCCCCCTGCTTTGGGACCGGGTGATGTGGGGTGGCTCAAGGGCGTGCTCCCTTAGGTTACGGTGGCCATGGCATCAGTGCCTATGTGTTGCTGTAAAAACAACTTTGATCTTCCTTTGTCTTCTGGCAGAAGCACAGCAATGGGAAGGACAAAGAGGGAAGTGGAGATCACAGAGTATGCAAGCACCCACCACCTGGGAATCCCCCAAATATGGGAGAGGTCTTCCTTTGCCAAAAAATTCATCCAGCTGTTTTCCCAAAGGGCTCTTAGGAGCTACAGATATCTATGCATAACAAGGAGCATCTTTGAGCTTGCTCTACTTTTTATTAAAAAATCAATAAGCACTCTCTTAATTCACTTAATGACATCTTTCATTCACTTCCCACACCCAGTCATGCACTGAAATCAGACTGACCTTAGTAAACCTGTATCACTCTTTTCCTGGAAAAGCTTGGCATTATTTCCTAGTAATAACTGCAGAAACCTTATGGAAGAAGCCAATTAAGCAATAAAGTACAATAAAGTACGAACTATTACGCTAACATAACAATTCACACCTATGGTATTGCTACTAGATTCACACCTGCAGTGTTACGTAAAACCAAAAGCCGGGAACTATTAAAACAAGCTAGCCAATTTACTATTACAATATAATTTGTGCCTGGGGATACACTGCAGAAATTATAAAATATTGATATGTATTTTTATTTGAGTGTGAACAAATATCTGAATTTTAATAGGGAAATGATCAAGTAGTTTAAGAAGTGAATCAGATGTAGCTTGACCCATTTAAAACTATACAAGGCAAAATGCTGAAAAGCAGCCTGTGGGCTGGGAGCCTGCAGGAGGAGAGGAAAGGTGTGGATGAGGTGACACCACAGTGTCTCACATCTGCCCTGTGGCCCACTCTGACAGGACAGGTACTCGATTGACCTTAGCTGGAGTATCTCATTGAAGCCAACAGAGCTATTATGTACATAGGGCTAGCTGCTGGGATGGAAGCAATTTGACAGAAAAAAAATTAAGTGCTTAGTCACAGTATCTAGCATGCATTCTCTTTGAAATATCCCCCAGTGATAGCTATCATAATTATACTTCCTTACTTAGATTAGTTACAAAGCAATTAGACTCTGTCATCTGTTCTTGCTCTGTGAATAGTTTCAGTTGAGTTGAAGGCACGGGACATGGCACTACACAGCTGTGTCAGCACCTGGCTGCCCCATCCTAAAGCACTTCCAAACAAGGAAGAATTAAAAACAACAAACCCAGAGTCTGTCAGAACTCCCTTCCTTATCCCTAGATTCTTCAGAAAACAAGAAAATGACATTGTCTTACACTTTATTTATGCACGGGGCTGGACTTTCACATTTCCTTTGATGTTGACCCTAACTGAACCAGTTGCAGAATACTAATGACGCAGTTGAGTGATAATATTCAACTCGGGTACCTGGGACATACCTTTCCCGTCTAAAATGGTGGCAAGCCAAAGAGCAGAAGCAGCCTCCTAATGCTCTAATACCTCTTAGGTACAGGGGGCATGGGGGAGCTTCATGCTGCCATGCCAGCGCACCTGTAACTCAGTGTCTGAAGTCAAACATGGCCTTGCAGGCAAAATAAGGCGCCCATGCTCATGCAACGTCTAAGAAAACACAAGTATTAGTGATGGCTCCTTTGACAGGCTGGGCCCTTAACTAACGAGCCCCATAGCTTCTGTGTCTCCTCATGGACCTGCCTGCCTGAGGCGGGTTGCCTCCACTTGGCTACTACATCCTCCTTTTGCCTGACCTCCTCTGTGTCCTCTTCCCTGTCTGCCTAACGAGCTGCCATGAAAATAATCTTCCCCTCCTGCTGCTCCGACCTTGTCCCCGGGTGCCCTTGGAGGCGAGGCATGCGCCAGCTCTGCTGTGCAGAGGCCGCAGCTACCTTCGCTGGTGACACTTTAACCGCAAGCAGCCAGGCGGGCAGGCCAGAGGTCAGAGTGGTCCCCGTGCATCGCCTCTGCTCACCGAGTCCAATTCTCCAGTGTGTCCTCGCTCCTGCAGCCGGCCTCCTTGCACTGTTGTAAAACAGCACAATGTCCCCCCCCCAAGCATTAATCTTGCCCTGGTCCTGGCCAGCCCAGGCAGGGGGCTTCAGGGGTGCTTTTGGCCTCAGGTGGGCCCCTTGGAGATCTCCAGACCTTGCCAGGTGCCTCCAGGGGTCCACGCACTAAAAGGTCCAGGCCCACCCTCTCCACAGGGGGCCAAGCACAAACAGAAGAACCTGGTGGGAACCCCACAAATTAAAGCCCACAATGTTGCTCAGGACTACGCTAATTAGTTCAATAAAATCTTACCGGCTGGGATTTCTATGGAAACTCAGCAGTCCCTGCCTCCGCCAGCGGTGACACCATCCAACTGCTTCAGCAAAGGTGCTGGGAAATTATCAGGGACACTTGGCTCAAAACCGAGTTGTCTTGCAACATTTTTCTGAAGTGCTGTTTGCTTTGGCCTGTGGATTCTAATGAGGAAAACAAACAACAACAACCAAAACACAACAAACACCACAAACAAGTAGATAATTTCTAGGAACACACTAATGGCTTTAGGGATGAAGTCTGTGAAGAGAAAAAAAAAAAAAGGCAAAGGCAGTGGAAGTTGTGAAACTTCAGAAATGTCTGGAGCATGCCCAAGGCTTGTATTAAAATGAAAGGGGGTAAAAATGGGTCGGATCTTTTTCTTTTGAATTTGTATTCTACCTGTTCAAGGGGCTCCTTGAAAACTAGTAATGACCAAAAGTGTATTTCATAACTCTGAAAACAGAAGAGAAGTAAAAACAATCACTTTGTTCTCTGCCTTTTCTGTGAAACAACATCCCTTTAGAAACACACAGCGCTCTATTCAGTATCCAAACTGTGTTATTAAACTACCAGACATACACACAACTCTAAAACCTAGAAATACAGAGCAGGGGGACACTATTTTTTTTAAAGAAGCCATTTCTAACAATGTGGCAAGGAAAAAGAAAAAAAGGGTGGAAAGACACATTTTATATTAGGACCAGATGTGGAAAGGGGGGAAAAATTAAGTTTGTGCCAGCCAGCATCGAGGAGGATTTTTATGCTTCAGCTTCGGAGCTGAGCCTGCAGCACGCCGTACCACATGCTGGTATCAGTCACTCTAAGGACGACAGCATATTAGCAGCATAACGCTCTTGCCAGCAGAGAGCAGGGAGCTGGTAAACTAACAGCAACCTCTTCTCTCTGTCTAGTACTTGCAGCCTTTCGGAAAGTTAGTGAAAGCCTGTTCAAACTCTGCTGCAGTCCAAACTTCAAGCCCATTGAAAAGCTTGCTCTGGCCCCAGTCCAAAGTCCAGTGTTTTATTACCAGTCTCATGTCTTTCTGTCCTTGGTCTTCTATTATCCACTTATTTTCTTAGCTTTTTAGAGAAAAAAAAATAATAAAGCATCCTTATAGTTCAACAACTATCTTAACAAATTCTGGTACATGCCGTGGACCTCGTTAATTGATTCCACATCCAAAGCACAAGACTTTGGGCTATTTTTGTTGTTCAGAGCTGTACATTGGCCAACATCCTCTGCATATAATTAACCCCCTATTTCCATGGAATCTCTGCATTAACTTATTACAGGCTCAGCTGGTAATGAACTCCCAGGAGAAGTCCACATACAAACACTGGCCATTGGCTTTGCTGCCCACGTGGATTAAACAAAAATTAATCTCATCTATTTGGTTATTCATTTGGTGTCTTTAAATTGGAGGCGTTTTTCTGCTTCGTTTGATGCACACAAAGAAAGAGGGATCTGGCTACTGAACTTTATCCAGAAACATCCATGTGTGGAGCAGATTAATGGGAACTTTTCATACCCATAATAGCTTTACAGCAGCGAAGTAGAACATGCAGTTCTCCCCGGGTGACTATAGTGCTCTGGGAGACAGGGAAAACAAATGTGGCTAGAAGATAGTAATGTTTTGCTCATCAAGCACTGCGTAGTTTAGACATCATTAAAGTGACATGTTTAGAACTAAGCCTGGGAGGAAACTCAGCTACTACGGTGTATGGTTTTTTTTAATGCCTTTTCTTTTTTTTTTTTGGTGACACTCTGAAGCTTTTGGACACTGCAGTAAAAAGAAGGATGTGACAGACAGAGATGTCCCAAAGCAGCTGCTGGTATCAAGTGACCATATGTAAAATGGTAAAAGGAAACTGACAGGAGGACTAGCAAGGAAAAGCAGCAGCAGCAGAGATTACCAATTTTCCCCCTCTACCTGCCTCCCTTCAGAAATTAGGCTTTATAAATTAAGATATCAGATCAGCTATTTTTATACCACTTATAACTTAACACATAGCGAGCACCTGGCTGGGACCCAAAAGATGAAGGTCCTTTTCCAGGCTTTGCACTGACCACAGATAAGTCACTGTACTGTTGCGTGCCTCAGTTTCCCCATTGGTAAAGCTGGAGTAACAATAACCACATCCCTTGGAAAATGCTCTGAGAACTACCAGGGAAAAGACTGTAGGAGAGTAACTCTAAATGAACTCATTTCTCCCCTACTTCCTTAGCATCTCATCAAACCTCTCCTCAAAAAAGGGGTGGCTCTTGGGTTTTTGGGTTGAATATGCCATAAGTGGTGATTGGGTGGGTGGCACTTCATCTACCAGCTTGCATGTCATTGTCTGTGCTGTTCTTACACCACCAGAGAACACAGAACAGAGATCCTCCTGCAGTTTTTGACAGTACCTTTCTTTATATTGTATGGACATCTCTCTGGTCCATCAGACCTGCATGGAGGTTTCCTGAACAGATGTCATGGGGCCTCTTGGTCTTCTCTCTGCCACAGCCACAGAAGCTGCTTCTTGGCATAATTTACTTCCGCACATTAAAACATGAACTTGAGCCTCAACTTGAGCCTTCCAAATACTTGGTCTACCTTTAGTGGACAGTTCTAGACCCATTTCTCACTGGAAGTCCTTTCCTCTAAACATCCCCTCCCCACTTGTGGGGAAAAACTCATTACTTGGAAAGGTATTTACACAAACTTTCAGTTGGCAGAGGGCGTCCATGTGCTGTTAAATCCCACAGTCCAGTTTAAGTCCTCTCCTTGTACGACATTCCTGTTGTTGTAGGGCTTTCTGGAAGAGGAGCAGAACTGGAAATATGCTTTGGGGGTTTTCCTGGCCCAGACAAGCACTGCTCTTCTTGCAAGTCAAGGATGGAACCCATCAGAGATCAGGACCTTGAGCTGACCTTGGAGGTGGCCCGAGCAACCTGGAGGACCGTAAGTAGAGTGAAGTGAAGGGGGCTATGCATACACCTGCTGCCCTCCAACCTGGCCGTGACAGGACACCTAGTCCCAACCCCGCTGCCTTTACACTTGCGAACAGGGGTAACAAGGACAAAAAGGCTGCAGCTCTGCCTTTTTCAGGGTGAGCTTTCCAGTCTCACATGGCAGCGCAGGGACTCACTCAGGTGGTTAAAGGCTGGGGCAGCGATTCCCAGCCGGTCAGCACCCGAGCCAGCTGGATTACAGCCTACGTGCCTCAAAGCCTCCCACCACCGTGCAGAAGTCGCCTTTGACAAGCAGAGGCAGATGGGCTTGGGGAACAGCGAGTGCAGTGGCCCAGCTCATTCTCTGAGGCATCTCTCCCTGCCTGTCCCCCACCTTTCTCAACAGCATCTCCTGTGTGTTGTGGGGCCGGGGGAACAGCTGGCTGTTCCTCAGCAGCTGCTCCTCCTGGCCACCTCCATGTCCCACTGGTGCTGCTGGTTACGTAGGAGAACAAGCAGCCAGGGTTTTGCTGGGGTATGTCGAGAAGCAAGAACAGCTGTCATGCCACCTCCGTGGTTGCAGGAAGCCACAGCAGGTCTCTACAGGCTTGCATGGGTGAAGGCCCTCATGGAATAGTGACAGGAGCCTTGTAGCCCTGTGTTACCTATTCCAAACTCTGAACAGAAAACATTAAAAACTGCTGAAGGACTTAGGAAGAACAGCTTCCAAGAGAGGGCTCAGATCCATTGCCTTAAGCATCCTACATCTGAAAACCACCAACCTGCCCCCAGGCCACACCACCACAGGTCTATCTGCAGAGCATCCAGTGTGCTGCGGCCTGGGGTGCCACCATCACTCGTCTCCTCATGGTTTTCCCTCAGACTGACAGACTAGTGACAGGATCGTGACTGGATGTTTCATGCCTTCTGCAAGGTTTTAGGTCTGGGCAGAAAACTCCAGGCTTTGTTTGTCTGACAGAGGTCTCTATTCGCTTGCGAATGCCTACCACAACCAGCTGGCTGGCATCTGCCAAACAAGCAGAAGAGCAGGAAGCAAAGCGTGTCCACAAGACGGAAACCAGGCTTGAGAGCGCGACACAAAAGCAAGTGGGGAGGTGTCTGGGACCCACCCACTTCTTCAGAGCAGCCTTTCAAGCTGCTGCGCCACTAGTATTTAGCCGGTCGACCAGTTCATCTAGTCAGCAGCATCAGCAAACAGCTCCACTTAAACTGTGCTGCTGGTACACTCTGCTCCCCCATGCAGCTGCTGCCAGGACATTAGCGCTGCCTGGGCACAGCTGGAAACTAACCCACCAGCTCAGGGACCGAGGCCATGCAAACGTGCAGTGAGACACATGGATGAACCAGCCACTGGACGGCTGACTCAGTTTCTCCAACAGAGCCTCCCCACTCGCCTTTTTCCAGATCCAAAGCGTCTCTGCCTGGTAACAGCAAGAGGAGTACAGCTACGAACAGCCTAGGGCAGAGCAAGAAGACAAAGCAAAGCAGAACTGGCACTTCTGTTTACTGCATCAAAGTCAACACTGGAAGGACATTGCTATAGTTGACTGTAAACAGTACAAGATGGTTTTTGCAAGCAAACAAATTGGTTGAACGTGTCCAGACCCGTGTTCATTACTAGTGTGGAGACGAAGCTGGTGGGATTCTTGTGGTGCTGAATTATTTGGCTTGGTACAAGTACACATTCTCACATATGAGTTTTGCACCAAAGTACAAAAAAACGGTGTATGAGAATTGGTACTCTAAGAGCAGGATTGTATCTAATCTAGCAGTCTTACTTTCTGTTAAAATTCCCATGAGAACAACGGTGTGACTGCCCTTTCTTCAATATTTGCTAATGCTCCTAAAATACTGGGAAGAATTTTGCTAATCATCCATTTCCTTACATTTTGCAAAGCAGCTGAAATCAAACCTTAAAAACTACAAGACATGCAACAACTAGTGGCGGTTTGTAAGCAGCACCAGTTAAAAAACCAGCCAGAAGATTACAGCACAAAACATTTTTCAAAGGAAACTCAATAGCAGAGCATTGTCGAGGATGTGATGAATGAAGATTGCTGAGTTGTCTTTGAGGATGGATTTCGCTTCCACTGAAGTCAATTAGACCCTAGGGGAGAGATTTAAGGAATTCATTTCTCATTCAACCTGAAGCCTTCTCAAAGGAACTTGCATATCCATGCTGATATCCAAAACCTCCAGCTCAAGCACCCAAAACTCAGACCACCCACAGCTGTCGTACATGTTCAGGTCTCCCCAGCAGAGTGAAGGGGAGCCTAGTGGATTGCCAGCTGCCCTGTTCCCTACTTCTCGTATTCCCTGACCCATGGAAACCACCTTCAGAAATGGAGGGTGGTGACCATCACACACCTCCAAAGCAGGTATCCCATGATCTTCCTCCCTTTTTAGCTTATTCTCCTCATGGTGCTTGGGGTGAAACACATCAATCCATCTGTAATCACACATAAAGTGCTATAGAAAGCTCTGATAAGCTGCTAGGACACAGTTATTGTTACAAATCACATTTGCTTTTTAAATTCAGGGAATAAAGAAAGAAAATCCATCTATGGTAAAAGCAGATGATGCTATCTCAGGAAAGGCTAGAACTTCCTGATCCTTAAAACATTTATCAGAACAGTGTCAGCTAGGTTTTTAAAACACAATCTCTCTGTGTCAAAAATGTAAATTTACAACAGACGCAGGTACTTTTCCAAAGTTTTACCCACACATTTGCAAGGCCTCATGCTGACACAGTGAGGAAGTTCTACCAGCTCAACAAATAGCAGGATTTTTGAGGTGAGTTATTCAGGCCAACTCAGGCTCTGTGACCATTTACTTAGCTTTTGGTTTATTTTGGTCTAGCCTAAAACTGACTTCAAGATCAATTATTCTGGTTTAAAACAAAGTTGTCCACGCATGGCTTTGTAACAATTTTAAACTTTGCTTTCAGTCATGGAAAGCAACTTTCCCACATAGCAGAGGACAGGACAAGTTTTAATTCACACCCTTATTTATTTTAGAATTCCTGTGTGGAGCTATTCTTATTTTGGAATAAAAGCACTCATGCACAGACTCAAGTAACTAGGGAGTCAGAACCCATGTAATTATTTCTGAACATTTTGTGTGTACACCAGCATTGTATCAAAATGCCTGTTCTGTATGCCAATTCTGATGTAATGACATCACTCACTGTAATAGATTATTTGGGAATTAAAACCAAAATAAACAGGTATTATAAGGAAAAAATATTGCCACATGAGGGCATGCTTCATCTCTTTCAAAAGCTTGCCTTTCAGTCTCGGACATTTAAGGCAAGTTACATTTCTAGACCTAGTTTTAAGAAAAAGAAAACTCAGTTTTTAAACATGATTTGCTAGGTTTCTAAGGTACAAATTAATTGCAAATTTATTACAAACTTTGAGAAGAAATATTCTTTGCTCCCATCCATGAATATACTACTTTTCTAGGCTGGCAGCAGCACATGCTTTGGTCTTAGGGCAGAGGAGATGAGCTACCTGGATGCATAATACTCAAGTTTTATACAGTTTGGTTCCTTGCAATAACCATAGCAAACTAAAACACAAAGCTACGGAGGATATAAATTTCACCTTTTGCCCAATGGGAACGGTTTCCTGGTTGATCAGACACATCATGGGGAATAAGGGCAAAGGTTGCCATCTCCTACAGTCTGCTTGCAAAAAAGGGCAGGGTTGAGGGGTTCCCCAGCTTTAAATCTATCTGGGTCTGTCTCTTCCTGGACATGACCACACAAGCTTCAGTGCACCCACAGGGTCCTCAAATCACAAGATCAGTACCAAACTGGCACATCACCTTTAAAGAGTCTTGTAGAGACTCCTCAAATTATGCAGTAATCCCAGCAAAGCCCAAGTGACCTGCACTGCCACCTTTTAGGCAAAACTTTCCACCTTTTAGGCAAAAAAAGTCCACCTTTTAGGCAAAACTGCCACCAATAGGCTTCTGGAGCCTTGGGCTACTGACACATTTGTTGTAACAGCCCAGAAATGAATTAGATTGTACTGATGAGTCAATGAGAGGTTAATCTCTCCATTCAGAGAGCTGCACCAGAGCAGGGAGGATCCTTGAGACTGCCAACTTTCTCCAGTCTCCGAAGCAGGATTTTGGACCCATGGTAGAGTACAGAGATAAACTAAGAAGTAACAGCATCCAAGCCTTTGAGTCACTAGAAGTAATTTTTCACTGGTGAGTCACAGTATCTGCACATCCTTGCTTCCTGGAAACTTAGGGTACTTAAATACGTAATATCTCACTTGAATATCATGTCTGTATCATGGAGACAGTTCTCCAAAGTGTTTCTCCTGCTACCTTTCAGCTCTAGCCAGTGTCCACGGATGCTAAACATGCTAAAGGACCCGGCCTCACGATTACTTGCTAAAATCAAATGGGAGGGGTTTTAGTAACTTCCAGAGGAGCAAGGACATGCATTCAGTTTCAGATACCTGACACTCATCTGACCTGTGCTCAGCCATCCCTGCCAGAGAACAGCAGCTCCTGGACGATTCATCTTCAGCTTAATCCAGGGAACCAGGAAGCTGCAGAAGCTGTGGCTGTGACAGCACACAACTTTGCAATTTTGGCAGTCTGGGCTTGTGCTGACTAAGATGCTAACACTGACAATAAGAGACAGCTTATTGGGGAATCTTTCTTCGGCTTCTCCTTCTATCCCAGAGATGTAAATCCACCACACTCGTCTTTCACCACCGCACCCATGCTCTAAGATGATTTCATCTGGCCACAGAAAAGACAGATGAAACACGAATGCTCCAGCACTTGTGGAAGCAGGTGCAAGAAAAGACATAGGTGGAGGGATAAAAAAATTGATAGATGTTTTTTAATCCTTTGACCTCAACAGTATTAAATTCCCTGATATTTTTGTTGTTGTGAATGTGTTTCCATCATAAAATTAAAAAGTGACAGGCTTTATGGCTTCATCTTAAAATATCAAAGGAAAAGGCACTGTAATGTTGGATGAGAGCATCAGTCAGCCTCCTGGGTTAACACTGACTAAAATTTTGCTCTTCCTTCTGAGATTTTACCAAGAGTAGTTTTGGGTTGATTCATCAATACCGAAGTAACTGGATATTTATAGCATCCATGGGGCTGGATACATCACTCCCCTGGATGAGCAGAGCCAAAGAAACAAGAACCCTGGTGGCGCAGAGAGGCCACCCTGATTGATGCAGGGGCCTGGCTGTGGAGGCCGCAGAGGGTTCTCCCCTCTCTGCACCAGGCCCACACAGGCAGGAGGGCAGGTGCCAGCCCACCCTGATCCACACCACCACCATTTTGTAGGCAGCCTTGGCTGGGTGTCAGCAGGAGCCCAGCACTGCCCCAGTCAGAGCAGGGAGATGAAGGAGCACTGCAGATTTGGAGGGGGGAAGCCCTTCCTTGTCTGGGTTAAGCAGGATGGGGACACCTGATGTCACCGGCCTATCAAGGTGCTTGTCACCCAGCACAAAACCTCTAGGGAAGGCAGCAGGATGCAGAAGATGTCCGCCTTCCTAGGCCGGTGACAGCTGAGGCATCAGCTGGCTTACCAGCTTCCCCCAGGGGCAGCAGCAGGGCTGCCGAGAGGAGCCTCTGAAGTGGCTCACACTGCACCTCCAGACAGAGCGCCTTGTCACCATGCTGATACACTCCAAAATCCCTGAGCTACTGATGGCAGCTGGGCTAAGGCAGTGTTTTAACTGGCCCTCGCTTCAGCAGGTAACAATCCGCCTTGTAGGCCACTGCCTGCATGTGGAAATCTCTCTCGCTTTTATTTAATCTTGGGAGATTCCCTAATGACTGGAGAGGAAGGGAAATTACAATGTCCCAAAGGTCTGAAAGGCAAAATTTCAGAAGGAGCTGGATACTGAAGTTCCTTTTGCACGACTGCAAACCCCAGCCAAAGCCCTCAGGCACAGTGCAGGTAGGTTAAACCAGATCACTGAGTATGCCCTTACGCAGGCACCATCGTCAATAGGATTTTTGCCCCACTCACAACAATGAGCCTTTTTATAAAGCACCAGCTTCCTGATCCACCTTCACTGCCAGTGCTGGAAACGCTGACAAGCAAGCTCCAGCTCATCGAGGTGCTGTGGCCACGGCAAAGCCACCCCCTTCCTCCTTGCCTCCCCAGCCACAGGAGAGCTGGCCACAACCCTGGCTGTGTCACGAGCTCTCAAGAAATTGGCAGGCTTGGCCTTGCCACTGCTGAGGTGCGAGCATGTGTTTCATTTGCCTGGTAAGCCGTGGTAGAGTGGCGGTGAACATCTGGGTTGAGAAAGCTGCCGCCACCGCTTGCCAAGCATAGGTGAGTCAAAGCCCTGACAATGGGTATGTAAATGCAAAGCATTTACAGACAGAACAGGAATAAAAACCTCACACTGTACTGAGAAGCACAAGGCAAAAATCACTGGTCACTGTAAAAAATAAATAGAAAGTTAGGCTTTCTGTGGGGTCAGAGCTAAGCATGAGCTCTTGCTTCAGCCCAGGGACAACTGTGTCCAGCCTCTGTGGAGGAGAATCCCCCTTTGACTGGGGAAGAACACAGGCAGCAGGCACAAGGAGAACAGCACATGGCAGCGATCATGAGAGAGTGGCAAACAGCCATCCTGACTGGTGGTCACAAAGCTGTCCAGCAGCTGCACAGGGGGAAAAGAAAAAAAAACAGCAAAAGAGAGATGGAGTGGAGGAGGAGGGGAGGAAGTTTTAAAGACAAACAGATTGAGGGCAGCCTCTCAAACAAGTCAAAACTCACGGAGACAAGCACGTTCCTCCTCTGAGAAAAGTCCCAATAAAGCAGGAGGCATCTGCGAATGAATAAAAAAAAAAAGGAATAAAACCTGGACAAGTAGGAAGCTGCAGTCAATCAGCTTCATACATATTTAACAGGAATGTTCATCCGAATAGAGGCCTGCCTGTAGTGCACTAGAAACGAGTCTGCTGCCCAGGAGGAACACACAGAAAGCCTCGCTTACAGCCAGCATGGGACAGAAAGGCAGAGGATGGCTCACTGTTGTCGGGGAAGACAGGGAAAAAGGAGCCCTGATGGAAATGGAAGAGATGGTGAGGGATTGGGCAGCCCCTGCTCCTGTGCTGATAAGATATCCAGGGAAGGACATGCTCTCCAGTCCCTGACCCAGGGAAGAAAGGAGAGACCATGCTCCACTTTGCAACGGAAATCTCACTCCTGGCATCGGCTGCAGGGGACAAGCAGTGCTGCTGTCTGTGAAGCCGGAGAGGTTGAACCATGGCCCAAGAAACAGCACAGTTGCCCAAGCTGCGATAGCCCCAGAAAAAAAAGCTTTAGCTCTTGTTTTCTGGTCCAAAGTTCCTGCTCTCAGTGCAGCAGAACAGCTTTGACAAGCCAGAGAAAGCCAGAGGAACATGTGCCAGGATCGTGACTGCTCTCAGGAGGATGTGGGGTAGAAGGATCGCGTCTACATTAGTCTCTCTATCAATGGCCTGGATCCAGGCATAGACTTGGATTATAAACCTCTTGACACACACCTCAGTGGGCTCTTTCAGACCCACATTAGCAAGGATTCATGCCTGACAGAAATATGCTGCACTGAACCACCTTGCTTGTGCTCCACCTCCACCTTGGCTGAACCGACACCTCTGCAAAGACAATGTGTCCTGTATCAGAGCTACTCCACAGGCAGTCCTCTGCAACCCCTTGACACAGAACATCACTCAACAGATGTATTAATATACATCGGGCTTGCCCCTATTGGTACAAAAATGAGAAACCCACCTTAGTCTACTAGCTTGGGAAATGTCATTGCAGGATTCCCCCTGATTATTGTCCTTCAGCGGCACCCCTGTGAAACACAAAGACAATTCCTACCAAGACCTATTTCCTCTCTATCCAGCACAGCCTGTAATAGGAGTTCTGCAACCCCAGCTATGTCCTCGCTGACACCTGCTCAGCCTCAGAGCCCTCCAGGGGTTTGCACAAACACGACTGGCTGAACTTTACGGCAAGGCACGGGAAAACAGATAGTCTCATCCCACGGGATGCTACAACCCTGTTGACACAGCTCACAGTGGCTGCTAAATGGTGTTTCCAGAGCAGACTTCCCTCTCTTCAAGATGCAGAGGCTCTCTCTGGGGCAGAAACAATGGCTCCAGCCTGCCCTGTTACCTGTGGCAAATGAGCATCAGCTAGCCAAGGAGAGGCTCTCACCTGGCAGATGGGAAGCAGAACGTGGCTGAAGAAAAAGAGGAGCACACCTACAGCACATGACAGTAGTACGTGATATGTTCCAGAGATACGTGAAAATGACAGTTATGAAAGAGATGGGAGGGGGAAAAAAAAAAGAATAAAGTTTCTTGGCTCGTGTCCAGGGGGAAAGGTTCATTTCTGTCATCAGACTTAATGGCTGAGCCTAGGGAGAAATGCAAATGCTATCAGGTCCTCCCTTCCCAGGGAGAGAGCAGGGTCAAAGGCAGCCCCACCTTTCCTCCCCGCATGCATGCCATCTGCCTCCGCCTGACCCGAGGCTGGCGGTTGTCCTGAACTGCCATTGTAGCCGGGTTTAAGGAGAGCAGCAGCAGTCTGCATCATGCAGGGAATCAGAAGTACTTTTGCCTCAGGCACCACGGTAAGCTCAACGGGAACCCGTTTTCATGCGTCAGATGTATTACATGGATGCCACACATCCCATTTGGCAACTCCCTCAAGTATTGCAAGCTTCTGGACAAAGGGACTCCCAAACTCTCTGGATCTGGCACAGCACTCGCCGACTTGAATTTAGACTCGCATTCTTGGCCAGAAGCCCCGAGCAAGCGCTGTGAAGGAAGCGCCTTCGTCCCCCCTCTCCCTCCTTCCCCTCCTACCCCCGGACGGAAGGCATGTTGAATCGCTCCTCTTCACGGGCCAGGGAGTGCTCTTCTTCTGGAACAAAACCCTCCGCACGGGGAGCTCTGCTGCTCCTGCTCTTCTCAATCCATCAGAAGAAATACTGCTGGGATCCTGCTCTGCTGGAGCCAAAATACATCGCAAAATCCAGCTAGTTTCGCCAAGATTTTGTTTAGGAAGAAAACCAGGAAAACAAAGTGTTCCAGCAGTGTTGAAACATTTATTTTCAGCATGTTTGCAGAGCAACATAGCTTTTTTTTTAATAAAAAAAAAAAAAACTTAAACACTACTGTCATTTTAATTTTCTGTCTGTTTGTATTGCATCAGGTAAGCTGCAAAACTCAAAATCAAAACTTTCAATTCACCCAAAGCAAATAAAGGAGTTGGGTGTAAAAAAAAAAAAAAAAAAAAAAAAAGTGACACCAGCTCAAATTCTGAAAGCTATCCTCTATAAAACTGAACTTAAAACTGCATTTTCAGCCTCTGTACAAATGTCAAAAATTATTTTAATTCAATTCTCAATCTACAAAAATCTCCTGGTAGAGATAAGCTTTTACCACTAGGTAAGATGGGACAAGTGCTGTATTGTGTAAAATGTTGTTATAAAAGCGTTATAACTCCAGTAAGACGATCTAGTAGTACAGCGTCTAAAATTTGAAATTTAAAAAAAAGTGAAATTCCCTTCACCTATAAAAGTATAGCACCAGGAGAAAAGCTTTCTGTACATCAGAATTTTACAGATTCTGAAATTATATAATCTTAAATGACGTTTCCCAGCATCGGTCTTCAATGTGACTTTTCAAAATGGTGAGATGACTTCAGCATCCTATTAGTCGTGTTCTCATGTGCATGTATGCACCTCCACTGGTCTTACAGTTGTAAGTTAGGACAGGATTTGGGCCATGATATCCATAGGGCAAACTGCAAATCCTTAGAGGAGAGGGGAAAAAGAGACAGTAACCCTAGAACAATTAGTGAAGTTAAAGACAAGAAAATCTAATAATGTCAATAGAAGCAATGCTATGAGTTCACATAAGTCTAAGTAAAACATTTGGACTTTAGATACCATCTAGGTTAAGGACTCTGTAGGAATCACTGAACTGAGCACTAAAATAAAGCCCCTTTGGAGGAGGCAGCAGCTTTAAATCTACAGAAAGCAACTTTACATACCGACTGCAGGCAGAGAGCACAGAATACTACGCTTAAGCAGAAATTGCAGGAAGCACGTGGGTGGCAATAGCCATCCTCCACACTAGCATTTAGTGGAGGACACTGCGACCATTCCTCTGGATGGTTCCTCTGGGAAAGCTCTGCTCCGCAGCAGGATCCACCACCAAGGTGCACCCCACTATCCAGGGGCCTCCAGCTGGTCTTAGGATGAGCCTCCTGGAATTACCAGGGATGGACTCAGAACAGTCAGAAATAAAACTTGAGATCTTGGACCTAATACAATAGGTCTTGGAGGCTGTACAAGAGCCACAGAGATCAGATGTCACCCAGTGATTAGGAGAGGGAGGGATAATATCAAAGAGAAGGCAGGCCAGCTACGTTAAGAGGAAGAAAATTCCTTCGATTAAAGCCCAGACCTATGAGTCAGAAGCTCTAGTTTATACCCTTGGCAGAGCTGAAAACTTCCTGTGACATCTTCAGCAAATCCACTGTGCTCCTCAATACAATAGTATAATAATTCATAAGGACCAGAGCTTTAAATTAACTGGAGTTTATAGCCTGCTTGGAGCTCCCAAGGTGAAAAGCACTCTTACCTTACAGCCCAGCAGCAAAACCCTCCTGCCACCCATCTGCTGCGCACAGCACAAGCACTCCCAGTAGGATACCATACACAGTAATACTCAGGCTGATGTAAAACATGCTTTAGCACTTGCTACTTACTGCCATTAACAATAATGGCCCAGCATACTGCTTCCTCCTTTACTTCCTGTACCTTAAAGCCAGCTATATCCCACCTCATTCTTCATGAAGCGAAACTATTCCTATCATTATACCAGGTATATCCAAGTAAACAGGAAAAAACAGAAGATTTGTTATCAGGTACCATGGGAAGGGAGAAGGATGGTGATTGGCAGTTTTGGCAGCTATGTAAATGGTGCCAGGCATGGCTATTTTGTTAACCACCTCCCTGTCAAGAAAGCCAGTTCCATGGGGATTCATATTTGGAGAAGTCTTTCCAACACACTGCTGGCTCTTATCTTGAGCTGACATTACATGCTGTTCATCACAGGCCATGACAGAAGTTTTAGCAGCAGCAGCAGCTGCCAGAGTAGCAGAATATTCTCTGGGGGAAAAAATAATAATAATAATAATAATTACCTTGAATAATATCAGTTGCTCTACAGCTTTTACCTTCCAGTTGGGGATATTTGGCTCTGAGCTGATGAAAGCACTTTCAGAGTATCAGCTGGAAGGAGTAAGGCATCCAGATGTATTTAACAGAAGTAAAAACCTATGTATGCCCTACATTTCTTGACTGAAAGTCACCACCCAAAAATAGCTTGTGATCAAGTTATTTTTATTTAGAGAAGAGCCTGTGCCTTGAATTTGGATCCGAGTCCAAATTCCACTACAGTTTTGGACTGCTGTTAAGGTAGGATGCTCCATTCTGGCCCAGTTCAGAAACAGGATGACCAGTAAGGATGACCAGTATTCTTGCTTGCTTTGTTTTGTCTGTGTACGTGTCAAGGGTTCTTTGATGGTTCTGTATTTTTGGATCTGGAAATCCTGAAGAATCCTTAAAAAACACATGCACATTTTCTTTCTGCTTTCTCACATTTCTGAATGAACCCTTGAGCACAGGAGATTTCTTCTTTGCCCCAACTGGATATTCTTAAACATTTTATTACAACTTTCTGGTTCAGCTTTAACCACAGTGGTATTAACATAATAATTAACATAAATTTCTTGTAAAATCACTGTTAGTAAATTTGGATAATAACAAACTCTTAGGTATCTGGGTTTTTGCTGCACTGGGTACCCATCCTAGAGCTCTTGTTTATGCAGGAGGCTGACACAGCTCCACACACACCATTCCAGTTACTCATGTAAGAAACAAGCATTTTACGCATATTTTACAAACATGCTTTGTACAAAATACCCAAGTATGTATTCATCCCCAAAAAAACAAACCTGAAACAGCAGCAACGTTATCTGTTCCAGTAGATGTATCCAGCCCCACATGTATGCCTTGCCCATCTTCAGACCTGTAGGAGGCAATGCAGGAGCTGTCTGAGGCTGCAGACGTTCTGTGGGAAAGGCTGAAGCCTTCTTTTCTCCCCGTCCCTCCTTACTAAAGCCCATGGAAATGCAAATGCTCCCTCTTAAAAGTAAAGCAATGTCAGCTGGGTCAACTAACACCATCTTTGTCAGCACTGAAAACTATCTGACAGACTTCACCTGACAGATTAGGAAGACGTTGGACCACCTTTTCTAACAGCAGAGCAATGGGTACAGGAGCCATCAGCAGAGGGTTGGTAGCAAGCATCTGGAATGGCTGTAAGATCTCCAACCAGCTCAGCTGTTTGAAAATTAATGTCTGTCCACAGTCCTGTGGAACTGAGCTGGTACATCTTCAGACATCCTTACATAAATCTCCAGTGCACTCAAGAGATTTATGATAAACACTTGCTCTTTCCTTAACCTCCAGAACCTTTTCCACCTGCTGAATAACGTAAGATTCTTTCCCCTCAGCCAGCCTGTTCAATATCTATATAAAGCCTGTAGAGAAGATTCAGTGGCACCATGGACTGACTTGTCAGCAGTACACATATGACACCCATCTCTACATCATCTTCACCTCCCATGCAAATAACACCATTACCCAGCTCTTCAAGAGCTTGGCTGAGATCAGCAAATGAATGAAGAGATGTTGGCAGAAGCTGAATCGTCACAAGAGCCTGGGCTGAGGATGGTAGAGGAAAGTATCTCACATTTCCATAATATCATTCATTCTCCATCACTGGCATTAAGACTAACTGGAGATTTAATGTTTATCTGAACTCATTCCTCCTGGAAACTCCGATAGCTGCTTCTGCAAAATCCTCAGTCCTTCACTACTATTTCTGATCAGGTGACTTGCTAGTTTGAACTTGGCCCTTATGCCTGATTTCTACAAACATTTAGAAAAGATACCCTGTGCAAAAATGTGTTGGTCTATTTATTCAGCAACACAAGACCACCAAGCAAGCTTGAGCTGAGTTCTCTGCTCTGCTCACCACTCAGTCCCAGTTTAAATCAAAGGCCTTATTTTCAAAGCCTTCATCACCTTAGCAAAAAAAAATGTAAGGTGTAAGGACAGCCACAGTTATGTTGGAACCTGACAGTTATATTGCTCTGTAACAAAATAAATACTCAATTTGAAGGAATGTGCACCAGGGACAGAGGTTCCCTGGTGCCTAGGACATGACTACAGAGTCCTGACCAACTGCAGGAGAAAACCATAAATCTCAGAAGTCCAGAACAAAAGGGAAACTCCAGTTTTTCAGCCCAGCCTTCCCTTCTCTATTCTAATTGCACCAAAACCACCAGTGCTAACAAGTAGTCCATGACTGGCAGGCATGATGAAGTCTGATTTCCAAGGGCACACTCCAGTGCGGGTTCTCCGGTGCCTGACAAAAGGTGACCTGAGCTGACAGCATCGTGATATTTCTAGCACAAACAAGCTCTCTCTTGTGCCTCTTCTTTTTAAAATGTTATAGGAAGTTCAGTTTGAAATTTCTGTTCTTTTGCCAAATTCAGTTGAAACTGACCAGCAGGCCCACACTTTTGGGGATGTGGGGAGTTAGGGCACAATGGATTCACATGCACAGACAAACACACAGCATGAATTAGAGATTGTTTTATTAGGAACCAAAGTTGGCACACCTAAAAAGTGCCCTATGTAAGATGTAGGAGAGAAAAAGAGAGAAACAAATGTTGAAGGTGCTTTGTGTTTGTTTTCAAGAGCTCGTAAAGTAATTAGAGGCAGATACATAAAGTCACACATAAGCCTTTCAGTAGAACAGCAACAGTTAGGCAATGAAAACCTAGAGAAAAATCACAAAAAAAAAAAAATCCACACCACAGTGCCCTAGGTAATCAGGTCTGAAACAACAACAACAAACTAAAATAAACACAAAAGCTGCTTTTCAATTATATGAGATGCAAAATAAGTCAACAAGTCTAGAAAATACCACTGAAATGCACCTGAATCTGCGTCCTTAATTTCTGTTTTCTTCAGCACAAAAATTAGCCTTGAAGAATAAGTCAGATATTTATTTCTGACAACAACTGGCAATACTTTTGTGTGTTTCAAATGCAAGTCCAAGAACCTTTTGAATGGTTAAAAGGTGTGTGAAGGTTGTAAAGCTCAGAAGTCTTGCCAAGGATGATACAACTTTGCTGAATTTGTTAGTCTTACATTACCATGAATTTTTCACAGTAACCATTCAACATGACATCTGCCTAAGTCTGTCCAAACCTTTGGGTTCATGTGACAGGGAAGAAGTGACCAGGCAAAACATCAGAAGTAGAAACGTGGAATCACCGAAGAGGCCCACTCAAAAGCTGTGCCACTGTGGGGTTATATCTTGCCAGGCTCTCCTGATGATTGATTCCAGCAGCAACATTTGGGTTGGCACACAGTGCCAATGAGTCAGCATTTTTAAGTTACAACTGAGAAAACAAGAAAGAAAAAAAAAAAGTTTTATTATTTGGTAAGGCAAGTAGCATCATAGTGTTTCCAAGCATTAGTGCAAAGCAACCTCCTCCCCGTTCCCTCCCCAAAGCCTGCCTTATTTTCCTAAACTGTCGATTCATAAACCAGTAAGTGTGCTGCTTCTTTCTGCTTCATATCCTCCATCCTGCTTGCACATGTGCTCAGCCAGTAACAGGCACCCAGAGCGAAACAGGATTACGTTCCTCTGGTTTGGAGTGTGAGCACAGCCCTGGGTGGGGCTGCCGGAGGATCAGCTCTTAATAAGGTGTCCAATTTATAATCTAGCAGGGTGAGGAGCAACTGAATTTCACAATGAATAGCTCTTCTGTCTTACCATCTCCTGAGGCTGGCTGCCTGGCCAGCCTGCCTCATCCCTTTCTCTCTCTCTCTCTCCCGCAGATGTTGCTCTTTTACTAACTTTTTGCTGTTTCCCAGACTGGAAATATAAAGAGGAAGGAAAACAAGAAGTATCCACCCGTATCTCGTTGGAGACTGCAAACCGTGGTAAAATGAGCAAACTATCTGCTAGCTAGCTTAATAGGAAATAAACCCCTGCTATTTACTTATTCCAAGAAGGCTGAATTTCAACCTACAATCCCGCTCCCAGGGACTGCCGTGGTGCCAAGAGATGCCTGTATAAGGAATGCTCTGCACAACAGCCCCAGACGTGTGGGCCACCAGGCGCTAAGGCACGCGGCTGATGGGGAGAGAGGATCGGTCACACACTGCACAGCACAGAGGATGAGCGGAGGGATGTGGTTCCCAGACTAATGCTGCCTATGGTGCTGTCTTAAACCTCTCCCACTTAAAACCTGACCCTTTTAAAGGGCCTCGGACACTGCTTTCCACACGCACTGCCCCGAGATGTACCAGCCGCGCTCTCTGCGTCCTCAACATTTTTCCCCTCACAGATCAATATGGCCACAAGCCTTCTCTTCGGGGGGAGCTGAGGTTTGTCAGGCAGCGATAGCTATCCCGCAGGACCAGCAAACCAAGCAGCCGAGCAACCCCTGCAGCCACAACCAGCTGCTTTCTGCTGCCAGGAGGGCTGAGAGACGAGGCTGGGCCCGTTCCCCCTTGGGGCCGGGGAGCCTTTCGCTCTCCTCGGCCCCTGCTGTCCCCCCCGGCCGAGCGGCGGCACGGCGCAGCACCCTCTGGCGGCACTCGGCGGCCGGGCTTGGGAGCAGGGCCTCGGCCTCCTCTTCATCCGCGGGGACACCTGCTACACACAGAGCCTGGGCAGGGAAAGGCCTCAGCAGGGAGAGGGTTAGGTTCGCCGCGCAGCTGAGCGTGGATTTCTCCCCTCGCCGCCGTCCAAAGATTCACCCTGCCCCAAGAGACTTGCGCAGAGCCTCCCGCACCCCCGGGAAATACAGCTAATAGATTTCTTTGCCATTGTGATGATCTAACCGGGCCTCACAAAGCATAAATCCACAACGGCCTGGATTCAGGAATTACACCTGTGCTTCTAGACACCTATAATCCCCATTTCCGTCTCTACGCTGGCACTGCATTCTGTACAATGACTTGTTTCCCTCCACAGCACTTAAACCAAAATTAACTACATCTCCACCTGAAAAGTCACCATCACTCTGTGCTTCCCCCCTTGCCAAAGAGCAGTGAAAGGTGATACCACCAGCCACCTGGTCAATCCTTGTCAGGGTAGGGGGCATCTGGCTCCCGTAAGATTTTTTATACAAGCAGTCTGTTTCCAGGACCGCTGCTGCTTCTGCAGCAGGATGCTGTTTTCAGGATGTGATTTAAGCTGAACTAACGATCACAGAAAAAGAAGAAGCAGGGAGCGTACACTCGGCTTCCTGGAAAAGACACCTGAGCTGATCCAAAGGCCTCCTGCAACCACAGCCCGTCCTCCCAGGGTGCTGCGGCTCATCCCAGCAATTGCCAGCACTGTGGGCTCAGGGGTCGTGGCAAGCCGTCCGCAGCTGGCCAGGGAGCCTGCCGAGTTTGAGCAGTGAAATGCACAGTGTTTTCAATTAACAGCCTGCTCGGCAGCCACGTCGTAGGCTGTGAGAAATACTAAGTGTCTTAGGCAGCCTGTTGGTCCAGGCTGCTTGGGGGGGGCGCCATTCTGCCCCCATCCTCATGGGTTGCATCTGGGAGTGATGCAGGAGATGAAGAGCAAAAAAGGGACTAGCTTAGCTGGAGTTCCCGTTATGCCATTGAGAGAAAAAAAAAAAAAAAAAGATGTCAACAACTACGGGCTTAATTGTTTCTTCTCAAACAGATTGTTAGCTTATGTGAATCAGGGTAGCTCTGCTGAGTAAACCAAAGAATGGAAAGGGGGAGGGGGATAGCCTTGGGTTCAGAAAGACACAATATGGGTCTTTATCCACAGCAACCCCCTTGCTGCTGGGTCCTGAGTAACATTAACTTATTGCCACCACCCCCACCACCAAGAGATAGTGGCAGTAAGACAAAGAGACACAGGGTGGCAAATGGCCACGTTTCTGCAACCACCTCCATGCGAGGCCACCTGAAGAATCGGGCCTTGGCTCCCTGCAGCTTCTGTTCTTGCCCTGCTGCTAAGCCCTGTCATGAAACTGAACCATATAAAGCAAGGCTGATGAAAACCCAGAAACTTACTTTCTGAGCCAGATTCCTTCCTTGCTCTGGTCCACCTTACAGCCACATGCACCCTGGACTAGATAAAAGGAACAGGTATAAAGAAAACATGACTGCTTTTTTCAGCATCAGTGCCAGCTTGGAGTGTTCATCCAACGGCAGCCTTGTGAAATGCTGGGAAATCCCACCGCGAGCAAAAGAGAAAAAGCTGTGCTTTAATTTCAGCAAAACACTGCATACAGACAAAGAACGGGCGGTGAGTGAGTGATGCAAACGCGCCTAGTCGGATTTCTCCACTGGACCTTCAAGAGAAAAAGAGGTAAAACATCAAGCACAAAGGGCAGCCTGAGTTCTCCAAACACAAAATCAGGACAAGCCAAATCCTGTCCAATTGCACAACATTAAAGAGTGATTCTGTGCTCTCTTACCTTGTGTTAAGGCAACAGCAATGTTCTGACCTGCAATGATTTATGTGTAGTAAATTCATGCTCATAAACAAGTGAGAGGAACCAAAATCTCATGCCCTAATCCTTCCAAGCAAAACCAACCTCTTTATGGGCATGTAACATTTAGCTGAGCTTGCTGCGAAGGAGGTAATGTTTATCCTTATTTGAATACAACAAAAGACCAAAACAGGAGCAACAATGCTCAAAGAGCTGTTCTCCTTTACATGTGCAAGTAATGCTACAAATAAATAAATAAATAAATAAATAAATAAATAAAATTTGCTTCACATCCTTTACTAACATTAATTAATTTAGCCTGATGTCTCCCCAGCTGGACAGGTGTTATCATCCCCACTAAACAAATGAGCAAGCTGAGTAAGACAGACCTGGCCCTGTTTTTCTAAGTAGCATCTAATTTTCAGTGCACTTCTGTGTACAGGCAGCTTCTGTTAATTTTGGCTGGAGCTGTAAGTGATTAATACATGTGCAAGACAGATTCTGGGTATCTTAAGCTACAGGGCTAAAATTAAAGCCCAAGCCTGAATATGTGAACCTAAAGGACTTACCCATGGCTGGGCAAGACAGGAAATCTGTTGCAGGATCAGGAAAATAAGCCAAGTCTTCAGATTCCTTGGGGCTTGTCTCCACAAGAAACATAGGGAAGCAATGTAAAATTACAGCACACCAACAACTGACTCCCCAGGTGGACCCTTCAGTGCTCACTGCTTTCAAAGAGCAAATTTTAACCCCTCTGTAAATTTATCCCTACACACACACACGCAGGCCCAGTTCTCGCTTACTGCTGAATACTGTGGCTCATTGCCACTTTCTAAACTGAAAGGTGGTGGTGACAAGAGAAGGATGTGGTGACTCAGGAGGTAGCAATAAGAAAGCCAAGGGTAAAGTTTCACTTTGATTTCAGCAGCAAAGCTCCCTGTGAAGATGCTCTTGGTTTGCAATCGGCAAAGCAGCAGCTCACCTGAGTTTCACAGAGGGGTAAGCCACCTCATGCTTGGTGTACACAAAGATTACGTCTCACCCAGTTTTAAGGCAGACGTGGACAAACCGAGTTGCTGTCCCCATTAGCAGGAGCACAATGGCAGCTCAAAGGAGGAGCTGCATGGTTTCGTGCTAGAAATAAGCAGCAGGTCTCTTTGCAATCATCTCCCTAGAGATAATCTAACAAAGTCCACACAGGGGGCTGGGCTACAGATGCATGTCCTCCCAAGCTAATGTGCTGGTAGAAAAGGTTATCCTCCCAGCCTGTGGTTACAATCCCTTCAGATCTGCTTTGTTGAACTGTGCTTGAATGCTTCACACATTTTTTTCAGCCTGAATGGGGGCAGGTTAGCAGCGACCTAGTATTTTCATTTTACAAGCTACCCCCTCCAGGCATGAGGGGAAGCTCTCAGCCCACAGCCTGCACCCTGGACCTGAAAGCAGCAGAAACCTCCAGCACTAGGGAAGAGCCAGTGATGGTAACTTCTGCCACAGCCTGCATGCATAACTGCTGCCTACGTGCAGGGTGACAGTGTCCAAGGCGTTCATACTCAGGCTTGTCACACGCTGGCTTTCATGTGGAGATAAGCCTGCTACTAACACATCCAGCTTGGCTAACATTTTATGTATTGCAGGCATAGCTTTGCCATTTTTAAAATTCTCAAATCCGTGTGATATAGATTCACTGGCAAAAGTCAGTGTAGATGTGACCTGCCAAAACTGGTGGGTCCAAAGGAAGATATTCAACACATCCCAAGCTGAGCTAAGCATACACAGGCCAGAATTTCTGGGTGCCAGCCCATCTGTACAGAGGAACAATTGCAGTTGCTGTTGCAAGCGGCAGCATGCAGTGAGGGTGCCAGCCGACCACAAAGTGACCACCCAGGAGATGCATACAGTACACAGGCAGGCGTAAGGTCGCTTTATTGTCTGCTGACTTCAGTATAGTAGGAATACCAGAACAGACGTAACACAAAAACACATTTTTGCCATTTCAAGTTGCAGACATCCATCTGTTCAAGCTGAAGCGGAGCCCCACAGTATCACTGCCCTTCATCCCTCCCACACCCCCAGAGACTTACTTACACCCGCAGTCCCATGACGCTGAATCAAGTGTTGGTGTAGCTCCACTCTAAAGATTTTTTTAAGGACTTTTGGGTTAAGAAAAAAACAAAAATCCATACATCCTCCCTAAAAAGCACTTATTTTCTTTTAAGTGGATCATTTCACAGACCAGGCTTAAAGGGCAGCTAGACAGACAGCTGAATCAGCACAGCCGATGAAGCAGTAACCTGGGGCAGCTGAAAAGAAACCGACCAGCGCTGCCGCCTCACTAAGCTGCAAGCTACAGCAGGACACCTGACTGTGGCCCAGCTCTTCCACTATTTTCCAAAGCATGTGTTTTTGTTTTGTTTTTGTTTTGTTTTGTTTTGTTTTTCTTCAGGTTTCCTAAGGAAAAAAGGTTTATGCAATTGCTCTGTCTGTCAGCCTTCCTGCAATCCCTTCCAAATCTTCTGCCCAATCTCAGGCAAATCTAAAAGTGTCTTGAACATGCAATGTCTCTTTAAACCACCAGTGTCTGTGCAGAAGCCCAAGCTGGTGTCCTCTGCAGGGAGAAATGCAAGAAAAACTCAGCTGCCAGCCAGTGCTCCTGATGAGCCAACACAAGAGTCTGGCCTACAAGTTTCAGAGGGACACAGAGGGTGCCGAGTTGGTGAATTGGACACTCACCCTAGGAAGGAAGGCTTTATCATTTTGATTGCTCATGCACAGCCTGATTTAATCCTGAGCTGGAAACTTTGAGCATGAAGAATTCAGCGTGTGCTGAGGTTTTAGAATGCAGCATCCTCTCCGAAGTTCCTTCTGGAAACTGTTGAGATGTGGTTAGTGCTTTTAACTCTGTTCAGTTATTTCTGTATCAGACTATCATAAGATTAATTGTCTGAACAACACCAGTATTATAGCCACTTTTAGCACAAAAAAAAAATAAAAAAAAAAAGTGATATTTTCTTCAGTGCAAGGACTCAGATGTACCATTTGCACAATATGATACCTGATGCTGTATTTATATTGCTTAAATGTATTTTCTGGGGGTGCTCAAGACAAAGATGAATTCCGTCTAACATGAGAGGAAAGAAATAACTTGCTATCCAGATAGGTTGTTCACTGAACTATAAATCAGGGAGAATAACCATGCATACTGTATTTCTGCCTATTCCCACAGCCTCCCTCTTGTCATCACAGAGGTCTTTAGTATCCTGAAATACAGCTTGACAATAAAAATTAATTGAAAGTGTGCTAGAATCATTGACTTTTGGAGTTTCACAGTTTGCCCATCCTTAAATAACTCTGGTTATAAAATCCTGTTTGTGCTACAATTCCTTGGCTCTCTGCCACGTAGCATGTACAGAAATCAGCAGTGTGTGCAGCAGGGACTTAGCCGGCTATATGAGTGCACATAATGGACTTTCTTCTTCTTTAGCTCAGCAGCAAAATACTGACTCAGATCTAGAGACCGGTTATAGTCCCAGTGGTGTTTACTCCATGTAATTAGCAGTATCAAGTGTGTTGTCTTTTGGGTAGTCTGATTGTTTCCATATGCACAAGTACCTTCGGTGAATGCACACAGGGCAAAAGACAGACAACGCTCAAAGCGCACACAGTGCTACGGGAAGCACATATGTTTTAAATATATTATCTCTGCAATTAAAAGGAGATTATAAATTGGTCATATAAATCTTCAAGAACAGGGTCAGCAGAGAAAGGAAAAGATCTCCTTTCTAAGCATGCACTATGCCTAGGTAAGAGCTCGCGCTGCAGGTCCCGTGATGGGCCAGACATTTCCCTGCTTGCCTACCAGCAAGCGGCATGGATCAGGCTCGGCTTGGCTCAGGCCAAGCTGGAAACCTTGCTCCCAAGCCAGGGCGCATTGCTGCGGGCAGAAGGCTGCTGGTGCTGTGCTGGGGCCCGGAGGAAGATCATCCGTGTTTGTGGTGGGGCGTGCCTGGGAATGCTGCGCAACATTAATCTTAGGGGCAGGTACTTGTTGAAATTCCAGTTCGGAGGGAGATGTCTGAGGCAGAGCTGGGCCTTGCCTTCACAGCTGAAAGAGGTGTGCTTTTTAACCTCAGGGTAATGTTTCTGACCTATCTCGAGGTAAAAGCGGTGAAGCCAAGGAGCTTCAGCTCTCCTGCAAGGCAAATGAGGCAAGGTCAGCACCCCAAATGGGGGTATGCTGCTGGCCTACTTCACCACAGCAGCAGCAGTTACAGCAAGGTTAAAATAAAAAATAAAAAAAAAAAAAATCCTTGAGAGCAGGAAAGACAGGCCCTTACATCTGTTTCGAAATTAAGGGCATAAAAGGTGTTTTGTCTCTTTTTTTTTTTTTTTTCTTTTTTTTGCCTCTTGTTCTCCCTCTCCCTTCTCATGCTCCCCCACGTTGCTCCATCCTCCCCAGCCATACTCCCTTGCCCTGGCTCCCAGACTTGTGCCCCGCAGCCGGCTGTGCTGCTGGGGGACATGGGGAAGGAGGAGAGGCAGGCAGAATGATTCCTGCTGCAGCCTGGCTGCTCTGGCACTGTGGCGCCCTTCATGGCTCTCCTCAGGGTCCTCCCGGCGCCGCTCACTGGGGCAGGGCCACTCCAGGCCTCACCTGTAATTGCAGCACGCCTCGTGCTTCAGGGAACGCTGTTCTAGGCTGCTCCCTCATGTGCCTGCTTTTAGGGCTGGGGGGGGGGGTCTGAAGAAAGGTGATCTTAAGTAACAGCCTCAGGATGCTCCCCAGCTCCTGCCCTTAGTGCACCCCAGACTGTGTGCTGTCCCTCATGCTACCTTGCCAGCCTGGGGCTGCCTGCTGGCTGCTTTCCTCCAGTCCTCCCAAAATCTGCTCAATATGCGCCCGTTTTGCAAATGGTATTTCAGTACCTGTCCCATAGCGAACCGCTGTTTATTTATAAAAAGGATTCATCAAAGGAGTCTTCTTGGCCAGGATATTATAACTTGAGACTTCATTGCAGCAGATACGGTAAAGATCTCACCTTAAAATTTGCTTTGCAATACAGAAAGTACACCTTCAAACTTGAGCATTTGTAGCTACATTTACTGTCTGTACCAACCTGCATCATACAATTTCACTCTTCAAGCTCTAGGAACTAGCACAAAAAGCTCTCAAAACAAGCTCTTTAGTTAATAAATCCTCATGATAAATTACTACAAAGCAATATTTTATATATTTTATATATTAGTTATTATATTATTATATATCTAGATATGTTAGCTATTGTAGCTGATATATAGCTATTTTCTATAGCTCTTCTTGGAAATATTATGCACTTGCTGATTTGGACAGGATTTTTGTAAATTTAGTCAGAAGTAGAGATTCCGTATAGAAAAGGGCTTACACTGATCATTGAATACATTTCATTAAACAGCCTAACAATTTGTTTTGGTCATGTCTTCTGACATTAGTGATGGGGATGTTAGTATTTCAATAATAAGCTATCAAACCATATTGCAAAGAGTCACTGTTTGGTAATTTCTTGAAAAGTTTGACTAGATGAAAAAAGGTATTTGTGCCTAATCAGAAGCGTATTTGATCTCAAACACAAGATTTGGTTATCTCAGTGAAAAATACAGCATCCCAAATTAAAGTTTAGTAGTTTTTACACCTATCATTATTGTCTCTCTGTTTCATATTTTCTTGTTTTTCTCCCATCCTTTTCTAATTATTCTTTGCCCATTTCCACTTCAGTGTTTTTCAGTGACAACTGAATGTCATGTCATGCAGTGCTGTCATGGTCACAATAGATGAAGGGAAGCCCACTGTATTCACTCAACCTGAAAAAAACATCACTGGGGAGCACAAGAACATTGGTGCAGTCTTTTATCACTGCTAACACCCCTGCAGGTGGGGAACTTTTCCCTCGCACACAGTGAGCTTTGAGTGTGAACTTGCCCTTACACAGAAATACCCGAGGAAGGTTTAAAAACGATGCTTCAGGTACTGCTGCCAGTTTAGTATTGGCCGTACACAGCACAGCGCAAGCTAATTTAAAGCTTAGGTAAATAATAGTTAGATGTGTTTTAGGGCCCTTTTATGTGTGAAACATTAGGTTAATAAGAAGTACAAACATTTAGTTCAAATTTAATAATTCAAAAGACAAATGTACTACATGTTCAGTATCTAGAACACTGTTATATTTACATTTATAGAGAGAATCTGGAAAACCACCTTTTCCATGGTGCTGGAAATAATATACTGCTTGTGCGTCATGTTATTTTGAGTCATTATTAATCTATTACTCAACTATTTTTGTTAATTTGGTCCAGCTCTGAAGATTTAGGGTGATGTTGAAGATTAAGGCCCCCAACTCCACGGAGGCAAGCATGTGTGTACCATGTGCTCAAGCACTTACAGGAGCAGAGCAGAAGTATGTATCAAGTCCAAACTTGAAAACAGGTGGTTTTAAGTTATACAAGCACAAAGAGCAGTGAACCTTTTTTTTTTTTGAGCAGCAGCTTTTATTTTTTTGTGTTCAGAAATTGAACAGCTATTTTTATTTCCGTTTCCACAAAAAAAAAAAAAGAAGAAGAAGAAGATGATGATGATGATGAAGAAATAAACAATCAACAACAACAAGATAGCAGTCTGAGAAAGAATCTCGTGAAGTCTAGAGGCAGCTGTACGACCAAGGCTGTCCCCACCACACGCAAGCAGCGGATCAAGGCCTGTGGCCCTGGCCAGGCCGTGCTGTGGCTCCCGGGGAGAACTCTGCAGCCCACTGGCATTGGCAGCAGGTATTTTGAAGTAACAGAACAACAACAACAACAACAACAAAGGCATTCATTAGCATCTCTCGTGAAAGAAAATCCTCTTTAAAATAAATAAATAAATAAAAGGGCCATCCCACCCTGAGCAGTGCTTCTTAACAACGCCACGCTCTGAGGGGAGCGACGCTTCCCAGCTCTGCGGGGGGGGACAGGAGGGGACAAGATGGGGCCAGGCAGCACCCTGCCTTCCCCTCCAGTCAGCCTCCCCAGCAGGGCACCCCACAGCTTGGTGTGTCCTGGTGGTGGGGCTGAAGACAAGCCCTCACCAGCTCCTGCTGAGACCCAACACCCCCGAGGGGGTTGGGGGCTGCCTTCCCCTTGCCTGGCCTGTCCTCACCCTGAGGGTGAGGACAGGTCGGGCTGAGTGCTGCAACCAGGCCTTGTCGCCCCTACACACATGTTTAGCCACCCCTAGGCCTTGCGAGGCTTCTGCGCCTCCAGCCTGGGTGCAGTCAACAGGCCTCACCCATACACGCCCACCCTGAGCTTGTCTGCGCACCCTGCAAGCATGCGGGGCTCTACATGGCCTCACAAGGCACTGGGCGGCCTGTGGAACAAGGCTGGGGATGTGTGGGGTGCCCTGATGGTGGGGCAAGGGGAGGTGGGGTTTGGGGGTTCACGTCTGCCACAAGACGGGGTGAAATCCCTCATGACTGTGGGGAAAGAGAGTGTCGCTCGCAGGGTAACAGATGGGTGCCGTGAGCAGCCATCAGGATGCAGAACCAGCCCTCCTCTTACTCACCTACCTGCCTGCCACGGGTGGGGGGAGGTTTTGCAATATCTGGGGAAAGGGATGAGCCCCAGGAGGATAAGAGTGGGAGAGGAATGGCGAGGTTACATAAAGGAGGTGGGCGAGAGCAGGCCAGTCAGACGTGCACACTGAGGCTAATCCAGAGATGAGGGGATGGCAGAATAGGTACTGGGAGAGGAAATGAAACACACTCCTAGCCTTTCACGTACCCACCAGGGAGAGGAGGGAGGGGGGGACAGCCTTACGCTGTATTTGGTGAGGGTGCCTGGACAAAAGAAAGAAGCACTATCACTGCACGTACAGGGCAGGGAGAGGGAAGATGTCCCCTCCACGCCTCGCTTGCAGCGGAGGTTTGCTGTTCCCTCCCCACACGCTGCTGGAGAAATCTGCACTTCTGCTGCTTGCTAGGAGACAGCACACAGCTCAGTGGCTACGAGTGTTATGAGGCTTGCTAAATGGAGACTCCTGCTGCCCCGTTGGTTGCTGCTGTGCTCTCCGAGGGAGGAGGAGATGGAGGAGGAGGAGGGAGGGATGTGAAAGTGGGTCAGGAATGTAACTAGACTCTGCCCCCCTTGTTGCAGGCACAGGCGGCGCTGCCTTAGCGATGGAAAGCAGGCATTTCACTGTTGATGTTCCCCAGTCATACGGCTGACGGTTACTAGGGGATCCTGAAGGATGTGTTTCCCTGTGACCCTTTGAGAAGAAAAACTTAGTTGCCGCAGTAACCAAGTTTGGCTTGGATGCAATGATGCAGTAAATATCATAGGTGAGCCTTGCTAATGGAGGAGGAGGAAGCTGAAGCTGCATAGGCTGGATAACTCTTGCAGGCAGCTCAGAAAACATTTTTTAAATGTCCCAACAAACTGTATTACTTAATTACATGCCTTGCATTTCCTGCTGCAGTAAAATGTTCAGATCTTATCCCCTATGTATTGTAGACTACTAAGAAAACAGAGAGAGAAATAAACTGCCTTACTGCTGTAGCAGGAGGTGCAGAGCTCACTCACAACTCTGCAGTAGCACAGCCCTTTTGCAGAATTGGGATGTAAGTAATTTTTGTTTGATGACCTTAATTTTTTGAAAGTAAAAGGGTGTGAAGGAAGGTGAATGCTGACTGAAAAAAAAAAAATTGCATTCAGCTTCTTTCAGTATCACTATTTTAGATTAAGAATTTTCAGTATTGTTACTTAGATTAACAGAGAGAATTCTTCAACCCTGCTCCTATAGGAAATCTTCAAACTAAATACTTTCAAAGTGGAAAACAAACTCAAAGAACAAGCAAAAAATAATTCAGCTTGAGGCCCAGTCACACAGCGTCATCTCTATTCCCTCCAACTTTTGTTGCCATATTTTCATCTTCCTTTTACAGAGAAACGGGCATTTATTCACAGGGGTGGGGAATTGCTTTTCAGAGTGAGAAATAAGAACTGAAAAGAAACACAGAAGGCAGATACTGTGATATATCATTTTCTTCTTTAACTGTTTTCCAGAGTTGTGCTTTTTTCTAAAGCACTGGTCTTCTGAAGAAAATCTGTGCTGCTGTACGGTGGGGCCAGTTCTGCTGGTAGCCTGAGCATCAACGGGGGAGAACAGAGCTGGCAGACCAGCAGATGCATCAAGAGCTAGAGACACACCAAATATGTCACTGTAGGCCATGCAGCACATAGGTATGCACCCTGCCGATGGATGAGGGTATGCGTGTACATTTCTATGGGAACAAAGTCACCGGAGTAAACTGGGCAGCTATTCCTTTGTTACCTCTTTGAATTATTTGTCAAGGAGGTATTGCTATAAATAAGACAAACATCCCTTTAGCTTCATTCATCTCTGAAAGCTGTTCAGTTTTTAAAAGCATCTATGCACTATAATTTGTGGACATTCACGGATGCACAGTGAATCTTACTGTTTCACTTTTTATGTGGGATAATTTGTGAAGTTGATTTCCCAAATAATTTGCTACTGGCAGCTACATTTAATAGTGAAAGTTATGTAGAAGTAAGCAAAATGTGGTGAGATAGGACTATTCTAATGTAACATTACTCCTGCTTTAAGAAAACAGTAGGAACTGATAATGATTGAAGTGCTGCGGGGCACAAAGCTCTTAAAAAAACTCAGTGGCCAGCCTGGGTGATACATCATAGATGAATGTAGCCTGGAAAATATTTAGGCAATCTTTATCCAGTTTTAAGATCAATAGTTGCTTTGGTATTTTATGCCTTTTTTTTTTTTTTTGTAGACAAACATTATCTGTTTTTGTCAACTCCCCTGGCAATGTAGAAGACTCAGTGGACACAGTCTTTCATGCCATCTATCTGCACAGGCCCCTGCTTCTGTGCAGTCTTGCAGATCTGGGCAGGGGAATCCCATGAGGATCCCTCATTACTGGATGAAAACGCAATGTTAGAAAGTTTAATCTTTTGGGACTGCAAGATAACGTCTTGATGGTCCTACCTATTACCAGCAAATTTCCACGTGTTGAGGCAACCTAGTGAGCTGGGAAAACTAAACACGATGGGGAAGAACTGCTTGTCTTAGCAAGCATTCCTTCACTTACTGGTAGGGAGGGCCTGATTTCATTGTTTTGCTGGGCCTTTTTTATGCCCCTCTAGACAAGCAAAGGGCATGTTAAGCCTTATGGAAACAGTCACGAGAAAATCCTCCTGTGCTCAGTGTGGGAGCACGGTCTTTCCTATCTTTTTCCCTGCACCCCTTTCTGTAGGGATGCATGGTGCGGTGTGAGGAGGGAGGTGTGGCCAGCAAGTTGGTGCTTTCTAGTTATTCTTGGCTCTGGTAAAGGCCTTTCAATTCAAGGGTAAATAGCAGGGACCTTGACGCTGCTCTAAATCTGCATTGCTGTCTTGATCATTGTCTGTGATCCCCAGAAGGACTGGATAATATGGCAGAGCATGACACACAATTTAGGTATAACAGAGAATTAGGCCTTTGAATGGGAGTTGATTGTGGCATCTAAGAGCAGTTCTTTACTGGTAAACTTTGTGCATGGGCCTAGTCTGCCATGAGAGGCTTGTTAATGCAAAAGGATGGAAAAGGAAATACGGAGAAGTTTTGGGTCTGCTGCCTGAGTCCATCTGCAGAAGTATTTTTGCTTTGTTTTTGCTTTAACTTTTATACTGAAAATTTAGGAGGAAAAAAATCCTGTTTAAATAGGCCTTTTTCTAGGTGTGCTCAATCAAGTCTCCTGGTTATTACAGGGAAAAGACATGTATGAAGTTTTACCAAATCATGTTAACAGGCTAGTGTGCGTAGTTATACCTCTTTTCTCAGTAATTTTAGCATGTTTGGGCTTCTAAAACCATCATTTCCAACACAGATGATAATAATAATGAAAGTTGTTAGCTTGTCTTGTTTCCACCTTGCAGGGGAACTATTTTGCATCCTACTAAAGTGTCTGACTGGTTTCAGGGAGAGAATAGATTGGGCCCTACTAAAATAGGTTTAAAGATTTGGCCACGTGCTATTTCTGGAGCTTTATTTCCTTGGTTAATATCTTGTTCTTGCCAGACTGAATTGCAGAAACTTCTTTGTAAGTGGGATGAAACAGTAACAGCAAAGGTATGATCCCACACCATGCTGAATAGGGACCTCAAAGCCTATTACCATTTTAATGATGGCATTGTTAAGCAAAGTAGTCTCAAGATGAAATCATTTACTTCATTAAGAAAAACATGCTATTTGTTGAGTGTTTTACCTTTAGCTACCAAAATACAGTAGTGTCTAGCTTTCTTTTGAAACTCACACATGCTGTTTCAAAGCTTTTTGCAGCTGAAGATTGTCAGCCGCTCACTGTACTTACAAAACAGGTTTAAAAGCAGACACGGTTAACAGGATGTGACATAGACTCTCTTCAGAGCAGTATGTGACACATCCCTGTACTTTTCTAATACCTTTGAAAGAGTCTGTTTAAGCTTGTAATGCAACAACTCTCCTTAAAGTTTGAGTTCAGCAAGAAGGTCTTAATGAAGGTATATTCCATATGTATCTTATTCAGAATTATTTCAGCGAACTTCTGCTTATCAGTACTGAAAAGATGTGTTAAAACCAGTCCGACAACTTTTTTTTCGTAACGCCGTGTGCTGGAGGGCCTTGAGAAAACAGTTTTGAAACAATATCAGAGCTGAACTAGTGAAATGCTTTGAACAAGAAGAATGTTCATTAAACACATTTCCCTGATTTTTGTAGCGTCCCAAACAACAAAAGTCAGGTATTTAATGATTTATAGCCCCTTTTCCAGTCAGATGCTTCAGAAGAAGTTCGGAAGATTTGCATCGTGCAAGTAAGAACATGGTGGACTTAAAATGTTTAACCTACACAATTTTTTCAAAACTTTAGCCATGAATTTACTGGATCCTGTTTCAAAACATGCATATAAAAGTCTTAATTACCCACCCAGCTCCCCTTATCTTAATTCACTGTAATTCAGCCAACACCCACGGGAGAGGCTATGTAGTGACTGGACCACGGGAAATGTAGGTTTTTGTACTTCATCAGAAACAGTCACTGTGGTATAATCCTCCTTTCTCTGAGTTCTCATTAACTAGAACTCCTTGAAGTGAAAATAGGTTTCATTGCCCAAGGTTGTACTCTTTGCTCTCCCCCAAAAGGGCTGTCCTTCAGGTCACAGGGCTGTGCATAGGTCCTCCCACACCAGCCCCAAGCAAATGAGTGCCTGGCAGATCAGCTCCTCTGCAGCCACCTGGCAATGCTCGCTCTGCTCTGTAGGGTTGAGGAGGAAGGACATGGGTGGATAAGGCCTTTGCAAAGTGTGCTAGCTTCCTATTTGCTTCCGCTTTTCCAAATGGAAATTTTTCAGTACTTCTCATCACCCCTTTTTTGATGTGTAGCAAAACATTTCAGGTCAGAATGGGTTACTCAGCACCTCTGAAAAACATAGTCGCACTGTACATGGCTTGCTCTGAAAAATAAGAACTGAGTGGCATAGAAAAATAGAACAGGATTTAGAAGAAATTGCATATGTCAGTTTTCAGGATATGTGCATGAAAAATGATGCAAACAAGCAGTAGCATCATGTTAGAGCATGGGGAGCTGGGTTTAATTTAGTCTGAAGCATACCAGCTCAGACTAAAAAAAAAGTTTTGCTAAAGGTGGAAAGCATTCCAGTGCAATCAGTCAGTAGTATAAAAATAAAAAATAAAAAAAAAATAAAAAAAAATCAAGGCATTGAGAGAAATGTCCACCTTGTGTTATTACAAAAATATAGGGTCCAACTCTGGAAATGTACATCTTGTGTCATTATATAGGGCCCAACTCTGGAAATGTACACGAGTCACTGGAGATGCTTCCTAAAGTAGCTAGCCGGCAGAGAATAGTAAAGGAAGAATCTTTACATCCAGGGCCGTGTTTTGAAGAGCTGCAGTTGATGGTGCTTCCTCCTAAGCATTCCCAGGAGCTGCGTCTATGTCTGCTTTGGTAAGTAGAGAATAGATGGTGGATCCTGGTATTGACACGATCATTTACACATGCATCTTGGTATTTTCTTTGAAGTCTTAGGTAATAGCAAACACGAGTCTCTGTAGAGATGACTTTTGCAACACAGGAAACACCTGTACACCCTCTTCAAATTATTTCTCTGTGTAACAAACGCACACCAGAGCTGCTGTGTCACAGGGCCTTCTCACCCTAAAAGCTGGGGTCAGGAGCTACCTCAAGAAAAAACACCGGACAAGGCAAAATCTTTTCCCTAAGCCTTCCCTCCTCTCATCTCCCACTCTGTTTTAAGTTCTGACTCTCTGCTTTTTTCTTCTGTGTTCCTCAACCCCAGCTTGCTTTCATAAAAGCATCAATCCATCACTCCCTATATTTATTTCTGTATGTATTCCTGAGTGGCCAGGGAACAGCAGATTCTTCTTTATTACCAGTGTGCGTGGACTCCAGCTACAGTCTGGTTTGCATTCAAAAGCTGTAAAAGTAGAACTGTATCAGTCAGTGATGTGACTTCTGTAATTTCTAATTTTTTTTTTTATTATTATTATTTTAACATGGCTATATGGCTGACAGCTCTCTTCCTCATTTAATGACAGCCAGTTCTATTTCCTGTGCTAAAATGAGCGCTACTGATATAAGCAGGCCGGGAGCTGGGAGAGGTGGCTCTTATTCCTGGCCTTTCTACATCTTGTTGATTAGTTCCCCTCTCATTGCTTCAGTTCCTTCAGCTGCAGAACGAGGCTCACAAAACTGTCCTTTTTATTGTAACGTACTTTAAGATTCATCACGAAGAACATGACATGAAATTAGGCAGCAATAGCTGCTGCAGAAGTATTAACACACCATTGTCGCTGCATGAGGGAGTTCTGGCACATTGTATTAGTATACATGAAGCAGAAAAACTTTTTTCACAGTTAGCATCTTCTACTCTTCAACCTGGCAAGGGTACAATAGCATCTTAGATAAGAAAATGTTTCTGCAGTGTGATATCATTACTGTGGTCTTCTTATGATTTTGTCAGGATCCTGGCAGAAATGAGCATCAGGTATTTGCAATAAGGCCAAAAAAAAAAAAAAGAAAAAAAAAGCAATTTCTCTTTTAACCAGTTATTAACCTTGAGACAGTCTATATTTACAGGGAGGTAGTTAAGTGTCTTAAGCATAGTATCTCTTCCTTTGATCTGTGAAATCAGTGTGGTTTCTAATAAGTTCAGTGTTGTTATTTTATTCTGAAGTGCTACTGTATGTCTTCCAGTATTTTACAGAAAACTGATAGTAAGTGAACTACACAGTTCTGGAATTCCTTACAGTTTGGTATGTCAGCATTTCTGTAACTTCATGTGCTGCAGAGCAGGACTAAGAAACTGCTCTTGGAGGATGTAGCTATCATTAGGTGATTCAGTAATGGTTTGATAAACATTTAGACCTCTCAGCCACACAGCCTGATTTTCTCTCTGAAGAAACTCAATGCCCAGCTTGACATTAAGTTTGTTTTATGATAAGCTCAAAGTAACTTGGAGTGAGAATCCATCCAACTAAAAATAAATTAATAAATTTGTTGCACTGAATCATGGGCCAGTACAAAACTTTGATACCAAAGGCTCTGTTCCTTAATCTGATGAAATCTTAATGAAAAATCTTTTATTTTGTTTTCAAAGTAACTAAAATGCATGTGCATGTTTAGGGTTGGTATTTTTCTGGAAGGAAAGTAATTGCGTTGCACCTTCACCCTCCCCCAACCCATCCCTTAAAATAAATTTAAAAAAAAATCCACCAAAGCAGCAGGATGTAGAAGCTGTGCAATGATTGTATATGTTGTATGTTTATTAATGTGACAGTGAGCCTCTTCATCCTTAGAGCATTTTTGTCCCCAGGTCCTGTAACAGCCTCGCACTGGGTCAGACACCCGTTTTGTAAAGAATGCCCCAGAAAGCACTGTGTGGGTGATGTTATAATGCTGTATATTCCTACAATAGAGCAGTGTGTCTGCGTAATGGTATCAGGAATTTTGCTTTGGAGAGTTAATGTGAATACCAAATGATAAATAAAATGCTGAAATGAAAAATAGGCCCTAAAGAATGGAAAGCATTGTAATAAGACAACATTTATCTTTCTGACCGTGGGCCCTCTGAAGTCTGCAGAAAGGGTTTATGGATGAGACATGACCAGCAGAGAGCACGCAGGATCATTGTTAAGAGCAGATCACCGGAGTTCTGTAGAGACCCTGTCACAAAACACAAGCCTATTTAATGTTCAAGATAATAATTCATAAAGCATGAACTGTGATATTCAGAAGCATTTGGCAAACATCTTCTAATATTACTGGATTGTTTAAAGATGTTTGCAGGTCACATTCACAAGCAGATGTCTTATCTGGTATTTTTTATACGCAGTATTTTTAACAACTCTTTTGGCTGTTACCTGTGCACTACCTCTTTCCCTTCATAGACAGCTAACTCCATCCTCTCATTTTTCTTGCATAATGGCTATAGAGAACAGCCTTTTGGGGAGGTCATTTTGTTATCCTGTTTGCAAATCCTTATCTAAGGTGCCTGATAATCAAAGAAAAAACTTACTAATCATATATGTTTTGAAATTATCTAAATAAATAGCTCTTACCTTGTGACACTCTTCTTTAAAGTTCAATCCATTTCTTCATTATATTATTTGCATTCCTGAAAGCCTTTTCTTTCATGTTCATGGTAACCTTCCTATCTCCCATTAATTGCAGTGGCCTCCATCACTTTTCCCGACCGTTTAGAATCTGTTGGGAAGAATTCAGCTTGTTTTCTTATTGTAATAGTTTTTCAAGTGTTTCAACATGCTGCAGCACATTGGACAAATTGTAGAGGATTCTCAATGAACACTTCTTCCCAAGCTTCATTTTTAAACTAACCTCCTGGTATTATTATGATAAGTAGATTTGCTTTGGATTTTTTCTGCAAACTTTTGACATACAACTCTTTTACATCCCAAATTTTTCACTTAAATGATTGAGCACTGATAAGCCCTTCTTGCAAGGGTTTCTTTGAGTCAAAGGTGTCTCATTCAATATCCCAGGAGTTTGGGCAGTTACCTGAGATGCAGAAGAGTGTTTCCATTCATAATCATTCCAATTTTCATCAGAGATCACACAACTAGTTATATGTGTTATGCCATTAAACTTTTAAATGGAATGACCATAGTTCGGCATCTAACTCATACTCATGTGCTTAAGTTTAAGGGTTGTTCAGAAGCCATCGAAGTAATGAATGCACTCAATATCTCTGAAAATCAGGCTATGTAGGCACCTAGAAAATACAGAATCAAATATCTAGCAGCAGGCATCCTACCTGAAAAAAAATGCTTGCCTTTTATTTTCTAATTAATTGAATATGGCTGAAGTATTGGTTCCCAGCAGAAGCACAGTGCATGACTTAATGGATCTCTTGCTCATTCAGATATGGTAAATCTGATACATAGGTTTATGTTGTCCAGCAAATTTCGTGTCTTTTCTATTTCAAAGCTAAAAAGTGGTTACTAAATTCTGTAGTCTGATTTTCAACATATTTGTTTCATTTTCTAAATTCTAAAAAATCTGTTATCTTCTGTAAAATTTGGGGAGAAATGGCAGTATGGTTGTGCCATGATGTATTTTACTGATCCTGAAAGCTTAGTTTAGGCCCTCCTAATTACATGAAGTTCCCTCTTCTCACGTAGCCCTGGGATAATTGGGTGGTATGGCAGCCTAAAGCCTTTGGGATGGTAAAATAATCATGCATTAACCCTATAAACATGCTCTTGCTTTGATGTTATCACCACTAGCTGCTAGCTGAATAATTACAGTTCCCTTGTGATCAACTTTCATATGATAAGCGTGATAGCAATGATAAAAAAAAAGGTGAAAAAATTGCAAGACACTCGACATGTTTTTAGTTTATATGATGAAAGTATATCAATTTATTGAAACTGATGTGGAGGGTGCCATGTAATTAAAGCTTTTGGTCCCCATTTTGTTACTGCAGGCAAACAGGGCTTGCACTCAATAGTGGGGAGCAGCCACGGGAACTGGTTGTGGCTCTCTGGCTGAGATAAGTTTATGCCGTTCCCTTTGGCAAATCATTGTCTTTTTAATTCCTCAACGCTTTGTTCAAAGTACAGCTGTGTTTCAATAATAACTTATTTCTGTATAATTCCAATTCAGTGGTTTTTATTACATATGCTGCTAACATTTTCACACGAGTACTCCAGCTGTGCACCAGTTCTCTGCAGTCAGCACTAACCCAAAATCATACCAGGAACTGTTTCTATTAGTTTCTGTGTTACTAAACCTTTGTATGCTGAACTGTATGTACACTGCTCTCATTTCATTTTCTCTTCATTCCACTGTTGTCCTGGCTCTCCAAACCTCTTTTTTTTTCATGTTTAGCCCGTTTGCTGCCACAAGCTTTTGCTGCCGTTCCTATTTACACACAGCATTATCCAGGTAACAAGCTTTAAAAGAACTGTCCATTTCCAGATACGAAATCTGAGCCCGCTCTTTTCTTTCCCAGAGTGGTTGAGTAATGTGGTGTTTGTAATAGGACGGGACTAATGATACCAGCTCTACTTAATCACCGCATGCAAGTAAGCACAGTGTGCATTTCCTCTGCTTTGCTGTGTCAGTAACCAGGAGTCTAGACCAGAAACATCATCTGCAGATCTGTCTTTAAGATTAAGCCAAGAAAAGTGTGCAGACTGTGGTGAATCGTGCCCGTTGGCTGGTGGGTTGAGGGTTTAACAACTAACACAAAAACAAGTATTTTTATTGATTAAGTCTGTGCCCAGAGAACGATGGAGAAGATCTTCTGAGGTGAATCATCGCCACTTATAGCAGAAACCACAGTTCAGAATTTCATGTCTTTATCTGTTCTTTATTACATGTGACTATAACCATAGCAAAGCCCCAATAAATACCAAGGAAAAATGAGCAGGAAAAGAAAAGAAGAGTTACTTTTCAGTTTGAGAGACCTTTAATGCAATTTTCTAGCTGTGTGTGTGCATGTATAGGATAAGCAGTTGTGGAGGACATTGGTTTCCTTCAACAGATGGTATTTTTGCATGTGGACCACTGCTCAGAAGACAGTAGGGAGAATTCATCACATTCATTTTTATGTGTACTTTAAATCAGGCTTTGCATCCGGGTCTCTAGAGGTAGAAAGCCAGTGCTCCAATCCACTGTGCTACTGGGTGCCTTACTAGTGTTCTCCTTAGTCCTTCCCTTGGGTTGTCTTCTGTATAATGCTTTTTCTAGTGGTTAGGCTCCACCCTTAGGCCTTTTCTTGTTTATTTCTTTTCATTTTACCATTTTTTTCAATAATTTTGCTAAACTATTCAGACTATTCATTTGCACTCTACGATATATTTTCAGCTACTTCTGAGGGCAGAATGGTATAGAGTAAAAGAGACAGCTTAATCAAACAAATTTGGAAGGCCACTGTGAACTGAGTACATAAGATTGTTCATAAAATTATTAAAGGAAGACTTTTTGCAGTTGCCATTCAATCAAAAGTAATATCTGTGAAGACTATTTCACCAATGAAATTAGAGAGCCACAGCAGTGTATTATCAGTTCACAACAGGTTGCAGGAAAAATTTTGTATGACTGTTAGGACATCAGGATGTTCTTATAGGTATTAATCCCAATTTAATCCTTTGCTGTAGGCACGTGGGCCACTGATTGCAAGCTGAAAATGTGGACTTCAAATGTCTTCTGCCCTTCGTAGTTACTCGGAGTTCTGTTGAAGAAGGCACAGATGTCTGTGCACTGTGCTTAGAAAACATTTCTTTCAAGAGTCAAGATTTCCATACAGTGAATCATTTCAGGTAGCAGCTTTCTCACGCTCATTTTAATAATAGTGGTTTTTTTTTTTTTTCCTTTTCAAGTTTCAGTTTAGATAGAGCACAGTCCCGTCTGACCACCAAAGTAATTGAAAAGGGGAAAAAAAAATGTTTAGTAGCATATCTACCAAATCTAGCTGCTACCAAATCTTTGCTCTCTAGGTGTTCATTAAGAGAGTTTTCACCTTTGTAGTTCACAGAAGGAAAACAAGATTACGAACGTTATCTATCATACAGGCTGAAGACAGGAACGCCAAAAAAAAAAAATTGAGAATGGTTTCTTCTCAAGAATCCTTTGCCTAAAAATCAAGATAATTTAATGATAAATGAATGTAAAAGTGTCAGTATTAGGACTTAAATCCTCTTATCCACGTTTTCTTAATATTCAGACACTTTGCAAGTATTAAGTCTTCTTTTTGTGGAAGCAAGTATTTTCCTATATGAAAGCTCCAGCAATGATCTAAAACACTTCTCTGTTTTATGCCCTTCTGGTCTACAAACCTGCATTGTTCTACCAGGAGAAACCTTCTGCTGACAGTTTTTGCTATAGCCATGGAAGTAATTTTATTATATCAGTAGAAGTCCTTTTACCTGTCTTAATCATGTCTCTGTTACGGACAGTCTGCTAATTGTGTGTGTGTGACTGTTTTGACAAGCAAAGAGCTCTTCCAGTGTAGTTACACCTCGGTATGCTGTAACAGAGGTATATCTACCGTAGATACAACTTGCATCAGCAAAACTGTGCTTTTGCCAGTGTGGCTTATCTTATCGTTGTCCGAATGACACAAAATGTGCTGGTGAAAGTATAGTTCTGCCTGCGTAACTGTGAACATTAGCTGCTTTTGGGAGTGTGGCTCAGTTTTAACCTCAGTTGCAAATCATACCCCTTTGTATATCTGACTAGCATAAGTAGGCCTGCACAACTTTACAGCAAAGACCTGGCCTGAGGCAATTTTGCCTCTGGTTTAAGGAGGCACACAAATTTAAGTAAGTACAAAGCTCGGGGGCAATTTTCATGCTCATTTACCTGACGTTTTTTCTGCTCCCCCTTGCTCCTTTGTTTATCGCATCCTCCGGCCATTTTTTCCCTGATAGTTCTGTTCCTCTGTTCTTTTCCCCAAATCCTGTCACTGCATCCTCCCACAAGTTACATTCATCTCTGCCCTTGAAAGTCGTCCTGCTTTTTCCTACCCTGCAGGGTTGCTGCTCCCTTGCATACTTTCTTCATGACTGCTGCTTCACTTCCTATTTCTTCACTTCTCTGCTGTTTCCTGGCCCTCTCTGCCTGGTTTCTCCTGCTTTGTGGGTGCATCTCAAAGCGCTGTCTACCATGTTTCCCGGAGCTGGTTGGGGTTTCCTTCTTCCCCGCCCAGTTTTCTACTTGCAGTCTGTCAGCTATGATTAGCTATGACATGAAGTTAGGAAAATACAAATGTAGGCTGAAAAAATCAAGGAAAACATCCTAACAGTGAAGTCTGAAAGAGTATGGAGCAAGCTTCCAAGGGAAGCTGTTGAACAATCCATAATTGAGGATATTTAAAACTAAACTAAGATAGTACTGAAAAAATTTATTGTGTAGAGCAATACTGTGGCAGCCTCAGATGATGAACAGCAGGTATTTTTCATCTGCCTGTAACACCAACAGATAGTAAATACTGCTCTAGGTGGATATTGTTGCCTTCCTTCAGCTCCTGATGTCTCTGCTGGTGCTTCTGAACAACTAAACATGAAAAAGTTGCTGTTAGCATGGGCATTTATTTTGTTTGTCAGAAGTTTCAGAATCAGCTCTCCATGGCAAATTGGACATGGGGAAACACGCAGCTGGCTTACTGCTTGCCTTCACTAGGGAAAATAATCACATTTAAACTAATGATCAATTAGGTGTGAGAGGCTGGGTGGTCAGTAAGATTGAAACATGTTGTGTTCAGTACCAAAGCACAAACTGGGCATTAAACACTAACTTTTCTTCACGCATGTGTTTTTTGCATTACCTGGCAACAAAAGTTTCTCGGCAAAAATGCAGAGTTTTAAAAGAAGCAAAAATATTGCAGTGGGTGGTTTTGCTTACCGTTGTTCTTTTTCCTGCTCTGTCTCTACACATAGCACATGGGCTATACAACCTGTTTCTGAAAATGTACATTAGTGATCAGAGAACCGTTTGAGAATGTAAATGTCAAACATCTGCTTGTTAGGTTTTCACGCTATGTTTTTTGAACAGTTTGGGCAATAAGTAGGCTGTGCTGTTCCAAAATTTGCTAAGTAATTAAGTATGCGTGAGTAGATCTTACTTGGTTGTATCCAGTTGAAACACACTGTTTTTTTAAATCCTCCTCTTTCAAGAATTTCAGTTATTAGAATTGTAATAGCCCTCTTTTGTGCGCCTGCTGTTTGTTTCACTTATGAGGCTTGAGGACATGCTAGTTGCTTGCATATCACTGCAGCCATTCTCTACAGTTACCGCTGTAATAGGATATAAACCTCCGAGTCTCCTGAAAGAACGGGTTTTGGTCATTATCTTCCCCAGAAATGATTTAGAAACATTAGCCGCTGCTAAAGTAGTTCTGTGGGAGAGTTTATGCTACTTTTTAATACCCTGAAAATCAGGGCTGGGGAAGGGACTAGTTCATCAAGCTGGTCCAGTCCCGGGGCTGCTCTGCACTGCATCTGCTGGAGACTCCCACAGTGAAAGGAGAGGAGATGGGGGCAGCAGTTGTGGCAGACAGAGGCTTCAACCAGTCCTGCAGTATGCCCTACACTCAGTGACCTATGGGGAAAAAAGTGATGTGGGTCTCATACTGTCTTCGTGTTGCCAGATGAGTCCTGTGAGAGGAGGTACTCTTAGTAGGCCAGGTGAGCCAGCAGTAGGTCTCCTTTGCACTGCTGGAATGGCTTGAAGCAAGCGGGAAGCAAAAACTAAACATTCAATCTCAAATTTTTGCTGTGTGTACTCAGTAAAATACTGTATGCTGAGGATAGGACATACACCAGTGGGGATGGCTTAGTACCTGAAGAACCACTCCAGCATTTTGAGGGAAAACTGGGTTTTATTTCCTGCTCTACAACTGCTCTCCCATTGAGATGTGAGGCAAATTGCTTAAGTGCTCTGTGCTACCTTTGGTTTTCTTTCACTCACTAAAGGCTCATGTGAAGATAAATTTGGACTGAAACGCTGGCCTTGGCTTTCTGATCATGCAAAGCTGCCCTTGGAGATAATGGGTGGGGTGGCTGCAGGAGCAAGTTCCACCCCTGTGCACCCTAGCTGCAGGATTTCCAGAGGCCAGGATAGCAGAGCATGGCAGTGCATCACATTAACCCACGTACTGAAAATGGGAACGTTGTATGGTACTGTGTTACCTGACAAATGCTGGGAGACTTTGCTGCACCATGTGCCATTCTGTGTTGTTTTCCTCTGCTGGAATTCATCAAGTTTAGCTTTCCCAGCATTTTGCTGGAAATATATTTAATTGAACTTGCCACCTTTTATTCTGTATAATTACCTTGCCTGTATAGCGGCCACAGTTGACAGTTCTGCATTGGTTCTTAAATGGAGTTTTTGATCCAAGAATTGTTGGAAAAGAAACGCCTCAAAAACAAATCAAAACAAACCCCCAGCCCCAGACAAGACCCAACAGTGGCATGTTCATTCATTTAAAGAAATGCTTGGTTGATATGTAAAGGAAATTCTAGAATTTCTTTTGGTCTTAGGTATTACAAAGACTTATTTCTCAAAGCCCTCGGGGCAGTATTCTCTGATCCTTCGAATACGCTTTTCCCTGTGTTAGTATGTCAGCTGGATTTTGCCTCTCGGCATGAGCAAGGACATCAGAAGTAGGATGGAGGCTGAGGGGACAAGGGGACGCCAGTTTTGTTGCACCAGATGCTGTGCAAGCGTAAGCTCAAGCGGTGCACAGGGCCTCCGATACTCGTAATCTCCTTTGCAGCTGCACAGGGTGAGGGAGCTGGCCTCGCCCAGCCTTCATCGCAGCCTAGAAAGTCAGTGCTAGAAAGTCAGGGGCCACTGCTGACTCCTTAGTGTGTAAAATACTCCTGGCTAGTAGAACTGACTTACCAAAACTGCTTTGGTGGAAGGGGAAGTGTAAGCATTGGAAGAAATTGAAGTAACTTCTAAATGCTATGCTCTGAAGCAGAGAATACTGGTGATGTCTAATAAGAGTAGGAAAAAAAAATATTTTCTAGCTAATCTTTACCTCCTCTTTTAATACCAATGTTTGCTCTAGTCTCTTCGCTTTAAGACATCATTGTATCCTCAAGTTGTGGCCTTTATATAAGCTACATATCCTGTTTTTCTTCTCCCCTTGAATACCTTTAATCAGCATTTCTTATATTTGAATTGTGGGTGGGGGCAGAGTTGTCCTTTTCTTAGGGCCGCAGCAGGTGACTTTTATGTCATCAATATGGCTACATCACCCAGTGTTTTTAATGAAATTAAGAACACACAAAATATCATCACAGAACAATTTATTATATCTGTACTACTGTTAACTGTATTTAACAACACCGTGTAGGATCAGAGAGGTGTGTGTGAGGGTTATATAGGAGATGGAGGAAGTCTTCTTGCTCCATAGCATGCTTACCATCACTTCTGAGTACTGATGTCACGATTTCAGAAAGCGTACAAGCCGCATGGACTCAGGCAAACAGTGACTTGACACTTCAGTTGTCACACACACAGTGATCAGAGGAGATGGGATAAAGCACAGGAATGCAAATGGAAGAAAGCTAAGAAAGAAAGGGAGATCTGTATAATTTAAGCAATGTAGCAACATTTTGGGGGAGTCATTTTATTCATAGTAGTGGTTTCTGTCAGGTGAAAATTATATCTACTTTCCCTTTCACTGAAATAAAAAAAATGAAACCATTTGCTTGAGATTTCACATTCAGCCTGAGACCACAGTGGGTTTTGACCTCTGCAATAGTTTATAAAATTTCAAGTGAGGGGAAGTTTGAAAACTGAGTTATTTTAATTTTTCTTGTGATATTTTATCCTGTGATAGCCCAGAGTTAAATCCTAAACTGTTAAAGACATATCAATCTTTTGACACTTTCATAAACCTTGGTATTTAATTTTTTTTTAGTTATTACATCACATTTTTGCATTTTTTTTTATTTACAGCACTAACATAATATATACTGATTTACCATTCATTATTACATCTGTCTGTAAGAGTGGGGATGCTTAAACCATAGAAATATAAACGCGATTAAAAAAATTATCTACCTATTTTCCCCAAACAATAAAATCCTCTGATTTTTTCCAGTGAGAGGTTTACAGTACCTACATTATTTGCATGTCCATGTTTCCAGAGTAGGTTTCCAGAGTAGGTTTCAAATGCTGAGTTGACCAGAGCTGGTTTCCTACAGTATCGATGCCCTGGCTAAACTTCCTGTGCGGGGCTGCTGAAGAACCTCTGAAGCTGGAAAATCTGGGAAGGGTGGATCAGAAACTTCACCAAGAGGTGGTCCAAAAATCTCCAAGGAGTATTTGATAGAGATTAGCCACAGGTGAATTAGACACGAGTTGCCAGTCTCTAAAGAACTTGCATCAGTTTAAACCAGAGCAATTTATGTAAATGTCTGTGCAAACAGCGCCTTAGGTTGTAAACTCTCAGGCCTAATCTACAGCCAGCTTGTATGGATGTGCCATTCAAGCTGAAATCATCGCAGTCTGCTCATGTGAATAAAAACATGTCGAGGTCTGAGCCTGAAGTGGACAACTGTTCCAATTTTGGTTTGATGGGATGCCTGTCAGCAAGAGACACTCAAGTAAAGAGGTAAGGTGGCTACATTGCTACTCGATTTACCAACAGCCTTATCGCTGCGGGTTGGCAGGCATAATAGGGACAGAGATGAAACGGTTAAAGGCACCTTACAATTAATTTATTTGTAATGACTTCCCTCGATTGTTATTTTTTGTTTGTTTGCTTGCTTTTTGGAAAATAAGAACCTTGTAGCAGAACAATTGGAATGCACTTTCTAATGTTGGCTGTCTTGTGGGGAAAGCTTTCTAGAGCTGTTCTGTCAGTCAGCATCCCAGTTTTAACAGACCTCACTGGCACAGAAATTTATACACAAAACTCACATGTAGTACCGCACAAAACTCAGCTGACAAAAACTCAGCTTGCAGAAACCACTGCAGCAAATACATGTAAGTTAGAGCTGATGTTTCGTGTTGTGGATACACGTGTGAGCCTTTCAGTCTTGCAGTTGTGGCCTTCCCAGGTTCCCAATCACCAGAACTGCAGTTGTTTTACTTGGAATATGGAAGGGAAGATGGTTATTCCTGGCCCGAGACACAGCTGATGGCCTTGGGATGGGTTCTGACTATTCCCGACATGTACGCCTTTATCCAACATGTGCAAAGAGCGCTGCTTAGACAAACTTAATGAGGGCACCTTGCAGGCAAAAGGCTCACTGTCACCTGCCTGGAATGTAGCCCTCCTTTCCATTTGAATCCCTTTCCAGTCCTGAGCTAGGGTACCACGTGGGCTGGTACAAGCCAGTTGCCTCCAGGCCAGATCTTGACTTCTTTACACACCAGCCTGCGACTTCAGGTTCCATCTCACAAGTAACAGCTTTAAAAGGCCTGCTTTTATTAGCTCAGAAATAGTGTAAATAACCATTTCCTTGAAGAGTAAGCTAGTTCCTCATAGTCACGATTGCACTCCTCCCAACCAGTTTTACTTTTTTTCTCCATTGAGCTTTCAGTGTTTCCACACACTTGGTTCTTATGTGCTCTTCCTATTTGCCACACAGCTCTTAACTGGCTGTGAAGTGAAATCCCTGTGACTCCATCCAGCTCCCCTGCATCCCTTGCAGAGCCCTCCAGCCCTCTCAACCTCCACCGCACCAAAAGTGACAGGAGGGAGCACAGGGTGGTTTGTGTCTGTGTGCACCGGGTGACTTCTTGCATTTGCAAGCACCCGAGCCGTGCCTTTGCTTGGATGTGCTGCTTGGACCTCACGCTCCTGTGCTGATGTGCTGTTAAATGTGAAGTGATGCCCTGATAAACAGGATCTCCGGGAGGTCCTGTCGGATGGGCGGCTGGCCCCCGCAGGGACCGGGATGGGGGCTTTCGGAGGTAAAATAAAATAGTAACGAAGGGGGGAATAAGAGTAATAAAGGGGGGGGGGGGGGAAGTAATAAAGGAGGAGGAAAGAAGAATAGAGAGGAAAATAATAAAGGGGGTAAGAGTAGTAAAGGGGGAAAATAGCAAAGGGAGTAAGCAGTAGAGGGGGAAAGTAGTAAAGGGGGAAAGTATTAAAGTGGAAAAAATAGTAAAGGGGGAAATGATAAAAGTGTAAAAGGGAAAAAAACAGAGGAAAAAAGAGGGTGAAAAAGTAAGACCGCAGCTGCCTCGCCCCCGGGCGCTGCCCGCCCCGGCCGTGCGGCCGCCGCTACCTGGCTCCTGGCCGGGCCGGGCGGGCACCTGGCGGCCCCCCGCCGTGCCGAGCCGTGCCGAGCCGTGCCGAGCCGCGGATGCTGCCGGGCGGCAGCGGCGCGCCCCCGGCCGGAGGCGGTCTCCCCGTGAGGCGGCGCCTGCCCGGGCCGCGGGGCTGCGCGGGGGCGGGCCGGGGGCGGGCGGGCCGCGGAGCGCGCCGGGGTCCCGCCGCGCGCCCATCGCTCCCCTGCGGGGCGGCGCGGGCGGACGGCGACTTAGCGCCGACTTGATGAACTTTGCACAGCCACCCAAACGCCATTTTGAGCGCTTTTTTTTTTTTTTTTTTTTCCCTCTCCCGGAACGAGGCCGCGGAGCCCTCCCCCTCCCCTCCGTGCCCCCCCCGTGGTGGTGTCCCCCCCCCGGCTCCTCCCGGCATGTCGCGCCGCAAGCAGCCCAGCCCCAGCAAAGTCCGGCGTAAGTACCGCGCACAAAGGGCAGGAGCGGGACCCCCCGGGAGGGCTCTTTCCAGACCGGGGGGTGGAAATAAAAAAAAAAACAAACTTTCCGGGGGCTTTGGGGTGGGGGGGGTGAGGAGGTCGCGGCGTGTTGTCGGTCGGCCGGGAGAGCGGTGAAAAAAGCGAAACGCTCGTCGGGGGGAAGGAAGGAAAAAGTTTCCTTGCGAAAAAAAAAAAAAAGGGGGAGGAAAAAAGTTTGGCTGGCAGCGGTGGAGATGATGATGAGTTCGTGCAGCCTCCCTCTTCCCTTCCCCCGCTCCTCCCTCTCCTCTCCTCCCTCCGCGGCTCCTATTTTTTTTTCTCTTTCTTTTTTTTTCTCTCCCCCTTCCCTGTTGCAGACTTTCTACCAACCAGCGGCACCAGCCGCGGCGTTTTGCCTCCAGGACCTGATGCTCATCCATATTAAACCGTCTGAGCTCAGGAATCCGGCCAGCTCATCCCCCCCCTCCCGCTGCAAAGTTTATTTTTAACCAGCCACAATTTGGATGGGGCTGCGAGGAAGCCACATCTTCTAGCCCAGCTCCGGCAGCCCCCCCGGCCCGGAGCCTTTTCCCTTTTCCCTTTTTTTTTTTTTTTTTGCCCCGGGGTCGGTGCCCCCCCTCGCTCGGGGGGGCCGGCGGTGGGAGCGGGGCCCGGCCGGGAGGCCCCCGCCGAGCGACGGAGCCGGGATGAAGGCGCCCCTCCGCAGGTAGACCGGGCATCCCCCCGCCAAACCGCCGCCTCCCTTCTCTTCTTCCTTCCCTCCGCTGCCCCGTCCCTCTTTTCTCCTTCTTTTTAAAGGGTTTTTCTTTTATTTTTCCCCTCTCTTTTCCTCCCCCCCCCCCCCGGGACGTGCGTGTCCTTTCCCCTCCCGGCCTGCGCGGCGGGGCGGGGAGATTTGGGATGGGGGGGGTGTTATGGGGGTAAGGGGGGCAGAGGGACGTGGCCCCAGCCCTAGGGGTGATCCCTGGCCCTGGGGGTGTCCCCTGCCCCCCCGGGGTGTCTCCCAGCCCCGCCGCCTTTGTGTGCCGCTACAGGAAGGAGCCGGGCAGCATCCGAGCCGGGGGGGGGTCCCTCTTCTTCTCCCCCATCCCTGTGTTCCCATCCCGTCCCCTTCTCGGAGAACCCCCAAATCCGGCTGCCCCGGGGCTGGAAACCAACTTTTGCCCCCCCCACTCTGTTCTCCGTGCCCAGGCGGGGGGGGATGCGGCGTGCGGAGCTGGACCAGGGGGGCTGGGATGGAGGGGCTGGGTTGGGGGTAAAGGGGGGCTCCTCTGCCGTGCCCCCCACCCCAGCACGCTGCTGTGGGGCAGAGCAGGGCCATGGGGAGCACTGAGATGCTGCTGCAGCCCGACGGGCTTTTTTTTCTGCAGAGAGCAGAGGAGGGAGGGCGGTGGATTGAACTTTGTCATGTCGCAGATAAGTTTCCTCTGGCTTCTTCTCCCTGTGCTTCTCCCCCCGCCTCCCCTCCGCACGCACGCGGGGTTGGTTGTTTTTTTTTTCCTTGTATTTTTTTTCTGCTTTTGTTTTGTTTAGTCTTTTTTCACCCTAAAGAACCAACTTTCCCTCGTTTCACCTCTCAGCTGTGATATCCTTGTCTGCTTGGCATCCTCGCCCGGGAGGAGCGAGCAGAGCGCTTCCCCTGGCTCAGCACATTTCCCTTCCCGGCCCACCGAGGCCGTCCACCCCCCTGGCCCCCCAGCTCCTCCAGCCCAGGCTGGGGCTGATGCTGCCTGGTTCTGGCCACCAAGCAGCCAGCATCCTGCCGGGGAGCCACTGAACTGATTTCTGGAGGGAAGTGGGGGGAAGAAAACAAGAGAGTTTTAGTCCTGGCTCCCTCTTTTGCCCGTCTTCTGGCCTAGATAAGATCGAGTGTGGTTACGTGCTTGAGAAAGTAGCTAACCGTGTAGTTCAGTCTGATTTGGGGGCAGCAGCCTAGGAGAGGCACTAAATGCAGCCGGTGTTGCCAGCCTTTCCAGCGCTGTGCCTTGGAAAAAGCCAAAACGTGCTCCTTAATGCCAGGAGCGGTTGCTAAACGCTGTCCTGCTGCCCCTGCAGCGCCCAGCAGACAGCTGGTACGGCGGCTGGAGGTTTCGCCTTGAGGTCAGCCGTTCTGACACGAGCACCGAGTTTTGTTACCGCAGTTCCTGTTTTCCACAGGGTCAGCGTGCGTGAAGGGGATGCAGTGACTCGGGGTCAGGCCAGCCATATTTGTTTTAGGTTCTAATTTTCCCTTTGAAGACTTAAGGGTATATAGTCTCTTCTCTGTGCGCCTGCATAATGCCCATTAGCCTTAACGGGAGTTAGGTACGTCCATGGAAGAATGGGGCCTTTTGTTTGTTAGAAACCCAGAACCAGTGTGAATCCATCATCCAATCAGCCCGAGTACCAGGGCTCTCCCTCACCTGCCAGCAGGGACACATCCAGCTTGCTTTCTTGCTACGGGGCAGCTTTGCTCAGCCTGGTGTGGCCTCTTTTGCTGCCTCACCTTCCTTCTCCCGGCATCCATCTCTGGAACGGAATTTGCATCGTGCAGTTGGAAAAACACCATCCTGTAGGTACAGTTGAGTAAACTTTTCTGTTGCTCTTATTTCGCAGGAAGCTTCTAATTGTCAGGCTGCCATTTGTCCATCAGGAGTGGCTATTTTTGTAGCCACTATTTCACATTTCCTTTAATAGCTGATGACCCTAAAAAATGCACGTGTATATATGTATTATTTATTTACTATATACTTATATATATACTTATATATATACTTATATATTAAATATATACATATACATGTGTATATATACCTATTTTTTTGCCTCATTATTAAGACAGTGTAACAGGGTGTTTGCTGGCTTTTTCTTTTTTCCTCCTCATGCAAAGCTGGGGTTTGAAGCTTTGTTCGCTTGCAGATTTCAGTGTAGTGGAACATCTTATTCCGCCTCCGCTTATGCAGGTTGTGCACCCCTTAACTCCTTACTGTGTTTGCTGGCCCTCTGACCAAATGGCTTTTGGCTTTGATTTTGAGGGTTCAGGAGATGCTTGAAGTTTCAAAACTGGGAAAGCTGAATGTCTTAAATTATCTGTGAGCAATATCTACAATCTCCATCAGTACCAAAGGCAAGTGTAGTGTTTCCCAAGGCATACAGACAGTGACTTCTGTAGTGCTTTTCTCAGTCCTTAAGGATGTTATCACTTTTTCTAAACTGAAGTCACGGTGCAATCGTAACAAAAGCTTGACTTTAGCCAATGCAAGTTTCTTCCTAAGCAGAAATGCAGTTTGGATTGCTCTCAGTTGGATTTCTTATTTAAATAAAAACTGTTCACGTACTTACATTGTGTAGATTAAAAACATATAGATAAATCCTTTTGGTTATATTCATTATCCCTTGTAAAAGTAGATGGTGCTTAGAAGGTCATAGGATAAGTGTTGCTAAGCAGCTAAACAGAAGGACGCTAAAATTAACCTGAGTGTTTTTGTAAGGGATTCACTTTTTAAGTTGCAGTGGTCTTTTGTTTGACTTAAAATGCAAGTTTTTGATAGTAAGACATCTGAAAAAAAATGCTTAGATGTGTGAATAAAGCTTTCCAGAGGACTGTGTTGAGCAGTCAAGTTGTCTAAGTAGAGAAGTAATTCCAGCCTCCCCCAGTATGCCTAAACGTTACCAGGATTGGGCCCTCCATTTGTGCCCTTTGCAAATGTCCTTCCAGAGTTATCTGTTGCTCACTTCTCCGAGAGCATCTGATGTGTATTGGATAGCAGCCTGTAGGGACAGTGTTGGGAAAAAAAGAAACTGCAAAGGTTCCCCAGGAGCAAGCAGAAAACAAGTAAATCCTGTTAGTCTCAAAATCTATGCAAGTGCAGAAAAAGCCCCTTTTAACTTTTTGATGGATGATGCCTAAGCTTGGAAATCTGTGTTTTAGGTGTACGCTCCTGCAACGTGTGAAGTCATGTCTGCTGCTTTCAGTGCAGCAGAAGCTGCTGCGAAGGGAGCGCGCTATTGGACCGCGCTGGTAGCAGTTTGAGACGGCTGCCTTGATGATGTGGTAGTTTCTTTCCTGGGAGGTAATTGTTTTCGGAGGAGGACGGCAGCGCTGCTTTCAGGTCTCAGGAGGTAGGGAGAATGCCTGTTGCTCCATGTCTTTTTCTTTTACCTCCTTTATGAATTCAAGCAAAACGCCGGTCGTGGGATTACAGCTTTAAAATATGCTTTTTCAGGAGTATTCTGCGCCTTGGAAAGGGGCCAGGAACTGCTTTGTGTTCTTTTGAGCACAGCTTCATCGTGGATGTAGTGCTCGGGTACCCTGCAACTTTTTTGAGAAGCGTCTGGAGGAGCAAATGTAAACTTTGGGGGTGAGAAGGAATTGCCTCCTGAGACTGTGCGATGATTTAAACAGCCTTGTTTCTGGCTTTGAGGTGGGAGGTTTGACGTGCCATGTTGTTGTCCAGAAGTTAAAGCAGATTTTCTTTGGGGAGGCGCAAGATGAGTCCTTCCTGTGTGTGGTGGTTTGTAATATCCTACATGAAACGGCAGCTGTGGGAGCTGCCCCCTGCCTTCCGTTTAGAGGTACCTTTATAGACAGTGATTTTCAAGGAAGGATTTGGGTGTCTTTGGAAATGCCGCGCTCTGGTGATGCACTGAAAAGTTAGCTGGTCCTGTGGAGCCGGGGAGGGCTCAAAAGTTGCCAAGCTTTGCCAGGTCTGGTTTGGTTATCAGCCTGTGGTTAAAAATGAAAGGAGGTGAGCTCGGCTGAGGTGCGAAGTGCTGACTCTGTTCTGGGGTACTTCTGGACAGGAATTGTCCTAAAATTGTCCTCTGGTTTTGAGGGCCAGCAGCTCGGAAATGAGTGCGGGGCAGCAGTACCAGAGCATCTCACCTGCCTTCCCTCCGCGTGTTGCTCAGAGCAGGGTGTGACAAAACTTACCTAAAGCTCACGCTAGGGTTTTACGGGGAAAGGTGAAAAGTGCAGGTAATTGCCAGCTGGGCCATATGCTGTGGACTCCTGTTAGGTGGCTCGTTCGGCTTGTGCTGCCCTATCCCAGTGGTGTAAAAGGGTCGAAACAAGAAAAAGGGCCTGGACAAAAGGGAGAAGAGTCAGTGGGATACTTGTCTTGCAGCTGTGCCAGTGTTAAAGCTGTTAGAGATGCCTGCTGCAGTCAGAAATAAATTGCTTGATGTAACCGAACAGCACCTGGACCCGTGTTTCCTTTAGAAATGACACAGGCACTTCTGGTGTATCCTACTTTTTTTTTTTTTTTTTTTTTTTTTGTAGTATTTCAGCCTTCAGGTTGGCCAGCCTAGGAATCAATAAAGGTGGTTGCCTTTGAATAGGTGCTTTACACAAAAGAAGTAGTTGATGGGTGGAGACTGTTTATTTAGGGTGATTCAACTAAGTAATGCTAAGAGAATCTGAATACCTCTTTAGAGATGTAGAGAAAGGCAGCTGTTTTAACAACAGGATTCACCTGCAGAGTCCACAGAGATGCTAGAGCAAGGGAAAAGAAAAGCTGTCAATATCCCCCAGGGGCATTGTTAGGCTCCTGGCCTGAAATAGGTATTCAAGGACCATTAGAGAGAGAGGCCTTTAATGCCTTGATTGCCTCCCCCATCTCCTTTGCTGGTGTCCCTGCAGAAGCACCTGGAATGCAACTTTCACATTCCGCTGCTTTCCTGCATCTAACCTTACTCACCGAAACCATGTCGTGCTTAATCTTATTCACTTAGGATCTTGAAAGATTTTTTCCTTGTGAAGAAGACATCCCCTTCCTTGGTCTGGTGTCTGATGTTCCTTTGAAGATGGGTTCGCACGAGGGACGTTACTTTGTGCAGAACTCTCAACAAGTGTTGGGAGAGCTGATTATACACTGTGGCCAAGGGACTTAACAGTGCAATCACTGGCAGCTTCGAAAAATTAAATTTTGGCTTTTAAGTGGGTTTGAGTAAAAAGTACATTAAGCACCTTAGAAGTTTTCTATGCTGGTATGCCTGGGCGACTTGCTAATTTGCCTCTGAAAATAAATGTATTTTGTGCTTAATAATGGAAGTGTTAGCCCCTGATACATGTAAGACTTCTCTGGTTGTCATCTCCTGGTGGAGATTGTAAAGCATGCTTTCTTGATACAGCACAAACTGACTTGTAGGTGTTGTAGAAATGTGTGGCCTGCATCACCCATCCTTTGAAAACGGAGGATGATCAACTTCTGACAAACATTTTTTAGTTAATTTAGGTATGTATCTCCTCTGTAAAGGTGAGAGGAACAAAATGTTCACGTTGAAGTGTAGCTGGCCTTTGCTTTTACCTTGTGTGATTAGCTGGCTTTAGCAGGAGCCCTTGTTAGTCCCGTTCCTTACGGCAGGTGATGTCAGTGCTCAGATGTATCAGCGCCTGGGAGTGTTTTGCTTGCAGTACTTGCATCACAGCAATAAATCCATTCCTGTGTTGAGGCCGTGCTCCTTCACACTGCTGGTGCTGCAGCCCAGGCAAGGGAGAACTGCTTTGGATTTTGCAGTAATCAGCAGCAGTACTTCCTTTTGTTTCCTTTAGGGAGCAACATTACTGTTAATTTGGACCACTCACAGCTTTGGGTAGGGGAAAGAGCCTAGTTTAAGTAAGTTCCTCTCCTTGTTCTATTACACAAAATGCATTTTCCTCCTCAAATTAAGTTTGTTGTGTCTCATTGCTCTTAGGGTGTTGAGCACATGAGAAGCGGCCAGGACGTGAATACCCATGTACTGTTCTTCATCCAAGTGCACGTGTTTTTCTGCTGCTCATGCAGTTGCCTGTGTATTGAGGACAACAGGTGGCTGTGGCGTCTTGGGTGTGTGCTTGCTGGCTTTGTCCTCTTCTTCTCCCCAAAAGCCTTAAGGGATCCTGAACCGGTGTGCACTTGGATAACTTGTGGCACCACTCAGATGTTCCACGGTCTGAGCGTCCTGATCTTTTTGGGTAGAAGGAAGGAAAGCTGCAGCAGGAGGCTCACTTTTTAGGTGAGACTCTGAAGGTCCAGGAGGTGGAACTGCGTGCTGCAGAAGATAGATGTGGAAGAGATGGAGCTGGGTTACTGAGGGCTTCTGTTTATGACTCTACTTTCCAGGCAAAGAAGTATGAGTGCAATGATGAGTTCTTCTCAATGGAGATGTAACTTATGCCTTGCGTTTAGTTGATTTGGAGGACATATTTCTTTTGTTCTCTTTTTCTAGCGGCTGCAGGTATCAATGGTTCTTCTTCCTTATCAGACAGCCCAGCCAGGTGCCAGCTAGTACACTTTACCACGTTTCCAAGTAAGGTTCAAAGCTGTGGTCCTTGGCAGCTTCTGGAACAAGTCTTGGATCAGCTTCCAGCTTTCACAGCAGATAGGTGGCTTTTCTGCTTGGGAAGATCTCTTAGCAGTGTTTGAACTGGCAGGAGCCCGACTGTCATGTTGCGAAATGGTGAAGAGAGCTATATCACCGTGCCCCTAATTCCCTGATGTAAACTTAGTTTATTGTTGGAAACCGTGCTTCTCCTTAAACTGTGAGGAATTTATCATTTTCATATCAGTGTCACCTACATTTTGAAGTAGAAATCTTCTCGGTCCTCTGTCTCCATTCCTCCTTTTTGGGAAGCATCAGTGTTGTTTTGCTGAATGTGAAGTGACTGGGAATGACTGCCACGTTCTGCCTAACCAGAGGGTGAATTCCTAGGGGTGGGCGAAGTGATCGATACCTCAGAGTGGATGCCAGTTACCCCAGAAGGAAGCCATGCAGATTATAAACTCTGCAGGAAGGAACTGGTGGATTCTGTACGCTCGGCAGCCCCGTTAACTGCACCTCAAGCCGTTTCCAATCTGTACTTTCAAAGCTCTTGGAACTTGTAAGCTCTTTAAATCTAGTGACTTAGGATTTTCCATGGCTCCCTTTTCCCTTGAGAAAGAAAAAGATAGGAATAAGTGGTAAGGTTTCTCATCTTAAGTGCTCCATAGTCAGCAAATGCCTTCATGGAACTGCTAAGTGGGCCAAGCTGAACACAGATTGTGTCTCATTACGGTTGCTTTTACGTGTTTAATAAATCAGTAGATGTGTAAATAGTATGTAGAAGTGGAAAACATGGCTTCACTCGAATCAACAGCAAAACTCTTTCAGACTTCACTGGACTAAGATTTTGTGTGGGGTATGTACAGCTGAAAGCTCTTGAGCATTCATAGCATGAAAGACGCCAGGAAACTTTAAAAAACTGAAACACTAATGGTGCCTTTGTATTTTTCTGCTGCTTGAAATTCCTACAGGTGTAGTTATAAATTCAGTGCATCTATTTCAGGAGGTTGTATGATAAACAAAAAACTGAATTTGAGCTATAATAGCCTATTTGACTAAATTCTCTTCCATCCTGGGTTTGGACAACGCTGAAACAGCGTGGGCATCCCTTTTCTAAATCGTAGAGGCAATGCTCTAGCTTTCGTGAGTATATTCCCTCTGGTGAGTGGGAGGAGGACTTGTCCTTCCCAAGCCTGTCCTTCCCTGCAGGAAAAGGAGAATGCAGAGGATTCTCCCCAAGGATGGATCTGGGGCAGAGATGGCCCCTGCGTGTTTGGGGCTGGAGTTTTTATTTACACCCTTGCGTAACCCTTAGTCTCCATAGGAAAAGATGTGGGTTAGTAGATTTGGAACGCCGCGGGCTTGCATGTGGCTGTGGTCTGCCCAACAGCCAATGTGTGCTGGTGTTGCATAGCGAATGTACTGATGCATGCCTGGGGTCGTCCAGCGAGTTACCCCCTGCAGAAGGATCTGCTGGTACCCAACTTTTGGCCTGGTGCATTGGCAGCCTCCGTCTTGCCTGCACTTGACTTGCAGTAAATGCTTCTGTTTGTGTGCTCACTGTCTTTCTTTTTCAAATGATCACTAAAAAGTGTGTTGGCCAAAAATAATTTACGTTGGACAAGAGGATGCCAGGAGCACATACAAACTGCACGCTGTATTTGCTGTCCCGGCGGGTGATTCAAACAGGGCTGCGCAACTCAGTAGCACAGATGTGGATTAAGAAAGTCCAGATCGCTGATGTAAAAATTCCACTCTTTCTGGTAATGGATGTTTATACGAGCTGCCTAGTCCACAGACCCAAGAAACGAGCTGGTGGTGGTCTTTGTTTAATTCCCACTATACAGATGCCAAGTGTTAGGCTTTGATTTCCTACACTGTAAACTCTTCGGGGCAGGGATCAGCATTCAATTACTGAGTTTTGAAAAGCCACCTAGCACACTGTGGAACTGACCTGCTCGGCAGTACCTCAGTATAAATGTTTAATTATAACTATCTTCTTACCCCATGGTGGAGTCTTTCCAGATATCAAGGTTGAGGCATGCTGGGAACCTGCGCTGCTGCCGCTGAGGTGTCCGTGTATAAACAGAGAGCTTTGGTTGCAAGGCACAGTTTGGGTAGCTCTCTTGAATGCCTAGGTTGCACACGAGGGACAAGGATTCAGGTGTTTTTTCTCTAGGTAACGGTGCAAGAATATGCACATGTTCAGGGGGCTGTGTGGTGCTTGGTTTAGAAGGAGATATGCTCCTCAATGTAATACTTGTTTGAAAACATCACAGTCAGACTGCATCCTCTCTCACTTTTGCTTTAGGTCTGAATGTAAAAATGTCAAATATTAAAGTTCTGAAATGCAGAAATTAGAAGAAACTGGGATTAGAAAGATATCACCCCTCGGTATGTCCTGTTCCCAGGACTGAAACGAAGTGCAGTTGCTGGCTCGTGCCATTCAGAAAGTAATCTAATTCTCTTGCCTTGAGTGACTTGCATTGTAGCTTTAAACTGAATTCTTAAATCACCCCAACAGTGATGTATGTATCATTCGTTATGTTTATACAACATGAAAGCATATGGAGTAATGGAAACATCTAGAAATTAGACCTCCAGAGAAGACTCCCATTTTAATCAGGTTACTTACTTGGATTAAACCAAACCAAATTTAAAACATGTGGGCTCGTGTACTAACCTAGTTGCATTTTCAGCACTCCGGGGGTCCGTCTGGGAGTTTATCGGTGCACTGTCGTAGGCTGTTCCAGGCGCCTTTATAGGAGCAGTTTGGTGTTACTAAGGTTGGAATAAGCTGATGTCAGATTTTTGTCCACAGTGCATAGCAAGTAGAGGTCAAACACTTGCACAGCCGGTGATACTATGACTTGTTAAGAATGTACGCAGCAGGTCGCTTTTCAAAACATCTTTTGAAAAGCAGCCTGTGAGAGCGGTGCCACGTATAAGAGACATGCATCTTCCTCTGGCATCAGCAAATGGATGCATCCTATCAAATTGGACTGCTGAGCATGTTTAGTCATGTTACTGTAATAAGCTCTGGGAACAGGAATGGGTTTTACCTTACTGCACTTTGTGAAGATTTGAATGAATTTGACTGGTTTGTTCCAGAGAAACTCGTGTTTGTATCTGCCGCTTTTGTGCTGGGTATACAGAAGGAAGGAGTCGGTTTTGTTTCTTGGCTGAAGGGGGTTTCTTTGCCGTGGAGAATTGCTAACATTACTGCACTCAGTTGGACCTCTTCTAAGGAATAATAACTTAAAAAAAAATCCCAAGTGATTCCTGGAATGGTCAGTGTTTCTGGAGCTGATGGTGTACGTGGCTACTCGATTTTGAGGCTCCTCTTTGCCCCGATAAACCAAGTGGTAGGGACCCTCCTCTTGCTTCCAGCTGTAGCTTTCAGGCACCTCTACTTCTCCTGTCCCAATGTCTTGTCCTACAACACACACAGATGTAAAATTTGCTGTGCTGGGTGTTACCATCTATATCTTTTTCTTTTTATCTTAATGCAGCTTGGCCTGATGGCTCTCACGGTATTTCTAAAATTTGCCTTTGTGTGTATGTCGGAGGCAAGTCTAGATCATGCCAAGCACTGATCCTGCAGACACTTCAAACATAGATATAATTCTGTTTAAGGAGGCTGTTCCATTTAAGTCAAAATACTGGCATGGGTGAAGTTAAGGGAAGTGTTTCAGGACTGGGGCCTGTGTTTAACTTGCAGAAAAAGTATTCGTGACACAAGCCAGAATCTTTAACCCATTTGAGCTGTGACTGTGAACGCATCTTACTGCCTTCCGTTTCTGACCTACTTGAGAAAACACTGCTCAGCTTAAGGAGGTGTAGCCGGTCTTGCGGCCTGAGAAGAGCCGGCCTTGAGGAGACGCGGCGCTAGACGTGGCTGCAAACCCAAACTCCTTTGACGCACGGCGTCTGCAAGAGTTAAAGCAAAGCGCTCCAGCAGCTCATGTGTTCTCTGTGTGTGCATACTTTCCTAATCTTGACATGGGGTCTGAGCTGCAGGCTCCGAGGCCGTACGTGAAGTTGGCTTGGCTGCCACTTTTTCGCTCCCTGAATCTGGCTGCGGCTCAGCGGAGGGATGCTCTCTGCCGCTGGGATTACTGCAGGCAGGCAGCTGCCGAAAACTTGCGCCAGTGGGGCCGGCCGGACCAAAAGGTGTCCTGGCACAGCTCACGCGTCCTCGCGCTGCTTGGTGCCTTTGCAGGGAGCAGCAGAGGGAAGGAAAAGTACTGCAGTGGCCCCTTCGCTGCTTCTGGAAGACATCTCGCACCCGCGTTGCGCTCGCGGGTTGCTCTGGGTGAGCTTTTTGCTGCTCTGCTATCATCATTTGGCTGGAGAACAGCTGCCTCCAAGGATGGGGGTCTGTTTTAAAACAGGGGAACAGCTGTACAGAGCAGGGCCTGCGGGTTGCCAGGCAATCCCCGTGTCTGGGCAGGGGGAGGACAGAGCACATGTCTTTCTCCTCTAGGTGACAAAGTCCTCAGGGCATCGTGGGCCCTGCCTGTTCGGGAAGAAGAACTGCAGTTCCTTCACCCCACAGCCTGGCTGTCAAAAGTTACTGAACGCTTCTTACCAGAGGCTGGAAATGAAAACAGCCTTTTTTTTTCTTTTTTTTTTTTTTTTCCTTAGGTTTCCTTGGAAAGGCTGCCAGTGGCCACCTCGCCCCACCCTGCAGACGTGTGGGCGGGAGTGGGGGTAGCCGGCAGGAGGGAACATCACCAAAAAGGCAGAGCGACTTGGCTCTCGGCCATGAACAGGAGCAGGAACAGCTGCCTGGATAGCCCCCAGAGCCTCACTGATGTCAGCACAACCAGCGCTCCTTAAAACCCTGCACCGTGTGTGGGGGGCGCAGGGGGGCACGGCTGGGAGCAGGTTTGAGGGGGGAAAGCAGTGCATAAAAAAGCTGCTTTTTTTTTTTTTTCTTTCCCCCCTGTTGTTTGCTCTCTGAAGCAGACCTCTGCTTTCTGTAGCAATGGGAAGGTTTTGGATGAGTGAGTGAGAGTTACGAGAAATTCATAAAAGCCGAACAAGTTTCCAAAAGCAAGAAGCAGAAAGAATAAGCGTTGTAAAGTTTGTGTGTGTCTGCGGTGTGTCTGTTTGCTTGCTTTTTTCCTTTTAAGAGAAGCATGGCTAAGAACAGTTGGGTACTGTTGGAAAAATCTGTCAGTGCCATTCCCTTCTCTCTCTCCTGTGTTGTCTCTGAGAACTTGTCATACTGTGACAGATCATACTGTCAAACATCATACTGTGTTTGAAAAGTATCTGGCTTGCCTTGGGAAGCCGTATGAAATACGGCAGGATGTGGCATCCTGCAGTGAGCGTGTAACGTACGCTCACTTTGCCTCCTGCGCTGGCTCGAGCAGGGGCAGGGAGCGCACATAAGAGCATAAGTCTGCACTCCCTTCTGCTGATCCAGAGAGACGGCACCCACCTCGCCCTGTGGTTTACTGAAGCTGTCTTGGCCTGGAAGTTGATAGCAGGAGTGCCTGGTGTGGAAGGCCTCTGTGAATAAGGGCTGTGGGGCTGTCTGTCTGGCTGCCCTGATGCAGGGTTCACAGTGCAGAAGAATTACCTTCGACTGATACTGAACCAAATGAATGCGAGTTCCTCTCAGGCCTGAGACGACTTCTTCCTATTAAACACTAGTGCAGTACTTTCCAAAAGTCACAGGAGAATCTGACGTGTGGCTTGAAATGCTGAGGGAAGAGGATACCAGCTTTTCCAGAACTGTACAGCTCGATCGCAGAACGAGGTTGGACTGGACATGAAACTGGATTCCAGGGTGACGTGGTGATTGCAGTCTCCGCCGGCTTTGCTTCTTCCCACAGCTGGGGAGTTGATTTTCCCAGTAGGCCTGTGCCAGCGTAGTCCTGCTGCTAGTCTTGTGGTGTTTCCCCAACACAGAAGTCATGCTTGAATTGCTTGCAAGTGGTATGCAGCGCACAAATCTAGGCGACAGGGGTAAGCCAACCTATCCAGGCTTGTTGCAAAGCTGAATTTGCAAAATGCTGTCTCCATCAAGGCCAGTGTAGTAATGAGTTGCAGAGACTCTGTCTTGAAAAACAAACAGTGTGACACAGGCGTTCAGGGAGGAGGTCGTTGTGCTCTTGTGTAAGGCTGATGCTTTTTGTTAACTTTACAAGTCGGGTTAACGTCTCCTCTATCGTTCCAGAATTCTTGTAGCAATTAGCAGAAACGACACAGGGTCACAGAAGTTGTATGGGGCCAGGATAAGCATCTGTTCGTGTGCTTTTTAATCTGGAGAGTGGCATGAAAAATATGTTTCCTGAAGGTGACAGAGATACAGGAACAGAGTCAGGGAAAGAACCCAACTACTCTAAATCCAGTCCTGTGTCTTCACCATTAGATCCTGCTTCCTGTCTAGGCAGATGAACCCACATAAAACCCCTGGTTCACAAACAGATGACTTTCAAGTACTACTGGCATTGTAAAATACAGCTAGGGCTAATATATTTGTCCTGACTTTAATCTTGAGTGCCTGGTGGAATACCTGTAAGTATTTACATTTTAACATGAGCTTTTGTGCTTGTGAAAGCAGACAGTTTGACAGCAATGACCTCTCGCACAAAAGCCTGAATAAGTGATGAACTTCCAGCAAATCCATGACCTGAACTCTGCTGGATGTATATTGAAGGTGACATGTTAATATGGCCTGTGGCAGTACCAACAGGAGGCCTGGCTCTGTGCTGGGCTCTTCTGCTGGAGGTGGCCTGCCTCTCGCCACCCTCCATGCCTGCCCAAAGGCCTTCATGTAAGTCCTGGGAAATAAGGGTGCCTGTGCTCGCTGCCTAGGTGAGGGCCTTGGGCAAATGTTTGCTGCAGAACTGACTTCAGTGTTTCTGGAGGTTTCCCATCCTGCTGCTCTGCTCTGATGCTGGGTGAAGGGCTTGGTTTGAGTAGCTGAGAAGGCAGGAGGGTGGATGTGTCTGGGGCCTCCTAAGTGCTGCACTTCAGAGTTTGCTGTGCTTAAATTGAATTGAGCGATAGTTAAAACTTCAGTAATGGGCAGCTTTGGTGTTGGACACGTCTCTGCTGCAAGTGTGGTAACCTCTGGCTGTCAGACAGGGAAGACAGCTGTGGTATGGTAACCTCTGAATTCACTCTGACCTGAATCACGCTGAAGCTGCAGTTCCAGGGACGTTTCCCCAGTTCTGCCCTGCCCTGGAATAAGCAGTTCCTGGTACCTGCCTCTCCACTGAAACTTCGGGTCACAGCAGGGAATGCCTCTTCAGGCTGGCACTGCTGCTGTAAGAAATGCCTCTGGATCTCTGGCTGGAGGTTTTTCAGTCCCATGGAGTAAGTCGTGCTGCATTTTTCACCTGCAAACTCAAGTGAATCCTATTTGTGTCTAATACCAAGTCAGACCTAAAGCCCATCTAGCACAGGTTGCCAGTTGATGGGAGTTTATCAAAATAGAGTATGGCAAAAGGGCATCTGCTGATGATGCTTTTCCTAGTGAAGTCTTCCAGGATTTTGTAGCCTCTGGAATCTCTTCAGCCAAAGGGTTCAGTATTTAGGTTCAGGAATCCTTTTTCTTGAGCTTGCCCAGTGGCTCTTTGAACCTGTGCAGGCACTTGGCATGAGTCTCACAGTTTTACCACATGCTTTGTTGGAGGGAAGGTGAAAAAAACAACTTCGTAGACCTGCCGTTTGATGCTTCCACTTGGTACGATATAGGATGTGGGCTATGGGAAGTAATGCATGATTGACCACTACTGACCATCTCCATGCCTTTTGGGGTTGTGTGCACCTCTGTTGTATCCCCTCTGTGGCCTTCCTCCCAGGCTGGAGCCCGGTCTCAGTATCAGTGATTATGCAGAAGCTGTTCCATGCTCTTGATTACGTTGTTCACTGAACACTTGTTAAAGCCATGGTTTGCCTTGTTAACATCTATCACAGGCACATGCCAAAAGTATTTTATTTGCCTACATATTTATTGCTGTAAGACATATACTTGGACAGGCTTAAAGGTTTCCAGGTGCTGCCAGGATTCTCCTGTTCAGCAGCTTTTTTAGTGGAACTTTCTCTGTATTGGCGGGTTACAGACAGGAGATGCTGACTAGTGAGGGTGTTTGCAGATCTGGCTCAGCTGCTGAGCTCCTCATTACTTGAGAACTGCTTGTTTAGATGGTGCTTAGCTCTCTGCCTTCCTCCCTTCTGGTATACTACTGGTTTCTAAGAGCAGTGTCCGTGTATCCCTCCACTTAATATCTTTTTTCCCCCTACAGATGGCAGCCTGAAGCACGCCCTGCACATCTGAAACCTTAGTGAGTGGAATTTAATCAGACACAATGGGCATCTGTCCTTGCCAGCTGTGGGGTATTTCTTTGAGCTCCGCCCGAGCCAAGTGATACTGCCCACAAAAAAGTTAGCCTCCTTTCTTCATCTGCACTGCTTACATGGGATGGTAACGGGGATTCGCCCATCTTTACGGTCTCAGCAGCTGTCAGAGAAATTGTTTTGAGCTCCTTGAAGTGAAATGCTTATTGATGTAACTCTCTTATGTTTGTATCCCCTTCTTATGGTAATCTGCCTACCCACTTGTCCACTTGTAGGACTGCTGCATGTTGCTGAACTTGGTGATTTTAACTTTTTGCAACCAAAGGAATGTTGCTTCGGCACTACCATACTGCTGGCATTTAATTATGTTAGATCACTCCCAGGCCGCTTCACAGATCAATGCCTACAATACTTACTGAAATGCAGATACTTGTGAAGTGCAGAGTGAGAACGGAGAGCTGTAGATCAGGTCATGCTAACCCCTTTCTCTGTGTAAAGTGCTGCACATTCTTCAGTACTGACAGCCTAAAAAGGAACCGTGGCTTTTAAAGCCCTACCTTACTTAACCTGTGTACCAAATGATGTGTGCTACTTTATTCATGTTTAGTTGGAGTAAAACTTTATTCTGACTTGTCAGAACAGGGAACTTCGTTCCAAGTAATATGAATGGTGACAATAGTGATTTCAAACCTTTTGGTAAAGAAAGCATTTCACAAACAGAACTCAAATTTATCTAGGTTACTTATTTCCTTTATTAAGCGTCTGAAGATTTATGAAATATAGTGGTCTTATGAGAAACAAACCCTGCTCATCGTGTAGTACTGGTTTATAATGATAATCTTTCAATGTAGCTGTGTATAAAACCATTCTAATAAGCCGTTGAGCACTTAGTCTTGTACTCTGTGGGCCCTGTGATTTATGTAGTGTTTGGAAGTAGCTAGCATATCTGTTCAGAGAAAGGAGGCTGGGGCTGTCCTTTGAAACTATCAAGCTGTGTCTGTAGTTCTTACTGTTGAATTCAGAGCTCGTCTTGCAGTGCTCTGCTGCTGCTCTGTGCATTTAGTATCATACATTTAAATTTAGTAACTTAAGGGTCGCACAAGGACCAAGGAATGTAGCTCTAGCATGGCATACTCTTTGCAGCTCTCTGCAGTTGGGTGTCAGACCAGGAAAACCTAAAAACTAACATGGAGTCACTGTATATGTGTAAACAGTAGGGCACATCTATGTTGCTTTAATTAGAAGTATTTTCATTACTGCCTTTTTTCGTAGGGTACATATCTTAAATATTAAAGGTCTTAAGTTTCTTAAAGGTACATCTTACGGTGCTAGACCAAGAGGCTGATAAGGATGTTTTTTACTTGTTCCTCTGCCTTCCAAAAGAAGTTTAAATTTGGCTGGATCAGTTCTCTAATCTGACTTGCTGTGCAGCTGATTTAGCTGTGCTGGCACAAGGAGGCAGTGGAGAAGACATAGCAGAAGAGGACAGGACTTCTGATTGCGATGCAGATAGGAGAGATTTAAAATGACCGTGCAACCATAGTTAAAAAGACCAGTGCTCAAACCATCAAAACCACCACATCCTTGTAGCAAAGCAAGGGCCAGGAGGAAAAGTGAAGGAACCGCATGGAATGCCTTTTTGCTAGTTATCTTTGCTGGGGCCTCAAATCAACCTTAGATGAACCAGAAGGCATTGTTTGCTAGGATGGATCCTAGACTCCATGCAGTTACGCTGCTGGGTTGATTAATTCCTGCTCACAGAGCGTAATCCAAGCTCTGCTCCATGGGTGGGGGGTCATTAGCAATGTCTGTTGTATCTGTCCTGGTGTATAGGAGCTGCATCTGCTCTGTTCCTGTTGTTGGGCTTAAGATCTTTGCCAGCTTGGAGTTGCAATGTTGAAAGAACAGAAGAACAGCACGGTCTTTTTTTTTTTTTTTGAGGGGCGGGGGGAGGAGGGGAGATGCTTTATTTTTAATTTTAGTATATTCTTATCTGCATTCTGGCTTCCAGAGTCACTGAGGGTAAGTGTGAGCATCCACTCCATGGTTGCTTTTAGTTCATAGGCATCTTTGTACCATGATGAGAGTAAAGTACTGAAAGAGTGGCATGCTTATGTTAATAGAGTCACTTTCCTCCTTCTACCCCTTTTCCTTTTCCCACTTGTCCCTGTCTTTCAGGTACAGTTGTGGTATTTGCCTTCAAAGGTTGTGTTTAACACCACTTGTGTTTAATGCTTTTTCCTTCCACCACTTCAAGGCAAGTATTCTTCCAGGTATGTGACTACAAACAATGCAAAGGGAAAATCTCAATGGAGATCTGTGCGTGATGTTAGTTATCTCTTTGAAGCTGCCTTTTTCTTAAGAGTCTTTTGATATTTAGGTATTTCCTTCCATCTTTCCCTTCTGGTGTGTCTTTACCTGGTTAACTAAAAAAATTCATAGTGATGTCAGATTACTGACCTCGGAATGGTTTTGTTGGCAACCTAAATGTGCGTTTGACATCAGAGCATGAAGAAGCAGTTTACATTCTACAACAAAAACAGCTTCGGAGGGTTTTTTGTTGTTGTTTTCCATAATATGTTTATCCCCTCTCCTCTAGCCATTCATTGCTGCCTCCTCTCCAGAGGTGCTGATACAAGTGTTTGTGGGGTTTCCGTGTAAGCCTAATCACTAAAGTGATCCAGGTCACCAGTCCTCCTCCATTTTTTTCTTTTTTTCAACAGTCACACCCTGCAAACTTTTGTTTTGTTCACTGAAAGGGGAGCAAACTGTAGGCTTTCCCTGATACGGGAATGAGCAACTGGAGAAAGGGGAAGAGCTTCTGGAGAGGTGTTGACCCTGAGTGCAGGCATCACAAAACTACATGCTGTTTGTGTAAATAGGTTTTAGAGTTTCAGCTGTGAAGATAGACTCATCTTCCCACCTTAGCACACATTTGCTGGCTGCTCTCTTGATGCAAATAACTTCATTGTGTTAGTTGTGCAAAAAATCTGTTGCTTCTGTAAATTGTGTTGTCTTCAGCTCTTCTTTCTGCTCCCAAAGTAATTTCCATCTTAAGAGAGTATCTTTCTTAATTACGCTTGATATTGTGTAAGGAGATCATGTTTCATCATGTCAGACTGTGGTCCAGGTTTTGTTCTGACTGAACTGGTACAAATCAGGTGCACCTTTTCCAACGTTGGTGCAGTGTCTTCTGTGGGAGAAGTCGGTTTGTGTAGCCAGGAGCAGAGTATCAATCACTGCATGGAGATACTGGATTAACTGAAATAATAGTGAGAACTGATGGAGATTTTATTTGAATGGCCAAGCTTCTGTTATAAGATAAAGAATTAAATCTATGTTAAAGGCCAAATAAGAGCTGCAACAGCACATTTCTAAGAAAATTGTCCTGTTAAAAATGAACATGGACTGTGAAGGGGCTTTGTGGCATATGCAGACTTGATGCAGGCTCTATCAGCAGCTATTGTCAGTTACAATAGTCCATTTGTTTTTAGATTTCTGAAGTTACTTCTTACTGTTTCGGGGAGTAGTATGTAAAACAGGACGGCCTGTAGAAATCTAAAACGCCAGCCAAAAGACACCTTTTTGTGTCTACGTGTTGCAGCTGTCTATCTCTTGGCAGCAGGCAGCGTGGTGTAGAATGTGAGGTTTCAGTGCTGAAGCATGAAAGAGTGAAATAAGGCAGTTCAGGACTTAAAATGCTTTTCTTTTCTAGGGAATTTCAGTCTTCACCGTTGCTTAGTTATTTGGGAACTATTTGTAGAGTTGTTTTTTTTCTGACGGTAACTCCTTGCATTCACAAGATGAGAAACTGAGACAGGTCGCTCTTTAATTTTCTCTGTTATTCTGCAGTTTAGGAATCAGATGAATTGTAGTCAGTTGCATTGATACCAAGCTGGGAGGAAATGGAGCTCGTGTGTATTTCTTAGGGGGAGGAGAGGAGGAAAGGGGAGACTGAACATTTTTTTCCATTGAATAGACTCTTGTATATGCCAAATGACATTTTCATTTAGGAACATCAGCACTGGTAATATCATTTTGGTTTGGATCACGTTGTTTCTGGATAAACTCTTGGCGGCATCATAGCACCTTTTAATCTCCCCTAGTTACACCTGGGAAAGCAGGGGATTTTGCAAAATGGGCCACCATAGATTCCCTCAGTTTGCCAACGTGACACTGCAAACATGTGCGTTCTGGGGTACGTAGGTACAGCTTCATACCGTGCATGCACACTGGCACAGGAGATGTGGGATGATAGGTTGTGAGGTTTCCTGGTGAAAGCTATTTTTTGCAAGCACGCCATGCGTTCGGTTAGGCGGGTGCTCTCAGAACGTCACATGGACACAGTGTCCAGGGGCTAGGAGCCCGGCACTCCTGCACACAGGGTGTAGGGGATGACCCCTGTCCCTGGTAGCATTTAGTATCGGACCTTGCCTTTTGCAGAGGCTTTTCATTATTACAGCCTTGCCTGGGACACAGTTTCCCTTTCGGCTGATAGGTTTGTAGTGCTGCAGTTACTGCGCCTGCACTGGGTGGGCTGAGAAGGCAGTCAGGGGCTGCTTGGTGTGCCTGGCATGCTGCCCCCATGGTAGCCAGGGTCGTGCATCTCTGCCTTGAAGAGGTATGGTTATGGTCACTCAGTCTCTGTGCGAGTGGATGAAACCTGACTTTTCTCTCCCTGAAATGCAAGTTAAAGGCTGTGTGGTGTTTTGGAAGGCTTGGGCATTCTTTTGTCTTTTTTCCCCCCCCTTTGCTTCTAACTTCTGCACGGTTTTTAAGCCTCTTTGAGAGGCTGGCATTTGGGGGACTGGAAGTCATCTCAGGGAGAGGAAAAGGACGAGCTAACCTTGGCACCTGGGGCCTGGCTATTACGTTGCATTTCCCTCACGCGGTGCGCTGGGCCAGCCCCGGTGATGTTCTCGCAGCAAATGGAGGAAGTCGCGCTGGCGGCAGCCTCCTCGCGCCAGGGGGATGGGGCTGGTGGGCTGGATGCGGGCCACACATAGCACTGAGGGGGGGAAAGGCAGGAAAAACCCAAACCACTTGGCTACAGGCGAAGCGAGGCCAACTTTTCCAGAACTCTTCATCCTTGGGGGCAGAGATTGTTTCCCCGGGTGGGAGGGCGGTGGGGAAGGTACCACGGGAAGGAGCCGGGGAAGGATGGAGGGGGGGTGGCCGCTCCTCTGCCTGCTTGCTGACTAAACAGTTATGTCAGCTGGCAGCCGGCGCAGCCTGGGGATTTGCGATAGCTCCTGCAGGGTGGGGGCGGCTGCGCGGGGGGAAGGGAGGGGAAGGGAAGGGCCGGCCATGCCGCAGTGCCAACTGCTGCTCCAGCCTCCCCTGGCGCGGGGGGCAGAGGCCAGGCCCGCGGCTGCACACTTGTGTCCGGCACTGGGAAGCTTCCATGGCGATGTCCCAGCTCAGGGAACGAGCCATCCTTGCTGGCTAAGATGCCACACAGCAGCCCACTGGAAAGCCAGCCGGTGAGGGAAAGCCTTCCAGCCTCTCCTGTAGTGCTGGAGCCCACACACCAGGGTGTGAGGAGCAAGCACTGGGTGCTGCTGCTGGGTGCTCGGGGACAGAGCTGCCCCTTGGTCCCCCGGCGGCCCCAAGCCCTGTTAGCGAGGCTTTTTCACCGGTACTTGCTGGCTTGCCACAGGGAGAGCCCTCCCCGTGTGAGCGCAGCCCAAAAGGAAAGTGGATGGTGAATCCTGGCTACTGTTCAAGTTTAATGTTTCCTACTTGGCCTTGAAGGCAGATGGAGCCCGGGGTAGCCTGTAGACAGAGCAGGAGCAGTTTGTAATGATTCCTGCAAGTGAAAAGTGTTCAAAACCCATTTTTTCTGTTCTTCTCACTTTGTTTTCCATAAATCGGGTGCTGTAAAACTGGAACAGCCTTGGAGCAGCTGTGGCTTTTTGCCCATGTGCTTCCCTCCCCTCCACCCCCCATTAGGAGTACGCGAAGGATGGGTTGCTTGTGAATCACCTCCGTACCTACCTAACTTCTCCTGTCCCAGCAGCAAGACAGAGAAGGACCCTGTCCTGACAGGCAAAAAGGGTGTGTGTCTCAATTGTTTGAGGTCAACTGAGTTAGCTGAACACAATAATAAAAAAAAAGCCCTCTTGATGCTCCTTAAGGTACAGCCTACCATGTCCGAAGCCATGTTTGTGGCTGTGTGAGACCAGTTAATGTGTTAACCTGCATCTTAATGAACATTCAGGTGGATTTTTAGTAATGTTAGTCTGACTCAACTGAGCTGACACGACTGCAGTCGTGAATGAACCTGTCTAGCCCACTTGGACAAGCTTGCTTAAGTTAGCAATACAGCACCAGTGGTTCTAATGGCCTAGTTAAGATGATTTGCCTTTTTTTTTTTTTTTGACAAACACAGAGCAAGGTGAGCGAAGGCCATAGAAAAGTGTTTATTTTTGCGATGGGGAGATCTACAGATCTCAACCAGGAGTTGCTTTGTTTTACCTTTGTGCAGCTCTCATCACCTCGGTGCAGTTCTCAAATGGGTGTGTTGTGCCTGGCACTCCTTCACAGCACACCTGAATGCTATTTTATGCACGAGTCAAATGGTAGCATGATTTCATAGGGCCTTGCAATCCTTTGCTGAGTGGCCTTACAGATGAGCTGGGCAGCTGGGCTTCTGGCAGTTTGTTCAAAACCATGTTGGAGTTTGCTAGTTGCTGTGGGAAGGTTAAAAAGCACTGAAATACCTACATGACACCTCAGTCTCCCTTCTGTTTTAAATGTTCCACTTAGGACAAACCAGGAAAATGAGCACTTTGTGAGAGGGTGTTAAAGCTGATAAAATTTGAATCCCTAAATCGTCCCTAAATCCCTAAAACCCATCTAGGTTTTTTTCCTGCTTGATATAGGTAAAAAGGCTTAGTTTTAGTTTGGTTTGGTTTTTAAGCAGGGGGAAAAGTCTTCTGGAGATAGGAAACCACTCAGAAGTTACTGTTGAGGCAGCTGTATATTATCTGTTTTTCAAAGCAGTCATATGGTCTGTGGTTCTATGAAAATGGGATATTTTGAAACAAGAGGGGTATATAACTGCTTGAGTACTTAGATGTAGGGTCTGAAATGCTGAATAACTGCAATTGCAGCTAACTTCACAAGGAACGCTTCTGGAAACGGCTCTTGATGCACTGAGTACAAAGCACTACAAGTGCGGGTAAATAGTTCTCTAAAATATTTTGGCACACTGAGAAAACTTCAGTGAGTGCTACTTGGAAGCCAAGCACTTGACTTTTCGTGGCTAAGATCAGTTTAAATAGGTGGGTTTTTCTTCCTTCTGTGTGTAGGGAAGAGGGGAACAGAAGGGCAAGTAAAAAAATCAGAGGAAAGACCTCACTGCTGACTTGGTAGATGTGTTTGACCTTCTTAGCCTTATGCGCTTGTCTGTGGTTTCCAGCCAAAGGCTCTCACTTTGAGAGAGCCTTGCTTCTCGTGCTGAACTATTTTTTGACGCAGTGAATGAATGCAATATGTTAACACTCCTGTAAGTCCCAGAATTGCTTGGCTGCCCCTTGTCCTGCCTGCCTCGTACTGGCTGAAAAGGTACCATTGTTTGTTCTGCAAACAGTGGGTGATGTTTGTTTCCAAGGTGACTGTGGCTCTGTTGCTGCCCTCTAGTACAAAAAAAAAATTATTTTTTTTTTTAAATTGGCTTTAAACACCTGAGAGCATCCCACTGTCACCAGAGATGGGGGAAGGGAGGAAAGAGCTTTTTGGTATAGCTCTCTGGGCTGTTTATTAGAACAAAGACAAAGAAAATGTCAGTAATCTAAGAAGTGGTGATGCATATATTTGGTTTATGCTATGAAATATTATTCCTAAATAGCACACAGGTACCACTGTTGAGACACTTGATTGTTTCTAAGGATGTGTGTCTTCGAGGAGAAGAAATTAATATGAATTTAAGGTCTCTCAAACATCTTGGTCAAATGTTAGTTGTAGTTTCAGTTTACAGCAGTTATGCTATGCTTTTTCAGTTATTTAAATGAGAGGATATTTTGAAGACTTTGCTCAAACAAGGGTGCATTAACTTCCTAATAGGAAAGCTGGAAGGGAAAAATCAGTAGTTCTGCTAGACTTGTAGGTTTTCAGGTTGTTTTGGAAAACTATTATTTGGCAATAAAATATGCATCCCCAAGAAAGAAAACCCCAGTAGTCGGTTCTTTCATTGCTTTTGTGTATTCTTGGATTCCATTATCCTGTGTATATGATACTCAGCGTAGTGCTATTTTTAAGTGTTTAGGTAGATGGATTAGAAGCATTTTACAGTGCTTTCCCTGTGCTGCCTGCCCATCTACTGATGTCTGCTTTAGTATGGGGGGAATGAGTTGGAGAAAAGCAAAACAAAACTTTTTTAAACTGGTCATGGATGCTGCTAGCAGAACTTTGCCTTCCTCCCCATCGGGTTTAGTACAGTTCATACGCAGGTTTCAGTAAACATTAACTACTTTTATCAGGGCTCGCAGCATGTTGAATGGTTAGCAAAGAGCATGTACCGAGAGAGACAGAGAAAATGAACAAGTCCAAGGTCAAAAGGATGGTAGATTTTCCTTTATTAAAATACAGGGTGAAGAATGTTGACACCACTTTGTGGAAAAAGGTCTGTGAAAAATCTGGTTCTTGTCCTTCAGTTTTCATCAGGGTGAAAGCACTTGGGGGTACTGCCAGGAGGATGTGCATTGTCAGTATTTTTCTGCTGTAGTGAGATGATCAGAAGACATTGGCTCTTTCACACTCGCACCAGCTGGCAACGTGAACTCCTCCTGACTTGGATCAAGTCAGAGTAGGGTATGATCTTTGTTATCGCTGTCACATCTTTATATGGCCTGCTCCTGCCCAGCATCACCAGAACTACCATTGACTTCAGCAGTGCACAGATGAGCACAGGCAGCAAGAGATCGTAATTTCCTCCCTGCCTTGCCTGCATGAAGCAATGATACAAAGCCATCCTGATTAAGAAGAGTTGGTTAAGAAACTGTGTGGTTTAGCAGCTTGCCTCACCTTTAATTCTTTTGCGTGGCATGGATGTTTCTTTATTGCTTTTGAGGGGTGCAGTGCTACTAATTTTGATGCAAATTGATATGCTCTAGTGATTTAAAAAAGAGTTGATTAGCTTAGCAATGAAAACAGGGAAAATTGCAGTTAATTAAATGATTTTAAGTTGAGGTGTAGAAAGAAGCATTTTGAAAAGAGTATGTGACCTGCCTTAATGAACTCTGTTGAAACATCCGATGCTACAAATTCTAAGTTATTTTTAATTGTGCAAATCAACGTATCCTGTCCCTCCTAACTCCAGTCAAATAACGTTTTGCAAAAGAAGGAAGCAGCAGCGTTCGCCTGCATGTTTCCTAGAAGCTAGAATTATTGAAAGGTTGTACCTCACTGGAAAAACACAGATTTACTTAAATGACACATCAAACACACAAGAAATCCAAACAGTCTGTGGATGATCTGACAGTAGTTTGAGAAACACCCTCTGCTGCATGCCCCTCAAATAAGAAACGTGCGCACAGTTAAAAATCTCATCTTTGTGGTGACACAGATGATTCAGTGCAGGAAACGAGAGGAATCTCATTCAGCGGCTAAGCATTTGTGGGGCGGGGGTGTGAGGAGGTCATGGTGTTCAGCATACCCAGCTAGAAAGCTTTGGGCTCCTTTCTCTCTTGAATTTTCTGCTGATTTGAATCAGCATCAGCGCGAGATGTAAATCCCTTCCTTTTCATTCTACCTGGAGGAGCTGAGAGATCAAAGAAAGACAAGACGGGAATCTCCTGCTGGTGCTTTTTTTTAAAATTTAACTACAGATATTAGCCATCCTGCTCGAAGCTGTCCCCTGCAACAGGAGGTGCAGCGGCACAAGTGCCTGCACTCCTGCCACAGCCGAGCTACGGGTGGCCAGCCTGGCAAATGGGGGAGGTCAGCACTGCAGCCCTGCTGGTGGCCTGAGCCCTTCCTCCTGCAGTGGCTGAACATCCTGATGGGGGTGGCAGCGGGAGAGGAGCTTGAGGTGCAGGCTAGCAGTTGTTGCAGCCTCTTGGAAGGTGCCGCCATTCATCTAAATATAAAATACGGACTGTGGTTTTGGTCTTAAATATTTGTGGGATTTTAACAAACCACTACAAACAAACAAACAGCAGCAAAAAGTGACACGTTTGAAGCAGGATTAATTTTTTATTTTTCTTTTGCAAGGTAATGTGGAGGCTTGTATTCTGTGACTCAGTGTTCAAAGGGAAGACATTTTTCAATTTGAGAACTTCTTTGTTCATCTCTTATTCACAGACTTCCCTTAAAGAGCTTTATTTTACAGTTTTTTTCTCAGGAGGCTGGGATGTAATTTTCTTTTTAACTCTGATGATGTTCTTCCACAGCTTTCCAGGTGTTTTCGCCTCCCTCTCTGAAGCTTAAAAAAAAAAAAGAAGGAAAAAACAAACAAAAAAAAATCCATTCCTTTCCTAATAAGTAGATCATGTGTGGTATTAGCAGCCTTTATAAAGCCTGCAGAGGGAAAAAATCATGTGTGCAACTTGAATTCCAAAATATATTCATTTGGTACTAAAGGCAAGTTTAATGGGAACGTGGACAAAACATTACGTGTGTGTAAATTTTTGTCTTGCCTGGAAACTGACCAAGGAATAAAGTAAGAAAAAAGATTTTTAGATTGTTCTAATGCCTCCGCAAAGGCATTTGCAGTTATGTGGTTGCTGTAGGTCCTCCACTGATAAGCAGCATTAATGAAGTGGCTTTTCATGCAGTTTTATTGAAATTATTTATGCAAATACACTGCAAACTTTATTGCAAGCACAGTTATTTACAATGCACAGTTGGTAAACAAAAGCATTGCCATTCATTCTCCAGTGCCTTGATAGCTTATAGAAAGCTGGCTCACTTCTCTCCGCTTTAGCTGGCCGTGTGTGCTCCCAGCTTTTATTCCTTGTCTCCAGCAGACCCACAGGTTTTGTCAGCTCATAGCAACGTGGTGCAGGAAGGGCTCACTCTTGAAGAACCGCTCATCCTGTTTTGCCTTTTTTTTTTTTAATTTTTTTTAAAGCGCTGTGGAAAAATATGTGTGCTGTCAGTCTGTGAGACCACAGTCCTGTTCCCCTCTGAAATTGTTTCATGAGAGGTTCTCAAAGAAGAGTTAGGTATGCTGTGGGCAGGAAGAATTACATCTGTGTCCCCTTTTAGGTACCGTTGCAGAGGCTTCAGTGCACAAGCACTCTCTGAAATCTCTGATGTACCAAGTCTTTAGATAATATCATCTATAGACTTGCTCTGTCAACCATTACCAAAAATGTGTCCTCTCTCCTTCAGCTGGGCCTCCCCTGGCTGGGGAAGACATCTCTTTACCGCATAACTACTGTGTTCAGGCTCGACTTGCTACAAAATCTTTGTTCTGATGGTGAGATGTAAGAGGCCTCCGTGTTGTGCAGGAGCTCGCAGAAGACACGGTGGATGCCCCACCACAGCCTTGGGGCAGCCAAGAGGGGTTGGTGAGACTTTTTTCATTTCCTATCGACGTGTAGGCAGGCCTCAGTGCATTTCTCCTCTTAGAGAAACTCTTGCTGGCTTTCCTGTTGAACTTCAGGTACAGTCTGTGACTTTGGGCAGGTTTTTAATGGCCAATCTTAGTAGAACAGAGGAGGTCATAAGTATTTATTAATACGTTGTATTTCTGCGCTGCCATTTAGGAACACTTCTGTGTTGACTTGCGTGGGTGTCTCACGTGTCTGAGGTTCAGGCAGGATTCCACCTCAGCGCTGCAGGTGCCAGCTGTGTGTGGGACAGGCGATGGTGCCTGCTTCCTGGGCCAAGGGCAGACTGTAGGGCATGGCCCCATCCTGCAGCAAGACCTGGGCATCCACACGTCTGGTCTACACACAGGGACGTCCTGGGATTTTGGGCACTTGCCAGTTTCACCCACAGCCTGTGTCTGGCAGCCTTCTTTCTAGGAACACCTCGGAGTGGGAAGCGGTAGAGCCCAGGATGAGGGCTGCCACCCCGACAGGGTTTCTGCATCCCATGGCTTGTTAATGGACACCCAGGTGTGGGGTGTTGGCCCGGTGAATCCCCCAGATGGGTACACAGGGCACTGAGAATACCCATCACGAGGTGGCGGGCAGCCCGGGAGGTTCCCTGTGCACGCCGAAGCCCCCGGTCTGCCCAGCTGAAAAGCCTGGATTGTTTCAGTCTTGCAGCTCTGGTGCAGGGTCTTACATTCAAAGCACTAATGACTTCCTCATTAGGACCCAGACTCTTTAAATTTTTATTAAAGGGATTGTCTGTGCTGACATTTAGCTATTACCAGATGTTGGCTTTTAGTTACCAGTGTGGAGGTGGCATAGCTAATAAAGGCAAGGGTGAGAAACTTGTGTGAAGCTGACTGTCAGATGCGGCTTTGTGTACTGCAGCCTGCATGATGTCTGTCGCGTCTTCATGGGCCAGTGTTCTAGAAGAAAGCCATTTTTTTTTCTTCTTTCTTTTCTTCTATACTCTTGACTGACCAAGTGTTTTCCAAGTGCTTGTCTTTTTCAGGTGGCGTTGCTCTTTTGTTAGAGTCTAGCTAATGCAGGAAGAGTGCAAAGGTAGCTCAATGGCAGTTTGTTTTTTTTCCTTATATTTCGGTACAAAACTTTCCTGTAGATCATACTTCTCCCCCTCAACCTCTTTTCGCCATACCCTCCCTCAGAAAATGTCAGCAACCAATTGTTTCCTTTGCAGAGCTTAGAGCCCCTAGACAGAGGCTTTTCCAGTTTTATGAATGCACCATTTGTTGCTGAGGGCACAACTGTTCGATGTAACTGGCTGCATCCCACTCTGCTTGGGACCAGCATGCACTACAGCCAGTCTGTGCATAAACCAGATTTTTGTATTAAATGGCACCATTTTGTCCACAGCAGCAGTCTGTCTGTCTTTTGTGTGTGCGCGTGTGAGATTTGCAGCTTTCAGATGCAAAATACATAAAGAGCAGCAGTTTTGCAGAAGTATGTGTTTCTCAGTGAGCATACATTTCCATTTTAAGGTTTATTTTCCTAGGGAGTTCCTGATGAGTGATATTTCTTCGTTATTTTGTGTAGGTGGACCGAGGCAAAAACAAGTTTTTAAATATTTTATAAAATGGATGCAGGGTGTAACATTACCAATGTAGTAGTGTTATTGGGGGCACGCTCAACTATAACTCCAGTGAAAATGCATTTAGCACATTGAAAGCGTGCGTGCTCAGTTATGTTTTATTCTGTGTCATCAACCCACAGTATTCCCCCTCCTTCTCTTATTTTTTTGAGTGCTGTAGGGTCGGCAACCGTATAGATGTACCAAATTAAAGATCCTCTGTGCTTCGCATGTTCCAGCGATGTCTAGCAAGTGTCATGTGATGTGAAACCTGGTGCTCTTCCTCACTGCCTCCCCCAGTTGCCTCCTTTCCAAGGTTTTGTCCAGCAACGTGCCCAGGGCAGCCGGAGGAGCTGCATGGGTACTGCTCCACACCAGCTGCACGTCTGCGGCCAGCGTTTCACATGTATAATGCGGCAGCTGCAGCCTCCTGGCAAAAGTGAATGTGCTACGGTGGGGGCAGAGTCGGCCGTGGGTGAGTGGGTACTGTGCTGTTTGTTTGCCTTCTCACCACCCTTCCCCTTCTCCCCTTAAACGCAGTTTCTGGAAAGCGCAGCCCCCGTGTGCAGTTATGCGAGTGCAAGCTGCAAAGCAGGGAGGTTGCGTGAGGCTCTGGCCCCAGCAGCTAAGTCACGGCTTAGTCCACGCTGCCTGCCTCATTTGTCTCAATGCCAGGAGTTTCTCCTCGGAAGCACAAGGCATTGCTTCCCCCATCTCTCCACTTACGTACCTGCTGAGTGCCCCCAGCACATAAGAACACCTACAAAGCAACACCACTGCCTCAAAGATCACCCACTTTTACATCGGTAAAAATGCTTTCCCTGCTCCATCTTCATGGTGTTTAAGAAATGGGGAAAACTAGAAGCACCCCTAATATTCCTGATTGTAAGAAGACAGTGGTGCAGAAGATGGGGATTCCCCACCTCACCCTCCTTTGGGTACCCAAACGACTGAGCACTGGGCAGGCTTGCCTGAAATGTAATAATCCCTCTGCTAAAGAGAAATAATAAAAAGTACAGCTTTGCAGCCTTTCTGTGGATGTTTCCATTGCCCCCCTCTTCTCTGTATATTCACTGCCCACATACTGTTGCCCACGGGATGAGGGCGGGAGGGGGAAGCTTGTTCTCTTTCATGTGACTGCAGCACAGTTAATAGTTGTAGCAGACTTCAAGGACTCGTGTGACCAAAGGGATCGATCAGATTCGTTTCTAGTAACCGGAGGGAAATATTTCAGGCACATCTTCGTGTCTCGGCTTCCTAGCAGGTCCAGGGAAGGAGCCAGATCTGCTTTCTCTGTGATTGCTCATTTGTTAGGAGCTGGCTAGCGTATAGTGCGCAGAGACAAAGGCAACCCTGGCCTGAAAAGCCCCCAAAGACAAGTAGTATCGTAAATACATCTGTAAAACTGTTCAACTTACAGGCTGCATGCGTCTCGCACTTGTGCTCCATTTCTCCCCCCACTGCCTTAAAAAAGGGATGGCAAAATAGTTTGATAAAACGCATCAAGTACTAAACTGTTGATACAATTTAAAAAAAAAAAAAAGAGTCTCAGCTCAAGCATATGTCTGCAGCACTTTAATCTTTTATGGGTTGCATACTTGCTGTGGGAGTGGAAGGGGATGTTGTAGGCTTACTTTCAGTGTACTTAGAAACCTTTCCCACAGCATGAAAACTCCCCGGAAAACATGTGAAACAACTGACTGGAAACCAGGACATTTCTTATGCCCAGCACTCATTGCTCTGAGGGATTTGCTGTGCTCTGAAGGTCATTTAATAATCTTTCTTCTTTGTTGGTTTCTTTCAGCGTAGTTCACGCATGGTGCTGTTGCAATCAAGTTGTGCATGTGTTGCCGAGCTTTTAGGGGTCCTTGTTTCTCTACCATGTTTTTGCCCCTGGTTCTTTTGTTACGGTGCTCCCATGATTACTACAACTGTTGCTTAAAATGGCTACCGAGCAAAAACATGTTCTTGCCATCAGTAAGAAACTGCTTAGCCTGTGTCAAAACCACCCCGCACAGCTTTGAGTTGATGCCTGCATTGCTTAGCTGGTATATTTCTGATCTTCAGGCTATCCATTAACCCTGTGCATACTGTTCACAAGGAAGAAATAAATTTGCTGCAGTGATGGAAGTGTGTCCTGATGCTGCGATCACTGCTGCTGCCCCTCACCGCACTCTGGTTAGATTTTCGTGGCATGCAGTCCTTTGGGTGTGTGGTTTGGGGTTGGTGTTTTTTTTGTTTGTTTCCCCACCCCTTACCACTTTGCATAGTTTTTATTTTTGAGGTGCTGCAGAAGTTGCTAACGTAGAAAAGCAGTGACAAAGGCGGGAAGTCTGGCGCTTGAGGGCTGGCGGTCCTGACAAGTTGATAAGGAAGATCCAGTTCCCTATCATAAAGAAGCTATGTGTCCACTTTCAGCCTGTGACGGACTCGGCGTTTTGCTTTCTGGCGTCTCCTTTCCGTGGGCCGATGTTTGTGCTGGAGTGCGATGGAGTGTGAAAGGTGTCAGAGGAGAGAAGGGGCTGCAACCCAGCTCTGGCTGCCAAAGAAAAACCAACCCAGACCAACAAAACAAGAGTTAAACGAAACATACCACAGAACAGGTTAGGCAGGACTCTGAAGCCAGATACGAACCTTCTCCTGCACTTTAAGGCATCTTTAGTACACCCTCCTCCCTCTACCCTTTCAGGATTTCCCCCCCCCCCCCCCCATTATGAAATAGTCTTGCGTGGACTCGTGGCTCACATGTGGGGCAGGCGGGGAGTTGCAGTGCTCGCTCGCCTGCTGCCAGCTGTTTCTTAAGAAAGAGAGTGTGCACTTGTCTGTGCCCGTCATCCCGCAGCAGAGGCAGCACTCTGCGCGGCATGCACCCCTGTGCGCCTTCGTGCCCTCTGCCTGGCTGCCTTGTGGATGGCCCGAGCCGAAAAGTAGCGGGGGAGGAAGAGAAGCAATGAGATGGGGAATGCTGGCGGGTGGAGCTTGCCAGGCTGATACTCCCTGTAGTTAATCATTACTTGCAGCATAACCTGTTCCTGTTTTCTAGAGGTTTCACTGGCACCCGCAGCCAGGAGCATATGAGGAATATGTGACAAACTGCTCTCCGAGCGAGACAGCTCGCCTTGCAGCAGCAAGCCCGGCGTCTAATACAAGACATCATTTCTCCTGTAACATGTTTATGCCTAATCGTTCAGTAAACATACCATATATAGTCTGGTTCGTGCTCGCTATAACACCCTGCCGCAAGGCGACTTCACCAGTACCGCGCAGATTCCTCAGCTCCTGGTAACCGGCTGACAAATAGGATGGTGCCATATGTAACATAAATATTCCCCACAACTGTTTTTTTTTTATAGTCCTGCCCATAGAGCATAAAGCCTGTGGTGCTGACCATGACAGTCGTAAGTCTGGCGCTTTGAAAAACGAAGATTGCACAGAACAAGTTGCCTGTCGAAGGATGGACCGGGTCCTGTGCATGCACTGTTGTTGCAGAGCAAAGATGCTGCTCCTACCATACATGTCAGACGAAGCTCATATTTATGAATCAGTGGTTCATCGACTCTTTTTTTTTTTTCTTTTTTCTCCTCTCTCCACTTCAAATAATCTGTTGCCTCCTATGGGTTGGGTCCCAAGCTCGAGCTGTGATTCATTGAGAACTTTCTCTTTTCATTCTAGCATCTTTTGTAGAATTTCTGCCCTTCCTCTTTCTCTGTGCCCTCCTTTTGTTTACCCAGCAGTAGCAGTGTACTCAGCACAGCAGAGGACGTGAAAATCAGCACTGAGGTGGATTCACAGCTTTCTTAATCAGCTGTTACGTATGGATAGCCTACAGCTTTTTTCTTTTTATTTTTTTTTAACATTGTGAAATGACTTTCAGTAACATTCTGACTCTTTTTGTGCTAGCAGAAGTGGTTTGGGAAAAGGAGATGAAGCCTGTCTGCCTAGACTGGGGTAGGTTTTGCTTGCCTTTTGCTCCCTTCCCTGGTCTATGAGAAGATAGCACAGTGGTATGGACCCAAGATAGCTTTGCGCAAAGCTTTTTGTCTCTCTGCTTGGTGATGGCTGCTAGCACCTGGTTCCAGCAGTTTAGTGAGTGACGGTGCCTCCTACAGCACTGAGATGATTTCTAAATCAGAGAGAGTGCCGGTTAGGTGCAGATCGATACAGGTGGATTTTCCCCCAGTGGCCTGCTCCTCATTTAGGCAAAGCTCCCAGAAGGGGAGAGCTTGCAGCAGGGGAATGTTTAGGCGTTACATAAATGGACAGGACGTGCATTTCTCTGACTTGCCTCTCATTGGCCTCGTCAGAGTGAATTATGTCTGACTGCTTGGCAGTTAATTGGACCATCCTTCCAATTTCCTAAGCTGATAAGCCCCTCACTGTCTGCCTCAATCAGGCTTCTTTGTTTGAGAAGTTACTAATGCTCCAGAAGAAGAGAATAACTACTTTCCTACGTACTGTAACCAAGTGAGGTGCTCTGATCATTTAACTGCTGCGATAAGTCTGTGAAGATTCACCATCTCTCTTCAGCAAAATCCTTTCATAAGAATTATTTGTACCGTAACACCCGTAGGAGTTGGCAGGCAGTGAAAGTAGGTACAGCTGGTGTATTTACTACATACCTTGTCACTTTTTGAAAGAATTGCATGTGTGCTTAAGGTATCCTGTGAGCAGCTTTATTCTGGCAGAGCCTGGTAGCTGTGTGGAGTACTGCTGGTGTCTGCAGTAGTCTGCCCATTGGGATCGGGTCTCGTTTCTATGGCTCCCTTTTATCGCAGAACCATCAGACTGGGACTGTCTTCCTGATGAGTCTGGATGGTGCCTAGTGTAAAGTGGGTGTTGCCAGAAGGTGAGTAATAAATGATGATTAATCATCTCTGCTCTATGGATAAGTTAGTATGAAAAAGCACTTGGCTAAAGACTGTGCTTCAACAAGCTCATCAAAATTAACCATGCAGGAGACAGTAGTGCACCATCCTGAAGGCCTGATTCTTGCATCTGTGACTGGTTTTGTGTTAACTTCCGTGCATTTGCTGCTTCTGGTTGAGGGAGAAATGTGGCTCCTCTTGTCTCCTGTGTAAAATGATATCAGTACTACAGATTGCAGATGGGTTGAGTGATACAGAATTGTATGTATTAAAAGAAAACAACCTTCAGTTAGATTGGTCTGTAACCTTTTTGATGCAAAGGTATGATTATGAACCTTGCAGATATGCATCCTCGTGTTTGTACCATAGAGTCTGTGATATGAATGCATTGAAAAGATGCAAAGGTCCTGTATGAAATTGTATCTTGAAGTTGAAAACTCATTTTATTCTATGGGAAACAATTCATCATTTCCTGTCGAAACTGTAAATAAGTAGAAGGAGAAAACCTAAAGCCGTACCGATTTTTGAAAGAGTTTACATTTTGAGTTTTCATATTGATTTGAGCAATGCACTACATCTGTTTGATCATACAGTTAATTCTAAAACCTTTTGAAAAGGAGGATTCATCACAGAAATCTTTCTTCTCCCCCCATCCTTCAACTATTTCTGGCAGCTTACAGGGCTCTAAGCACACAAAGGGAGTATTGGAGGACTTGCTCCTTGCACAGAAATTGGAAGGACAGGGCTTTTTTTGTTCTTTCTTTTCTTCCTTTTCTTAAAAAAGCTTTCCAAGGACATTAAAGTATGCAGAGAAAATAAATGTTTGTGCATTGCATTGTGTGCCTGTGTTTGTAGGTACACTCTGACCTCGGGAAGTGACTACCGGTTTATTTCTTGTTGTAACTCTGAGTTTGTACTGTTGAGCCCCAGAATGTCTGTGGCATAGCTGGAGGAAGAGAAGAGGGCGCACACACTGTCCATGTGAGTTCAAGCCACCATTAGTGGTGCTCAGCTATAATTCATTCGTTAGGTCAAAGAGAGGTAAGGGCTGTGGTGAGGTGGATGTGGGGCCCAGCCAGCAGGACAAGATCTTGTGGAGAAGCTAAGGGGGGGAGGTGTTCAGAAGCCCCGTATGTTCCACCAGTGGTGGCAGCGTCTCTGTCCTCTCCTCCCAAGGACTAGTCTTGAGCCCTCAGACAGCTAGCTGAGGACTTCTCTTACTGGGACATCCTTTACTAGCATTTCTGTTGCCTGGCCTTCAAGATGATGGGCAGAGAATTTGCATTTGGGTTTCAAAGTTTTTGGAAGAGTGTGTGTGCTTTGTGTCTTGTCCAAACCTTGGTGAGGCTGGTAGCTAACAGCCATTGAGTGGCACTCTGAAGGCCTTGCCATCTCCCAAGGGGGCCGCGAGCTGTGGTCGTTCCGACTGGAAGTGCTGAGGAGAGAAGGGGAAGAAGTGTCCATGTCCTGAAGGAGATGAAAAGGGAAAACTGGAAAATGAGTGACTTCTCACTCAAAAGTTCTTGGAAAGAAAGGTGCTGCGTATGTAGTACTTAATGCAAATGGCACTCCGCGTGTATGAAAATGCAAACTGGCTCTGGTTTATCAGAGGGCAAGTTGGGATGCTGTAGTGGCATTGTCGCAACAGTGAACTGAGAGAATTCGGGAGGCAGACTTCCCTGAAAGAGTTAAGGGAACATCAGGGATGGAGAAGTTTAAAAAGTGTTTAACCTCAAAATTAAGACAACTTGAAAACGAATTAACTGCTGGGTCTGGAATGATCTATGAATGTATAGGACCTTAAGCACAGAAAGTATTGGGGTGAATCTGGAAAGGGTCCACGTGTAAGGAATGTAGTTCTTATGGCTTCCGAGATAGCTTTTTGTGTAGACAGCATGGAAAACGATTACAAAATAAGTATTGCAAGACACTTAATGAGATGGGAAACTGGCAGTGCTAAAGCCTGTGGCTCTTGGAATCGAGTGATTGTGAGAGAAGTGCAGCTTTTCTCTGCTTTGCTTTTCCAAGCAAACATTTTCTGACTCGTGAACAACCATGAGTGGAGTTTTTCCGATGGGCTTAAAGTCAGCAAGTGCCAAAAATGCATTGAAAATCTCTCTTGAGATGAGGGGCTATGACAGCAACTGGACTTGAGGAAAAAAGATATTTTTGATGTTTGATGGCAGTTCCACCAGTGGAGTCCAAGACTTCATTTCATCTTTTGAGAAGGGGTTGAACTGTCCACTTGTGCTGGTTTGGAATGGGATTGACAGGGACTGACCTAACCAGTTTTTAGGGAGCTTAGTTAGCTTCCTAATTTCCAGGTATACTGGGAGAGCCATGAGGAACAGGAGTGGAGAATGGTGGTAAGTTCCTCTGCATGAAAGAAGCTGGGCTGCCAGGAGTATTTTCAATTGGAGATCACCAGGCAGCTTTATTACAAGCCATGTTTTCACTTGCATACAGTTCTACCAAGCTTTAACCATTTGCACTGAAACACCGCATTTCAGGTGTTTAGCTTCAGGCCACATTTGTTTTGTTTGAAAGAAAAACAAGTAATAAAAAAATAATAAAATCCTTCAGTCATTTTTAAGAATGCAACTAAGGGAAAAGTAACTTCGGGTTTTGAATTCTCTTTTGTGACCTCTCTTTTCTTAATAGAAAGAAGACAAAACAAACCAAGAATACCTAAAAAGGAGGAGAAAGTCTGATCTTTTTTCTAGTCCTTAAAGCACTACTGCGGGAGCACTGAGATTTCGGAAGGGGGTGGGAGGTTGCAGTTACAGCTAATGGTTGAATAAGCTAGCAGAGGTGTCAGCAGTGACGCTTAGTCTGGTGTGTTCTGTTCCTAACATCTGTCGTAATATGTGTGGGGAAAAAGGGATGATGAAAGCCAAGCATCCTCTAGTCCCTCTGACCCCAGACTGGATTAAGTTGGTTCAGCTCTGTGAATACTCAAGTTGGCAACCTAGCCCCTTATCAAGTTAGCAGTCTTGTGTACCTGTGTATCTGCGTGCTCTTTCACTAGCAAAAAATGTGGTGAATGCCCAAATATTTCTCTTGCGCTGTGACATAAGGGTATAGAATTTCTGTTTGAGGGGTTTGCTGGTGTAAGATGACAATGTGCTTCTCGTGGATGTGTTGAGCTTTATAGGCACTTCCGTTCCATATGGAGTAAGGGTAGCTTGAAAGTTGTCTGGTGAGATTTGCACACCTTGCCAAACACAGCTGGTCTCTTAAATTAGAACAGAGGCCCAGGAGTTCATAAATACCTGGGCACATGACGTAAATAAGCCTGATGATGGACGGGCCCTGTAGCCCTCCCTTGCAGACCGCAGCTTGCCCAGGGACCTTTTAGCCATGCCAATTAGAAGCTTCTGTTGATGTTAATGGGTCTCTCCCGTAGAAGGAGCCTGTTGGTATGAATTCATTTGCAAGGCCGAGGCCTTGATTTGTTATGAGCCCTGCAGTGTGGTTTGCAATGGCCTGCCTACATCTTCCTGAGCTGCTGTGGGTGCGAGAGAGAAACAGAGGAAGGTTGCAGAAGTGTTCACCACCTTCACTTCCAGTCAGGAGCAAAAAGGAGCTGAGAGCACAGAGGATGAGATACCACCGGTGCTGCACGCACAGGGCGAAGGCGGCTGCTGTCTAAAAATATGCATATGAAAACGGAACTGGAAGTGACTGCAAAGCTGCATTTGCAGGTATTGTAGTTTTTAGAAACTAGGTCCAAAAGGTTTAGCAGCAGAGAGTATTTCAGGACACTCCCTGATCTGTTTCATTTGCTTTGCTGAAGCGTTAAAAGAACCCCTGGTTTCCACTGCTAAGGCTAGCAATTAATAAATCAGTTCAGGATTTTATTTTATTTTTTGTTTTGATTATATGCAGTATATGTGTATAGTGTGTGTTTTAATATACACTTTAAAAAATAACTCCTTTATTGCTTGATTATGGAAGTAGACACAGCAGAAAGAGTATTCTGTACGTTCTTTGACAAGACACTTGATTGAAGACATTTATTCACATTAAGCACCAGGAGCAGTATTGAATAGCTGTGTCCTTCTCTGTTTTGAGAAACTCATCAAAAGGAAAGAAAAATCACTTTTTTGTTTGCTTTCCAAGAGAGAAAAAAATGAGTTTGAAAAGGGGTTAAATAGCGATTTGTATTCCTTTTCTTGCAACCTCCTCCCTCCCCCCAAAAAACCCAACCACTCTTCCCCTCCACCGTTGCCCACAGAATTACCATGCATCTAATCTTAGAGGTGGGTTTACGTGTTTGTTCTAAAAAACGCCATCCTCTCAGTCTCTGGTAATCCACCAGGTGGAAGCAAATGTGTAGGGTATTTGTATACATATTTGTAAATCTGAGTTTGTGCAGGGCGGATTTCTGAGAGAGCAGCGTATGTGGAAAGGCAAGGGAACCCTCCCTCGTCGGTGCAATACCGTCAGTAAAGCAAAAACGTGCAGTTAACCACCGGCTTGAATCGTTAGTGGTTTTTGTTCATGTGGTAGGCCGGGTGACATTGTATTAGCCAATTCTTCTGATGGATGGTTAGAGATCAGTTGCCTGGTTGTTCTGAATTACAATAGGGAGCAGGCTGTCTGGGAGGGGATGGGGAGAATCGGATAGGAAGTGGTTTCTTAGAGATGGGTGCTTTTCTGGTGCTAACAGAAGTTTTGGTCTATTAGCCGCGAGTGTGCTTTTCTGACCTGCAAGGGTACGTTTGTAGCTTACTGCTGTACTTTTCCCTTCCTGCTGTCTTCCTGATAGCCACCTTGCATCTGAGTACATCTCTGCTCTTGCAAAAAATGGCAGCTTTGAATTTTGGGGAGTATCCCTTTGTATTCAGACCTCACAAGCATTTTGCTTTGAAGTCACCTTTATCTAGAAGTGCTAACGTGTTTGTTCAGTTGTTTTGGTGAAGGGGTGGGCAGAGGGAGTCCATGCTCAAATGGGAAGCTTTAAGTAGCTGTGAGTATCTTGAAAGCATCCCTCTGGCCTGCAGTTGTTTGGAAAGGGACTGTGCTATCAAGGTTTACATTGCCTGTAACATTTCATTTAACATAAACGGTTTGTCCGCATACTGCTGCAGGTTCTTGGTCTGTTTTAATACAATTTTTGTTGTTGTTTCTCTGCTGACTTGTCATACTAAAATTAATGTTACAGTGTGACAAATTGTGTTCTTAATAACTGAAGCTTCACTCGTAGGGCAAAGCCTGAAGAGTAAGTCATGTTGAATATGTATTGGTTTAAATTACTTGTACAGTTTGGGCTTTGCTTAATTCTGAACATGTAAAAGTAACAATCCAATTGCTTAAAATTTAAGTGTTCCTTTCCAGCTGTACCAGTGAAGATATTTGCATTTTCAGTCCAAGGTTGCAAAACCTAGCTCTGTGCTTGTAGTCAGTGCATGTTAGGACAAAAATAAAATGGAGGAAGAGCTGAAAGAAACCGTTTGCATCACTTGAGGCCCATGGGAGCTGAGGGTCAAGATCACTCTGAAAATTAATAAGTTCACTAGAGAATATGATAATACAAGGAAACGATGGTATTGCAACAAGGTTTTCTTTTTTTAATTATTTTTATTACTAGCAGAAACTTTAAAAATAAGATGAGAGCGAGAGAAAGCATGGGAGCAGAAGTGGCTTGAAGGGGAAATGACCAAGTCTGTTTAGAAATGCAGAGCGTGATGGTTCAGGAGCACTGCTTTCTTTGATTGAAACTCCTTTCTGTTTTGGGGAGCAGAGATCACAGCCCTGTGAAATCTGATTTCTTAATGCTGTTTTGATTAAAGCAAAATAATTCTGGTCCCTCCACTTGTCTGGAGGATTGAGGACTTAAACAGGGTGTGCTGGGCCTGCAGAGAAGCAAGTGTAATCTCAAATCTGTAAGTGGTATGCAGCCTCTATTGTTATTTTTAACAAATTAAAATGTCACAGAAATTTGCGCAGGCAAACTTTTGGTCCTGCTGTACCCCAGTGCAATAATTATAATGCAGAAACAGCTGATGGGTCACGTCTCCAGCCCTGCACAGCGTTATGACTTGCTACCTACATTCCATGTTTAGCTTTGAGTGATCAGATGGTGCAAGCAATGTGAGCTAGCAGCGCCTGAGGACATGCAGCCAGGCAACACGTCCTTTCTCCATGCAGCTTTAGTTTCTTTTCTCAACTTCTGTCCCATCCCATCCCCTTGAGGTGATGCACCGTACAATAAATGCCGCTCTCTGGAGGTGGTCATGCTGCCGGTGTGGGAGCATGTGTGCCATTCCCACCGTGCTGCACGTTAAGTCCAAGGGTCCAAGGTTTGTAAATATTGTTTCTAAAATACCTGAGAACTCCAGGTGAGCAGTTTGCCCTACTTACCAGGTACTCTGTAGCTCTGGTTGAGACATGTGGTGGCACGTGGTGGCAGACTGTTTCATCTTTGTTACTGATGTGGCTTAGCAAAGCGTGAGTTGTACTTTTTTTGGAGGGGGATAACTTCATCTTTGTGCATGGGGAAGGGGTCATTTACAGAGGTTTACAAGCAAAAAAAGGTTGAAAATGCAGTTTTATTCAGCCCTGAAAAATTTGAGGGAGGCCAGAGGGAGATATTGTAGACTTCTGTTTGTTTTGTGCTTAGCACTGCACAAAAGGTACACCCAGTCCTTGATTTGGGAGAGATTGGACAGGCAAGTAGAAAATGACTAACTGACTGCCTGGGACTGCTCCTGCTCTCTTGCTCCCCTCTTCCAGGGATTCCATGGAGAGATGCAGTGCAGACATTTTAATTGTCATAGTTCATTTTATTGTGAGATTCTTTTCACTGTGTTTAATTGGAGAGCTGAACTTCAGGTAGATTTTTAAGTGGAAGGAGTTTTCTTCAGTGGCAGAAGGACTGCAAACGAACTCCGAGCTGGAGCAAAGGGAGAGAGGAGGAGCAGGAGGAGGGACTGCAGATGGAGCTGGCAGTGAGTTCATTCCACGACATCTTTTCATCTTTCCCTGGTACTGCTGCACCACAGGAATAGAGTTACAGACAACATTCTTGCTCAGGTCTCTCATCCCGCACTCAAATAGAGGGTGTAATTTGACGATGCTTCAGCTACCCTGTTTGAAGGCTGTTGATGAAACTGTATGTCTGTGCATATATAAAGAAAAACAACCCCCCAAAAACCACACATCCCAAAACAGTGTGACCAATTCCATGATCCCAGATCACTGTGCGGCTGTTCAAATGCCAGGACTGGCACAATGCTGGAGGGGGAAGGTGTAGCTGGAGCTGAGGGGTGAAGTGAGGACTGGCTTGTCTCTCCTTCTGAATGACAGCCGTGGCTTACATCAGGTTAAATCAGCCTGTACTCTGCAGTCTGAGGCAAAGCAGAATGGATTAAAAACAGTTTTCCACTTCTAACCTTGAGTTTCCTTGCAGCTGTAGTTCTAAATCAGCTTGTGTGGGGTACATGTATTCCTGCATCTCAGCAGAGAGACGTCTTCTTACAGGTCAGTTCTTGCAATCGGTATTGGCTACAGTTTTTTCTTATTGGCACGTCTGTGTCCATGACTTCCACAAATAGATTTTGAAATGGATTTGCATCTCCTCCTCCATCCGTATCGGCGGTTTAGCAGTGAGGCCTGCGGGGTGGCTGCATGGGTGGCCGCCTCGCGCCCTGCTTGGGCTGATGCAGATCTTCTCAGTTGGCCAAGGTTATCTTGCTGCTGACCTTGTAGCCAGAACTCAGCCTCTCAGCGGCACAGTAATTGTGAAAATGAGGGGTTTTGAAAGAATCTGCAAAGGCTGATTGTCCTTACTTGCTTTTGTAAAAGCCACAGTTTATTTTCATCACCACGCTGAACTAGGAAAGAAAGCGACTTCGTGTTAAATTCACAAATTCTGAGAAGGTCCTGTCTGAAGATTCTTACTTCTAAAATCCACTGTGGAGACTTCTTAAATTTAGCACGTCAAGAGGCTGCTTTACCACAGCTCAGCCTAAAAGCCTACTTTTGGTACTGTACTTTCTCGGTTGTTTGCTGACGGGGCATTAATAGCTTGCTGTACGTGATACATGGCATCTGATTTCTTCCTAGCTGTGGCCTTTCATACCAGAATGTCTTTGCCTTGGTTGTAATTGGTTCAGTTTACTGAACTAAATATGTTTGCATGCTTTTGGGATGAAGAGGGACTTCTGTTAGCTGTGTAACAGAATGAGGCATGGGGATTAATGGGGGGAACAGTGAGAGAGAGAGGAGTTGTATGGGTTTTATTTTTTTCTAGAGGCATCAGGCTCCTCCTGTAGCGAGGGAGAGCATAGTACATCGAACCTAAAGACCTTTAAAGTACATGCTGAAATGGATGCTGGGAAGATACAGTACAGTGCTTGGGCACAACTCCAAGGCTCCCAAGGCAAGTAATATTTAAACAAGCTGAACAGCCCTTTTAGGCAAGCAGCAGGAAATCCAGCACTGAGCTTTGTGTTGTTGCATGGTCAGCAGAAGATAAAAGCTCAGGCTATGCAGCTGGGGTTCCCTCCTATCACTGGATGGCAAACTGTTAAGAAAAGATAAAAGGACAGAAAAGAACAGGGGGTCATCTTATTGAAAAGCATTCCTTCATATTTTAAGCTGTCGAAGTACTTTGAAATATGTTGGGCCTGATGTAAGTCAGAAGCATCGTCATTCTGGTGTTTGTTGGAGCTTTTACATCAGTTGGCAGGTGAAACGCAAATTCGGCCCTCGGCTTCACCGGAGATCAATGTTTAACATGGGCAAGATCCTGACATACATAGGTGCCTCGCAGTGAGCAGGAGCCTCCCACGTACGGCCTTTCCAGGTTCCGCTTTCTGCAGCTTATTCTTGATTGGGCACTATTTTAACAATGAGGAAAACAAATTTAACTGAATGAGATTACTATTTCAAGTCTTCTAATCACTATTTACTGTGTTCCTCCCCTCCATCCCTCCCCCTTTTTTCCTGCATCACAGCACTGGTGTCTTGGGAAAGAAAATGCTTCAGAGCATTTGTTACCAATTTAGCAGCAAGTACGTGCTCAAATTTGGGATTTCTAAGATCTGTGTGTGCCATATGTAGGCAAAATGTAATCTTTGCTAGTTGCAGTAGAAGGGAACAAACACAAATTTGCTGTTCTTCAGATAGTGATTCTTTAATCTAGTGAGACTTACAGTTGTGCAGCCTTTTTGTTTTGGTAAGACAGTTAACTGGCCTCCCCGGGGTGCCTAATTGCTTATCATGAACTAATCAGTCCCCTGGGTATATGAAGGAATGAAACGCTGCCAAGATAGAGCCTCTGACTTCCCCCAGAGGTGTGATAACTCTCCCAACTACCCCACCCTTTCAGGAGCTTGCTTATTTTAAAGACCTTGCTATTTCAGAAATTATCCATGCTTTAGTGTTTTGTGGGGAGTTTTAAAGGGCTGTATTTGCTGAGGAACTTTTGAAGTTGCCAGCTTTCATATTTTTTTCTGCTAGATCTGTATTGAATAACATTTCAAGTTCGGTGCAAAATATGCTGAACATGTTGCTGCCGCTGCTTCTGTTTATGAAAGTGTCTACCTCCATAGTCTCTGTGTCATGCAAGACCCTAACAAATGAGGAAAGGCCTCATTTCTGTCTTCAGCTGTCAGTAAGTTGGGCTGGTAAAATCTTCTAGCTTCAGAAACCCTGTTTGAAGTTCAGATGAACGAACGAGGGAAACAAATCCGGTGACTGTCTTCTAATTTTTGGTAGAATGGTAGTTCCACATTACCATGTGTGAAATGGGTGGGTAGGCTGAGAAAAGTTTTTCACCTTACCGTGAAAAATTATTTATTTGACTGGTGTTTTTTTTTCTTTCTCTTTTTAGTTTCTTGTTTTAACTCATTCAGATATGCCCTTTTCTGCTCAACAGGTGAGACTGCTGCTGATTTCTTAACTTCTTCCCATGTACCTCTTTATACTGAACAGCTGAGCTTCATAAGGCTTATAAAACAATACAGAGTAATAATGTCTGAACTGGAAGTGGAAAATAGCTCCTGCTATTTAGTATCTGAGTGAAAGTGTGAATTCTGGTGTTGAGGTTTTCTTCATCCTTTACTTTTGCTTGGAATTAACATCCATTTTATGTGAAGTTTGGAGGATGAGATCCGTCAGTTAGGTAGCAATACAGTTTGTGCCTTTAAAGAGTTGTACCCCATTCAAAGAACCACCTCCAATGATTATTGTTTCTTTTTTGGCTCTCTTAAAACACTTTTGTTCTTGTTTACCGCTTGTCATGGAATAGATCCTAAATGACCTCAGCAAGATTAGTGTAAACATATATATATTGCCATAATATGGACTGGCTTAAAACTGTAAAGCAAGGTGATTTCATTTTCAGAATTAAAGGAAAATGGCTGTGTGGGTGTGTATGTATATGACTGAGAAAATGTTCATGTGGGAACATCACTCATGAAAATAAGTATGAATTTCAGTATCACAAGTTTGATTATGATAATTTAATGTTGCTTTGCTATGTGTGCACAAGTGAAAGCAATTGGTCAAGGTTCCACTTAGTGAACTGTTGCTCTTCTTCTGTAGAATTGGGGTGGCCATGAGTGGATGCACAGGTCACTTGGTCGATTTTTTTTTGTTTGCGCGTGTTGTTGGTCATTTTTTTTCTATGGTTAATGTCTACAACTGCTAGAGAATCGGGTTGAACCTTTGCGTAATTCATACTACTTTGTTCCAAATTAATGTTTTGGTGTGCAATCTTACAAGTCAATGAGAGTGAGCAGAAGGAAATAAGCTGCCCTTTTCATACATAAATTGTGGGAAGAATTGTCTGTGTCATCTGTTTGATGGTAATGTGTGAAGCACTAGCAGTGAAATTGTGTTTTTGGAAGAGAAGAATGATTTTGGACCAGAAGCAGACGTTTTTGGCTGGAGGAATAGCAACTTGAAACTTCACTTAGTGAAGAAACCTGTTCACAATTTTGTCTGTTTTCCTTTTTTTTTTTTTCCCAGCTTTCCTGAAATAAACTTCCTGCAATTCTTTGCAGTGTGCAGGTGTCCAGACTCCCCTTTACTCATACTCACTTGTGCAGCCCGTCAGCCAACTGAGGGCTGTACCTAAAATTCTGCCTGCGGGTCTACACTGCAGTGGTCTTGGCAGAGTTACAGTGGATACCTTGTGCACCTACAGGCTGCAGCATCCCTCTTAGGCTGAACAACTGAGTATTGCATTCCAGAAGTCTACATATGGGGAGCAGTGCCCATGATAGACAAAAGAAAGCTGCAGAGATTGTAAGCTGCTACCTAATCTCTGTGGCTGTGGTGCCGAGGAGCATCAAAACTTTGCTGGGTGGATCTGACAGCTTATTGCAGAATAGAGAGTCAGTCTTGCTGGTATTTGCAGTTATTAACCTTAGTGGATTTTTTTTTTTTTTTTAACTTTGATTTTGTGTTTTTCTCTGCGTGTGTACGAGGCTTGTGGCCTTGCCACCGGAATGCTTGTGTTCAGGAAACTTAAGACTGTTCCCACTGAAGAGCTTTGAAGATCAGCAGGCGTTTCCTCCAGGGGCTACAGCAGTGTTGGAGGAGCCAGTTGCTGCAGAAGTCTTCAGGCCTATCCGCCCAACTTTGGTCATTCCTTACCTCACCACCTCACATGGATTATGCTGTTTGCAGACTGTCTAAGCTCCATGATGACCTCCATGGAGTCCTTATGAGCTTTTACAAGGCCGGGCCTGTGTACTTTGTAAAATCCTTTTGAAATGCCTGCTAGGCTTTTAAAGTCCCAGAGCAAAAGCTATATTACAAGGAACGTAGAAGGTGAGCAGCTGGATGCAGTTGTGGATGAAGGGGGATTTATGTTTGTGAGTGCGTAGGCAATTCTTGGTTTTAGTATGCATCTTTTTCAGATTAGATAGAGAGATGTCTTTTCTGAGGAGGCTTCTTGTACTCATCTGATAAAGCTGAGGGACTTCTGAATTCCATAAAAATTGTAGATCTGGATTTCTGTGCTCTAGTTTGGCGTGTGTGTTGCACTCTATGAAAATTGACAGATGCTGTTTCATTTTGTCAGTGTGCAGGAAGCACCTCCCACAGGTTAGTTTCACTGTGTTTATTTCAAAATAGAATGAAAACTTGTACTGAAGAATACCACTGACAAGTAGTTCTGCTGTTTAAATTTTTCCTGCTGGCTCTCCTGTGAGGATCTCAGCTTTGCCTGCTTGCCAGCACCATCTACTGCTGTAACTAATTTACCTAACTAAAACAAGAAGCAAACACTGTTTCAGAATTTAGAGCTCCACAAACAACCCTGGAGGCTACCAGCCCAGCTGGTATAAGCTGGTGGGTGTGCGCACAGGGCTGCAGCAACTTGTTCATCAGTGATGGGGAGAGGCATTTTTCTTAAGGCTGGGTTCTTCCTTCACCATCAGGAGGCAATAAGCCCCAGTTTGAGTGATTTCTGGTACTCTGGCACCTGTGGCAAACATTGAATTAGAACACCCCAGGTAAAATTGAACACCTAGCTTGTATCTCTTGGCTCTGATTGAAAATAGTGGGAGAACGGCATCCTATGGTCATCTAAACTTAGTATCACATGGAGATGATGCAGATGGCATATATGTGTTTCTGGTCTTTAGCAGATTGTAAAAGGTGGTTGACTTAAAACCTGTTGGTCTCATGCAGTGCAGAGCAGGAGGGTGGCTTTGGCTTGTGGGTCTGTGCAGGGTCTGCCTGGTGTGGGGATATGAGGAGCGCTACAGGTTGTCTTGCTCATGGAAAAGCTGTGTAGTTGTGTTGGATATTGCACTGGAGGCTCACGTTAAAAGGAATGAGGGTTGTGCAGAACACTTGTGACTCCCTTTGCTCCAGCACATCTCTCTTTCCTACTTGTGACATGTGGTTTTCCCTCCTAAAATGTCAAACTAAAACCTTCTAATTAAAACTCTCTTTCAGCGTGTGTGTGTTTGAACATTTTAAATTGTCTTGGTTATAGATTTTTTTGTTGTTTGTTTGGAAAGTGTGATGGGGGAATAGTTCCTGTGCTGACCAGATACAGAAGACAGGAAGATAATGATGTTAACAAGGTGAGGGAGAAAAGGAGGTGTTTGTTTAGAAAAAGCCTAGTCGCTAAAGCCTGTGGAGCAGAGGAACCCTGCTGATAACACAGATGAAATCGTCTGCCTTTCCTAACTTTAGAGAAGTGGAGCTTTGTAATAAATGGCTGCCATGTGGCAGCTGTCTCCCAGCTTCGTGAGCCTGGCAGTAGTTAATCCTGTCAGCAAGTCATGCTCCCTGGAAAAGAGCAGCAAGAAGAGCTGCAAACTCTTGAATCATTCTCTCTGCAAAACATTTGCATGTTGAATCCCTTTCTGCTTAAAACGAGTTTGGTAATTTGGTGGAGGCTCTCATCTTTAAGTAGCATTAGAGTGCAGCTGTGTTGGCTTTTAAATAAAAAGTTAGAAACATGCCGAGATGTAGCGATTCTGTTCCTTAAAAAAAAAAAAAAAGCCATTTTCGTTTTGGAGGGTATATGTTACAGGGTACAAAACGCACTGTACAAAGAAAGGACTCCATGTTGATATCTGTGTGTTAATTCAGGTTTAGCATCTGAGGTCATGATTATCCTTAAAAGCTTGAGCCTTTAAGATACAAAACCATTCACCTTGGTTTGTTTTTTTATTTTGTTGAGCATCTAATGTTTCTGTCCTTTCTCCACAACCCGGAAAACTAGAACTTTTGCCTAAAAAAAAAAAAAAAAAGTTTGAGATTCTTGTGCAGTAATGTAATACCATCAGATTTTTTCAGGGCTCGTGATAAAATTGTGATGGTTGACAACACCACCACCAGGAAATGAGTTTTAATCCCTGTAATTTCCATCTTTCTTTTCATGTTGCGCATCATTTTACTTTGTTACCTTGTGAGGTGTAGAGTACTCTGGCATGCTACCTGGTAAGGTGCTGCATGCGGAGTGTGCTGGCGCCTGTCTCACAACCAGCACTGTCAGGCTGCAAAGGATGCAGTAAGTGAGCTGATGCTGTCCCCTCTGGGCTTGCCTACACAAGGAATGTTGCTGTGTGTGGATGCACTTACAGTGGTGAAACTCCATGCAGTACATAGTGCAAAAGAAAAATGTCTTTTCCTGGTTTAGCATGCCCTGTTTTCAGTTTATAAAAAATATAAACTTGTCTCAGTGAAGCCTTCTTTAAATCCGTCCCTGGAGGAAGAGGATTGTAACCAGGGTGCTGCGCAAGAAACAGGGCACTGGCACAGGAGATTTTCTGTGCCTTCCTCTGTGTGATTCATCCTGCCTCTCTAATCCTTTCCAAACCTGTCCTGCTGCACACGCACAGCTCCAGCTATGTGCGAAGAACAGGCGTGAAGGAGCAAAACATTTGCTCATTTCTCCTACCACTTTCCTTCAGAGCTTTGCCTGGGACCTTCGCCCAGAACTGCGGGTCCGAAGCTGCCCTTGGCTGAGCTGTTGGCCATCAGGGCTGCTGGGGCGAGGGCCGGGGCCGGGCCGCCCCCCCTGCCCCAACAGCTGCAGGCACCGATTGCCAGCGAGCGGCACAGTGGCGGTGTTTCGTGGCTTTTCTTCCTCTCGCTGTTACTGTTCCTTATTCTTTTGTGATGCTGCGAGGAGGAACAACCAGACTGATTGTCTCCCCGCCGGGTGGGTGCCTGGGCATCTGCACAGCCAGTTGGTAAGGCACAGAAGCCCCTGTTTTTTTTAAGTGACACCAGGGGCTATTGATTGCAGGCTCGTGCTGTGCTGCTGCTGCACAGATGCTTGCTTTTGGCCCACCTTAAAAGGACAAGACATCCCGTGGTTTAGACTGGCCATATATTGTCAGGGATGCCAGCACCTCCGTCACAGCTACCCGGCAGACTTGAGCGTCCCGTTTTGCCCGCACCCTGTCCTTGCATCCTTTTCTTCATCGGAGTTGAGGGATGCAGCAGTTTGCCTTGGCTGGAGGGGAGGTGGCTTTTCTTCTCTCTTACTCTGAAATGTTTTCCATCTGGCTTTCCCAAGTGCAGTCCGTCTAGCTCACCCCTCAGACTCTTGGGAAAGCATCCTGTTCTCTCAGCACAGTGCTTGCTTAGCTGTCTAGGTTATGGCACATCAATGTATAGCTTTTTTTGTTTGTTTGTTTCTTTCCCCCAGGGTTTTAAGTTTACTGGGTTTGGCTGTGTTGTGATTCTTCCTCTCAGCGCAAGGCAAAAATGTAAAAAGAAAAAAAAACAACAAAAAAAACCACAGGGCTTTCTACTTGCTACGCTTCAGATTGTTTCCTCATTTTACATCCCTTACCCCTCTCTCAGGCAGCAGCAGCAGCAGCGAGTGCGGTTTTGCTTCCCTAAGGGCTGCTGGAGGGGCTCAGCTCCTTGAGGCACACATCCCATCTCAGCAGGGGGACATGCAAAGCCGAGGGGTGCCTGCTGGTCATCATTTCGGGCTCCCCCGCCGCTAAATTTTCCTGGGTTTTCCTCAGCTCCTTTTGGGTAGTGTCTGTTGCAGCAGACGGTGCAGCACTGCTTGCCCAACCTGCCCTCTCCTTCACACCAGCCCGGCATCGCTCATGCGTTCGGGGCTGGGTCCTCCAGGCCCAGGCTCTGCTGGGGGATCGCAGTCCCGGGCTCCCACGCTCTCCTGCACCACGTCCCACGGTGTCTCCTCGCCCAGCGGGATGCAAGCCAGCCCCGGCCCAAGGGAGAGCTGCGGTGGCCGGGCTGGGGAAGGCCTGTCGGTCAGAGGAGAGACCCTGCGCTGTGTCTCAAGGCACGCCACCGTCTTGCGGCTTGCCCACCCGGGGGGATGCGAAGGGACTTTCTTGGGTCGCCACTTCATCTAAGGCAAATAAACTGGAGTCGAAGCCAAGAAACACATCAACTTCCTGGAACTCTGCGAGCTGTCCACACAGCTGTCCTAGCTTGCTGAACACATGCAAAGCAGAGCTTATAAGGACAGACAGTATTGCTTTTGTGTCCCTGCTCGGCACGCGGGGAGGGAGCAGGGGAGGGGACGCTCTAGGTAGCGCCGAAGGCCCGCCTTACCCAGCGTGCTCCCTTGGCCGCATTTCGGGGAGTTGAACCCCTCCCCAGAGGCCTCCTTGCACCCTGATGGTGCACAGGGAGCCGGCAAGGATGAGGATGGAGGGGCGTTTGTACACGGGAAGGAGTGGAGGGACGTCTGTTTATAGTTGCTTGCATTACTTCGCTGTTTTCCCGTCTTCATTTTTTTGCATGTGTCTGAAAGCAGCTCTCGTGGCCCCAAGTTTGTTAAGCTGCCTTCAAATCTCAGTGTCCTTTTTGCCTGAACAAGTTCTCAAAGCTGACTGCAGTTTGGTGACAAAGGCTGCCTGGAGGGCCAGGTGCTAACCCGCAAGCTGATACAAACGGTGAGGATGAGGAACAGCTTTTAGACATGTCTTTGGTATGGGGGAGGAGGGATAAGGCGTTAGGCAATCTCAAAATTTTTCAGCAGCTGGTCAGACAAAATAAGGGGGGGTTGCAGTTCCTGCAGGGCTGTGCGTATTGTGTGGTGTGGCCATCCTGGGCACAGTTATGCTGGAGGGGAGCTCGAGCAGGCTGAGACCGAACCCCCGGAGGTACAGAGTCTCCTGGCAGAGAACTAGGCTTTCCCATCAGGGGCCTGGGGGCCGTCAGATTTTGCTTTCGCTCTCGAGCAGTGTGTGCCTCGCTTCTCTTTTCTAGCCTAGCAAGACCACAGGCTCTTGTGTGAGCTGCCATTCCCACAGCACACAGCCATTGTGAAAGAAACAAACGGGGGGGTGCTATATAAGTTAGCAAGTTAGCAAGCTGAGCATGGGGCCAAGGAGACAGGTATGAATGCGTCTTATATTAATGCTGCCTGGTGTCTCCTTGTATTGCTGTAAACCAGTTGGAAAATATAGGAGAATTTCATCCAGGAAGCCTCTCTTTGCCAGTACAGCATCTGCTTGTTAGATTAGTGTAGCTTCCTTGTTTTCAGTGTGACTTTATCAGCACGGTACCAGGGTATCATGATGATTCAGAGTTGCAGTTCACTTAAGGCAGTAACAGAGTTCAAATTCCAGTGTGTTTTATGAGAGATGCTTTTGGTCAGCTAAGTCAAAGTCCTGGGGACCACTAACGTTTGATAAGTCATCCAGACATGGATTTCAAAACCTGCGTATAAACTAGATGTGCTTGCATATCTCATCGTGCATGTGAAGGAATAAAACCAGAGGAGTAAACATACTTGAATATTCAAAATTTAGACTGGCAGTTAGGTGTTGTAACAACAGTGTACAAAATGATCTGTATACACAGGGGTCTTCTTGCTCGTTTGGTGCTTCCTCCCTTGCCCTGCCCTGCAAACAGGTAGTGCTCCCCGGCTCTGCTTTAAGGCATGGCCATGAGCATGTGCTTCACTTGTTTATTCAGTGTCTGTGCGTATCTGTCTGTGTCTATGTTAAATAAGAAGAGGCATATGGCCATGGTGGATCATAGGGTTATTTTACAGGGCAAGGTATGCTAACACAGGTAAAACAACTGTATCAGTAGTAGTTCTAAGAGGTCAAGTAGGAAGATGAGCAATCTGTCTTTTAGTGCTCAGAGAGTGCCTTTCCACAGATATAGCTCTCTTTGGTTGGTGTTTTTGAAGGTTTGTTTTGTTGGCTTCCCCTTCGTCCACCCCCATTGTCCCTGGAAGAAAATTGTAGTTAGAGGTACAAGTTCAAAAACATTGGGGTAATATTCTTAGTGTCTGTTTTTTTCCAAATAATAAGCGAACAAACGACCACCAAATATTCCCATGCCACTGTCTTTTTTTTTATGCTTGTCTTCCTTTCCCCGTAGGCTGCTCTGTACTGGTGCTCCAGCAGTGGTGACAGTGAGGTGACGCTGCCAGTATAATTCTCTACCGCTGGGGTGCCGAGTCAGCACCAACACTTCAGTAGCAAGGGCAGAGTTGGTATTAAAAAGGTCAGTTGGGAAAACTTTCTTCTTTTGGTTTTCCTTTGCCTTGAGGCAGTGTCTTTGAATAGCATTAACCCTTTTTTCTTCCCACACAACGCATTTTCACCCTCTTTCCTTCCTGCCACCTTTGAAGCAAAATCGCATTCAAAAAGCAGTTGGGGCAATGTGCACATCTCCGGGGGTGGGAGTAGCTGTTTGTGCTTGGGAGTGTCACCTTGTGCTCTGGGAAGAAAATCTGCTCCTCCGGGTAGAAACTTGGTATGAGACCAGTGCATCAGAAACGTTTTTGAAAGTGGTGTAGCAGTTCTTAGGTATTATAATCTCAAGGGTAAACTGTAAACTTTTGTTTATTCAAATGCGATATCCCTCTTTGAAGTTCTGTTCTTGTCTAAATTTGTATACTAGAAGGTCTGGCCTTCATTTAAGTGATCCTTGGTTTTTTTTTCTACCACTGAGGGAAAAAAAAAAAAAAAGCGGGAAAGCCTTGAATAAGCTAATAGCATTGCTAAGATGGAAATGATGAGGAAGGCTCAGGATTCCTGTTTGGGCCTCATGGGAGAACGTGGTTTGAAATGCATGTGTGTGGGGGGGTGCATTCCTAAAACAGTCATTTGTTTCCCCCATTTCTCCTCCTCCCACTGTGTTCTGTACTACGTATTGCGGCATGTTTAATGAAACCAATAAAAGTATTTGGCGGAGAGTGTTAATCTTTCCCCGGCCCAATTAGTGCATGGCTTCTACTTTAACGTTGATGTGGACTTTTTTTTTTAGGGCAGAACAATGAGCAGCTTTGTGCTACATGCAAGGTTTTCCCCCTCCTTGCCTGTATTGTGTATTTCTTCCTATCTATTCCGAAGGGAGAGCTCATGTGCAGAGACAGTGGAGCAAACTGGAGCAGGGATTTGTACCAACTCCACGCTTGTGTAGCCACCTCTCCCTGGCAAGTCAAGTGACTGTGACTCTGAAGACTCATCATCTCTTCTCCTTTCTTCTTCCTTCCCTTGTGGCCCATGTTCTCCTTTTTGCTTCATCTGTGATGCTCTTCACCAGAAGGAGAAGCAGATGTAACTGTTGAGAGTGGTCTTTAAACAAAAAAATTAAATATAAATAAATACATATAAGTAGAGGGGGGAAGTAACTGCTGATGGGCTTAGCTTTAGCATACAGTGGAGTCGCACTTTATCCCAGAGGAGGAAATAGGTTTAGCAAGTGTCTTCCTGTACAGACTGAATGGGAAGCAACAAGTTTTTTTTTTTTTTTCCCTTTTTTTTTTTTGTCTTGTGAGCCCTCTGCTTTCCTGGTGACTCTCCCAGTAGCTGGTTATGTGCAGCATCAGGGGTGGGCCTCTGGCAGGAGGAGGAGCTGAAGGCCCCTCAGGTTTCTCAGTGGGATTGCAGTTGCCCCAGTTACATGGTTTTAGAAACAGCATCAAGTGGAGGGAGCCGGGTCTCTTGATATGGCAGGCAAAGAGGGCTGTGGGGATTTTGTATTGTGGTTTTTTTTTGTTTGTTTGTTTGTTTTCTCCTCACATGTCTTAGCACTCTCTGCTTTCATAAGAGAGGATGACTCGGGGGGGGGGGGTTCATCAAAGTAGAAGATGACTTGAATGCTCGTGACCACTTCCCTGTTTCCTAGAGGCTTTGGTCAGATGTTGAATGCAACCTGAGGCTGCACTGTTTGCCAGCCTGTTTCCTGTTTGTCCCTCTTTCCTGGAGGTCTTTGTTCTCTTTTGGGGAAAGGGAGGAAGGAGGCTCCATCAGCACGACCTCTGAGCTGAGGCCTTCACTGTGAGCTGAGGCGGCTTGCAGTCCTGAAGGCAGCCTGGTGTAGGGCATCCGTGCTGGTTGCTGCCTCGCGGATTCCCTGGGCTTCTTAGGTCTGTGGAAAAAAAACATTTCCCCATCCTCAGTGATGCATTTATTTAAAAAAAAAAAAAAAAAATCTGCAAGAGAAACCTCTCAGTATGTTCCTGCCTGAAGGCTTTCTGCCATGGGTTTTCCCACAGGAAGGAGTGATTTGGCCCAGTATCCTTATTGTTCCTATATCCTATTGCAAATAGAAAGTTAGGCTTCTGAAATTGGTGCGTGCTGCTCATGCAGTTGTCTTTGTTTCAGAGGCACATTTTTATTTTGTGCAAGAAAATGGAAAATACATATGTAAATATAAATACATATGTAAATAAAAGCAATAGTATCTATTTTTTTTGGAGAATTTAAGGTTTTTTTCAACCGCTTATAAATTAGGAAAATTTTAATGTATCGAAAACAATTTTAAAAGCAAGGTCTGTTGTTTGCATTAGCAGTAAGATGTTTTAGATTCAGAAATAAAATAGCTATTGATTCACAGAAATTGTGAAAGGCTGTAATAGCATAAATACATACTTTTCCTCCTGAAAGAAGAACAGAAAGCAGGCTGGCAGGTGTTTCAAAATCAGAAGGTAGGTTTGTTAATGTGTGCCTGTATGCCTGCCTCTTCTCTTTTTGATGAAAAAGTCACATTTTCACTCTCGCTAAAACCAGCACTAGGAATTCTGACTCCAATACTCTGGGAAGATCCTCAGCAATTTTAAAGTTACCTTGGCTGACACACCCGTCTTCACACTCATACAACAGATTAACTTTTTCCAGGATGTAACAGTGGTAACGTTAATGTTATAGGTATTGACTGAAAGAGAAAAAAATATGTCTACTTTGGAAGGAAGAGTTGTTTTTGTTTTGTTTTGTTGTTTGTTTGGTTGGTTTGCTTGTTTGTTTTTAAGTGCTGAAACACTTATTTGCATTAATTTTGACAACAATCCCTCCAAATAATTTTAAATGGTGGTACTAAGCAGATACAGCAGCAACTTAGAATATTTATACCAGTCTTGAAAATAACTGTAGTGTTTGTTCTATTCAGGATTAATCCAGCTACCACATAAGTGGTTAAAAAGAAAGAAAAAAATAAATGACTGTGTTGCTCTGGAATGAGATGGACCTTTTTTAAAGACCCTAACAAATCAATAGCTCTTGTGCTTGCTGGAGAAAATACAGAAGGATGGATGCTTGGCTTCTCTTTGGATCAAGCAATCCCTGCCATCATAGGGAACATCAGTGTTTTTCTTAGCAGAAAAGTACAAAAATGACTAGGGAAGAATTAAGTTAAATCGTTCAGGATAGCATCAAAATGGTCTTTTTGTCAGTTTTTGGAGACTTAAACCAAAAATGGTGTTTTGAGAAGTTAATGTTATCTAGAGCCTTAGAGTCTGGCCTTAGTCAGGTCCTGCATTTTGGCTCTAGACTGTGCTGGTTCACTGTGTCAAACCATTCATCTGTGTGCAGCTCCCAAGAAGGTAGGCAGTTAACCAGAGGGAGCTTGAGTCTGTTGCTTTTTCTTGCGTTGAGTGAAATAAGGATCTGCTCGACAAAAGTCAAGAGAGCAGAAGCTGGGTCTTTTCTCTTTGTCTGCCTTTTGGTGTACACTGTAAAATGTTAACAGTTAGGATGCTATGATTTCTCATTTGCAGATGCTGTTCAGAAAGCATTTGAATGTGTTACGTGAGTGACAGATTTGCATGTCACCCTAGAGAGCATGTGTTTTAAAAGGAAGAAACCCCGTTAACCACAGTTTGAGGCTGAAGGCCTCTGCTTTCTGAAAAAAAGGAAAATTTGTATTAAGTCTGCTGGATGCAATCTGGAAATCTGAGATTATGAAATGTCCACAGTGTGTTAATTTACTTAATGAACTATTTTGCATGTAAGGTTATAAAGGTGTATTCCTCCATTAAAAATGTATCGTTATCTTTCAATATTACAAATAACCTTTTTCAGAGGCTGTCAGCATGGGTGCCACAAGGCGAGAACTCCTCTCTTTCTCTTGTGCCGATCATTCACTGTCACCTCTCAAAATGGTGTTCAACTGCCCTATCATTCTCCAGCCAGAACAGGCATCCTTCCTGAAACCCCAATGATAACATGATAAGGTTGTGGTTTCAGAAAGGGGCGTGGAGAAATTCCGTCAGCAAATATGGTGGTTGCTTATGTCTTCAGCTCACCTAAAGCCCTTGGGCAGTGGGTGTGGGGAATGTGCCAAATGGGCCCAGAAACCTCAGTAGTCATTTCACCACTGCTGGAAGGAATAAGGTCACCATGAAGTCTTCTATTGGAGTAAATGTTAATCCTCCAAGAAGAGAAATAGGAGGGTGGGATATTCATGAATGAAAACAAATTACTTATTGTATCTTTCTCTGCAGAATGTTCTTCCAGCCTCCTAACCAGATATCACGACTGTCAATGATGTGCTGGCTTGTTCTCTCTTTTGTTTCTTCCTACTATTTTTTTTCTGGATGAGTACTGGGGACCAAGTCAAGAGTGTTTCCTCGCTTTGTTTGCCTGGTTTCCAGCAGAGGCAGCAGCAGCTGCCTGTGCCAGACACTCCTGGGGGCAGGCACTTGGCTGCGCTGAGCTGGCTCTGTTTACGTGCTTCCATCATCAAACTTATGTACCCATTGGGGGAGCTCTCAAATTAAGGGGTTGTAGTCTTACTTTGCTAAAACGTCTTCCAGCGAAACTTAATCCCTTTCTCTTTCTCCCATCTCCCTCACCTAGTGCTAGAGGGTGCTACTGAAGAAGGGGCCGAAGAGCCTGATGCTACTAAACCTACTACACTAAGTGAGGAGACCAGCAATCAAGAAGAAAGCCTCAGTCAATCAGGGGATAAAAATGAAGGTAACTGGTTTGACTAGCTCTGAGTGACTCTCTAATTTAGGACATTGATTAAAGCTTGTAGAAATATTTCTTACCCAATCCATAACCCTTATCTGTGTGAAGGGTGTAATATACGTTGAGCAGAGGCACTGGTGCAACATTTCTCTCCCTGTCCCTAGCCTTTGTCTATGTGAAGAGTATATGCTGAGCAGAAGCATGGGCACATAAATTCTCAACTACCACTGCAGGCTTCCAAACTAAAATTTTCTTGGCTCCAAGTAACTTGGCACCACATTACTTAGCCTCAAAAAACACCTGTTTATAATGCTCAAGCTTATCTTTCAAAGACAGTATTATGCAGAGATCAAATGTTCACAAACATGTTCCTCCTTGTTCACCCTCACCATCCTCTGGTGGTAGAGTGACTCTCACAACACACATTAAGATCCTGTGCTGTCCACCTGAGATGACAAAGCAGTAGACTCACAGGGTGTTCCTGTTCAGTTGGGAGACTCCTTTTCAGGCAAAGGAGTGTTTAGTTTGAAAACATTCTGCTTTTCAAACTCCGAAAGAGGAAAGCGGAAGGCCTTACCTGTATGTTTGATGCACTACATAGAGAACATGATGGAGAAGTCTGAATCTGAACAGCTTTGCCTGCAAGGCAACATTAGTCATGGATGTAATAACATACTCCATGGACTGATAGGAGTTGGTAGACCAAAAAGAAAACAACTCTACATTGATGACAGCTGTGGCAGTAAAGAGGCATTTTAGGGGATTTGGGGTTGGATTTTTGCTAATTTAGTTTGCTCATATGCAGAGCTGGCTTAAGCTATGCTAGACTGAGAACCCAGTATTCTATGCTGTGTTAGTAATGTCTTAATTGTGCAGTTCTGCTCAAAACACATGCTTGTTTGAATGATGGTGTTTGCCAGAGTATGCATTCATCAGTACTGCTCTAATAGTTCATTGCGGTCACTAGGTACCACAAATAATACCATTTTATAGCAAGAGAATTTAAGGTAAATCACTCTGTATGTGCCATACTCAATCAAGGCTGAAAATCAAGATAACATGGATGTTCTATGAGAAGAAATGCACACCTTATCCTACACATTCCAATATAAGAAACTATTACAAGAAAAACTCCAATTATTATGGGCCATTGTATATGGTCCATGAAGATCAAACAGTGTGGTGCAAGGTACAAGCAGCTGAAAATACTGTGGGGTTTTCTTTCAGATGGCCTAGCAACTCCTATGTGTGTTTTTGTTTTTAATTCCAGAGAAGCAGCTGGAAACCTTAAACAGTTACAAGGTATCACCAAGTTCACCAAACAGTTTGGACGGAGCGGACTTGTCCTCCATTGACGCCATGATGTCAGCAGTAATGAATGTGGGGAAGATAGCTGAAAATGGCGGGAACTCTCAAAATGTTAAATCCCCCTCCAAGTCTCCTGCACCAAATCGGATTGGCAGGAGGAATCAGGTATGTAAGCCCAAGTACAGGGGACGAAGGGAAGTCAAACAGCTGCATGGGAAGTGATAAAATGTAATTATGTTTTGTTGATGATTTTGTCTGTTTTTCCCTCAATGGTTATGCATTGCCTCTGCCATTGCCGCTATATGGATGTTTTCTGATGTCCCTCCATAAGTTATCTTAAGAAAACTGGGGATGGAAGGTGTCCACTTCCATGGATTCACATGTAAAACATTGGAGCACATGTTCCCACATCATGCAGTGGGCAAGCTGATCTACCAGATGACAGCAGTAGAGGCAAAGCCAAAATTGCCACGTTTTCCCTGCCACATCTGTTACCCAGGCTCTTGCGTTTGCCTGATTTGTTGGGAGATCAGTTTGTTCCATTAACCTAGGAGAGAAGAAGTAGCTGGAACTGAACTTGCTCAGAGAGGGAGCAGGGTGGTCTGGCAGGGGGCTGTGGGGCTTGGCTCAGCTGTTCTGGGGGTTGCTTCATGAGGTGTGTGATTGCTCCAGGGGAAGATCCAAGTGATTTAAGGTTAAAGGTGGTGCTGGAATGAAACGTCCATAGGGGTGCTCAGTTCACACAATTGTACTATAAGGTGCCCTTACTTCATTGTTAATGAAAGTATGAAGAGCTATTGCAGAATGCTTTGTATAAATCTTAGGGAGAAAATATATGTAGTTTTTATCATTTTTCTTCCATTTACCAGTTGATGGCATCAGTTGATAGCAATATTGATCTAGAGGAGTGAAAGGAGACTGTTAAAGCTGTGATTATTGATACCCATGTTTCTCTCCTGCTGCATCAAGCCCTGCCCATGAAGGTTCTGCAGAACAGCCAGAAATACCCCAAATCCCGTTGCTCGTTTGACTTTAAAGCTTGTGGCAAAGCACGGAAAATTTGTAAATGAATCAAGATGTAACAGGGATCAGAAAGGTTGAGAAGCATGACTCATGTGATGTTCCTATAGTAGTTTATTAATAGCTTGCAGAGTAGCTGCCCAGTTGACAGACTTATGACTTGTCTTGAATTTTTTTGCTTACAAGGAGTTAAAAGCTGTTAATAGTAAATGAACATGGGAATTCTTAAATGAAGAGCCTGGGCAGTGTACTGGCAACTGTATTTGTGGGGTCGTACTGTCTAGCACCTGGCTTTGAGGTTTATTTGCAGTGTTCCCAGTTAAGGGCTGCCATGGTTCCTTGATTTCATCATGTGAAGTAAGGCACTGGAGTTCAGACGAGTCTCAGTGGCGGTGCTATTACACAGCTGTCTGCTGGTACACCATGTGGTTTGGCTTCATGAAGTTTATTAGCGTTGGTGACCTTTATTCCACCTGATATTTCGATGGGCATCGAATCAAAGGAAGCTCGAGAGTAAATGTGACAGGATTAAGAGGGATTCTTACAGTGTAAAAATAAATAAATCCATTGAAAACATAGTAAATAGCCTATTTGTTTTTAGGCTGAAAGATTGTTATTGCCAAAGGGGCAAATGGCTACATTACTGAGAAAATAGAAGTGTGATGTGAAATATTAAGTGGGTATCAATCTGTTTAGCAACATCTAATACAGTGAATTTCCATTTTCAGAGTAGCAGAATGAAAGCACTGAATTGTTTCAGTGTGTAACAGCACACAGATCTCCGATTCTGATCAGAATGTGCCCCTTATTATAATTGCAAGGATAATAACAGTCAGCTAGTTTTCTGGGTCTGACTGCTGTTTCCCATGAGTTGGCAGTGAAACATTTTGCCCTGAACCTTTGTCCCAAGTCTGTGGTTCTCTTTATAATGCTGACTTGGCTCTAGTCTACCCGTAGTCTAATAAACGTGTTCTCACATCAACCTGCATCCATTTGAGCTTCTCATTTGCTTTGCTCTTGAAGAAAAGAAAAGATGTGACAAAGGTGTTTCTTGAGCTGGAGAAAACCCTAATGCACAAATCTTGAAGCATTTGCCATCAGCTGAATGCAGAGCAGTCCTGCCAGGTTGGCTAACTTGAAAGTAGCTAACAAATAAGCTGCTAATTTAAGCTTTTTGTTCAGGAAGTGTGTTTTCACCAGCCTGGCTCCAGTGAAGTAGCCAAGTGCCATGTTTTACACTTGTGAGCAGGGGTGCTTTTACAATAGGGATGCTAATGTTTTTTGATCTGGATTGAGTCAGTCAACAGCAGTCCTGTTGTAGCTACCCTTGATTTGCTTGAGCTGTGTTACGGTATGCAGCACGTACCCTGTGTGACCACTGGAGAAAGTTTGGGTTTTAGTTAATAATAAACCCCAGATTCAATACTAATCAGCTCTGGTGGAGCTATAGTGTGTTTCTGATCTTTGCTTCAAGGTGAACCATTAATTACTCTATCTTCTGTTAATTTGCTGATTCAAAGAGCAGGCAGTCTAGAAAGCAGGCTCTGAAACAATTAATTGCATCGTGTAGAACTGTATCACTTATTTAGAAGGGGGGCAAAATAAAGTAGTAGGTTGATAATTTCACAGAAATACCCTGGGGATTAAACACCATCTAAACTGTCAGCACAGCTGCAGGGATTTTCCTCGCAGCACAGTGTGTTTGTTCTCTGTCCTGAGCCAACTTTAACAGGGTTGCAGTATAGTTGGAGCCGAACATTACTCCACAGACTGGTTGCATATAGTAAAATTGAAGTTGTATAAGTAGGATCGAATGCATGTGTGTGAATTATATGTTTGTATATAAAAATGTGTGTGTGGGCCAATGGGATAATGCATTTTAATTTTCTTGGTGTGTTCAGACTTCATAATGGCAGCCTTTCTTGCTTGCTTTCTAATGTTTTTTGAGTAATGGTGCAATAGGCTTTGGCCCGTGTGCATGGCCTACAGTGATTAACTTCAGGATGGAGAGCCCTGAAAAACATTTGGAAAAAGATCCACAAGAGAAACAATACAGGGGAATGGGAGAACCTAACTGCTGTGGTCCTGATACTTCTAGAAGTGAGGTCTGAAGTTTTGTTTACTTGAGTCAAAATAAGAAAGTAGCTCTTCATTCACATCCATTGCTAGTCGGCATTGCTAGTCGGTCAGCATTGCTAGTCGGTCGAGGGAAGTGATTGTCCCGCTCTGCTCTGCGCTGGTGCGGCCTCACCTCAAGTACTGTGTGCAGTTCTGGGCACCACAGTACAAGAAGGACGTTAAACTGTTGGAGAGTGTCCGGAGGAGGGCAACGAAGATGGTGAAGGGCCTAGAGGAGAAGACATGCGAGGAGCAGCTGAGGGCACTGGGCCTGTTCAGCCTGGAGAAGAGGAGGCTGAGGGGGGATCTCATCGCAGTCTACAACTTCCTCGCGAAGGGGAGTGGAGAGGCAGGTGACCTATTCTCCGTTATCACCAGTGACAGGACTTGCGGGAACGGTGTTAAGCTGAGGCAGGGGAGGTTTAGGCTGGACATCAGGAAGAGGTTCTTCACCGAAAGAGTGGTTGCACACTGGAACAGGCTCCCCAGTGAAGTAGTCACGGCACCGAGCCTGTCTGAATTTAAGAAGCGATTGGACTATGCACTTAGTCACATGGTCTGAATTTTTGGGCAGACCTGTGTGGTGCCAGGAGTTGGACTTGATGATCCTTATGGGTCCCTTCCAACTCGGGATATTCTATGATTCTATGATTCTATGATCCATGTCACTGAAGTTAACAGAAAAGTTTCATGGACCCTACGTTTGAAAACATGTTAGATTTTAGCAGATTCTGTAGATTTTAGTTAGATTTCTCTATAGAATTTTTTCCCCAAATGATGTGGAAAGCAACATTGCTTCATTAAGCTGAGACTTAAAAAAAAGCTTTTTCTATCATTGTGTCAGCATCTTTCTTCCCCAAATGCCAGAGGATTTGTCACAGGGGCTTGAGTCAGTCATTCTCAGTGTTCCCCACAAATGCTTGTGTCTGACAATCTGGAAACGGTCCTTTCTCCGTTGATGACTTTTGGGACAGCGATAGGGAATAAGAGTTGTTCGGAGGGAGAGGAAATGGATAGATAGTAACTTCAACTCCCTCTCATTTCTGACTGAAAAGCTGCTTATGTTTGGTGGTTTTTTTTTTTGTGTTTTTTTTTTTGTTTGTTTGTTTTTTTACTAATGGTACCTACAATGGCCAGCAAAGAGATTCAGTAGAATGCTTCCTTTTAGCATAAATATTGTCGTTTCCCATCGGTCACGCAGAGATGGTTTTTGGTACTCTCATTACCAGAAGTTGAGGTAACAGGCGGTAGATCTCTCTAGCTGGTAAAGATGTGCACTCTTCTACAGAAAACGAAGATTTAACTCAGTGGCAGACCTTCTTGCTTTGAGTCATACAGGCTTGAGTGCAGAAGCCTCATCTGGGCTTGTTAGTGAGATGGGGAAAATGCCCATATGTTACTCAGTAGTCATCCTTGTGGACAATTCAGGCAAATGCCTTTGGTTCCTGTGAGAGTGCCATTTCATCGTTGGCTGAAAGAGTGGCGGTTTTACTCAGTGTCTCAAGGGCATACTTAAATCAGGCTGAGCTCTCCGGGTCGGCTGCACTGTTTGTACTCGTGGTTTGACCATGGTTACTCCTGATTCTCACCTGGGTGGAGAACAGCGGGTTCATAATGTGTTCGTTTTGAGTCACGTACACTCCTGCATCGTCACCTCTTTCTCGCTATGATCTCATCAGATCTTGCAAGCTTAAGAAGGGTTGGGCCTGGTCAGTGTTGCCTGGATGGGATGCTTCCAGGAGAAACACAGGATGCTCGGGGAAATGGTGCTGGTGATTCAGTAAATGCCGCTCTTCCTTCTGAGTCAGACGAGGAGCAGAACGCACAGCCCTGAGAAAAGGGCACTGGGCTAGCGCCCTGCCACTGAGATGGGGTGGAAAACCCGAAATCCTGAAGACGTGTGCTTATTAAAGATCTTTTTGTAAGATTAGTGGTGTTTGCCCGCATAATCTGGCGGGTTTCCAGGCTGGGTAATTACTTTCTGCTCACCTAAATTCCTCCTGGCAGTTTGAGCTGGTCGCAATAATTGCCTTCACTTCCTGTCCTAAACTGCTACTGCTGAGTATCAGTGTGCTGTTAAAACAGCTGCTGTACTTCTGTGGTAGCTGAAATGGCCCCTATTTATAAATTCAGAAGTTTCTGAAACTTCCCTGAGGGATCTATCAGGATGATAAATGCACACATACAAGTTGTTCTGTTAGCAGTAGCCTTTTGTACTTAGGATGGCTTCTATTTTTCCATCCCCAGCAGTAACAGCTTTCCAGTTCTTTTATATTGATATTCCTTCTGATTTTTTTTGTTTTGTTTTGTTCACAGGAAACAAAAGAAGAGAAGTCTTCCTATACCTGTCCTCTGTGTGAAAAGATTTGCACTACACAGCACCAGCTAACTATGCACATTCGTCAGGTACACAAAGTATAAGCTTGATTCTTTATTAATTGTGTCTGGTTTGCCAGTATGCATTTGCAATGGTGAAAAACAATTCCGTGTACAAATCAGAAATGCTTCATTATAACTTTTTTTGCAATCGGTTTGCTTTTATTTAAGCCCTCTCCTGGTATTTCTTTAAAACAACAACAACAACAACAACGGGGTAATTCTCCTCCCTTCCTCTCCTTCCTCTCCCCACCCCCCGAGTGGCTCAAACAAGGATGTGTGTCCTGTTCTGCATAGCTTAAGGTATCCTAAGGATCCGGAAAACCACTTCCATCATGAAGCATAAGTCCTGTTTTGTTATCCTGTTTGAATACAGTTCCCTTTACTGTTCATGCAAGTTAAGAAGCAGGAAGACACAATTTTAAAATCATCTCAGCGTTGAAGAGCCTCTCTGTCCTTTACAGAGTACAGCAATTTTGGGAGGCAGAATAGAAAATACACTTTACAAATATATGATACTCTTTTTTTTTTTCTTTCTTTTTTTTTTTTTTTTTTCATGTCAGCTACAGGCTGCCTCCTGCTCCTCTTGAAATATATATGTATTTTATAAGGAGCTTTGGCCTTTGTCAGAAAGTTGTACTTTGGTTGTTAGGTTGTGGTTCATCATTGTGACTCCACTAGATACTACTTCAGTTTTCTGTTCTGTACTGTAACTGTTACTTATTTTTTTCCTAATTCTCCGCTTTGTTGTTGTTGTTGTTTTCTCATTTCTTTGTTTTTGTTGTTGTTTTTTTTTTTGCTATGTGAAGAAAAAATCAATTATCTGAATGCAAGTAACAAAGAGTGGTACATGTAGCACAGGTAGCTAATAGCCATGTTTTGCCCTGTAATGCATTCTTATGGCCATAGGAGCCTGCATGTGAGTTCAGAAGCAGCTTCCTTCTGTTTTCTTATTACTCAGTTACTTCAAAATTAATATCTTTAAAGAGTATTTATTGTTAAGTGTCTTCTGCCATAAAGTTCATAATTACATCTTCTTTCTGTTTTCCCCCTTACCACTCACCCAACCCCAAACCACTGCATAACTTAAGGTATCCCAAGGTACCATTTGTCTGATGGGTTGTTGCTGGATCCCTTTCTATACCCCTCTGCTGCACACCCAGGGGAAATGTGGTGGGCACTTCAGGCTGCACAAAGCAACTACCTGTGCTGGTGCATTAAGGAGTTAAAAGTGAATGGTGAGGGTGGAGTTGAGGGGGGAGTGCTCAGGAAAAGAGAAGTTTATATGGAGCACACCTTGATATAAGGTATTGCGTTAAGTGGCTTTTCAAAGCTGCTTTTAAGATGTTTGTAAATCTCTCTGATATTTTACTGGCACTTTAGAAGGGGCATTCAATGAAAAAAAATCATTGCTTTCTCTAGCATAACACTGACACTGGAGGAACAGACCATTCCTGCAGCATCTGTGGAAAGTCTCTGAGCTCAGCGAGCTCCCTTGATCGCCACATGCTGGTGCACTCAGGTGAAAGGCCTTATAAATGTTCAGTATGTGGACAGTCCTTCACCACCAATGGAAACATGCACAGGTGAGTGCTGATTGTGACCCAGGAGTTTGGAAAGCATTACGAGATAGGGGGCTGGTTTTGTTTCTGTGGAAGGACTTTGAAGCTGACTAAAGATCCTTACTTGGGCAGAAAATACGGACTCTGGTATCAAATATGGAGTGACACACATGCACATTCTACAGCTACTAGGATGCTTTTGTTGTGGGAGGACACCAGAATTGAGACAGGTCTCCTAGCTCTCTTCACATTGTACCGAGTTGTTGTGGATATCCAGAAGTATTGTTTTTTTGGTTTTATTATTATTATTTTGACAAATGGGATGGATTTTTCTCGAAGGATAAAAATACATAGCCAAGCTGTAGAGGAGCTTCTGATTTCCTAGCTTTAGTGTAGCAGATGCAAGTGGTTGTACCGGGGCATCTTTGGTATTGGAGGATGTTAAGAAGTGAGGTATCCAAGTGCCATCATGAAGATGTCTCTTTAGAATAATTGATCTTGGTTTTAGATACACGCATCAGTACTTACTTGCACCGTAGACAACTTACTGCATTGTAGATCTGGGAAATTCTCTGTAATCGGAGTTGCCAAACATACTTCATACAGTTTCTTTAGTAGGGATAAAGCAATATGTACAGTTGTAAAGTGGGAAAACTGAATGTTAAATCACATGTATGTTCCTTCCCCTCTCTCATCCCCCAATTCAGTATTCATTTATTTGCATGGGTGGAGCACCTCAGAGCTGATTAACAGTTTGTGAATTCCCACATAGTTTTAGTCCCCATATCAAAGAGTTTACAACCTACAAAGAAACTGTAAAACAGGTGGGAGAAAGGAACATAGCTTATAAGCAAAATGACAAGAGCGATGGTTACGGACCATCACATGGTTTTGTGTGGGAGGGAAGATACCGCGTTTCCTTGATTATTACCAATCATTTTCCAAGCAATATGCTTGGAAAGGGTGGAATGAAAGGTGTGATTTCAGTGACAATAGAAGAGATAACATACTCCTGCACAAAGAAAGCAGTACCTGCTTGCAGCTCTACCTTCTCTATATCTTATTGAACAGCTTAAACAGTTACTTAAAAATGGAGGAGAAATGAGAGTGTGTGCGGTTTTGTAACTCTGTATTTGTTTAACCTGTACTTGATCAGAATTGGAGAGAGAAATGTAAAATGGGAAGGGGAAGACATAAAGATGTTCAGAGGAGATAGTGGCCTTGGGCATTGAATAAATCACGTCTGACTCATCTGACCAGGAGGCAGAGATGTCGCGAGCCACATGTTTCCCAGACTGGGTCATTGCTCCATGTGCCATGAGGAAGGCAGGGCAGTTTCTGAGTTGCAGCTGATGCCACTGTTGGCATCAAGAGGGTGAATTCCAGCACCAGGAACCTTGTGTTGTTGGACGCCGTTGTGTCTTGTTCCTCAGCCCAGGCTGCTTGCTGAAGGATTGCATGTTTTGTTTAGTTTTTTGCTCCCTAGGCATCTCCTCATCCTCTCCCAGGAACTGGAAAAGGAGGCTTCCTGTGGCACTTTACTCCAGGCCTATCAGATGTTAACGTAATATCTTTTGCTTATTGGGGTTTCCCTGTATAACAACTCTTACCATGCTTTAAGCAGTTCATCAGAGTTGCCAGGCTGAGTGACTTGCCCAAAAGAAGTAACCATAGATCAGAACCTTCTAATGAGAAGATTGTTCATTTAAAATTTTTCCTCTTAATGAGATACTACATGAAGTTACCAGGATGGAGCGCCGTCTTTACCGCCCACGCTAAGAAGGACCTGAGCTCATGCAAGGAAAAGATTCCTGTTAAAAGTTCTTTGACAGGTGTCGGTTCCTGTCTGCTCTGTAAAATTCCTTCTTGTGTAGGCCGACATTGCAGCAGCATGGTGGGATATTGCAGAAAGCTCATTGACACTGCAGCAAGTGGTCCCAGACCTGGGACAAGCAAGATCCTGAGCCTACCTACAGAGGGTAGTTTTGCAAAAGGAGGGTAATGGTTGGCAGGACAGCACCAAAACAATTTTTTTTTTTCAGCGAATAACCATTTCTTGATGCTGTAACAGACTATAAAAGTGAATCCTGATGCCGAGGTGGAAAGTATGAATGTGCAAGTAGGCAGATGAGAATAAATACAAAGTGAAATTATATTTGTTATCTGGTACTATGACACGCTCACAAGGAAGATGCTCATTTTGCCCACCAGGTACTTCCTTCAGAAACAGGTATTTCTAGTCTAAGATGGTCTGAAAGAAATTCTTCTGTAGGCACTGCAAACCTAGCATCAGGTCCCGTGGCCTGCCAGTGCTGTGGATGAGTGCCTTTCGCATCACATTCAAAACTGCTTCTGCTTCAGGATCCGGGGGCAGGGACCTGCTTGCCAGGTCCTGCCTTGTGTGCAATACCTGCAGGTCTTGCTTGTGGTGAGACCATGTCTATTCTTTTGCACCAGCTGGGTGATAACACCAGTCCATCTTTCTCTGCTCCTGCACACAGTTCCTTTATTGTTTTCTGGTTTTGTACTAGAGTGTCTAAGTAGTGACAGATAGGTGCCCAAACCAGCAAAGAACAAGGTTTCTAATGTGTCTCCATTAGCCAGGGTTGCGGTCCCTGTGGAGCATAACACAAAATGTGGGGTCAGAGAGAGAAATTGTGAGTTTAGCAGAAAGTTGTGAATGTTCTGCTAAAGAATCAGCATAGCTCGTGGAGGTCCTGTAGGAGTCTTCCCATGTATTGCTGTATTTACACCAAATATGCTCAGTGCACAGGGCAGGACCCAGGGAGAATTTAGTCTGCTGGGATCTGAATGGGGGGGAGAAGGTGTATGCACATACTGCATACGTTCTTCTCTTCTCTTTCTCCATTTGTGCCTTGTTCTGGCTCTTACTTAACTGCCTATGCTATTTTTTGAATCAAGACTTTTTTTTTTAAGACCTTTTAGGGTTAAAAGCCCAATGAAATAGTTTTGTCAAGGGCAATGCTGTACTGTAGGAGTGTTTATTACTGTTTCGATAGGGGATGAAATTTGTGATCCATTTTTTTTTACCTCCTAGCAGCCAGGTCATTAGACGTTCGGTAGAGAAGAGGAGGGAGGGAGACAAGTTCCAGTTGGTTTTCAGGGTTAGGAAATGTGTTCTTACACTCTCGGGTGCCTATCATCTCTGTGGAAAGTAATTTTTCTCCTCCCTCCCTTTATTAAGGGAGAAAAAACCTCCAGAGCTCTAATTTGGTGGTTTTTTTGCATGACAGCAAAACTTAGTTGCAGTACCCAAACTTTTTGGCAAGTGGGAGCACAATTTTCTGCCTGGCTCTCCTCCGGGTTAGTCTAGCTGTGCTGGGGTGTTGCTTGTACTCTTTACCTGTTAAATTGATGCTGCCCTTCCTGACTCCCACAATACAAGCAAACACTTCATTTGTAAATGAGTCAGAGCCTCTCACATAAGGTCCAGTTTCTTTTTGTTGTGCTCCTTGGCTCCTTGTCAACATGTCAAGTTGAATGGGCACAGCAAACGGAGGGGTGGAGAAGGAAGGCTCTCTTGTGCAGCACCATTCAGAAAAAGAGGTTAAAACCTGCTTCCTTTTCTGACCAGGGTGACTCTTGGCCAGGATTTTCAACAAGGAACTGTGAGCCCAGGGCATTCCCGAAAACTCTCCTGAAGCTGCCAGACTGCTCAGGACTGGCCTCAGCCTCCTGTGGGGAGAGTCGCAGTTGGGGAGAGCAGAGGTCTCTGGAGAGTGCTCAGTGTCTAGAGTGAAGAGCTAATTTTCTCATTCTTCTGAACGTGCTGTCAACCTAATTGCCTCTATATCAGTGCCCAGGCTCCTGTTAGAGGGGGGTTGTTGCAGTCTGGTGTGATAACTGGGAAACCCGTCCGTACCTGGGATCCTTATCAGGAACATGAATTGCTCAGGAGGAGGAGAGCTGGAGAGAATGCTGCCTTTTTCTTTTTGAGCAGTTCCAGAAGGAGCGAGCCTTGTAGCATAAGGGACCGGGACTGATGTGGGGTTTGAGGAGCTTGTATTGTTGCGGTTTGTAGGAATTCAGAGGAAGGGGTTAGATCATAGTAATTTTGAGTTCAAAATTCCTGTAACTGGAATGGAACAGTGATGATGAGTACATAAGAAAAACTGTAACACAGCACATGGTAATCCTTCAACTTCTGTGCTAGAGACCCAGGCACTATGGCTTTATCTCGGTTGCAGTAAATTAAAGTTGAATACTCTCAGATCTCCAGCAGGAGCATAAACTTTATGGAAAGAAGTTGTGTGCATATAAGAGTTTTCTGTGGCTCTGAAATGGCTGGGTATTTCCGAAGAAGTGTCTAAAATCAATAGATTGCAATTACTAAAGTCTTTCCATCTGTTGCTCTCTCAAGAGTTTATCTATGAATAGTGAGGAGCCCGTTTGGGTCTAGACTCTGCCACTAAATAGGAAGTTGCAAACCTCTTCTTACATCTCCCCCACTACATCTCCCCAAAATGTAGACAGAGGAGTTAGTCTGCTGCTGTGGGTTTTGATGGTGGTGTTGGTTTGTTAGCTTTAGCAAGGGACCTTAAGGTAGAGAAAAGAGTTTGCTTGACTTACTGTGCTGCATTCCAGTAGAACATGCATCAGACTTTAGTGGGAAGAGTGATGCCTCCACTTGCTCCAGAAGGGTTTCCTTCGGGGTAGGAGACTTTGCCAACAGCTCCTTTTCCATTTCTGTAGCTAAGGATGGTCTGTACCTATCACTTTAAAATCACATTTTCCTCCCTGCCAAAGACATGTTCTGCATGCAACTTGGAAATGTTAATAGAATATAAATGCCAGACAGGAGGCGAGAAATGACCTTCCTGCCAGTTTCCAGTGGGTAGCTATTAAAGGCTCTGTGGCAAGTTTGAAAAGAGTTAAGGAATAATATATGTATTTCAACCACAACTTCCCCAGTTTGGTAAACTAAGGGGTAGTGTCTATGGCTGGTGTTCGCTATGCTGCTGTCTCTAAGTGTGATAATGCAAACTAACTGAAGCGTTGTGTGTGAAACCAGAATGTCACAGGTATTGACCTTTTCTCCCCTTCCACTCCTTGCCCTCTACCTGGAAAAATTCTTCATAAAGGCTTTTTAGTTACATCCTACTTAAGTACTCATAGGCTGTTTATGGACTATCTCAGGAACAGGTCTCAAAGTTGGGGGATTTTTTTTTTTGGCACATGCAAAACACCACATGCAACAACCACATGCAGAAGTCTTTGAAACTCAAATTGGAAGATCTGGATTGCAGAAGCTATGCTTTGAAGCATGCTTACAAAGGGTCCTATCAAAGAAGGTATTTCTTCTTTTAATTAAGAAGGCACTTTCATTCTCAGTCTTATTCTCAGTGTTAGATAATTTTCCAAAACTTCTTTTTTTAACGTGCTTAGAGAGACAAACAGCTGTTTTTGTTACCAGTGCACGGTACTGTTCTGCTATTCAAATTTTTTAAACGATGCTTCATGTGTATGTATATGTTGCTGAGTGTAGGTTTTTTGAGAAAGTTAGAAAATGCATGTGCTGGAGGGGAATCTGTGAATTTTGTTGTTTTAGCCAGTCACCTTCACTGGCAAATGAAGAGCATACACTTAGTGAAGACTGTAACTTACTGTTTGGATGATGAGCGTTGGATCCCCATAAAGGCAGAGGGATTGAGATGCATATGCTTCAATGATTTCCCAGCTCTCTTTAACATGGATCTGTGTTTTATAGGCAGGCATGCATACAGGCTGCCTGTGACTTCTCAAACATCCAATACGCAGAGTGTCTTTGAGATCTGGCTAAATCCATCCTCTCCCTGCATTCCACCTGTGAATTTCTCCTATGTTATTTATGGCACTGGCCGGCTTCCAGTAAGTTGTGTGTGCTTTGTAGGGTGCAGTGCAGTAACAATGCCCAGCCTTGAAGTACAAATAGGATCTCTGCAGTCTAGCACATGCATGCAGTCTAGCATTTGCTTAAGATGGGAATTTTTGAAGGGAGAACATAGCTAAAAAGGCATGATGAGCTGTTTTTTTTTTTGGGGGGGGGAGGTAACAGGAGGGGAGTTGCAGAAGGGGAGAGGAACTGTCTTGTTACAACATTGTTTGGTTTATGGTGGTTTGCAAAGATGGCCAAGTGGAAATTTGGTATCAAATTTTGGGTACCTTTGGAAGATTGAACACGTAAGATCTTGAAACAAAAAACAAGTACCCAAAGAACTTGCCACACTGAAAATGACTGACACTTCGCGTGTGTGAAAAGGCCATTGATTATTGTCTTGCACAACAGAAATGCCTCTTTGATCATCTCCTGAGGAGCTTTTATTTCAGTGCTCTTAAATATGAAGAAGCAGGATCTATACAGGCTTTCAGATGCATTCCTTATATGTGGGGAATGATTTAACCACTGTCACCGTGCTAGTAAAAGATAAGCTTCAGCAAATACAAGTGCCCTAATTCTTGAGCGGGGATAACTAACACAAAGGGCTAATTTCTGCTTCTAGTAATTGATAACTGTAGCTGTAGGAGACAAGTGAGATGTGATACCTGTTCTGGTTTTCTTTGCGGTTAAAAAATGTTCCTTATGTTTTCACTAATACATTTTGTAAATAAAGGTGAGGAAACAGATGGAGAGAAATGTTTTTGGTCTCTCCTGTCAGCAGATATGTCCAGAGTAAACGTTTGGTACCCGACTGGGACCTCCATGTTAAAAAAAGAAAGAAAGAAAAGGTCAGGACTTTTCAACATCAGTGTATAGCAGAAAGAGTCTGTTTCTCTGTGTCTTTGATAAGAATTGGAGGAACAAAGTATTTTTAATAGTCCCAGGCAGAAACTTTTGTCTGTCTCACTGCCGCTGAGTAGATTGGTCATCTTTGTAAAGACTTTACATAAACCGTTATTTAATTCACATGTTACATAAATAGAATGCTCAAAAAAAAAACCACACCATGGATATCTTCAGCTGTAAGTGACCCTAAAGGAGCCCTTGTGTCGCAGTACCACTGTGAGCCCTTGGAGCTGTAAGGAGATGCCATGATTTCAGATGTGTTGAGCACTGCTTGCAGCCTTGGACAGTATCCCCCTTCAGTTATCATTAAAGAACAGCAAAGGAAGTTAACACAAAAACACTAATGCTGAGATCTGATTAGAATCAAGCAAAGCAAGGAAGTGCAGAGTTAAGATTTATATGCTGACCTTAATTAGCTCCATTGTTCTTGAGAACCAAAGCGTACACAATGAGGAACATTATACTTGCATCTCCACAGCTCTTCGGTACCTAAACATAAGAAACACTTCCGTGAGCTTTTCAGCTCCAGATTTTGTGTGTGTGTGTGTGTCCTTTAATTAATACTTAAATCTGAGCTTGTACCTTGTAAGGTTGTGGGTTTTCACGGTTTGGTTTTCTGCAGGCAGAGGGGGACGCTCTGCCCTCAGTGGTCACTTCAGGTTTTGGGTATGAATCGTGCCAAGGGGAAGGTGGTCCGACATCGCTGGGTAATACCACCCTCCTCACAGGCAGTAACATAAATCTCCGTGTAACAGAGTGTATTCAGCATAGCTTAGTGCTGCTTTGTTACCCGTGTCACAGCTCAAATGAGCACAAGCCACTTGACAGATTAGACGCTAGTCGCAGAGCACATGGCTGCGGCGACCTTGATCTTTCCGCATATGTACCCTTTCAGGAACATAACCTCCTCTAAAGGTTTAATATTCTTGGGGATGTTACCTCCCCTTCTCACCTTAGAAGAGCCACTAAATAAATACAAGCTTTAACTTTGCAAGCACTGGGAAATCCAGGTGATATTTGCAGCCAGTTGAGGGGCTGTTAGTCCTTTGCCATAAGCCCAGCATTGTAGCAGGTCTTGTGGATATGTTGGCTCTCAAGGTTAACAGGCAGCGTGTCCGGATGGCGTTCTGGTTTGTCTTCTAGGTCTGTACTTCAGTTTGGGCAATTCTGTATAGAAAATGCTGGTTGCTGAGAAAGTTTGCTGGGAACGTTTGTATGTTAGGGAAATCTTTGCTTAGCCTGTTGTGCATGCATGTCATAAATGCTTGCCTTGCTGCTTTAATAAGCGCATGTTGAATGTTGTCTGAAGAGACTCCTGGGCCAAGTACCAAAGAGAAGGAGGAAAAAGTCTGTCTCAAACTGCATTTGTGGTTGCTGTCGTTCCACCTTTAATGTCTCTTCCAGCTTTACCTTTTCTCCCCCCAGTATCTAACCTGCTCAACCTGTTCTAGTTCAGCATGCTGCAACCAGCACACTGCAGTATGTGTCCCCTCTCGGGGTCAGTGGGTTCATTTTGCCTTTCTCTTTTCTTCCCTTTTAAAAATAAGCTGTTCATTCACTGGGGCCTTTCACTCATGTTTTTGATCTGTGATGTTCACCTGCACGATGCACAGCTTCAGCAAAAAAAAAAAATAATACAGGTCTATAAAGCAGTAGCACCATGGTGCAGCTGGTGAATACCACACAGAGTACAAGCACTGCTTTCTCTTTCTTGAGGGCATCAATAGATGTGCTGACTTTGTCAGGCTGCTCTCTTAGCTGAAGTTTTCTGAACAGTCTCAGTGATTTTTAGTAATTCCTCAGAGCAAGCTCTCCAGTGCTTTGTGTGGAAAGATATTGTAAAGCAGAGGAGGTATGCAACTTCTGTGTGGGCCCAACATCCTAAACTCCCCATGTTCTGCTGCAGTTTCTGCTGATTCCTGTAAAGTAGCACAAGTCGTACAGGGACTTCAGTTTCCAGCTACTCTGCTGGACTGCTCCAAGCAGAGCCGTGGAATGAGACGAGAAACCTTTTCCTGGTGCTGTGTGTGAGATCACCGCTGGTGAGGAAGGAGGACCACATGTTCAGGAACAGGAGAGGAAATGGGCTGAACACTTGAAGCTGGGCCTGCTAGGATGCGGTCTGCAGCGCTGGCAGAAGTTTGCACAACTTGTGTGTGCAGCGATAACCCTTACTTCCTTGCCCCTCGAGTTACTTGGTGACTGCTGATGTCAGGGTTATGTGGAGACCCTGTTTTAATGAAGATGTGCTTGTTATCTGGCGCAGCTTCCTTGTTTGCAGGCCAGGGGGGGAGGGGAAGTACTGGGCTCCATCTGCGCAGCATCCCCAGCATTGCTGTGGCCCTGTGGCTGTCTATTTTTTCCTCCTTGAGCAGTGTGACGCAGCAAGTTGTTCTCTGCTCTGTGCCATCGGGATTGCTCAACAGTGGAGTGTGACAGGGCAGCAACTGCATGAGGGCTCTGCCTGGTTCTGGGAAGTAGCTGAGACATGTTTGCTTGGTTGTTAAAAGGGTGCGGTTTTGGGGGAGGCAGGATGTACCTGGGACTTCTTCAGCCTTGCTTGCTGTTATGGATAAGACCTTCTGACATCCCTTCTCAAATTTTTTCTCTCTGATTTTTTTCCCTGATGCTAAAATTTAAAACAGCTTCAGTTGTCCTTACCATCTAGTCACACTTGTTTTACTGTGAAGTTTAAAATCAATTCTGAATTTATTGACAAGGCTTTTACACCATGATAACTAAAGGAAGTGCCTGAAAACCACAGATTTCCAAAAAGATGAAAGAAAACAGCAATTCGGAATGTCCCAGGCCAGGTTTTTGGTACACTTTTAAAAGCCTTATTCCTGCTTAGTTTTACTGTTGTTAATAAACTTTTGTCTCCAAGCTTAAAGGAGCATGGGGGCTGCAGAGGGATCTTGTTTAATACTTATTAAAGAGTTTTTTACGGCTTAGAAGTCTCCATGCAGTATTTGGCAATGTTAATTTAGGTCTGCTCTGAATTTAATGCAGACTGCAGGCAGGCAGTTTGGTGAAGTGATACTGGGAAGTGCAGACTGTATTTCTCGCCTCTTTTGCCCTCCCTTCTGCAAGCTTTGATGCAGACGGCAAATGAGTGCTTTCTTTTGCTGTCCTTTGGTAAGCTTTGCTTTGGAGGCATGTTTTGAATCACTTCCCTGTCACAGCATCATCAGGCAAATATTTGTCTCCCTTTTTTTCCTTTGAGGTGTTCTGACAACACTTCTGGTAGAGAGAACAGGAGTGACTTTGAGCCAAGCTGGGAATGCAGTTGTATCAATCCCAGCCTGTTACAACTTGCTGATTCTGCGTCGCAAGTAGTTGCTTAAATATCTGTGAATACAGCATAATTATTCAGAAATGGTACCTCCCCCCCACTTTTTGGATTTGTAGATCGGTATCTTTCCTCTCAGTCATGCTTGCAACTTGCCTTTATTCGCGGCAAAGCAAAAATTTTATTCTAGGATAAAAGTACAAAATGCTTTGTGTGCACGTAGGTGTATAATATGTACTTAGCTGTCACGTACTGGCAGCTGCATGGCGCTGGTTAACTTTGCAGGCCGTCCTGGTAGCGCTGAAAAGGGTTTCTAGTCTGTCCTTTGAACCCAATCACAGGTGGCTTTTGCTACCCTGGTGCTCCCAGGTAGTCTGGGTGGATCTAAATAATAATGCTTGTGTCACCCGAATGATGCTGCCTGCCACCCAGCTGTAAGGCTGGTTTTGCATTGCCTCGTGTCGCAGGGAGATGGACAGGCCCAGCAGCCCGCACTGGGCTCGGAGGGACACTGGGGGCACGACTATGTGGCACGACGTGGCTGCAGACACACGGCCAAAGTGAGTCGGTGCTTCCCAACCTGGTGCTTCTGGGACCTGTCCGCCCTGCCCGGGCTTTTCGATGGAATCACCTGCATTGCCATGGCTCTCAGCAGCTGAGCCCTGGAGATTGCTGGCTGTTCTCTTCGCCACAAATTAGCGTCCATCACTGGCTAAGACTAGGCTGTTCGGTGGGGCTTGAAATCTGTTTTGAGATTGTTGTAAGAAAGCATTTCCCAAGTAGTTGAGTTTTTCGTGTTGTCATGCCTCTCAATTTGCTGTGAAGTGTGCTTGTATGGCTTAGGGCTTTTGGGATCATTTTTGTAATTTTGAGAATAAAAGTAGCAAAGGAGCCAAGGAAAAGAAAAATAGAAACTCATCCAAGTGCAGATCAGGTCTGATTTGCAAAATTACCTGCATCTTTCTGGTTCCTGTGATTACAACTGGCAAGGGCTGCATGAATTGCTCTCTTAAGTGGCTGCTGTTTGTAATTAGCACTGGAAATACATTGTCGATACAGATTCTGTACATGTTTTAACGAACAAACAACTGACTAAAGTCTTTAACCCAAGGGTATAATGTTACTGTACTTTTGACTTAAGTTCCAGTCATATTCACGAGACACTAAGGAGAGGGTTAGCAGAAGTGTATTAAGTGATTGCTCCTAAAAATGCTGCTGCTTCACTTTCTGTTTGTTTAAGATTCATTTCTCATGCATGTCAAATAGCAGAAGCTTTAAAGAGTAGTCCCCTGTGTTTTGCTACATTTCTGGACCATTTGGGCTGAAGTAAGATTTGTTAAGCAGAACAAAGCAACAGTGACAAAACTGACATGACATAGAAATTTCTCAGAGGAGACATTAGCAGTGTAATTTTGAAGGCTGCCTTCTCTTGCTCTCTGAGACTTTTTTCATTTTGTGGGTCCAAAGAACATCATGGTCCAATTTTCATCCTGTGTGCACACATCTTGCGCTCTTATTAGTCCTGATATGGTGACACAAAGTTGAAACTTAGATAAAGCAAATGTTTGTTTGTTTGTTTGTTTTTAAACATAAATAGTTGCTCATATATTGAATGTTAGGTATGCTCTTTACTGCAGATTACTGAAAATATATATTTTTTGATTCTTCAGAAATTTTACTGTTATTTGAAAGTAGTAGTGTAAGTGAAAAATCTCAGAGAAGAAAACAGTGGAAGAAATAAAGCAATTGTATCAACCAAATCATGCTTAGGGAATCTGACCAGCTCAGTCCTTCCCAGACTAGCTTGGTGAACTTGAAGAACTCTTCACTTTGGGGAAAAAAAATAATACAGTAGTATATTTTCAATAAGGTAAAGCCTAAAAAGCATTATTTTTTATTTTCATTCTCTGAGTGGTTGGATGTGTCTTTAGGTAAGTATCAGATGCGTGAGACTCATCCCCTAGATTTTGATACCAGACTGCTCAGAAATCACAAGGGAGATGAGGAACAGCAATGTGCAATTCAGTAGAGTATAGGGTACATCTAGTGGTAAAGTGGAGAAACTTAGAATAATATCTGGGATATGAAGCCAGAACCTGAACTTGATACTGTCAGATGATCTCTCTGGACTGATAATGCCCAGATTCATTGGCCTCCCCACTGTGTTTTCACAGAAGTGGAGATGTGAGGGAGGAGGAGGGTGTTTATACATGCACTGGATCCTGCGCTCAAGAATTAATCTTGATTTAGATGCTGGGACTTTCCCAACCGGGCCCCAGTGAAATTGCTTGCTGCTCCCCCTCTGGACATGCTGCTCCTTCTAATCAGACCTACCTGGCATAAACCTCTTGACTGAAAGCCAGCAGTGCTTGTGCTGCCATGGTTATAAGGGAGAGGCTTTAACCCTGGACCCTGCTCAGAGGCTGTAGATCCACTCTTTTGTTCCACACCTTCCTTTTGCCTAGGCCTCTGGGGCAGGCATGCCCTTTTTCAGGGATGTGGAGAACATCAGCAGCCACGGAAACCTGGGGCGCAAGGATGGTGCGGTTTTGCTCCCCAGAGACAGAGGTGAGGGATTCCCACACAAGCTGAGGCAGAGGGATGCTTCCTCCCCAAGAGCCAAAGTGGTGCTGCTCGGGTTATCTGCATGCAAAGCAGGAGCTCCTGGTTTTGTTCATAATTCAGTGGGACCCAGAGCTGGGAGCAGCTGTGTTGTGCAGTTGCCTCTTTTAGGATGCTTTGACTCCTGGTTCTAGCCTTGAGCCAGCCAGTCAAAACCTTCCCACGTTCTGGTTTTGGCACTGGAGCTGTGGGCTGCCCTGTTTCGAGACCTCCAGAAAGCTTATATGATCAACATGCAAATCCCCTCTGCATTAAGAAAATGCAGCAACCCTTTTTGGAGATGCAGTAAAGATGGGGATGTGACCGACAGAAACTGCGTATCAGTTCAGTAGGGCACATGCTTCCCCCCGCCCCCCCCCCCCCCACGCCCTCCCGTGAGTCACCTCCCTTAGGCACTGATCCAACACCATCCAAGGAGAGAAAAAGGAGTAAGGCACTTGAGTTCTGCATTTGTTTGTTTTCACAAAAGTCTCTTCTTCAGTGAAAAGCAGTGAAGTATTCACTTGCCACTGTTCTGGTCCAATATTCACCCTTCTGAAATCATGCTCTGCACTACACTGTTGGGACAAAGACTTACTGCCCTTTTGTTTTTGTTTTTGTTTGTGTTGCTTTTTTAAAAAAAAAAACAAAACAGAAGTGAGGGGAATTCTTGTGCACTATCATCTTGATCATTTTGTTCACGTGATGCTTGAGGGAAGAGGAAAGCTGTGGCACAAGAGGGGAAGCGGAAGGTGATTCTCCCAGGGAGGATGGAATTTTTCAGCTGCAGTAAAGCAGTTGAAAAATGTGATTTTGTTGTGAGGGCCGACTGGCACACAGTCATAGCACAGTTGGATCCTCTTGGCTCACCTGTGAAATTCTTTTTGTGAGGGGGAGGAAAGAGATTATGAGGAGAGCATTTTCACGTACAGCTGTGCTGTGAAAAGCAGAGCGTGTAGTAAGCTATCTGCATTTTTTGCATAGCAATTCTTAAACACTGAGAGTTCAGTTCAGAGGTGGATCAGACCTTGTTTGGAAAATACTTAATTTCCTCTTGCCATTTCAGGATTATTCTTTGCAAATTCTTCTGGCTCTGTGTCTGGACTCATTCTAAACAGAGTTCTATCACTTGCTCAGAGAGTTTAATCAAAGCCAACTAGCACATAGTGCTGAGAATCCTCACTGGTATTAAGCACAGATTTTTGTCTCCTTCATTTCATCTTGTGAATCATTTCAGTGTTGCACCCTCAGAACTTGTCCAAGTGCGTGTGACCTATCTGCGTGCTGGGGAGACTGATAACCACTGCATGAAGTGCAGTTTTCAGGACTCTGCACCATCCTGAGCTCGTCTGTTGCTCGCGGGCTGCCCTGTAGGATGGCTCAGAGCTACATTTCATTGATTTAAATTAGAAAAAAAGCAAAGTTCCCTCAGCCGTGGCTCTCCTGAGCCGAGGTAGTAGTCACTTCTGAGGTGCTGGCAAGTGTTATTGTAAGCTGGTTCTGTGGCTGAACATGAGTATTTCCGTGCATGTCCTTATTTTGCCCTTCTTTTTTTTTTTTTTTTCTCACTTAAAGTGTTGAGTGCTTATCTTTTTTTTTTTTTTCGAATTTATGAATGTTATATCATTTTCCTTTGTCACTGTAGATGCTGAAAACCAGGCTGACTTATGAGCCGGGTTTTCGTGTTCAAAGTATGCCAGTGTTGTCAGGCCAAACTACGTTGTTATAGTCACAATGGGAAAATAACTTCTAAGCACAGCTTTGTTCCTGTTCTCCTGGTGTCTTGGCAGGCTAAACAGCGAGGTCGAGCATTTTCAGTGTTACGTATAAGATCTAATCAAGGCAAACTCTTTTAAAGGAGAATAAGGCAACACTTCCCCCACCCCCACCCCCCCTCTTAGTTATAGTTAGGAAACTTTTAAAGTAAAAGGAGCCTTGGTGAAGGGAACATTTAACTTTAAAAGAAAGTCTGTGGATGTGGATGTGACTTGGCATCTGCTGCAGTTCAACCTAAGTTGGGTGATAAATGTTTTCTCGAGGCAGAATGACATCCATGTTGCAAGGTAAAAAGAGAGAGATGAAGATTGTGTCTATCCTTTGTACTGCTCAGCTTTATCTTCACGCTTATCTTGGGTTGTAGCTCTAGTAATCTTTTTCCTCTCCACCCTTGACTCGATGTAGTGAAACTTGCTTAACCTGTCAAAGGAATAAACCTGCTTGCTGTAATGCGGACAGGTTGCAACTCTCCTTGAGAACTCTGGAACCTGCTGCTTTGCTTTCAGATTTGTCTTTTTCCTTAATGATTGGATGCAGAGAGCTATCAGAGTGTCTGTGATATTTGACCTACACAGTAAAAGTCAAAGGTGCAGTCAGGGTGTCTTCCTGTTTATAGCTCAATAGCTCAGGCTGCTTCCTTTCAAATATGCAAAACTAAAACATGAAGGGATTACCACATTCCCTGCTGGGGGTATGGATTCTGCTCATGCTTTTTGGGCATGACAGAAGCGTGCATGGGAATGCAGGCAGGAGATCTGCAGGCTGGGGACAGCTGATGACTTCAACACCAGGTGTAGTAGCAAAGCCCTGTCACTGTGGTGCTGCACCCACATTAACAAGCCCTGCCTTATTAGCATGCATTATATTGCAAACACAGCTGGACTGCTTTTGGGACTTGCAGGAGCCGGTGTATTAGCATGGATTGTGTCAAGCCAGGCAGAGGTGCCAGGCTGGACTGGCACTCACCTGGAGGTCTTCTGTTCACTCTGGATGTGCCATTGCACCCCTCTCACGTAGGAGCAGCTCTGTCGAAACGCAGAGTTAAGCAGATGGATGAACAGCAGGGAAAATAGCTTAGCCCTAAGGAAGCTGTTTTGCATGGGCAGCTACTAAACAGGAGTTCTGTATACTTGGTACTGACAGAAAAGAGACTTGAAAAGAAAATAGAAACAAAAAGTCCCACACTTTATGTATAGCAGTTTGTTGTTTGTTTGTTTTCTGAGTGAATGTGATTTAGCTCGACTGATTTCACCGTCTACCTCTCTGAAAAGTTACTGGCCAAGTAATACTAGGTAGGTGTCAGCCAGGCTGCCAGAAGGGTGAGCATGCAGGCTGTGTATCTGTTAGGCTGGCTGGCCCTATCTGGGGGGACACACAACACATGCAAAAGGGAGATCTCATCAAAATTAGAAAGCACTCTTTACCAAAAAGAAAAAAAAAGCCAACAAACCACCTTCTGCATTTTGCTGTGCCTCTGGAATTGGATCCTGCATTTTTGGCAGGTCATTCCCAGTTGCTTTTCAGGTTTATCTGCAACCACGGTGGGCAGCTCTCGCTACCCAGCCTGCTGGGCACATCTGCACACAGATGCTCTCTCCTTCTGGAGCCTCCCACAGTGTGACCAACACATGTCACCAGCATCCATCCCCTGGTTATGTGACCCGTGAGGGTTACTAGGGGACTCAGTTTGGTCCACCAAAAGGCTGGGAGTCGAAAGCTGGTAGAAGCTGACCAGCCATTTTAATCTTGCAGGGGTTCTAATACACCCGGGGCTTTTGAATGCTGGCTGTTCCTGCATAACACCCTCAGAAGACCGGGTGTAGTTTGAGACAGTAATTTAGTTGGCTTTATCTAAACGTTCACAGATTGTGAAAGGAAACAAATAAAAAGCATTGTGCTGGGAGACAGTCATCCCAGCAGCTTCTGCCCATGGGTCAGTTTGGTCCAGTGTGTTATCTTGCAGCATCACGCCCTTGGCATTCAAAACTAAAATTGATTTTATGTCATAACACCCAAGCAGTTATGAGGACATATGAGACTTGTCTAGATTACAACATTCTCTCATGTTTGAACATGATAGTGTGCAGTCAAGTGAAATGGCACCATCCTGAGCTGAGTTGGTGGTGTGACTTCTGAAGGAGCGTGCCCAAATGCCATTAACATTGTCTCCCTTGTGCTGCTTTGAAGTCAGTCACACAGACAAAGTATACCTCTCTCCTACAGTCCTATTTCTAACTATTAGAAGTGAGAATTTCCATTGCATGTAGGAAGGTAGGAGCCTAAGTTAGATTATTTTCGAAAGCACTTGAGTTCAGAAAATTTGAGGCTAAAGGCCCTACGTCTGTTTTTAAAAAAAGTACTAGCTAAGCTTTGAGTACTCCAAAGAAGAAACGTGGGAGTAATACCTGTCATCTAACCGGGCGAGAGTATCTTCCTTGGGTTGCAGACACAGCAGACTGTGGGGCAAGTGGGACAGGTGTACAGATATTCGTGAGATTCCTTCCTGAGTCACTTTCTCCCTCGGGTTTATACACAGCATCAGAGAACCAAATAAATACACTAGGTGTCTCTCGGTCAGTTTGCTGGGGTTTAGAGACCCATCCTGCAATGACAATACTTGTAACCTGGGGGAAGTATGGGTGGACTTTGTGGAATCTTTTTTCCCTTTTTCAGTGCCTCTGTGACAAGAAATAGTCATTGTCCTGGGTACAGGGGCTTGTGAACACATTTTGGCAATACTGAATTTTGCAAACCATACCTGCTGCAGCTAAACAGAATTAGCAGATATATCCTGACTTCGCATTTCTAGCTGAAATTTGATTTCTGGGTGCACCAGTATTCTGTCTTAAGGCTGAGAAGGAAATAGGAGTGCATTTAAGTGTTGTTCTGACATTGGCACATACAGATGCGTTTTGGGGTATGGTCTGAAGCAGTAAAAGGAGAGCCAGCTGAAGACAGGGCGCTTCTTTTGCATTGAGAAAAGTGGATGCTAAGCTGCAGGCGTTTACTTGCTAGACCACCACCAGACTGCGGCCAGGTGTGTGGATCACCGCGTGGCTTTGGGCAGAAGCAGGGCCTCATGGGTGATGGGGGATAGATGCGGTGCTCCTGGGGTCAGGCAGTATCGGGGTGAGAGCCGTCCTGTGGGCTGGGGCATGGGGATAGATGCTGGGCTCTATGCCCACCACCCCACATGCTCAGGGGCGCTGTAAAGAGCCCATGCTGGATCGTGTCCCAGCTGCCTTTCAGAAGTGCAGTGCAGTTCGTGGGATCTCTGCCGCGTTCCTTTAAAGGCAAACCTTGGAAGAGTGTTGGCATTAAAATTTACGCGGACTTCCTGTCCCGATTATTTGCCTGCTGACAGTGTCGTCTTCCCCCTCCTGCTCAGGCACATGAAGATTCACGAGAAGGATCCAAACAGCACAGCGAGCACAACTCCCCCGTCTCCGCTGAAGCGCAGGCGATTATCTTCGAAACGGAAGCTTAGTCAAGATGCTGAGATGGACAGAGAGGAGAGGACGCCTGCAAAAAAGGTTCTTTACCAGGCATGCAGCAAAAGGCTTTCCTGGCTGCCTCCTAAACTTCCAGCTTCTAGTGTTCATGCAGACAGCATGGGAATAGTTAAATTTGGTCTTTGTTATAGCCCTGTACATTTTAAGATACCATGTTTTTCCTTTGTCGTCAACAGTGTTGTCTGAAATCAACAATGAATTTCTAATATCAGAGACTGAAAGAATTCCTTTTTTTTCTATATTGTTTATGAATGTCTGGGTTTGCTTTTGAGTTGTATTAGCTGATGTTGGATGAGAAGAGGATGAACTATTCTTCTGCTACTGTAACTTTTCCCCTGTTTTTTTCCTTGTTTAATTATTAGTACTCTTGGAGGATAGTGATTAGAACTTTAAAAAAGAAACGGTGTTTACTTCAAAAGCAGAAAAAACTTAAGTGCATTTTTGTTTTGGTCTGGAGAAAAAAAATGTATAGCATGTTTCCCTTTTGCAGTAGTGCATTATTTGAGTTGCAAGAGCAACCAGAAAATATTTATTTGAAGGCTAGACATTTCCATTAGGGTTTTGTTTATGAAATATTTTATTGCATTTCAGTCATTTATACAAAATGTATGGTGACTGCCAAACTTAACTTGACCCTTTCCACTTACAATCTCTAAATGGTGAACTAGTAGCAGCTCCATTTAGCTCAGTATCCCCTTGTTCCTATGCAAGCTTTCTCCCTGTAATCAGAAGAGGGATATAGAAAACATGCAGAAGTTCATGGCTTTTCCAGGGACCACTTGAGTTAGCAGTTGGCAGTATTTCAGTGGCATAAATAATTTAGTCTGACAGCTCGCCTGGCTTTCTGAAGGGGGAGGAATGCTAGTTCAGTGGTATATAAACATAGGGGTTTATAAGTTGTTCCCATCACCGTTTCTCATTAGAACTGATATATCCATGACTTAGCTGCACGCTTCATCTCTTGCTGAACCTCCTTTTCTGTTGTGCATATTCTCACATGTGCTGAGTCTGTGCCTCTCACTTTCTTGCTGCTGCTGAAATGAGCCATTTCTGGTCACCTGCAGCAGAGTTGCGGGTGAAGCCCACTGATCTGTTTTTGAGAGGAGGACTTCAAATGGACTGCATATTTGGTTTGTTGCTTAAAATTCAGTCTAGTGAGTTTTTTTTCCTGTCTCTGAAGGTTGTCGAGGATGGTCAGTCAGGTGAAGGGGATAAGAAGGAGGACGACGTTTATCACTGTCCAGTGTGTTTCAAAGATTTTTTTTGCAAGTATGGGCTGGAGTCCCACATGGAGACACATCCAGATAACTCGCTGAGGTAAGAAATGGGCCTGAGAGCATTTCTGGTCACCAGATGGTCTGAGAAAGTGTTCTGGGGAAGGGCAGAGACCCAGACATCATTCAGACCTCTGAGCTGTTAACTGATTCCTGTTGTGATTTTGAACTGTGTTTTAAACTCTTCTGCCTCATCTTGTGTCACAAGGGTGCTGTAAGGCTTAACTTTTTTTTGTAATTTTTTTTTTTCAAATACAGAAAATCTGCCAGTTAATAGCTGGGAATGTTTTTAGAGGAAATTAAAGCACCCTTCCTCCCCTCCAAACTCATCACAGTTGTTATGTAAAACTGTAAAATGCCAATATCGCAAAATTTTAACAAGTTAAACTAAAGATGCTTAAAATAAAAGTGTTCAGGTAACAAACCTATGATATTTTTCTTCCTGAGGAAAAGGAGAAGACTGGATATAAAGGTTTTGTTGTTTGTCGTGGGAGTTAGAGAAGATAGATGAGTTTCTGGTTCCAAACTTTTTGTAAAATGTGTTATGCTTTTCTGCCTGTTGAAGTTAGGGAATGTTTTGGATTTTGGCTTAAATCAGCATCTCTTAACAAGGAAAAATTGGTTATTAATTGTTTGGGAAGGTGCTTGGGTTTAGTGTTTTGGTTCAAGTAATTGCTTCTGGGACTTCTGATACTTTTTTCTTTCCTGTTTTTTACCATAGAAAAAAAGTAGAGCCAGATACGTGAAGATATAAAAGAGATATTCCAAGTCTAGTTTAAACATGTAGAAAAGCTGCTATTTTATGAAACCAGATTATCCATTTGCAGAAGCTTGTCAGTGTTCTAGGTGTATTTTAGGACATTGGACTCTCCAGTGATCTTTTCAGAAGGTTGAAAAATTCAGCATCTTGAAGTGTCAACATTTTTTCCTGAACGCATTGCCTTAGTAGAATGGGATGGAACAGACCTGAGGTTAACTTTTTTTTTTCAGATTAGAAAATCTTGGTAAATATGTGCAAAACCATTTTTTAAACAGGCATTGTATGTATTGTAATTAACAGGGAAGGGATTTTGAAAGCTATTTCTTAAAGTTAGTCCAGCAAATAGTAGATATTTAAATGAAGTTTGCTGTTTCTGAAGTAAATCAAGTAAATTCTCATTGCAGAGCAAAACTAAAACAGTTGTTATTTAACCCCCACTGAAGAGTCAAGTGTATGGCAAAATTATCTGAGAGACATTTTAGAGAAAATGGCTGTATTACTAGGCTTAACCTGATGTTAGCCTCACTTTAAAGCTTCCATGAAGATACAACCTCTTTGCTAGGCCACATGCCATGTATCTGAGTGTAGAGGTGGGTTCTGGCTTTGGGTGTTGGATAAAAGATAACAGAAGAGATGCCCTTCTAGCCTGTCAGCTTTACAGTCTGCTGCTGCAAGGCACAAAGACACTGGCTGTACAAACTTGCTGTTCGTCTTCATGCAACTCTTCTCCTGGGACTGGGAGACTTGCTTTTGGGGAACTCTCTCCTGACATGGATTTTGTTACCCCTAGCTGTGTTGAGCAACAAAGGCTAGAATGTGTCCCTAAATCAAAGCCACAACTGTCGATGTCGATTGTCAGGCTCTGAGGGCACGGGTTAATGGTGGTACTGGGATGCTGGTCTTTATGGGCTTGTCTAGATGATGGTAAGGTTTTTTTTGTCAAATGTTTGCTTTAGCAATTTAAGACATTTCAGCGGAGATAGGACAAGACAAGGAAGCCACGGTTTCCCCTGATCAGCTAACGTATTCAGATGCAGCTTGCCCTGTCTATCTGGCTTAAAACACACCTTTTGTCCTAGTCTAGACAAGTCAAATGACAATGTCTGCTTGGCCCAACCTAGCAGAAAATCCTCTGGTAAGCAGAGCAGTCTGGGCTGCTGTTAAGGTGACTCTTTCATCCTACAGAAGATGGGTTAAATCCTAGGCAGGCATGGGCTGCAATTCCCTGGTTCTGAGTTCTGCAAGGCTGTAGAATTAAAAAAATATGGCGTGCAAAAATGTGGCGTGCCCTGAGTTAATGTGATTGAAATGATTCCTCTTGTGAGGCTTAGGGGTGGTTTTTTGAGTGAAAAAGATGAAGAAAACAAAAAAAATGTTGCTAGAATAACAGAGCAGGAGGCATGTGTGTTTGTGGCAGGGGAGCAAACTGCAAAGTGTTAGAAGGCATTCATCAAATCCTGGTGTTTCCTTATTGTAGAAGACAAGGAGGAAGAACTCCACTTAAACAAAGTTCAAACAAACGAAAGAACATACCGCCTGTGTTATGAGCAAAGGGCAGGGAGCAGAACATGCCCAGTCTCTTTTTATTGCCAGTATTGTAAAATTAGAGTCACTTGATCAGGACTTCTGCGAGGCAGGTATCAGATGTGCATCCCAGAGCCAGGTGCTCTGGGTCTGGCAGTTGGTTTGCGGCTGCGGCTGTAGGTAGCCCGGCACAAACTGTTGTGTCATGGCCAAAAAATAAGCCGTGCTCTGTCAGCCTAGCCGTGCCTTTCCTGCTTGGACCACAGGGCAAACATCCTCTCCCCCGGAGCGGAGCATCTGTCTGTCCCTTTCGAGAAGCAGGAAAGGTAAGGCTGTCTGGGAGCCCCTGGGTGGGTATGTGAGCAGCTAATTCACGGGGTGGGCCCTTACCCTTCCAGAGACCGTCAAATGAACAACTGGGAATCGCAGGGCTAGCTGTTCAAAGGCGGATGAAAAGACATCCCGCATTGTCCTCCCCGAGGAGGGCTTTTTCATGTAAAGCCCCGAGCTGGGAGCACCTCATTGTTTATTCGCAGCAGAATAAACAATGCTTAATCCATCGATTGTGTGAGAGAGGCTCCCGCTTGGGAGAGTCTCTCTCGATTATGTAAAATCCCAAATCGGGCATCTTTGTCTCCTAATTACGGTAAGAACTGCCCTGCTCCAGGGAGCGAGAATAGGGCCCTTTGTCCCGCAGACAGCGGGCTGTGGCACTGCATATCCTGCGCACATTACCCCCCGGCCAGCTTCTGTCCCTTTGAAGCCCTGGGACCTGCACCCCAATTAGTGACACCAACTGGTCCCAGCCAGCCTGTCTGCTGCCTGCATCCCTGTTAGCCAGGAGGAGCCGCACAGCGGTGTTTTCTGACCCTCCCTACCTGGATTATTTAAAGCCGACAGCCATTTCCCTGCTGCTGGGGCCTCAGGACACCGTCTATTTTGGTGAGTTTGCATCTGAGCGTCGATATAATTAGCAGAGCGCTGAAACACTGGGCAGCCAATAGGGAAAATGAGAAACCTCGCAGAGCGGGGTAACTTCTCTGGAAACTTTTGTGGCTGAGGGTTGCTGTCAAACATGGTAATGTGCTTGTAAAGGTCGCCTGACAGGCAGCTCTGAGCAACATCAGCAACCCGAGCGAAGGAGACGTGAGGATTTCCTGGGGAGAAGCCTCTCGAGGCGCTATGTGAGGTTTCTCTTCTTTCCCTTGGCAAGTACAATGGAACAGGCTTAAAGTAAAACGTGTGGCTTTTAAAAAAGTACATACGCTGTAAAATTCCTCCGTTGGGTTTCTCTGTAACCAGAGCATACCCTTTTCATTTCCTCTCTCTCTCCTCCAGGAGGCTTCTTACAGTACTCTCTGTACCAGCAGCTGAGGTTTTTTTAATTTTCCTTCCTCAGCAGCAAGGAGACATTTACTCTGCTCCTTGTGGCCATGCATCTTTCCGCAGGGAGGAGGAGGGAGGTGGTGATAACATGGCAGTTACCACCTTTTCAGAGACATGTTTCAACATTAATTCTCAGCAAGGACAGATTGTACAGTTTGAAATGTTGTAAAAGCCTGTATCTTAATGAGCGTTAGGTGGACTTTTTGATCACACTCAGTTAAGTGTAGTGTTGCTTACAATAACAGGATTTGTTTCTGCTAACTTTTTTTATAGGAGCCAAGCAGACAGGAAAAAAAAAAAAAAAAGACATCGCAGGGTGTGAAAGACACTGCCTGCCTCAGTCACTGAGCTGACCTAGAGACCAGTACCAGTAGATGCCTGTTGCCATGAATGGATTCAGGGTAGATGAAGTTTTCTGACCTTTTACAGAGCATGTCCAAACAGTGATATAATCTATTAAGCTTCGTAACTTGCCAAATCCCAGGCATATTTTCACAAGAATAGCAAAAGCAGTTCTCTTGCTCCAGGGTAATGTACTTCTGTAAAACTTCCAAACAAAGAGAACCAACAGCCATTCACAGTCTACCTTGTTCTTCAAACTAGCCTACCCAAGTTTTGCTGAAACTTGTAAAGTCTGATTGGCTAGAGGTGAACACCCTCATAGAAAGCTGTTGTTTTGAACAGTTAGATCAGTAAAAGATACAGCAACAGAGCAGCTCAGGACCTGGAATGAAAAGTGTCAGGACACCCTGACCATTGGAGTTTGTTGTCATCTGCCTTCAGTTTTGCCAGGGTAACCGCTGTGAGCTCAAGTTTCTGAAAACACTCCCAGGTAGGAAATACTGCTGTCGTGGCCTGGTGTAACATGGCTTTGCTTAGAAGGAAAGTGGACAACTTAAGTGCCTGAGAATGGTCTCCTCGACTCCGTGGGTAAATTGTTTCATAAGATGTTGCATGGAGCTTGTGGTTCAGTCAGTCTCGTCACCAGGCTCCCCCCTTTGCCAGCACACCATTATTCTTAAGTGCATGGTGTTAGGTGGTGGTACCTGGACCTACACCCCAGTATTAGCCATTTTAGCTAATGCGCATGAGCAGCCTATTTTAAGTCAAGTCAAAACCAAGTGGATTTTGAGTCAAAATTATTCCGGATACTTAGAATGTTACATGTTCATTGCCCAGTTACTGTTCTTCACAGTGATTCTATACTTTGGTTTTGGGGAGATAAAATACCCAGGAAAATAAAATACTTATTTTAAAGTGTACTGAGATTATTATTTCAGTCATTGCCAGCAGTAGAAAAGACTAGTACAAGACTGAGTTGTGTGCAGAGCAGCAGTGTGACTGAGTAAAAGTACATTGTACAGGATGTAAAAACAAACAAACAAAAAAACACCCCCCAAAAAACACCAGAAAAAGTCCCTTACGTTTCATTCCTGTTTTTACCAATGCCTACGTAAGCGACTTTAGGAATTCACTTTCTCTCCTTATGTAGTACAGAATAATCCTGCTGACTTCAATTTTGTGAAACACATTGCTTTCTACACACAGTCATCATTTTGTAGGAAGAGGGTGTTAGTGACACTGCAAAATTAAAAGAGTGAATGTGTTTGAAAACCAAATGTTGTATGCAATTTTTATTATTTGTGGGACAAAACTACAGGTTTGTGGTGAGAAGAGAATTTTCTTCCTAGTAGTTGACATCACTGTTACTGGAAGCAACTTTGAGCATGAATGACAAGTAGTCTTCATGTGGCATTGTGAAATATCATACTTTTCTATCTTGATCACAAGCATTGGTGTGTGCATAGATAAGCCTCATTTCTTGTTAGCACTTCAAGACATAAAACTTGAGTTCTTACAATGCAGCTGGATAATTCTGAGGTTGTTGTAACCTGCATGGCTGTTGAATACAGAGAGAGAGAAAGAGAGACAGGGGATGCTCCAGCATAGATGTGTCATGGACTCCTTGACCTTTGGTTTTGGCACACTGTAGCCCTGATGCTTCCCTTCTTAGTCATTGCTTTAGGTTGTACCAGCAAGGATAGTTCATGTAGGAATGTCTGCTAGAGTTACTGAGTGCTAACTGCTACAAGACTTCTTAAAACCAAGGACGGAGACACAAGGGTCAGTGTGTGGCATTGCCAGTTGGGCCAACTCTCCTGTTCTGCTGTGCTCGGAAAGCTGCTTGCTTGCTCGGTGCCTGGCTGAGAAAAACTAGGAACTGAATCCTGATCTCTGTTGGAAGCATATTCAGTGCAGGAGCAACTCCATGAGCCAGCTGTTGGCAATAAAATCCAGCTCTGGTAAATACTGGGATCAAAAATATGGCATGGTACAATGAAACTTTTAATGCCCATAAGGCAAAGGAGGGGGTATGCAGGAAAGCTGGTGAGTGCATCCTTTTACTAAGCAAATAAAAAGGGGAAGTAAAATCTGTGGGTTGAGCATCTGTATGCATGCTGTCTTGCAAAAGCAGACCAGAATTGCATTTTAAGTACTTTCTGAAGTTTCTGTTCAGAAAAGAGAGATGGGAACCATCTGAAGAGCTGTGCAAGTCCGGCTCCATCCCAGAAGTGGTCAGCTCACACCAGGGAGCTCATTGTGCCACAGGACTGGGAGTCCAGAGCAGTTGGGTAAAAATACCAGATAGTGAATGGACACAGGGAGTGACGCTCTCATGTGAAGCTGTGTGGTGTGTCACATGGTGGTGAATATCTTAGCTCGGTTACCAGAATAGAAAGTGGGTAAAATGCAAAGCTGACTGCAGAGGAAAGCTTCTCGTAAAAGGGAATACAGGAGGGAAAGAGGGCTGAGCCAAAGTGGGTTATTAGCATGCTTGTCTGGTCCTGATGACCAGGGTTTGTTTATATGCATACTCTCTCAAAGTACTGGCTGCTGCTTATTATGTTAACAGTCACGTCTGCGTGCTGAGCATAGCTTACCTGTGAATGTAGATAATGGCAAGTGTGTTCAGTCCAGATTTGGCTGCACCTATTTGTGAGCCCTGTTGTCACCAGTAGATGGTTCTAGGAGAGACAAGTGCCTGTAGATGTGTTTCTTCTTATGTTACTTGGTGAAAAGTGTCAGTTTTCTTTTTTAAAAGCATATTAGACATATACAGACGGTTCATTACAGTGTTAGGGAAAAGTGAGATCTTTTTTACTGATTCGTCTTTGCTCACACACAAAGGAAGTTGAAAGATGTCACAGATGGATGTTTGTGCCAAGAATGGCTTGTGCCGTATTAAATCGTGTGGTGGTTAACCCCACTTGAGGTGCTCTGACAATGGGAGTCACAACACCTCAGGACTGGCGCTGTCTCTGCGGCATGCTGACAAGTCTCTGAAGCATGACAGCACCCCGGTTCATATCGGACCCACATCGGCTCCTGTGCGATACTTTTCTCGCCTAGACCAAAGCGCAGCTGCAGGAATGCACACAGTGTTGGGCATCCCCCTATAAATAGAAGATCTGGTGGGGAGGTTTCAGCTTTTGCTACAGCCAGGCATGGCTTCTTTGACGGAGAGGATGAAATGGAGATATGGGATATGTTGGGGGCAAAGTCAGACCCCCACTGGGGAGGCAGAAGATAGGACAACTTAAAATAAGTCCCACCTTCATGGGAGGCAGCACGCCCTGCAGTTGTGGTGCCCTGTGCACCTCTCAGGAGTTGGCTCTCTGTGCTGTCATGCGGTCTCGGTGCAAACCCCATAGCACAGACCCGCAGCAGGGTTCCAGCAGGGTTTGTCCCTGTTCTGTGCTGGCAGGAGGAAGAGTTGTTGGGTGAGGAGGAGGTGGGAGAGCAGCAAATCCCTCGGGGCTGGACACGCTGTGATGCGGCAGGGGACCCGCAGGGATCCCTGGGAGGGAGGCAAGAGCAGCATTCACAGCGCTGCTGCTTTTCCATCACTCATCTGCAGTAAGTGGGGGAGATTAGTGCAGCTGCTGGATGTTGTTTCCCAGGGCCTTGGGTGTGGAGGCCAGGAAGGGTTTTTCGTCCAAAAAGAGATGAGTATCTGGACCTGGGTGGGGTTGCACAGGAGCAGAAACCAATTTGCTCTCTCTCATCTTCCTCCCTTTGCCTTGCCCCAAAAGAAGTGAGAGAGAAGTAAAGAAATCTTTCTCCTGAAGGGGAGTACATCTGTAACCTGACATTTGAAAGCCCTTACGTGTTTAAAACCATCCCTTCTCCATCCCCCTGCTCCTCATCAGTCTCCTCTGCAGCACTTTGTTGGCGGTGCAGAGGCTGGGAGGCTGCTCCCATCTGTGGTGCAGACAGAAATCAGCTGGAGGCAGTTGCCCATCCTTCTCTCGTGCCTACTTGTAGGCACATCCCTCCACGGATGGGAGCCTAGCTGTGTTAATTCTAGGTTAGGGTAGAGTTTTCTTTGCTCGTAAGGAGAGCTACACTAATGTGAGGCAGAAAGGAGAATAATAACAACGAGGGTGGAAATTTATTTAGGGTGCATATTAAAGATTTAAGAGGGAAGAGTTAGGTGATTTAATAACCTAACTGTGTATTAATGACTTCTATCTCAGGATATGTTTCATCCTTGCTTTGTTTTTCTTGCTTCTGTTTGTGGCAGTTGCTAAAAAGCAGAGCCAGGAAAGGAAAAAAAGGTACCAAGCTTTTTATTTTAGATAAGGCCCAGAAGTTTATTTGGTTTTACCTGTTAATGCCCACAAAGTCTGCAACACAGCATTTGTGAGCTATATGGGTGAAGACTACAGGTTTTGGTCTACTCGTGAATGTTTTCAGATGCTTAAGTACAAGAACACTAAATAGCACTTTGCTTTTCCCACAAGTCTCAGGTAAAGCAGAGTGTACTATGTGTTTAATACCTTGGTGAGAATGATGGATATAACTATTTGGCATTTGAATCTTGACTGCTGAAATATAGAATCTGTAAGGATCAAATTAAAAGCCTTTGCTATTTGACTGCATCACCAGTGATAAAAACCAAGGCTAATTAATTTTGCTTAAAATTTGGCTCTGCATTTCCTTTCTAAAATGTCTTTCCTTTTCCTAAAAAAAAAAAAGCTACTATTTTCATTGCTGGCAAATTGGAATTGGCTGAGAGGGGAGTGTAATGCAAGGCAACAGGCATTACTTATGTAAACTTTTCTTGCATAGGTGCTGCTTGTCCTAAGTGTAGCAAATCCTGGCTTGCCTCTTGAACAAGCTGCACAAAGGATTGACTATTTCTTAAAGCATGTTAAAATGCTTTTATATCCTAATTAGCATTACGGATTTCAAGAATATTAATTTATTTTAATAGAAAGCTTTTTAATGGCGTGTTTTTACATAGAAGCTTTGTCTGCATTTTCAAAAAAAAAAAAAAAGTGCAACAGTGTAGTAATAATTAAACAGACTCGCCTGGTGTGATACGTGGACTGAGCACCAAGGTCAGTCTGGTCATTACACTGTCATTGCAATTGCCTTAGGGTTTTGCTTTTGTGTTTCAGCAGTTCTCTTTTCTCAGCCACTTGTTTTGTGCACCTCTGTCAGCGAGCCAGAGTCCTAGTGTTGCGCTCGCTTTGTACAGGTACGAATGACTGTAACGTAAAGGCTACTGAGAGTGAAGCTCACTGTAAAGCAGTCTTAGCTGCTAACAGCAGGTTTTGCTTATAATTGAATCTCTGTTTGGAACCGAACAGCTTTCCTCTCTGTTCTGTAATCATATTTATAGAAGAATGGAAAATGGTGGCCAATGCCAGCAATCACATGATAACACGACAGCTCTTATTTGGTACATCTGGAAACTTACCTTGCAAGTACGGTGCTTTTATCTCCACTCAGGTGTTGAGCCATTGCTCTGCCTGTTCTGCTAGCACCCTCAGAACCTGTTCCCATCTCTGTTCTTTGCAGTCATACCATCCCTGTTTGACTTGGCATTACACGTGGGCAGACTTGTGAAACTGTAAGGAGAGGGGTTTTGTTTTGTTTAATTTCATCATGAGCAAAGTATTACCATATGTTTCAGATGCTTTATTTGATATGCTGGACTTTTCAGACTTTCCACACTAATTCTACATTTTTTAAAAAGCAGTTTAAGCAAGGTGAAGAAAAATGTCCATATCACCTAGGATTCCTTTCTCTTTTGCTTCTTAAAGTGTGTTTCTGTATTTAAAAATATTGTAGGTATTGATATTACTTAAAGATGGAAAATAGTACTGATGACAAAACAGGCAAATTAATGGCTAGGCTTCCTTAAAAAAAAATTAAAGCTGCCAGTCAATGCATTGTTAGGCATGGCAGCCTTCTCCATTTTAAATTAACACAAGCATTAGTCAATACAGCACAATGCTTGCCTTAACTACTTCAGTTTTGAAGCTCCATACCTGTAAGTTTTCCTTGGAGGTAGTACACATCCTCATGTACATCTGCAGTGCTAATTGTATTCAAAGCTTATTTAATGTCACTGGGAAGAAACTCAGATTCCCGTAGTACCTGAAGTGCACTGGGGGGAACTCAATATGAAGGCACGAGAAAAAAAAGTTAGTGCATGCAGCTGGGCGACTGGGCTCTGTGTCTGAAGTAGCCGGAACCCATACTGGAATGACAAGCCCAAGTGAGGTCTGCAGGGCCTGAGGGACCTCCTGGGGCCAGCAGCTTGGTGGCACCCCATAGCATCACGGGCAGCTTCACGGTGATGTCCTTCATGGGTGGCTGGGGTGCAAGGTGCCAGCCAGGGCGCTGGAGCTTGCATGCGGTGCCTGTCCCAGAGGGGCTGCCCCAGATGTTCCCCCTGAGGGCTTTCTCAGGCAGATTTTACTCCAGCTCTCCGAACTCCTCACCGACAGGTGTTGGCTGGACCAGGGCCAGGACCATGGAGGAAGGGGCACGCTTTCTCCCTGCAGTACGAGGATAGCAGGGGGTGTCCATGGATCCAGTGTGGTTCCCTAAGCTGCAACACCAGCTGAACTGAGATGGGCATCATTGATGTTCCCTGCAGTGCCTGCATCTTGAGATGACAGGCATGATTTATCTGCTCATTTCTTTATTTTTTAGCCAGGAGCTTGGTTTTGGCCAAATGGAGAAAAAAAAAAAAAAGAGTTCAATCCTTTTTCCTGACTTTTTGCTTGATCCCAACCAGAAAGAAAAAGAGAAGACTAAGGAGGAAATAGAAAAACACATAGGGATATTTAATTCTATGCATTATAAAAGACAGAAAGCACATATGCCTTTTTCAGAAATAAGAATTTTGTTTTGGGGGAGGGAGGTTCTTTTTGCATGAAAACACCATTTTTAAATTGCAGATTTTTACTCTCCTGAGGCGTAATAGTTGATACAGGTGTACTGCGAAGGACTTTCACACGCTCTGAAAGATCTGGTCTCCAGTGCAGCTTTTGACGGGAGCCCTAGGTAAAGCAATGCTTAAAATCAGTATGCCGCCAGCCAGCGCAGGGAGCGTGAGATGGTCGAGGTGCGCCTCCCAGCTGCCTGGGGGGCTGGCAGCACGCCCGGGGGCGCTGGCTTCTGCTCAGCCCAAACCTTGGGGGCACTGTGGTGGGTGCTGGCTCTCCCGGAAGGTAGCTCTGCAGTCCCATCCGCTGTAGCTGTGCCTGCCCTGTCACACTCAAGGGGACACGGCCAGCACATCGGGTCTCTGGTCCAGGGGAGGCCAGGCAAGTCAGGGACCCCTGGAGCTGCCTCGAGGCTCCCAAGGAGAGGGCGAGGTTCTGTGTCCCTTCGTGGAGCAGCTGAGCTTGCTCATGATCCACGTGCTGAGGTACCAGGAGGAGCGTGCCAGAAGCACTGCTTGCTTTCACACTGGGCTTTTTCGCCACCTCTAAAACAGAATTTGTTCTGGCAGCACGCAAGTTCTTGAGGTGGCTGCCCTAACCCTGTGGTGCCCTCCTTCCCCCAGTGGTTTTGGTGGTTGAGTGTTTCTGTTTTTGCTGAAGAAAGCTTTGCATCACGGAATAGGTACTGCCTGTTCACGGGACTGCCAAGCGAGCTGGAAGAGAGCCGCAAATCCCGATGCTGGAGCAGTGCTGCATATCGGCGTTGTCCCCACACCACCAGAGACGGTTGTCACATTTAGCAGGTCTCTTTAAGTGAACACTTGCTTTGTAAACGGCTATGGCTCTGTATTTAAAGGAATGCCAGCACTATGCTGGCAATGATTATAAAAAGGTAGGATGCAAGTGAATTGACAGGGGAGATAAAACAGATTAAAACTCCAGTGCATAATATTTATGTCCCAGCCTTCTGGGTACCGTGATAACAAAGGCAGTGGTACATATACTTCACACTTGCCTCTTTCACCACTCAGAGACTAAGTCCAATTGCTTTGTGAGTGACTCGGTTATCTCTTCATTTTCAGGGAATAAGAAAGGTCTGTGGAAGTTTATGTAGTGATAAAAAGAACAACAATGGGAGTTTGTTAGGGACAGGACAGGGAGGGGGTTGTTTCAGGATTTTGTCAGAACTCATTTCTAATTGCAGGATGTTTTTTTAATGAGTAGGCACATGTCCTTTTCCTTGATGTGGAAGGCAAAGACAGTATGGGGAGAACTAAAGAGGGAAGAGACGTGAAAGACTTCCTAGTGCAAATAATATTCTCAGCGACAAAATCTGTCTGCTTTACATTCACTGGTACTCTGTTCTGTGAAACTCATGCTTTGGTTGCAAGCTGGAGGTGTAACCACAAGGAGCCAGGTTGAGTGAAACTGTGTGTCACTTGTTGGATTCAGAGTGGACGTGATCTGTCGTGCTGCAGAGCTCAGACACCCGATGTTTAAAAGGTGGCTGTGCTTGTTTGTTGACACGTTGGCCAAATGTCGCTGCGTAGTTCTTGCTGCCTCGAGCATAGCTGTGTTTCCAGTACCTTTGATTGTCTCATGCAAGTCTACTGTACGCAGGAAAGTTTTGTTTAGATGAATTTATGAAGAGAATTGATGAAAAATCAGAGCCACAACATGTGGACAGGAAAAGATGTTGCTTCTGCATTTTGGGGGGCTCACACTGTCTGTGATGGACGTATATGAGTGTCAGAAGTCTTGAACCTGTTTCAGGCCTTCCTCCTGGCCCTCCTCCCCTTCAAGAAGCACTCATTTTTCTTTTAGAGAAAGTATATTTCTCATAAAAACTTTGAGAAGAATCAGTGGAAGTTTATGGAAAGGCAGTGCAGTATAAGCATTTGGGGAAAATTCACATGCAGGAATTTGAGTGGTGTGCAGTAGCATGTTTTAAATAGTAGTTTAAAAGGTGCTGCCTATACATTTGCAGCTGTGTGCTGTCTAGGTCTGATTTAGCCTTTCCGTGTCACTAATGTTCTTTGTTGTTGTTGTTGTTGTTTATCTTAACAGTGCTTTTAATTAAAAACTCAGGCAAATGAAATGTATAAAGCCATTGAAATATTTTATGTTGGATAATGAGGAAAGTTGTCAGAAGGTTGTGATCTTAGCTGCCACTTCACTGTCTGCCCACGTGTGTTGTTCAGTTCTCATTTGCTCAATTCTTCGAACTTCCAGTGAACTTAATAGCCAGAAACTGGTAGAAAGTGACTGTGATTGAAATGGTCTTTCTGTGGCAATAGGTTTCTGACGTGCTGTGGCCTTGTTCTCCATTTAGCAGGTTCTTAGTATCATGGGGAAAGAGGAAGGAGGCTGGCCTAATGTGAGAAGAATGCTAGTCCTTATGCTTGCAGCAGTCAATAAGTCATTTTTATTTTATTCCTTTCCTTTCCAGGTGTGACATCTGTTGCATTACCTTTCGTACTCATCGGGGCTTACTGCGCCATAATGCAGTTATCCATAAGCAGCTTCCCAGAGATCCCACCGGAAAGCCTTTCATTCAGAACAACCCTTCAATTCCAGCAGGCTTCCATGACTTGGGATTCACGGACTTCTCCTGTAGGAAGTTCCCCCGCATTTCTCAGGTACACTCTGTTCTTAGTAGCTTAAGGTACCAGCTGATACTGTGCCCATTTTCTGAATTCATTGAAAGACTTGCCCTTGATCAACCAGAGGCTGGACAGACCATACTCTGTGGAACCCACATTACTGCTGCCTGCGTAGGCTTCAGACACTTCTTTTCCTTTTTCATCTAAAGAATATTTGCCCTTTTTTTCTTTTTTTTTTTCTTTCAGTATTCCAGTGGGTAACTATTGGTATGAAGATCTATACATATATTTTAAAGGAAAATGGTGGTGGTGGTAGATCCTTGCCCTTCCCAGCCTGCCCATTAGTTCTCTCCTTCCTCAAACCATTCCACATCTAAAATCAATAGGGAGGAGACGTGGAAGGGAAGGCATTATTTATTTTAATTTACAGTAGCAAGGATGTAGTTGTGGTGTGAAAGATTTTTATCATGGAAAACTTTGGGAAGTCATTTTACTTACTAAAGGGTGACCTCTTCAGTCACTTCTTCATGAAACATCACCAAACACCTTTCTGCTACATTCTGTAGATGAGGTTTGAACATTTTGCACCTTTGAGGGGAAGAGACTAGGGAAAGGCATGGGGTAGTCTGTAAACATTTTTCTGAGAGCTTTAAAACTTGCTATTAGTTTATATTATTCCTCCCTCTTTCAAACCTTGCCTGTCTTAGTTATTGTGGGTCTAGATGAAGTTGCTTAACTACTTAAAAAATAAAAACAAAAATCAACAGCACAATCCAGCAGGATCATGCTTATTCACAATCTGTACTTTTCTTACTCTCCTTGGCTTAAAACGTTGATTTCCAGCTCTCCTGGCTGCAAGGTGCTAGACCTGAAATTTGTCACCAATCCAGGAGAACATGTAGGTCATTCTGTAACTCTAGTAGAATTTTGATGTAAAAGTTACATATTGAGGAGGAGAGAGGACTTTGTAAGCAAATTGGTTTTATTTTATTTGTAACTAATGGCAGCCATTTGAAGTTACTAATGGATTTGAATGTTGGGACTGCCTTTTTGTAATAATTCTGCTTGCACTGTGAGGCAAGACCTACAAGTTACTAGAACAAAGCATGTACAGTGTATATAAAGATCCTACCAGCCCTATACTTAAATTATCACTTGTGCTCTCCTTTGGTGTGGAACATTTGCCACATATGAGCTATCTGGGTAGCATTCAAATATAACATTTAGATTCATGATCATTTTCAAGGACAGGCATAAAATCTATTTGTGAGTTTAGTATTTTTCTTGGGAGAATGAATGTAATCAGACTTGACTAACCAAAAGCCTGTCTGTTTTGGTTTTGTGTTTCATTGATTGGCTTTGAGGGATGTTTTTTGGTTTTTGTTTTTTTTTTTCTGTTTTCCCTTCTTGGATGCTTTTTTATTTTCCCTCCCAGTGTTTTTGTAGTAACAAAGCTAATGGAGGTGATTTTACTTCCCAACTTAGTAGAGTTAGCTGGATAGTCCCCTGTAGCTATTGTCCTGTCAGTGAAGAGGGGGGATTCCTAGAAGGACAGTTCAGGGTAGAAAGGTATTTGAAAGCCTCAGTAGCTCTCTGGAGGAGTTTGCCTCTATAGAAGGGAAATTTTGGAGAATCAGTCCCTAATCTAGATACACCACTTAGGTGTCTGAAGGCTGTGGAGTAGTAATGTTTCCATGCTAGCTAGATGGTGGCTGCTCTAAACTCCTTAACTTGGACACTAGAAGAGAGTGTGAACTGGTGTAGTTTTGCAGTAGCATGTGGTGCCTTTGCCAGATGGAGATGTCTACTCTAAATATTTCTGCATGTCTTGCAGGTGTGGTGTGAAACGAATTTGCGAAGGTGCATCAGCGAATTCCATCGGTTTATTTGCGAGTCGTGTAACAAGGCATTCCCCATGCTTTCGGCACTCAAACTGCACACAGAAACTCACATGATGGATCAGGGAAGAGACAAGCACAAGCCACAGTCCACGACCCCACCCAGCGAGAACCCAGACCAGAAAGCCTTCATGGCATCCTTGGGCCTACAGTACACCAAAGACATCAAGCCTGTCAAGCAGGAGGACGATACACAAGACGAGGTCCAAGAAATGCGGCTCAGAGCACTGAAGAGTAACCTACCTCAGGAACCCGGCAGCACTGGCCTGCTCAGCCTCTCTCCCCTGGAAGCTGCCTCTGTGGGAGGGTCATTTTCAGTCCTCCCCCCTACAAAAGAGAACATAAAGCTTCTCTCACTGCAGCCTTTCCAGAAGGGTTTTATCATCCAGCCTGACAGCAGTATTGTGGTAAAACCCATCTCCAACGAGTCTGCCATTGAACTGGCAGACATTCAGCAGATCTTGAAGATGGCTTCTTCCGCTCCTCCTCAAATCAGTCTTCCTCCACTTTCTAAGGCACCTTCTGTCCCCGTGCAGTCCATTTTCAAGCATATGCCGCCACTGAAGCCAAAGCCTTTGGTAACGCCCCGAACAGTTGTCGCAACTTCTACACCTCCTCCTCTCATCAGTGCCCAGCAAGCCTCCCCTGGCTGCATTAGCCCAAGCCTCCCACCGCCTCCTCTGAGGCTGATCAAGAACTCGGTAGAGTCCTCCTCCAACTCTCACCTCCCCCAGCCAGGAGCCAAATCAAGTCCTTCCTCACAGTTGCTCCTCCAACCCAAAGTAGAGCCTTTAACTCAGCACGAGATGAAGACACAGCTGGAGCAGGACAGCATCATTGAAGCTCTCCTACCTCTGAGCATGGAAGCCAAGATCAAGCAAGAGGTGACGGAAGGGGACCTCAAAGCCATCATCGCAGGGGCAGCAAACAAGAAAGCCCCAACGATGAGAAAAGTCTTGTACCCATGCCGTTTCTGTGACCAGGTGTTTGCCTTCTCTGGTGTCCTGAGAGCTCATATCCGTTCTCACTTGGGTATTTCCCCATACCAGTGCAACATCTGTGACTACATTGCGGCTGACAAGGCAGCGCTGATCCGGCACCTGCGGACACACAGCGGGGAGAGGCCTTATATTTGCAAAATCTGCCACTACCCATTCACAGTTAAGGCCAATTGTGAGAGGCACCTGCGAAAGAAGCACCTCAAAGTGACCAGGAAGGATATAGAGAAGAACATTGAGTATGTCACCAGCAATGCCGCAGAGATGGTGGATGCCTTCTGCTCCCCGGACACTGTGTGCAAGCTGTGTGGCGAGGACCTGAAGCATTATCGGGCCCTCCGCATCCACATGAGGACGCACAGCGGCTGCCAGAAGAAGAAGCCATTTGAGTGCAAGGAGTGTGGCACAGCCTTTTCAGCCAAGAGGAATTGCATTCACCATATCCTCAAGCAGCACTTGCATGTGCAGGAAAGGGAGATTGAGAATTACATCCTGGCGGTGGACTGCAGCGCCCAGGAGAGCCACACAGATGCTCCTTTATTGGAGGACAGCACTTACATGGACCGCAAGCCCATCACGCCTTTCCTGGAGCCACAGAACGGCTTCCTGCTTGGGACATCATCTCACGTTCCCATCAAACTAGAACCTGCGGGCAACTTCCCGATGGATTTTGATGAGCCACTGGATTTCTCTCAGAAGAACAAAAACATGAGTGCTGTGCAAGTGAAACAGGAGAACCTTTTTGGCTCTTCTCCCCTGTCCCTCTACGATTGTTCCATGGAGCCCATTGACCTGTCCATCCCCAAAGCCCTGAAGAAGGATAGCGATGTCCCAGGTGAAGCCAAGAATCAAGAGCTGGCTTCTTCTGGGAACAGTGATAAAGCCTATAACTGTCAGCAGTGTCCTCTGGCCTTCGGCACCAATGGGAACTCAGAGAAAAACAGGGCTGTCAGACATCCCCAGCCACTGAAAGGTTCATTGCATTTGACTGTCCCGATCATTTCCCCAGCTCTCCTTGGCAGTTCTGCCTTGCTGAGACCCTTGAGGCCTAAACCACCACCACAACCACTCTTGCCAAAGCCTCCAGTAACTAAAGAGCTGCCACCGCTGGCTTCCATTGCACAGATCATTTCATCTGTGTCTTCTGCTCCTGCTTTGCTGAAAACTGAGGCTGCAGATGCCAGTCCCAAGGCAGTGAGCATCTCCACTGGGTGTGACAAATCAGGGAACACCAAAGCAAAAGTGACAATCGTGACCGCCATTCAGAGAGACTCCAGCCTTCCCAGCGACCTGACTCAGGTGTGTGATCTGGAGCAGTCTCCCATCGCTGACACTGGGTTGGCTAAGAAAAGAGGTAGAAAGAAAGGAACGAAAAATAAGCCTAAATTGGGCAGTGGTGTGGATCTGGAGTCAAGTGGGGAGTTTGCCAGCATAGAGAAGATGCTGGCTACCACAGACACTAATAAATTTAGCCCGTTTCTGCAGTCCACTGACAATTTCAAGGAAGAAGGTGGCAGAAATGGAACAAGTGAGGATGAAAAGGAAACTGCCGAAGATAAGCTGCTGAGAGGGAAGAGGAACGCTTACTCAGACTGCCTGCAAAAAATCCCCTGTCCTTCCTGTCCTCAAGTCTTTTCATGGCCAAGTTCCCTGCAGCGGCACATGCTCACTCACACAGGTAAGAGTGCCTTATCCTGGAGGGGGCCTGTAGCCTGAGAATTTTCCTCATTAAAGGGTCTCCCCATGGAGGAATCCTCCTGTCTTGTCCTCTCTCTGATGTCTGAATCATATTCTTCGTTATTTTGCAAAGCCTCAGCTGTTGCAGTTGCATTGTGGTGGTGTTAAATTTTTGAGTAATGGAATAATCTCTGTGGCTTTGAGTATCAAGGGGGCAAATTAAACTGCTAAAACCCAGTTGACTTCAGCGGCGTAACTTAGCGTACATGGAAGAAGAATTTGGTTTCAGGTTTTCTATTATTACTGTCTCATCTTGACTGTGAACATGTGCGTTGAATATTTTATTGTGCCTTACGTGGTTTGTTTGGCTGCATCCAGTGGCTGTTTGTCTACTTCAGTAATGATAAAAACATCCCATCAAAATGAGAACAAATAAATACAGAATTGTGGCAGGAAAAGAAAATTATCTAGCGTTTAGCATTTTTTTTTCTTGTGGTGGCTTTTATTTGACAGATCAAAGGAGGAGAATGCAAGAAATATCATCCCAAACATTATGCAGCAGCTTGCCTCTAGGAGATGTTTCTTCTTAGTGTTAATACAAGTAAAGGTGGGCTTACGCCCTGAGGCATGGAGGTGTGTATGGAATCTTTAGTATTGTGCTGGTGAGTAAGTAACCTCAAACTGTGGGGTAAACAAAAGGAGGAACTGGGGAGGAAGATTTGCTCTAGGTTTAGGGTTCTTCTTCATTCTTCATTGTAATGGAAGTAGTGTGTTGAATGCTGTGTCGGTTTGAAGTCCACTCCTTTTTCCACTCACATTGTAATAATCAGATAACCTAACAGTAGATTCTCATGCTGCTTGGAGAGGAAGAGGACGAAGTGTTGCTTGCTATTGCTCCCTTTTAAATCAGTCACAGTTGTTGATATTATTCTCTTCATTATGCAATCTCAACTCACATTGTAAAGAGTAAAAATAAGGAATATTTGTAAGAAGCTTCTGGGAATTTAGTACCCCCTCATAAGAGATAGGATTGCCTTTTTTTTTTTTTTTTTTTCCCCTGAGGGAGTTGAGTTTTCATGAAGCAACAGATTCATGTTGGTCCTAAATGGGAACCCTGGAAAGGTAAAGAAGTTACCTAAGAGGTTTAAAAGGAATCTGAGCTGTGGAGCAGCCCCTATTATAGTTTGCTTTGAGTGACACAAGGATGTAACTTGCAAGGTATCTGTGCAACAGTGAGGCTATTGTTTTCTGGCCTGCATAGACCAAATTCTGTCATCTTACTAAGCATACAGTTTGCTTGCAGTGGTGAAGGAGAGCTCTTTGCTCTTATCAATTGTCTTCTAACACCCTGCCCTCCAAAAATAATATATCGTTACTGAAGAACTGTTCATGAGACAGAAAACAATAAAGGGAGGCTTTGCCCAGAGTAAGGGGGTTGACCTGCTTATTTATGGAAGACTTCCAAGGTAGCAGCACTGCTGTAAACCCTTAATGAAGACAGGAAAAATGCACTTGGCCGTGAGCTATACTGGTAAAACCTGCCTCTCCTACCATAACTGGGCTTGGAAGGAGACATCATCCTTTCAGAAAGCCTGTGCTGCAATCCCCACAGGGAGGACACACAACTGCGGCAGTAGCAAGGTTGGATCCTCGGTGCAGGTACAAGATTTTGGTGATGGCACAGCAGTGGCACTAATCAGATCCAAGCTGGTGTGTGCTGGCACCGCTAATAGCGAGCTCTTTCTAATCATAATCAGAGCAGTGCTGAGGGAGATTTGGTGCTGGAGAACCACGCTGCAGCTAGCTTTGGTCCTGGGGCATCTCCTTTCAGGTGACACTAGCACTTTGTCTCTAAACTGGGAGTCCACAGCAGCTCCCCTGTGGCAGCAACATAGATGAGACTGACAGGAGGGGAAGGGGAAAGGTAAGATAGGAAGGTAGAGGAGGTTTAGGCCTGGAAGGATGCACTTCTTCTGTCCCCACCTGTGGCACAAGCAGTGACTTGTTAGATAGCTCTATTATTTAAAAGGAGTTGAGGAAAGATTTTGGTCACTGATCTTACTGCAAAGAGAAGAAGCGGACTTTGTTGTCTGAACTGCTGCTCCCTAACCTGGGGAGGGAAGAGGCCAAGATAAGCTGATGTGAGTGGGGTACGTGGGAGTCCTGGTGATCTGCTCCCAAAGCGCATGCTCTGGGTATCTGGTCTGTAGCGAAGCACTGCAGTCAGGCTGTTCCGTGCCCCAAGATTTCTGTGGTACGCTGCTGTAAGAAGGACAGTGCAGTCATTTGAGCTCAGAAGTGGCAACCAGCTCCATCCATTTGTAGGGAAGGTACTCTCAGGATAATTTGTGTAAGTGGCCTGAGCTAATGAGTGAGTGTGGTTGAGGAAGAGGTACATCATTTTGAGCATTTAAGCAGTATAGATATTACCAGTTTTAAAATACTGTCCTTATAGTAAGACGTGAAAAGATTTTTGCAAGCATGACTTTCATGTTCAATAAAATTTCAGCATGGAGGACTCCTTCCATGTGGTGTCAAGGTTACATTTACCTTTTGTGAAAGGGCGCAAATGCACATTGCTACCAGTAACCCGTATCCTCCGCGCAGCCAAAAGTCTCTGATAAAAGCCTTCACACTGCTCAGTCTTGCCTCAACACTGCTGTGTGTTTTTTACTTCAAAAGCATTTCCCTGGGAAGCACACACCTTCTTTGTTGTTTTTGATTTTAATGCAAAGCTCACCAAGTGGGGCACTGGGAATTTGGCACAGCTTGTTTTTACACAGTGTTTAACATGGTACGTGTGTTTTGTTTGAACATGCTTGAACACTTGCTTTTAATGCTTTCTTTCTCTTGATGTCGCCTTATTAATTTTCTCTTCTATGTTCAACTCAGCTTGCCTTTCTGTCTTGCTTTTCTCTCCTGCTCTTGACTTTTTTCATTCTCAGAGCAGCAAATAGGATGTGCCCTGCAGATGATGCAGTTAATTTTGCTGCCTTTATGGTATGTGAATCAGACTAGGTTCAATACAAAATGAAAGTAACAGTCTTTTTTGGTCATTAATTAGTTACAGATAACTTAAATCTATTTGCAGAGAATCACTTCAGGTTGTATTCAGAGCAATTGTGCCAGACCATATTTGGCCCAGCATTATTGTTTGTAATAGGTAAGATTTAATGGCAGAGGTGGTTCTTTTTTTTTTTTTTAAAGAAAAAAAAAAGATAGCTATTGGCTTGCCAAGCATGCAAAATAAATACTTATAATAGAAATTAAATGGACAGAAAAATATCTATAAACAAAATAAATGAATAAATAAATAGAATAGTTATGCCTAACCTGTGAGCCTGAATGTTTCCTGCTGATGGGAAGATGCAAGTTTTAAAAAAGGATCAGAGGGGTTTTTATTCCTTGCTTTTATGACTCAAGTCAAAATAGAATTGTAGACATCTTTTCTTTGCAACGTTGCAATGGCAATAATGCATTTCCACTAGTACAGCAGTGGGAGGAGATATATTAATTAAGGAATGATCTTCTTACATTCTGTGATTGTTTAGATGACCTATTATTTTGAAAAAGACTCCCTTCAAATGAATGACTTCATGAAGTGTCCAGCCTAGAATAGGCTTGCTGTGCTGCTAACCAAGTTCTACAATCAGTTCTGCATCAATACACAGATGCAGATGTATTTTAATCCAACTCATGACCATTCTTATGTAAAAAGATAATAATAAAAAAGCAAATCACATTACATTTTAACTGTAATTGCTTCGATTACCCTCCAGTAAGTTTATATATTTTATCAGAAGAGCAGGTGCCATTAAGGGACAATATGGGAAGCAAGGAATACTGCTTTTTGAATTTTTTTTTGTTCCTTTAAAGGTGACATTTTTGTAAAGCAGTGTAGTTTCCATTTGGGAACAGGAATGTAACTTGGGGGGTGGGGGGGAGTTTGCACAGTAAGCAAGATTTTGGTTTGGGTTTTGAGACCTCCAATTGGGATGTTTGTGTGGAAAGAAGACTACCTTATCTGTTGTAGATATTGGTCTGTATGACAAATACTTGGTAGATACAAAAGTTTTAAAGTCTGAAAATATGAGAAAATTGTGACCTGAGATGCAGGTTGAGTTTCAAGCAATTAATCCCCAGCTAATCCTGTCATTGCATGCTTGAAAAAATATGTGGAAAGGAATTGGACTATCATGAAGCAAAAGGATTTCTGCTGAACTTTGAAGTTCTGTTCTGTATTTGCATTGTGAATAAAGCCAAATAAAAGTGCAGAAAGTGGTGGTATTCGTAGACATAGATTTATGGTTGATTTAGTAGGCATATAAAAAGAAAGAGTAAGTGACTTGAAAGCCTACAAAAAGCAGTGCCTTGACACTTCTAAAAAGTTGTGTTAACACTGGAAGAAAATGAAGAGAAAGAACCAACCTATGTGAGTTGTCTGCAAGATACAGGGAATCCCTCATTCAGGTTGAGACGTTAATTAGGACAGATCCAACTTGTGGAAGATTAAAGTGAGAAAAGTACCCACAATGTCATATCAAAGAGGCTGCTGGTTGGTGCGTGGGGTTTGTGTGTGTGTGCATGTGTGTGTGTGTTCAGGGGTTTTGGGTGAGAGGGGGAAGGTTTGACAGGAGCAGATCTTTTACTTTTAACCATCCTCACAACCTCTTTCTTCATCACAGAGACGTCTTGAAGGGCAACTTCCTTCATTCCACTGTGTGATCCTGGCTTTTCTTCCAGCTGGTCCTGTACTTAGTCCCTTCCCTTGTTTTAGTCATTTAAATGAATTGCAGACATGAAAAACTTTCTCCTGTAGGGAAGTAATTGATAGTTTATTCAATATATGGGGCTTGATTCCACTGAAGTCTATGGGAAAATGCCCAGTGGCTTTGATAGAAGTTGTGTAAAATTCAAACGTGATAAATATCTCAGGAGATGACCTGTTATTGAAAAGCTTGCAATGAGCTTGTTGTAGCAGGTCAACTTTGACTAGGGAATTTTTTCCCCCGCACAGGAGCAGAAGAGGATGAAATTTGGTTGCGAAAGGCTGGTCTCAGAGATTACTGACCAGGTGACTCAAGAAAGAAAGGGAGGGAGAAAGCAGTAAAGAGGAAAAATAAGAGAAAAAAAAATAAAAACAAAAACACAAGGAGGTTTCTTACTACACATTACAAGCACAGATAAGCACACTGTTTTCTTGTGTCAGGTCATGAGCCCCCATCCCATGTCAAAAATATGTTGTCTTTTCTACCAAATCTAACAAAAGTTGCACAAACATGGAATTGCCATCTGCTCCCTGGGGAGAAACGGGCTTATTCCCCAGTCTAAGGAAAGGAATGCTGGATCTCTCCCTAGAACAGGCAGCTCACCCAGGTTGTTCAGAGTGGCAAGACCGAGTTGTGTTAGTTGTACTGAGTGCTGTAGAAAAGCAAAGCGTAAAGATGGAAGAAATGTCCTGCTGCATTAGAGCAGTGGTCCATGCAATCGAGTACTCTGTCTCCGATGGTATCAGTAGGATGTGCTATTTAGGGTGAGCTCGTGGGCCTGGCCACTTCCTGCAGTCTGTTCCTCTTGTGCTCTGCCAGCATCCGCAACCACTGCATTAGGGTTGCGTCTGGGAGGGCACATCCCTGCCTGCTCCCTTTAGTTAGTACCTGTTTATGGTCCGGCTTTCTGTCAGTCTCTCCAATTGCTTTCTGAACCTGTTGATGCTGTCTGCCTCTGACCTCACATACATGGTGTCAAGCTCCAGAAGTTCACTATCTGCTGTGTAAAGAAATATTTTTTTAAGCTGATCCCCTGCAAGCTTCAGAGAGCCTCCCTTTGTTCCGGCACTGCAGGATTTGAAGGTCTGTTGGTTGCTCTCTTTGCTGCCTTTGTGATTTGCAGACCTCAATCATATCACCCCCTTCTCTCCTCCAAAATGAGGATTTTGAGCCTTTCTGGTGGCTCCTCACAGGGCAGCTGCCCCATCGCTTGGATCAGGTTTGCTCTGTGCCTTCTGCATCCCAGCTATGTCCTTCTTGTGGCACTGAGACCAGAACTACATGCACAACCTGAAATGAGGGCACACCAGGCCTTTACACCTCAGCAAAGGGACACCCTTTGTCTTGCTTTCAATACCGTTGCTTGTGATACCCAGTGTTTTTTTGGCTTTATTTTGGCTGCTGATGTAGGCCAAGCCAGTGATCCTGGGGAACTCTGAGAGATGGCTCTGAGACCTCCTGCCTAAACATACTGCCTGTACCACCTTCAGCATCACATAGGCATGGTTTAGATTACTTTTTCTAGATATTTTTTACTTTAAATTTGTCTGCACCGAAACTCACCTGTCATCTTTTGAGAGTTTTGCAATAAAGGAGACCAACTGTCAGATCACACAAAGCTTTTTTTGTAGGCAAGTGAGTGGCATTTAGAAGAAGGGGCGAGCTGACATGAAGCCATGGGTGGGTGCAGTAATTCAGTGTTTTTCTGTGCTGGCTGAATGGAATCAATGTACGAAGGAAGCTTGGCAGAAGGTGGTACACGTCCCTTCCCTGGAAAATGCCTGCACAAAGGAGTCACCTCCGAGAGAGGCAGGGCAGCTGTGTGTCACTCTGAGTAGGTTTCACAGAAGATTTGTTGAAGTAACAAATCTAAAAGCAGCAGGAAGTTTGTTCAGAAAAGCGTGCCGTCCTCACAGCCTCTCTCATCCTTTCTCTTCCTTTTATTATGGCAGGTTGCATTGCAGTGATTCAGACACAGTCTTTCAGGTCTCGGTACTAGTCTGGCAGTAAAATCTGCTGTGCTGGAGGCATGTTGCGACGTGATTTGCTCCTGCCTACCACGAAGGACGAGGTTGTCTCGTTACCATGCTAACGGCCCGGCGCAGTTACGGGCTGTTGGTGCAGCACAGTATCCAGGTGTCACGTGGGCTGATCCTGCCCATGCAGACAACAGATGGTTGCAGCCTGAGAGAGGAAGACTCATGTTATAACATGATCCCCTCGCAGAACAAAAGTCTGCAGGAAGCGCTCTGCGACAATCTTTATGGTGGGATGAAGCAGCAGCGCCCTAACGGGGTCTGGTGGGAGCTTCCCTTCTAGCCAAAGGGATGCTGACGGCAGGGAAAGCCTTCCTAAAGCCACTCTGACGAGTGCTGGGGTGACACGTAGGATGTGCAGGATGTTGGTGGAGGGTAAATGTTGTTCTTAGTGCTTGTGCAGACAGTGCTGGGCTGGTCAGAGTGGTTCGACCTGCCCCCAGTAGACAGAGCCCTGGGCCACGGTTGGATAACACAAAGCACTTCGCCACCGTACTGGCTCGACCTGTTCCCAACTGTTCATCCCCACAGCTGTAACTGACCTAGCTGCCCAAAAAAATGAAAAGGGCAAGGGGAGGGACCAGCAGTCTGAGATCAGTTCCTGGATCCGGCTCGCGGTGCAGCCCTAAAAAGAGCACATTGATGCAGCCGAGGCGTGGAGCTGGCAGCATCGCTTGGGAGGCGCTGGAGACGGATGCTGTTGAAATTGGCTTTGCTATCAAACGCTTTGTGTCTTCAAATAGCAGCTTCAGAAAGCAAGAAAGGAGCCCAGCTCCTGTGCTGGTAGCATTACCGCGTGCACTTTGTAGCACGGCTGAGTGTTTCTAGCAGGCTTCACCAGCTGGTGTTTAATCACAGGCCAGAATCATTCAGCAGCTTTGGACCTGTGGTCTTCCTCCACCATCCAAGCAAAATGGATTTCAGAATCAGTGGAAGTAAATTACAATTTGATGCTGTGGCTCGGTTTAAAAGGGGTAATTTCTCTTTTCGTTCTGGGTGAGCGTTGTGGTTGGGAATCACAGGAGAAGCCCTGTGAAGGCTAGACCTGCAAGTGAACCATAGTCCAGATTGCACTGTATGCTGAAAGGAAAGGGAATGAGGGGAGATGCTTGGGAGGCATTTGGTCTGCCCTAAAGGAAGTGGAGAGGAAAGCTTTAAGGTGAGGTGTAAGACAGGACGCACAATTCAATAGAGTGTCATTGGGAACAAGTTTATAGAGGGCTTCTTTTGGTCTTGCTTTAAAACGAAAGGAAAAACAGGATGGTGGCTTTGAATAGGAGTCGGGCAATGTGTGTAAGCGATGGGGCTCATGCGTGTCCTTGCTTGGTGGAGCAGAAGGAGCAGCCTGACGACAGCTCGTGACACAGGAGGAGAGTATCTAATCCAGGAGGGGTGGCTCACAGCGCTCGGGCCAGGGCAGAGTGCTGCAGCTGTACGGTGGAGCAATTTAGTGAATCGCCCACTTTCATCATGTTAAAGCAAGCCTGCCCTCGCCTCCTTAGGCCCTTCTGAATGCTCCTTTCTTGTGACAAAATGTAGTCGATGGAGGTGAGATGTGGGATGGGAATGGGGTAAGGGATTATCTGTTACATAATTCAGAAAGACACTTTCCTAAGGAAAGATCACTTTCTTTAAAGAGCTTGCTTCTGATGTGAGAGAGTCAAAAACAACTGCTCTGTGCTAACTAGGCAAATATTTACGAAGTAAGTATGCTCAACAGTGAATTTTCCGATTAGTCTTTAGCAGAATTCATCTTTGCTCTAGAAATCTGCCACTCTGTGATCACCACAGAAATCATGTGAGCCCTGGTTATAGCGGAGGACTTTTTGTTTTTCCAAACTGTCATAGTTGTCTGTACCTCTGAACTACATTTGTGGTTATTTCCTAGAGGACAAAGGGCTTGAAACTGCATTTTCTGTCAGACAAAGTTTAACAGCCACTCCAGAGCTGTGGCTCACGGCAAAGCAAGAGTTGCTTAGAGCAGGAGTGAGTGGCAAACAGAAGAGCCATGAAGTTGGACTGAATGCTAGAGCTGTTGTGTAGAAGATACTGAGGACATGATATATAACTTCCTGAGTGTATTGCCAGCTTTACATAAAACTGCCTTTCTGATAAACAGGAGAATTCACTGTGAACTGAAAGTCTCTGGCCTTTTTTCCCCCAGTTCAGTGCAGATTTCCACTTGCTAGGTGCAGTCAGATCTGGTCCTGAATGCCTTTGTTTGTGTTGGTGACTTGAACTGCTCACTTGAAGGTACCGGGGGATCCCAGCTTGTGTAAAAGGCAAACATCATTGTGCTCTTCATCTGTTCTCCAGGGTATTAGTTTCAACCAGCTGTTTCATTTAATAACCCCTTTCCAGTTTTGGTTCTCTCCTTTTTCCCCAGATGTGTTTAGTTCCCTTTACTTTAAAAAGTCCTTTTCTATCTTTAATTTTTTAATTTCCAAGATATGAACGAAGATCCCTCAACCATGGGCAAATTAAATATTTAACTTTGTGTATGATTTAATGTGTTGTAATGAAGGTGGCTAAATGTTAGAGTGTTTACAATAAAAATGGACAAAGATAGCCCCCATGTTTTTGCAAGGTGACTGCAGGTTGGAAAGATGTTCTCCAAATTGTGGGTAGAAGAGCAGCAGGGTGCAAGTTCATAAAAAGTACCAAACTTACTAAGCTGCTACCACCTAGTGGTGGCTGGGCCTATTGTAAAATAATAAAAAAAAGAAAAAGCTGGGGTTATTTCAGTTAACATAGGAAAAATAGTAAGTCATTGGCTCATCCGACTGGTAATGCCAGCTGCTTGTCCAACATTCATTTCCAGTGCTCTGTCTGCTCCAGTTTTGAGCATTATTTATGTGATGGGTTTGCTGACATTTCTCTTGGGATGTCAGGAGTGTTTGGCAATAAACACTTGCTTTAAAGTCCCCAAATCGTTTCCACTACAACACCCTGTTTTATCTAATAACTCCTCAGTATCTCAAGCTCTACTCTCTATTCCACCTTAGTTCCAAGGAAAAAAAACACACAGGAAAACAGAACCAAACCAGCAGACTCCCCACCTTGATCTCTATCTGCTCTTTTATCTGAAACTTTCCATGTTCAGTGTGTCTCTCTTGATAATTTTGTTTGTGTATGCAGGAAAGCAGTTTACTCCTTGTTTTGTTTCTTGCTTGCCACCTCTAAAAGACAAAGTGGACTGTTCTGAATAGACCGACTTAAAATTGCAGCTTGAATTGTAAATAGACTTCAGCAAAAGTCTTTTCTTGCCACAGTTTGAAGGAAAAAGTGATTTTGGCTACAGCTATATAGTGGTTTCTTTCATGCAGTAGGAAAAGTTTTTGCATTCTCAGATGGAGTCCTTGAGGTTTTGCTTATGAATATATCTCCTGAGAAGTTTGTTTTTTCCCAGAAGCTGAAGAGGCAGCAGCCGAGCTGCAGCTTCACATGGCCGCCTCCCTGTGGCCTCACCTCCCCGCCTGTCCACTCCCTCTCTTACGTCTCCCATCTTCTTTGGCTCCTGTGTCACAACTCTTTGACTCCGTGAAACTGTGCCACCTTCATTTCCTCGCCTCAGAGAAGCAACACAAACGTGGTCAGCCAGGACAAGGTTGTGTGCTCTGTAGGGGCTTTTGCAAGGGCAGCTCTCTGCTCTTGCACTTGCCAGCTGTGAGTACCTGCAGGATAAAAAGCAGACTGGAAAGCATTTTACAGCCTTAGTGAATGGTGAATAGGAAAAGGGTGATAGAAAGAGCAGGCCTTTCCTGTGCAACTTGCCTTCCTCTCTGCCTGCATGTGGTTGCTCGGCACTGTAAATCAGCAAAATCTGGGAGCCACTGATTCTGGAAATAGGAATGACCCGTCTGAGAGGAGCATGGGCTTTTTGCAGGGGTGTTTGCCCAGATCTGAAAGCTCGGTCAAAATCCTTCTTTCTGTGTAAAATAACCTAGTCTTCTTGTGGCCAGCAAGGTTTTCTGTTGCTACCAGTATGCATGTAAATGGGGAAAGGCTGTCAGCGTAGGCCAGGCCTCAGCTCTGCAGGAGCAGACAGAGCAGTGTCTCTTGCACTGTGACAGGAATGCCAGCCCAGGCACCTGGCGAGGCTGTCCTCACAACAGTCGTCTCTCCCACACACCTTCCCAGCTCCTGTGCTGCTCTTCCAGTTTGTCTGCAGCAGAGCAGGGCTGATTTCTCATGCATCCCCAAAGAGTCAGGTTTTGTGCAAAGCAAGTCGCTTTTTTACCAGCTGTGAAACCAACCGTGCAGGTTGGGGGTAACCACAGAGCAGCTCAACTAGTCGGGAGCTGCTATTTTACGATATGCATGAAGTGTCATAAGGGGCCTGTGAAACTCTTCCTTGACACGGAAAACAGTAGGTCTGGTTGGTGCAGGTAAGAAGGAAGAGCACTCACCCAAACACGTACACATGTTAACGTGTTCCTGGCTAAGTCCGTACCTGAATTTTGAATGTGTTTATTCAGTGGTGGTGAGCCAGTTTTGGAAGACCAAGCATGTGTGTGTCTGTGCTGCCAGCGTCTCAAGTCTTTGCCCTTCCTGAATGTGTGGTGTTGAAACTTCACATTCCTTTTCTCGGTGTCAGCCTCATCCGTTTGTCTGTACTGGTAAGGCAGCATGGCTTACCTGTGGACTGCCTGTCCCTCAGAGCCTCTCTCTCCCACATGAAAATGTAACCGTGGGTCAGCCGCACAAGAAGAGAATAACAGCTGAGAAGGGTACAGAGGCTAGAAAAAAGTAGATGGAGTAAGCAGGACAAGGAAAGGTTAGGGAAAATAAGGGGAAAAGTGGAAAATTGCGCCTGATAAGCAAAATGTTAAACTTAAAAGTTGGTAAGGCTTTTGCATTTGAGGGATTTAAAACAAAGCCTTCCAGTCTGAGCTTGCTCTTCCTTGAGTGCTACTGGCGCATATTCCCCTCCTTAACATTGCTCCCAATATTTCCTGTCTGAAAAGTCAACTTACTCTGCATTCACTGTCTTGTGTTTGGTCAGCAAAGAATTGCAAAGCATGGCTGTTGGCGTGACAGAAGAGGAGCTCCATCTATCTTGGTCTCCTCACACTCTTTACCCATCTCCATCCTAACAGCCTTTAATGCCTTGCTTCGCAGTAAAACCCTCCTCCTTGCTTTGCTTGCAGTTTTAATTTGGTCTATTGCACATACCCTCAGAGGAGCGTTTCCTGACCTCGACCTGTGGACCTCACCTTGCTGAGGCCTGGAGCTGAAGCACCAGCACTGGGTGTGCAGCATCCATTTGGGTGCTTTCCATTGGTATTACTTCAGGATCTCCGTGCCGCAGCACACTTTGCCACACCAGTTTGGTTTTTTTTGTGTCCATCATTCATCGATATGTCTTGGTGGTGGTAGCAACCAAAGGCTGCTGGCGAGGATGCTCCTTTCCCCCTTGTTTCCCTTCTCTCTTGGAGCAGTGGTTCTGGGGTCACTTCAGTCCAACCTAAATCCGTGTCGGTGTAGAAAAGACCCTGCCGACTGTGTGGTTCTGTGAGTGTTAGGACCATGTAAGGGTTGGGGCAGGAGTCGGTGGCCAGGGACAAGGACAAGGACCTTTTCAGCAGCATCATGGAGTCACATGGCTCATCATTAATCCTTCCTTTCATCTAAACTCTTGGGCCAAGATGAGGCATTCCTAGGGAGACACAGATGTGCTGTTCCTGCCCCCGAAATGCTGCGTGTGTAAGAAGGCAGCAGGCCAGGAACCCACAGGAGTGCTGCTTCCTCTGTTTGTTTGTTTGTTTGTTTAAAAAAACAAACAAACAAAAAAAAAACATTTTCCCTGCATGGAGGTGGCCTGAGTTTGGGTTCTGGTTTCGCTCTCTTGCCTGCAGCATCAGCCACAAGATCCTGCTGCCTGCACATAACCAAGAATGCTTTGTGTGCCCCCTGCTTCTCATACGTGCCAGTCTCACATTTCTCTGGTTGTAAAGCAGTGCTGCCCCTTAATTATTACGCTTTGGGATTTCAGCTGGATTTTTAGAAATTACCTCTTGCAGTTTATAATAACTTTAATTTTTTGTCTTAATTTATCCAAAAAAGAAGCAACGAGTCAAAACACAGAATTCAAATGCAGATTTGTAAGGCACCTGTAGGTGACCTTTGTTTTCAGATGCCCACATCCTCAAACTCTCCAGCATTATACACAGATTACAGCTCAGTTGCAAGTTTTAATGGGTAGATAATTAGATGAGCAATGAACTTCGTCGAATGCTTTTGTGTAATCCACTGTCTATGTAAACTGATCTGTTTTGATTAAAAGGTGAGATTATTTTTTTGACAGGTCACTTCTCCCCTCCAAACCCCCAAGAGACAGCGTATCATGGATTATGCTGTATTAAGTGATAGTTCACAATCTGGAAATGTTGCTTAGCTTTGGCATTTGTTTAATGGCCATTGATTGTCACTTTTGCAAGGAGGTGGGGTCAATGCAAGTTACACTGCAAGACTACATTTGGACTACTAAGTGTCTGAGAACTACCTTCATACCTTCTGCAATTACTCCTTGCTTATGAAAAAAGCCCCTAATAGGAAATCCATGCAATTTAGAGACAAGTACACATTGTGCTGTGTCAAATGCAGGTTTTAAGTCCACTGCTCTTCTATAGTTTCTAAACCCCCTGTAGGAATTAAGCAGGTACTGGACTCGCAGATAAATGCTGAAATGACTGTTAAGTTGTGTGGTGCCTTGGCTGCGTGCTGTCGACAAGAAGGAGGTGGGGGGATGACTTAAAACAAGGGAAGTTTCAACTTTCAGAGAGCATGACTTGCTAAGCTCATGTCCTGGAACGGCCACTGGAAAGTGGGGTATGCAGTTACATGCCGTGCATCACTGTCAGCTTTAGCATTCAGATCCAGTCCAGCTTATTTCCTATTTACACGTACACTATTTGTATAGAGCTTGGGAGAGGTGCAGCTCTGCCCCTTTGTTCACCTTACGTGTGTTATATTTTTTGAACATGTTATGTCCTCAGCAATGGTAATGCTGCAAACTGATAGGGTCATGGAGGATGTCATTAAGGTGGACATTTTAGGTGTGTTTTGCTTTTTAGTTGGGGGAATGAATGGTGAAACAGCAAAGGATGTCGCCTATTACTGCATCTTGACTTAATATTTTGATTCCAGGTGGTATCAATGTAACAACAAGCATGCATCAAATACTCACATGGAGACAAACTTCTGCACCTTTTGCCTATAGGATGTATACCCAATTTTTTAACTATCCTCTGTGTTAATGTGTGTGATAATCTTCAACATTTAATTGTACTGATTGCTTGCATGAGGCCTTTACATTCCCCTGGAAAAACATTTATCACTACTTATAGTTTATCAGTTAGATTAATACATGTGTTACATGTGTTACATACGTGTGTTACTTCAGCCTATACCCATATTTCATACGTGAGTTTATAAATACTACATCCATGTGTCTCTGATACAGCATATTTGTAACAGCAGTGACCTAAACTCATCTTCAGTGTCTCAGCATTTTGTGTTCTCTTGTAAAAGCAATTACAACACACTTCAAGAAACTGCCATGAATGTGTGTGTATTTTGGAAAAGAAAGTATCTTATTACAGATTTTTAATCATCTTGTTAATTGGGTTCTGTGGTGTTTTGGTCTCTCTTCAGCTGTAAGTTACTGGCCTGGGTCACAGATAAGAGAAGCAGATGTTGGGACACTTGATCAGCACTGCTGCTCGTGGGTCCATGTGAAGCCTTACCGCTGATAGCTGTGAGTCAGCGGAGGGCATCCCACTGAAAGCTTCTCTCTGTTTGCTTGCAGACAGTCAGTCTGATGCGGAGACACCCGCCACAGGAAACGAAGTCTTGGACCTGACCTCCTGCGAGAAGGAACAGCCAGAGGAAGCAGCAGAGCTACCAGGGATTGAGTGCAGCCCCAAGGAGGAGCAAAAGGCTGACTCTCCTCCGGCAGAAGAGGATGCTGAAGAAAAAGCAGATGAATATGAAGAGGGCCCTGAAGAAGATTCTGTAAGTAACAAAAGTCTTGACCTCAATTTTGCCAGCAAATTAATGGACTTCAAGCTGGCAGAGAGTGACCAGAGCATAGGCAGCAGTTCTCAGACTGAAAAGAAACATGCCTGTGATGTTTGTGGCAAAACCTTCAAGTTTGCTGGCACTCTTAGCCGTCACAAAAAGGCCCACATTCGTGAGGACAGAAAGGATGAAAGGAGCAGTGAGGATGAAAGCAAAAGCATCCAGGATGATGCAGGAGCTCCCTTGATGCAGGACTCTGGTCTTGAGCAGGAAGAGTCTCCGATGGACTTGAAGGTAGTGGAGTCTCCTGTGGACTGTGAGGCAACAGGAAAGGAGAATGAAGAGAGCGAAAGCATCTCTGAGGGGGAAGGCACAGAGAGAAAGTCCACTGAGAAGAGCAGTGATGACAAAAAACCAAAGACTGATGGGGCTAAGAGTACTGCAAAAGCAGACAAAAGAAAGAAAGTCTGTACTGTGTGCAACAAGCGTTTCTGGTCCCTGCAAGATTTGACACGACATATGCGGTCTCATACAGGTAAGAGGAGATTTCAAGGCAGAGCAGATTGCAAGCCAATCTGCCACCAGAATGGTGCATCTGCTCTATAGGTGCACGATTACTGCTAGCACTCGAGGTTGGAGACACTGCTTTTAGTCCTGCAGATAGCTGCAAGGTATCTTCTCTGCCCCAATCTCCATGCTGCATACAAAGCCTGTTAAGGGAGCAGGAGTAGTCACAACACTGCCTTATCTTCAGTTCCCAGTTTTCCCCTAAGCTTGCTTAGAGTGTTCAGAGGTGAAGGCAGGTATGGAGAGCTCCACACAATTGTTCTTGTCCAGCTTCTCACTCCCTTCTCATGGTGTGTGCATGGCTCTACCTCTTCCCAGTATTACTCTTCCCAGTATTTTGATGAGCAGTGAAGAAACCTGGCAGTATAAGGTAAGACTTCTCTGAGCAGAAGTTGAGAGAAAGAGAGTTTTTGTCTGATTATCTAAGCCTGGTACTATGCTGATGTTGTGCATGACCTGCTGCCTGAGTGAAAGGCACAGCTACAATTGGCACTCTGCTTTTCCTTCAAACTTGGGCAGAGAAAGTAGAATACAGGTAGTAAAATATTTGTCTCACGACTTGACTCGGCAGTTAAAATACTTGAGATTGCTTTGTGTGATAAATTTCAGTAGTGCATTGTGAAGGAGATGAAGTCATGAGCCAGCTCAAGGGTGAATTAATCATTCATCCTTATTAATTCATCCTTATTAATGATGTATTTTTACTTGTCAGTGAGCTGTTCTGATGTGGGAAAAAAGCTGGTGCAGCTAGATGTTTTGTGTCTTTTGAAGGTGCTTTCTGCTGAAGACAGTATCTTTGTGATTAACTTTGAGTACAAAATACTTGTGCTATACTTGAAGGTGAGGGTTTAATAACCTACACCAAAGACTATTGCCTTAACCAAATGTTTTACCTTCTGAACTGTAAATATTGACTTCTCAAGCGCAGAGATGACTTGTTTTCTTTCTGGTATTGAAGACTCAAATCTCGAGTGAAACAAGGGGTGGGCCCCATTCTTGTGCCTATTTTTATACTACTACAGAAGCCTTGGGAAGTTTCTAGTATCTCAAACTCCGAGCTTTACACCCAAATGATACACTGGTGTGTGTCTGTGGAGATCCCATAATGTGTTTTTTAAATGTTGTCATTGCATGCTGAGATACGCAGACCTTGTCGATATGTCAATTTCTTTGCTGTTCGTTTCTCTTTCTTATTTGACACTGAAGAATATTCCAACATAGAACAGCTGTTGAATAGAAACATGGGTCAGTGCTTTCTTCAAATAAATTTAAATACCCACTGTTCAGATCAGTGCATTTTCAAGTGAGAATTTTGCGTCAGTACTGCCAGTTGACTCTCCTCTTTCCTCACTCCATCCCACTCACTCAGACATACTGGCAGAACACTGTCTTTATGTAATATTGCCTACACTTTGGTTTTAACATTTTTTTCAAGATAAGTGTGGGAAGTTTTTGTAATTCTCTTACTCAGAAGAGGAACATGGGGGCACACGTAAGTGTGTAAGAGATCCCTGGTGCTGTGCCTGCCTATGGATGGAAATCAGGCTGAAAACATTTCCCTCACCCGGTGCAGGCTGCCCTGTGGCACGTAGTTGTGGTGTGCTCTGGGGCACTCTTCCCAAGCGAAGGGTGAGCCATGGCACTGCACTGTTTGCATCCAGGTGGTGGATGGTCAAAGGCTGCCGGCTGAAAAAGCTCCTGGCACGGGGCTGGAGCTCTGTCCCCTGACCTCAGTCAATAGCAGGTGTTTGAGCAGGGCACCAGGGAGAAACGTTGCTCAGAAGTGTCACACCTGTTGGGGACAGCAGGACCAGCTTGTACACAGCAGCGAGTCACCTCCAGTTTGTAATTTATTTACATTTTAATGATCCCAAGCATTATAACGGAGAAATTAGCCTCAGAAGTGTTGTTCTGTGTGCTTGTTTGCACAAGATGGTGTCTTGGTGGAATTGCACCACTGAGAAGTCTTTAATAGCTACAATCAAGATGAATCCATCAGGGTGGGACCTTTGGTTTTTCAGGGTTGGTAGGGCAGCAGTGGCAGGTAGCACCTTGGGGCACTTTGCTTCATCAGGAGTTTGGGGGAATTTTGTCAGTGGGGCTGTGGCTGCGTTGTTTTTCCATGAACTCATGCTCAGGAAACTATTGAAGCATTTCAGGTGCAAAAAGCGGTTCTGAAAGCAGAGCAAACTGCTTGTCGATTACAGCACAGGAGCTGCTTTGCAGCTGCTCTGAGGCTTAAGGTTGCAAAGTAAGTGGAAGGATTTTGCCTGGAGAGTAACATTTCTTGCACAGGTGTAAAGAGGTTTTTTAGGGGCTTTCATATGTTGCTCCTATCAGAGATCAGAGTAGAGCAGCACCAAGTTGAGGAATATCAACAGTGTTGTAAACAACATCCCAAGGCAGATGTTTTTCACTCAGTCAGTAAATGTTGATCACCTCTAACAGACACCTCTGGTGTCCTGTGAATGCCTGACAGATCTAGGTCCTGTAGCTGCTTATTCTTTTTTGAAACACAGCGGTGCTGTCAGCCTGCTTCACAAAAAGAGTAGGGGTTGTTGTGTTGAGTAATTCATGACAGCTTCTCTTTGACTTTGCTAAATAACTTGTGCATTACTCGCCTGCCAGCATCTAAGAGAGGGAGGTGTCTTCTCATACACTGCTCAATCTGGTTCAGTTTTTAAGTCCTGTTGACCACAGGTACCTGGGCAGTATCCTTATCCTTCCATCTCAAATCCTCTATCTCTGCATATACCAGGGCCTGACCCATAACATGGAGCACCTGTGGAGGGGAAGCTGCTGTAGCAGTGCAGATGGCTGCTTTCACAAATGCTTTTAAGCTCCATAGGATGACTACAAAGTTCTTCCAGAAAAGTTGCTGACTAACCTAGACGGGATGCTGACAGGCACCTGAGGTATATGGTCTTCTTCCCTCCTTAGAGCAGGGCCATACCAAGTTTGTGGAAACCTCCAGACACCTAGGTTTTGGTTTTTCATTTGTGCCCCATGGCATTCATCTGTATACCTGCTTACATACCATGAGCTGGTTTGATGGTACAGAAGCAAAAACCTGCATAAATGCAGCACCCAAGTTCAATAAAGGTACTGAATTTCCAAAGTGTGGAGTATCTCACGCTGCTTGAAACAAGAGGGAGGTGCGTTTGTGACCTTACAGCTGACTTTGCACTTCCATTCTCTTGTAGGCGAGAGACCGTACAAGTGTCAAACCTGTGAACGGACCTTCACTCTAAAACACAGCCTGGTTCGTCACCAGCGCATACACCAGAAAATCAAAAATACTCGAAACCATGGGAAGGAGAGCGACAAGGAGGAGACCCAGTCAAGGTGCGGAGAAGACAGCGAGAATGAGTCGAGCCACAGCGGCACCAACCCCATTTCAGAAAACGAGTGCGACTCCGCAGGGGTCATTGGCAGCCACCCATCCACCACGAGAAGCCGAAAAGAGTCCCTGGCTGGCGCGGCCAAGGACTCCCCCGGCAGAGAGGAGAGGCCAAGTGGGCGAGGGGCCGGTGCCTGCCTCCCGGAGCCCACCAAGAGTGCACAGAAACAGACCGCAAAAGACCAGGAACCTCGGGGTAGCTCCGAGCTCGAGAGACCACCAGGTTTCATTCAAGACTTGCTGGAGATGCACAACAAAAAGTCTCCCATGAATCACATTCTTGCCTCTGCAGACAGTGCGCCTCAGCTCTTGGGAGTGGAATGACTTGCTAGGAGGTCGGACCCGTCCCAGCACACAAACTAAAGCCAGCAGAGCAAGGTTTCCAGGGTCTTGTTTTGAAAGAGTGACCTACGGCTGTGGGGAGAGTATGGCAGACTGGATGTAGTGCCATATGCCTTTCAGTATAATAATGCAAGAGACTACAGTATATACTGATTTGAGTGCCTTACTACTTTATTAGATCTTTTGGTATCATAGATTTTTTTTTCAAAAATGATTTTTTTTAAATATTTTAATGAATTATTTGGAGAGGACCTTTTTCATTTAAGCATTAATGTTACCTTTTGTATTGGTGTGTGTGAGCTTGGTCTTGTATATCTGTGATAGTCGCTGTGTTTGTTCTCTGAGCTGGAAATGGGGCAGTGGGGTGGGAGGCCCTTGGATACCACAGCCAATAACTGGAAGAAAAATTATGTGAATTTCATACAAAATAGTCAGAGGATGCAGATGAGATGTTGATTTTGTTTTTTTTCTCAGTAGATGTTCTTGCATTTGCCACACGGTGGAGCATTAAGCCTGTTCCAGGCATTAACAACGTGGCAGTTGAAGGTGTTCAAAGTGGTTCGAGCCAAAAGCAGGAAACACAAAGAATTTCAACCTCGTACTTGTTTCCACTTTTCAGCATTAGAAATGGTGTTCTAGTTACTAGGGTTTTTTTCTGGCCATCGTGGACTGAGTGTGTATACAGAGAAGAGTTACATAGCAACGTAACCTATGGAAATTATGCACCCGCTGTTATATATGTTTGATTTGCTTCAATATATTATTATTATTATTTTATTATTATTTTATAAATTCATCAGTTCGCTTGTCTCTGCAGTCAGCAGAAACCAATGGGCAATATTTGCCCACGCAGATGTATAATGCAGCTTGGATCCCCTCTTTAAATGTTTTTGACTTCAAGCTTTCACCAGCTCCTCTTCTTATGTTGCAGCTCTTCTACTGTACTTTAAATGAAACCCTTCCTCTGACCGGAGAGTCAAATGGAGGCCAGCAAGTTACCGTCACACCCATACAGGAGAACATCTCACTCGTGGTGGGGTGTGCGTGAGCGTGTGTCGTGCGTGTGCGAGCGTGTGTGCGTGTGTGTGCTGGGGGGGTGCCTGGGAGAAGACGCTTGCGAGAAGGGGGTGGCCGAAGGACCCTCCGCGTGCGTGAGAAAGGCACTGCAAGTACGATGTGGGTCTCATTGCAGTCACATCAGTGACAGCGAGTGTTACTTAACGAGCAAAGTTTTTCAGTCTTCCAGTTGAAAGCAAGCAAGAGAGAAATGCGAGCCTTACCGTGATCTTGCTACTGTCATGTTCTAGAGCAAGAGAATACTACTGGTAATAAAACTACAGATATAAGACATGTTAAAAATAAATAAAGTAAATTAAAAAAAATATTCTTCCTGAGATTTTGGGGTTGATGCTTGAAGACTTGAGGTGTGTGTCTAAATTTCATATCGATAATTTAACCCCTTTAATGCTGGGAGCTGGGATTTCTCTGAATGGCTCCTGTTGCCGGCAACAGGTGACACTCCAGCCACCAGGATTTAAGGGGTTAGGCAAAATGTCTCCTACTGTAGCTGTGTGCTTTTAGGAGCGCACAGCGTTTTTGTTGTTGTTGTTGTTGTTGTTGTTGTTGTTTGTTAATTGTCCTTCAGTCATGACCTCTGGGACAGACAGAGCCATAATAGCATTGCCGGAGCCTCACTGTGCTATTCCACCACTGCAGCCCCCCCAGCCCACACTGTGATCCTGATCCTCCCCACCCCTGCAGAATCGCTTTTCCTGCTTTCATCAGACATGGAGGAAGTGGGCCTCAGACCCATTCTATATTATATAATATATATCTATATATATCTATATCTATATTAAAAATTCTCCGAAAATTTCTGGAGACTGAAATCTAACTGTCCAGAATTCAAAGGAAAAGAAACCTTCTTGAGTAATATTCTTGCAAATAGAATAAGAAAAAATGGTTGAGGTATATGTGATTTCTATTTTGTTTTTTTTGTTTTGTTTTGTTTTTAAATAGGGATGTATGAACCAGTTCAGAAACAAAGCTAATGCCAGATGGATAAATCAATCAGAACCAATGATTCATTTAAAACTCTACCCAGGTGCATTCTACTTAATTAAAACCAGTTCACACATCCCTGAAATTGTTATTACTATTATAATTATAATAATAATTATTATTATTATTTTGGGTATTTTTTGGTTTTTGTTGTTTGTTATTTTTTTTTGTTTTGTTTTGTTGTTTTTTGTTTTTGTTTTTGTTTTGCAACTCTCCACACTAAACTGCGCAATACTGTGGGGGAGAAGCCATTACTAAACTATATGCTGCAGAACAATGTAGCAAGTAATTAATTCCCAGCAGCCTGCCGGGACATCTGCTAGCAATAATCACTATTGATTTAAAGCTTTATTTAGCCTTTATCTATATCCTAGTAGAGTATAAGGTCTTGCCACATTTTATTGACATTTTTATTAGTTGAGTTTGACTGAGAACTGTTGCTGTTGTTGGGTTTTTTGTTTCCCCCCCTCCCCCAATATTAAACTGTGAAATTTATAATGTGTTTAAACTATGGGTGAATCTTAGGCTTTAGTTTGCATGTTCAGCTAATTTGTCTCTATACGATTTTTGTTTGAATCTTTTTATTTTTTCTTCTCTCAGGGCTTTTACAAAAAAAAAAAAAAAAAAAGGATCTTCTGAAATTCTTTTGCCTGAGTTGCAATGGACTTAACTTGGAGACAATTCAATCACTACATTAAGCACTTGACTGTGAAAGCGCAAAAAAAAAAAAAAATTTTTTTTTTTTAAATGAGAGAACCTTGTTTGAGGCTATTCTGAAATAACTTTTCGGGGCTATGTGACAGTCTGATTCCATTTTCAGAATGATTCATAATTTTCTCTCTTCTCTGTGTGTCTCCTTTCTTTCCTCTCTCTATCCACGAAGGAATTTTAATCCTAGTGATTTCATCCCATGCAGGAAACAGTAATAAATGTGTAGAATTCATATTTTTCTAAAGGGAACTTAAACTGCTGCTACGAATTGTGTACAAGACTGGTTTATGCCACATGAACAGAGAATCACACATTTGTTTTGGTACTTTTATTCCTCTTTTTATTCAGTTGTACAGTACTTCCAAATTCAAAATAAAAGTAAAAGTTGTTCTGTATCAAACCATCTAAGCAATAAAATGTTATATTTAAAAATTATAGGTTACAAAATGGACGTGGCTCTTCTTGTGGGTTTGTTGTAACTTGCTTTCAAGTTTTTCTGTTAGAGGACAGCATGCAAACCAGAGCTGTCCTGCATAACTAGTAGTACTGTTTCTCTTCCTTCGTTTGGACAGAGTTTGAACCAGAGATAGCTGTAACACTCTGAAAATCCTTGTGCGTTTGTTCTCTGTTAGTTGAAACCCTTTGAAATGGTGCTCCTCTTTGGTGGCAGTTTCTTAAAATAGCAGCTGAAAGCAGAAGAAAATGACATTGGTGCTGATTTTCCTGTACAGGTGTTAGCTCAGAGCTGCATGTCCTTTCATTGTTAACCATAACCCCATGGTCACAAGTGAGTGTCCTTTCGGCGCAGTGTGGTGATGGAGAGTGTATCGGTTGTTTTCTGTGTAAAAGAAGGAGCTTTCTGCCATCCTTGTTTTATTTTTGCGTAAAAGCGTATGGCTGTGAAATCTTCAGGATGTATTGGAAAGCCACAAGCATGTGTCAAAAGAGAGAAATCCTTTGTTTTGTCTTGTTGGAGCTGCCTTAGTTGCATTTTATATGCTTTCTTACAAATAAAATGCATTTCACAGGATGGTGAGCCGAAGAATCATCTGAGTTGCATATCCAGTTCTGGAGGCCAGGGAACCGTAGAGTATTTGAGCGTCTGCATCCTAAGTCTTGGTGGGATGAGTCTTTCTGGTAGAGAAGTGAAACAAATTCAGAATCAGAGAGCCATACCCATGGACTACTGCATGCCCTGCTTCTGCTTTCCTTCGTCTAGCCTCTGGTGCCATCATGGCAGCTGTTAAGGCTCCCCACATGGCTTTTTTTGGTAAGGATCCAATTCCTCACTGCTTAACAGGGAGAGGTTACAGTAAAACCAGTCAGCATTGCCTAAAACCGAGGAAATCTGATGAGGCAGGACTCTGAATTACCTTGGGGGAGCTGAAGGGATTGAAAAGATTTCTGAGGGGGAACTGCAGAAAATCTCATTTTCCCTCTGACATCTATTGGCATGAGACATCTCCCTTCCTCTTGCAAGCCTGTGAGGCTGATGGAAAACTCATGTACAAAAAGTGTCAGAAGGTGTAAAATAAAAACTGGTGGGATGAGCTTATATGGCTGGGAAGAGATTGTGAGCAATGATTTACGAAGTAGATGGCTTGGAAGCACTTGATGTTGGCCACGGAAGGGCGCTAGCTGTCTGCCCAGCCCCTTGCTGTCTTCTAACTTTGTACCTGGCCTGTGTGACTGTGACAGTCCCTGGGTGGGGAATTTCCCTGTTCTGTGTGTTCAGCAGGGTAACACTGGGCTGGCCAGCTGAACCTTGCTCCTTGTTGGCATTTCCCTCTCCTCCTCCCTGTACCAGCTCCTGTGGTAGCAATACCCAGAGCAGGCCTGAAGCGTGGAGTTAACAGGGATGAGGTGAGGGGGGCTCCACGTCTCTCATCCAACTTGGTCCTCCCCGCTTTGTTCCCTAAAGCTTTTCTTTCCCAGCTTTTTAAAGGTGAAGCCGCAGGCTCACTCCTGACGTGGATGGAGAGTGTGGCCCAACCATGTGGCCTGTGTGTTGTGGGCCTGTCTCACCACGGTGCTGTGGGTGCAGAGTCCATGTGCTCGTCCCAGGGCGTTAAGGTTTGGTTGGGGTAGAGCTGAGGCCCCTGCCACCGCCGGGCCGCCTTGGTGGCAACGGGCACCAAGAGGGTGCCGTGGCTTTCTCATGGTGTGGAGCGTGGATCTGTGGGCATCTGGTGTATCCAGTCAGTGATGCTGGTCACTTCAGCTCTCCTGCCTAGGAGCTGCACGAAGTGCTTTCCCTCTCTAGTCCCTGTGCTGTGCCTGGCCTGGGGAGATGATCTGTTGGCTGCAGTGTGTGTACTGAGATCCGGTAGCACTCCTGTCACCTCTGGACTTTGGGTCCCAGGAGTGCTCTGGAGTTCCTGGCTTTGGGTCTGGCCTCCAGCCTCACGCCACAGAGGGAGCGAGTGTGCAGCAGCCCTCTTCTGGCTCCATCTCCTCGTGCTTGTGCAGGAGAGCCAGGAAACAAATGTCCGGAAGCAAAATATTGTCGCTGTCCCAAAACTGGTGACAACAGGTATCTGTGAATTTGTTGGCAGACGACAGTATTTCCCTAGTCTCAGGCAATTAGTGCCATGTTGGCTCACAGGACTACAGAAAGTGGCAACGTCCCTAAAATAACAGGAGGTTGAGCACAGCTGGGATTCCTGAGCTAATGGTGTGTACGGTCACAGTCTGGTCCTGTGGCTTTGAAGTAAAGACATTTAGCAGGACAATAAACCTTTTTTTTTCTTTTTTTTTTTTTTTTAAATGCAGCCTCCTCCAGAGCCTAAAGCATGTCCTGCAGATGTCCCAGTTTGTGCTCAGCAGCTCTGAGCCTTTCTCAAGATGGCCAAGCTGCTATCTCACTAATCACCTCAGCTGAAGATTGTTACTGGGAGTGTGATTCTAGATGACTGAAACCCCTCTCACCAGTCCTGAAAGGATGGATTCATACCACACAAGCATGAGGTGTTTCTTCTACATGTTTGAATAGGTAGCAGACACTGGTGGCACGTGCCTTTGTTCCTATGAAGTTACAGATTCATTTGTCCTGACGTGCACAAGTTTGGTTGGGACTTACTAAGGGACTGAGGGGGAGCACAGCAGAAAAAGTACTCTGGAGAATTATTCGATGTTTTAAGGATCTCTCACCAAATGCAACTCTTCCAGGTGCAAGGGCTGCAAGAGCATCCCCAGGTGCTGCCAGGGCTCATCAGTGGATCACTACTTAAAGGAGGGGGTTGGTTGCGTGTGGTTGAGTGGGTGTAGTGCTTGCTGTTGAAACAGTAGCAGGTGTTCTGTATTATAACAAGACCTTTATGAAACTTTTTCTAGTAAGATTTTTTTCTTTTCCCCCAAAGAAACTAACTGGATTCTTCTTGTAATAGCACAGAGAACACTCTATGCTGTGTTTCCATCTCATGCTCTTATTAGTTTATTTTCACAAAAAAATTCTACAGCTTCTGAAGCCCAGGAACACTGAAAACCCATGAAGACAACCCTTCCCTGAACTTGCTCTACAGCCATAATTGAGGGGCTTCCTGCTGGTTACAAAACAAGGCCTTATGCTCACCCAGAGCTCCTCCATCTTCTCTTCGCTGCTGTCTAGCATCTGTAATCACAATGCTCAGCATAAGTTTCTCCAAGGAACCCAGCTCACAGTTTTTGCCTGCTTCAGCAGAAGGTGCTCCAGGAACCTGGTATCAGCCAGGAGCCTGGTATCAGCCAGGAGCCGAGCAGCTTGCCTTTGGCAATGCCCTTTGGAGCAAGGCCTCCTGCTGCTGGGGGAACTGCAGGCAGCCCTAGAAGGGCGGTGGAGAAGTTGGCCTGCTCAAGGACAGTTGTGAAGACCATGGGATGATGGCAGGCGGCTGCACAGCCTGTGTGCTTACAGGGCCGTCTGTCTACCTTGCTGTCGTGGGCTGCCTGCCACCTCAGGTAAGTGGCACAATCCGTGTACGTACATGATAGTGTTGATGGGGTGGCTAATAGAGGAGAAAGTTGGTTTGAATTTTCTAGGGAAATGAAAACATTTGGATATGCCTAGGAAGGGGGCCAAGATGCCTTCATTTCAGCATGTACCTAAAATCATCCCGTGGTGCTGACACTGAGTACAGATGGAGTTGAGAAGTACTGTTGAAGCTTTTCAACGATTCTAGTATTGCCTTCTATTTTCAGTCCTTTCTCAAGTCCCCTCTCTGCCTAAAAAAATATATTGAAGGGCATTTCCTATTTTAAATATTAGCAAGTTGGAAGACTTGGCTCACAGAGCCTGACCCTAAGCGTAACACTTCTCACATTGGTGGAAAGGAAAATGTCAATAATTGCCCCACAAAATGGTGTAGTAACAATGGCACAGCATCCAGGAGAGGCCAGGCCACTGTGTAATGTGGTAGAAAGCCTTGTAGCAGTCTTCTTAGTAGGAACTGAAAACAGCTTCCTCCTTTGTTGTGTTTATTTCTCCCCTGCCAGATTTGTCTCTTGGTCTTGCAGGGAAAACTGCCAGTAATGTATGAGGAAACCCTGTACAATGGGCATTTGCAGTGCACTTTTGTGAAATCATTTGAACTTCTCCAGGGCCTTTCAACAAAGGGTTGTAAAGTAGTTTACAAACATCAGTTACTATTACACTGTAAATAAGAAGCTTGCTGGAGAAAAGGCATCTTATCAGGGAAGACCCAATCAATTTTCACCATCTTAGAGCCAGAGGTTAATGTGGTAAAGGCCAGCTCTGCTGCAGGGTGATTCTCAGTGGGTAATTCTTTGCCTGTAATGGTATGTGGACTGTGGCCATCCTAGTAGTAAAAATGTGGAACGGTTAGGACAAAATGTTAGCCAGAATGCTCGGCAGCTCTATCACAATGCATGATTAGGAACAGCAAAATGTGTGTGCTTGTGGTGGGTATAAAAAAAAAAAAGGTCCTGTGCAAGCATGTGTGTGCGTACACAGGCCTAGCAGCTCCTCCCCTAGCCTGAGGAACGGGCACAGGAGCAAGCTCGGTTACTTTTGGATAAAAGCAACCTGTGTGCTTGTTGGTGCAGACTCAGCTCATGAAGCAGCTGAGCGCTCTCATGTCCCACCACCACCAAGGACCTTGCACCTAAAAAGATAAGGTCTGGGTACTCTGAAGAAGGAGCTTTAGGTGAGCTAATCCTTTTAATCTTTCTGCAATTCTTAATGGGAAACGTACCTACAGGTGTGCCACTGTATGCACAGGCTGGAATCAAATCAATTTTTAGTAAAATACTGCTAGCTACAGTATTAATCCTAACTTCTGCTGTGCTCAAGAGAAAATACTGCAGGAACCCACTAGCTTACAGCTGTGCAATGCCTAGTGCCTAAATGAGGAGATTGTGCTGGTATGGCGTGTGTTAACCTTTCCTTCCAGCTTCTGTTACCTGATGGTACAGAGAAATGACAACTACTTACATTTGCACCAAAATCTAGCTGTTGTTTTAAATAAGTAACATCTGACTTTTAATAAATCTGCACTTAAGATACTTGTGTTTTATTTTAGGGTGAGGGCAGTGCTAGTTGTGATATAGGCTTTTGTGATATAGGTTTGCTTTAACCCATAAACACTCCTTCCCCAGTGTTTCCATGTCAAGCTTTGCCACATGCGACCTGTGCTTAGAAATAGAAAAGCGTTTACCTGGCTGTAAACAAAAAAGAATGTAATACTTTTCTCTCTCTCTCTCTAAGCGTAGTTCTACTTGCACAGAGTTCCCAGGCAGCACCTAGGGGAGGAGGCAGAACATGGGGGGACATGTGCTAACTCATGCACTGCTGAGTGGGATGCAGTGCTTGCACCTTTGCTTGCTTTGCCAGTTAATCCATTTTTGCTGGCAGGATATTTAACACAATTTCATCTGTTGCCTTCAAGATACTTGTGACTGGAGCCTTACTATGTGACTACAGGCTTCAAGGTTGCATATACCAGCTCAGTTATATTCCACAGATAGAGAAAATCGAAGTATTGAGCTGTCTGTGTAGACATCACAATCCATCAGAAGTCTGTACCACAACACAGCTGTTCTGATTTTTGATCTCCAGCCTAGATTGTTATCTGTCAGTATCATGAAGAGCTGAAACCACAGCAGCCTTTGTGCATAGCTACCTGCAACCCAGCTCTGCACTGAGCTGGTCAGAAAGGCTTGCCAGGGCTGTAAGTAAAAGAAAGGAAGGGATCTGGAGAAGCGAGCAACTTGTGCACCTAATGAGTAACAGATTTTGGCACAGGGTGCAAAGCCATGTGCTGTGTTTATTGCATGAATGTTTATTGGTGAATATACCTCTTGTTTTTGTGATCTAAAACTTTCTCTTTTCTCTAAATATGAAGGCACTTAATTTGAACAACAATTAAGTGAGAGCAGCTCCTCCCAGGGTTCCTTGTAGTGTTCTACTGAACAAGTGCTGTTGTAGTCTCTCTTTGCAGTTTGTCAACAGATCCTTGCTAGCAGCCTGTATGTATTACTGCTGCAGTCAGTCAGGAGCATCGGCTGTAATCCCAGAAACACAGCACAATAGCAACATTGCTATTCAAATTCTAGCTTTTTCTTTCTAATGGAAGCCTGCACTAGGTTGTTTTGAGACTTTCCTCCTTTCTGTATGGACTCCTAAATAAGCCATCAAAGCAGTTTATTCTTTCTCTTGGAAGCTTGCTGGTGGACTTGCTGGTTGATGTTGGGATCTAGCATGCATGATCCCAATTCAGTCCTATGCATTGCTTGTTTCTGTAGTGCTGTGGAACCAGGGTTGTGCCAGAAAACATGCTTCAGAGTTTTGGATAAATAGGACCACACCCTCTGACTTACCTTTAATGGAAAAATACCTTGAAAACAAAATTTGAACCTATTTGTATATGAACAGTCAGCTCACTTGGAGTTGAAAGGCCCAATTTACGTAATTTCAGTAACAGGAAACCTCAGGCAACTTACCACCAGTAAACCATAGGATAGGAAGTATGCAAAGTGTTGTCATTAACCCCTACTTCTGCAGTACCTCAGGCTGACTCAGGTGGCTCTAGCCCTGATTTTTTTTAAATGCAAATGCGAACTTTGTACTTACAGCTTTTCAGACTTCAGCATCAATAAAGTTCTCTCTAATTGCCAGAATGTAAAAATATGCTCAAGTATCTACATGCAAGTTCTTCCTTATTTGTCCACATGTAACTCACGAATGTAGGACTTTCACCTTCCTTTAACTTTGTTGGAACTACTTATTTGATATGTGAAGTAGTTTTTGACAAAAATAATTAAGAGGCATTTGTACAGGATAGAGGTAGCAGGCTATCTGAACTAGAAGCTATTAAAAAACCATCATCTCCAGTAAGTTCTTGCACAAGATTCCTTTTCTGACAAGCATAATCTAAATTACTCGTCTCCAGCCCTTATCTTTGAAGAAAAGATAAGGCATTTCTGCCATACCTAGTAGTAGGTGAGTAACAGAGTAGGAAGAGAGCCTAAATGCTATTTTGGAACCAGTCACTGCATCCTGGAAGCAGGGATCAAACAGATGTCACTAATATTACTTATACCTAAGCACAAAAGAATAGAGCAGCAAATATACCCTGAAAGATACCCTGAAAGTGACTGAACCAGTGCGACTACATTGCTAAAAGAAAAAAGCTGAAAGGACAATTTTAATGCAAAGCAAGCTATCAGCTTGTAACTACCTACTCTTTAAGAAGCCAGTGCTTTCCAGCATCTTACTCCATAGGGACTAGGGAGATCTCAGCTATATAGTAAACCACAGCAGAGAAAAGCTTGTTATGAGATTGCTTAATCATCTTGCTGCTTTTCTTAGTCTTCATTGATTAAAACAAAACCAAGAGGGCCTGGCACTAAATCAGTCAACTACAAGGTTAAATACAAGTATCCTATTATTGCCTTAATTCACTATATGGATTACCCCTAAGTATTATTGATATGCTGCTGTTCTCCTCTAGTTCCACAATTTTTATATTACTTATAAATGCCTTCTGCTATAGTGACCTGCATTAATATCTACCACTTCATAACCACATAATTAGGATAGTTCAGAGATGAACTGAGGCAAGGTGAAAGATTATCATAAGGTATTATCCCCTCAATTATTTCCAACTAGCACTAAATGCTAAGAAAGAACAAAACCAGGTTTTACAAAACCAGGTTTCAATAGTGAATTCTTCCCCATAGCCTTAGTGAAATCTACATCCACACAGATATAATACAGTATCACATTGATTAAACTTACCTTGCTTTATGAGTTAATCCCCCCAGAAGTCTTACCCTATCTTCTATTTAGATGTAGTACATGCACCTGAACTTTGAGCAATACTTCCAGGTATCACTGCCTGGAATAGTGTTCTCTCAGTCAGACAACAGCACATACCTTAAAGCTACAGGAATTTAGCCTTGTTACCACATTGTGTTTCAGCAGGCTTTAAGCACCTCAACAGATCTTTTTCTCACTGCCTATAGGTTAGTCCATCTGGAAATGGATAACTATGGCTTGGTTTTTAACAAATCAGGTTTCAAAAATGATGTTCCTAGTGTCCTCCCTTATTCTAAGGATTTTTGATTTTTAATCCTAGTGTTTAACTACTGTCCAGAATATCACAGAATACTTCCTAGCTATTATTTCCACTACAAACACATTTGCAAAATAGCAGCTTTTGAAGTCCAGCATATTTTCATTTTTTGTGTATCTGCTACTACAGGTTGCTTATCAAGGAAAAGAGCACCCGAGTACCACTCAGGCTTTTTAATGCCATACTCATGCTTTATTTAAAAAAAAGCAGCTACATGATGCTAAGGAAACTTCAAGTTCACTTTACAAAGAAATCCTGCAGCCATTTTCCACGCAATCTGATCTCACTTATAAATGAAAACCAGCAGGTAAATTTTTAAATTAACATTTCACTTGCAGTACATCTGAACTTAATTATCCAAAACAGTCATTCTTAAATTCTGACTGTCGATTGTATGTATAAGAACAATCTATATCGTTTCTTTGACTAAAAAAATCCCTGGGAAAATTTAAAGTTAAATGGAAAAGTGTGAGAGAACTTATCCCACCTTTAAGCACTTGCAGAAATTGATTGCTCATTCTAGCTTTACTCTTCCCCTGTCAGGGGCTTGCAACTCTTCTGCATATTTTCCTCTGTGTATTTTAAGTTTTAATACAAAGCTGCTAAACTCTTCAGTGAAGGGATTAAATTGATGTAACATGAATTCATGTAGTTACCATCACACTACAGCAGTATGATATCTTACTATCTCCATGGAAGTGTATTGTGCTAGTCTCAAGTAGCTTCAAAACACACCTGAAACAGCCATTATGTCACTCCTATGAGGTAGGTACTATCTTTCCGTTGGAGAAGAAAAAGGAAACTTAACTGCTGCTTAGCACATCAGGCACACTGAAGAACAGGACAACCAACCTAAATTATTATTTGACTTTCCTACTACTTCCCTGAATTCAGAGCTTTCAACTGCAACATTTTTAGTGCCATGCATACCAGGAATAAAAACAGGGAGTGATGCTTAACTGCATCCATTCCAACATAAAGGAAGCATTCAGTGTAACTGCTTTGAAACAAGCAGAAGTACAGCTCTTGCTGAGTGTTCCATTCAGCTTTATGGCCTACATTTAACTACTTGTACATGAGCAATCAAGATGAAGCTTGTCCTCCTGACAGGAGGAACCTGCTGTATGAGTAAGGGACAAACTGATACTTGAAGAAATAGCACTAGGATATTGAAAGTTAATGTTCCAGTGTTCTAGTGCTTTGCCTCTTCTAGAGCACCACTGTATCTAGAGCAGCTCTCATTATCATCTCCTCAATGAGGCAGCTTACCATCTTGAGATCTTGGGAAAAGTTAACACAATTTAAGGTTTCCTACTACCAGAAGGTGGGGAAAACAACATCTTAATTTCAGCTGAAATGCTGAATCCAATAGCTTCTATGGGGCTTTACCATACAAAGCATTTAATACATGGAAGTTTTGCTGAATCAGTGCAGACTGAATGTAGACCCATAAACCTACTACAGAGTCATCATTAAAGGCAAAGTTTCTGTACACAGTAGATTTAAGAGCAGTCACCTGTTTTGAAGTTGTTCAACAATTTGTTAAGTGATCTGTATGATCATTCAATCTTCCCTGTTAAAAATATTCTGCCTGGACTAGCATTATCTGGAAGTTGAACAAAGCATCACTGAGAAGTTGTTCTTCCCATTCTATTTTCCACACCAAGATAAGTCAAGAACATCTTTACAGCTAATTCTGGCAGTGTATAGTAAGATACTGCCAGTAGTTTCAGATGAGACCTAAGCATTGCTCAACTCATTGAGTCAGAAGTTCAGTCCCTGCAGAACAAGTATAGATCAAAGAGAGCTCTTTCACATGTGGGGATCAGGAAGAGGGGGGAGAAAAAAAAACACAGGTTTCACATCAATGCCTTTTCCTGAACTGAACAAGCTCTCAAAGATAACCCTCAGACAGAAAGAAACAGTTCAAGCCTTCTCAAGTGCCTGAGTGGCAGTAAACAGATGCTATATTATCTGTTTCCCCCCGCCCCCAGGCCCCCAACAGTGAATTCCTGAATGCAGTGTATGCAGATCAACATCTGCTCCTAGTAATTCTAGGAACTGTAGCTGACAAAATAATTTGATCACATACAGCTTTTCTGTTGTAGTACTGAGGTAACAGTCAATGGAAATGCATCTGTGTTATAGTGGGAAAGCCAGGGTGATGAACGTAACTCAGACCAAGCCACTGACAGCTGGAAAGAAGTTTGAGATTTAAGAACTGTAAAGGGTAAATTAAATAGTATGCCATTTAAAAAGATTACTTGAAGCCAACAGCTTTTCAGAGTCAGTTCCCTGTGCATGGAATAAAGTTGAAGTCCTTGGTACAGCTTGGAGAGAAATCTGGGTGTTTTGATATATACAACAACCTAGTCTTGGGAGAACCAAGAACAAGTTGTTCTGGCTTACTCAATTTCTTGAGTAAACACTGCAGAGCTACCACTATAGTCAGAATAATTAAGCTGCTGGCACAACTCAATAACTAACCATTTAACAAGTCAGGTATAAAAAAAATTTATGTAGTAATACCAATTCAGCACACAAATTCCATGCTTCACAAGTTCTGCTGCTGTGTAAGAGTCCTCTTAACATTTATGCAGGTAAGTTTGTTTTTAGGTCACTGCATGCCCAGATCAAAACAGCAGCAAGATATCTACCACTACAAGCAGCTATACCCAATTGTGCCTTTAGAATGCTAAACAAATGCAGAAATCCAGACGATGAGTGCCTCACTGCTGAGATAGGACTGTGCACGTAAACTTCAGTGTATGTGCGCTGCAGAGAATAAAAGTTACTTACTGGAAAGAAAAATGCATACAGATTCTGATACAGACAAGATACAATCAAGACATATTAAGTCATGAGACATTCTGATTAGGGGGAGGGGAAAAACCCTTTGAAGTATACAGGTGACAAACCAGCATTAAAAAGGATTCTAAAGGCACATTTCAGGTAACATGATTCTGTTAAGACCAACTGCTTACACACGCAGGCACAAATCTTAATGGCTTCCCCCACCCACCCCAACAATTATTTAACAAAAAAGAGAAGTGCATTTTCAGTAATAAACACCATTCAGTTAATCTGTTCAGTCCAAATGTTTAGCAGTATTTTCCTTATGGTGATATGGATTCTTTGCACTACTCCAATCCAAAAATCCCAAACAGGCAGGATTAGTAAACGTTCAACTGTTGTACTAGTTAACATTTACTCATCAGAGCCTACTGATCTCTTTTGTGCCCTCTTGCGGGGCAACCTCCTTGGTGAAGCTTTATCTAGAAGAAAAAGAGATAACTGCGTTAATTGCTACAGCTCTTTCATATTAGTTCTTATATAAGAATACATTTTTCTCCCTCCCAAACACAAGCCACACGGCCCTTCTAATGCAATGCATCACTAGAGAAACCACTTCAAACATCTCATTAATGGTTTCTTGTTTTAAACCATTAGCATCCTGAACAGACTAAAAGAAATAACGTTTCTGTTCTGTAACACGCAATTCTAAGGTAAGGGCCATTCAAGTTGCCAGTTACTGAAATGGACAACAAAAATCTACAGCATCTCCTAATGAAGCCACATGCTCTGCTGTTTAGAAAACTTTCATGCTCAGATATCCTTCCAGAGAGTTAATGAATGATTTATCATTACTGGTTTTAGTTTACCTGCCTGAAGAATGATTGACCCTCTTTTAGACAGCTTTGTCTTACAAGAAATATTCCCAAATTCATACAGCTTAACAGCAGAAGTGTTTCAGTCCAGAAGAGAACACCCTTATCCAGGAATCCACACTTGATTATGAAGTTATCACTTCGTAAGCAAATAACCCCACATGGGGAAGCCATCCAGCTTTAGCTGTATTATCACTGGATGCCAGAAGCCTGTTCTTACATTTTGATCTATGACAGGTCTATAATTGTCCTTTCACAGTGATGGTTCTTACGTAGGCAGCATCTTTAATCATTATAGTGTTATAGAGCAGCTACAATACTTTGTATGAAGAAAAAAGCACTGAGGTGATTGCTAGGTGTCTGCTTACAAATGCAAGTTCTTAAACTGATCAACTTCCAGTCTGACTGTTTAGAGTATGGGCAAACAATGCTCTTAAAGGCATGATGGCTGTTCAGTTGGTACAGTTTGAAGTATCATAAACAAAACAGGAAAGAACCTCTGAGCATCTTGAAGGCCAGATATCTCAAAGAATTCTAGTGTAGAGTTCCAATGAAACCTAACCAAGAACTAAAGAATACCACAATTAAGAAAAACTTAATACCTGAAGGCTAGAAAAAACTGACCTTTAAGAGATGAATACCTAATTTACCTTGAAGAGCAGGGGGACAAGGACAGAACAACACTGGCTGGATTTGAAACCTTTGAAAGTCACCTTGCTCTTCAAAACAGTTTATCATTCAGTGCTTCAGTCTGTCTTACTAGACTGAGGCCTTTCAAACTTTGTCTAGGCTTTCATACTACCATTCCACTGCATATTCCAAGAATACAGTACAGGAAAGCTGTCACTTTCAGATGTGAAACAAGCCCTCATACCTTTGTAGTAACTTTTGATTCCTTTCCCCTTCAGCTATACTTAAGTCATCAACTCCTGGCACAACTTTGTGTCAGATCTAGAGCCTCCAGGTCTTCTAGGCTGCATACAGCTGTCAGACTAAGATTGCTCATTTCATCAAAATAGGGAGTCTTTTTCAAGTAAAAGTTCTAGTATGCACTTTGTTTCAAGTGAGGACAAATCACCTCAGACAGCCAATGCTATTAGTGATAAGAGTTCATCTGGGATAAGGAAGATAACTCCATTTAACTATTATACCCCAAGTTGATGTTTGTTTCTCACTGAAACAAGATACACTCAACCATCAGTTGTGACCAATCAGTCCTCCACGACTTCAACAACAGCTTGACACTATACTAAGGTAGTGCACAGCATTTTAGATAAAGGGTTCTGGGAACTGGTAGAGACCACAATACTTTAGCAATATTTTAATAATAAACTAGATATAAATATGTTTGTAGTATTTTGGTTAAAGTATTTTATGTACACATATACATTTTTTCCTGTCTGGATGGTTGTATGCATCTGCTCTGTAATCTTTTACTACTCATATCACCAATCACTGCATGCAGGCAGACATTTCTATCCATGCCCGATTATCACATGGATAGTACATTAAGAACTTCCACTTTAAATCACCAGAGTTTGCCTCACCTCTTCTACTTTGCACTGAAGTCACAGGAAAGCAAGAACAGAAGAAACAGCAAGAGAAGTTAGAAATATCCAAACATACGTTCTAAAGAAGCCAGATTAGGTTTACTGTTGGCATTTCACACCAAGGATTTAGTCATTTTGTACTTGTGAAGAACATTAATTTCAGGTCTTAATGTGTCTTTGGTTAAAACACTCTTAATGCTTATTTGTCTGAAGGTAGACTTCCAACCAACTTGCAGGAACTTTTAGATAACTTTTTAAGCCTCCTTTATGAGGCAGGTTTTGGGTAGAGATTTTATACTGTTAAAAAGTCTACAGAACAAAGCATAAAAGTCATTGATAGCCATTACTGTATCAACAAGTTTGTTCTACACAGGAACAGACTGATAATCTAATCGTTAAGGCCAGTGCTTTAGACAGTTTTTTACTCCCTAGAACAGATGTATGCTGTTCTGGGAAACTGGTACTAGCTACTTGTTCAGTTACTACTATTTGATTAACTAAGGTTAGTTCTACTCCAGTTTGTGGCACACAGACTACTTACTTATTTGATTTAAAGTTTCTTGGGGAATCCAGCTCATATCAACATCATTCTGATTTGATGTTCCCATCTCTACTTTCTGTACTGGTCTTTTCCTCTGAAAATTCAAGAAAAAATTTGTCTTCCACATAAAGTTCTGATAGCATAAATATTAGAAATAACCAATAATACTTTAATAAATTGCAATTATTTCACTAGGAGACAAACCTAAGGTTAAGCCAATGTAAGAAGCAGCCAATACAAGAAGCTGTCTTTGTAACTTCTCTTCAGCTGTCTTTACCCATTAGCAGTTATTCACCTAGGCTAAGCGTTAATACTTGTAAGGCCTTGCAATACTTATTTCACACAGATAGCAAGATTTCATGCACACCTTCGCAAGTTCACTACACCTGCTGCAAAAAAATGGCTGACAATAACCCAAACTAGATGACTGGTTTCATTACACTTCCCCAGATTAGCACAATACTCTTATGCAACCTTGCAAAAATAGAATTTGAAAAAACAGTTTCCCATGGGCAAAGGGATGGAATTACTATTTAGAACTAAAAATTTAGAACAGCTGGACAGCTGTTTTCAAAGTTACATCTAATCTAACATAATAGATACAAACAGACAGCATGGGGAAATTTGTCCAGCAAGTTTTGAATCAGTAGCTGCACACATCCAGAGACTGGAACATATCAAAGCTTCCAATTCAACCATTCCAGTGTTGTGGTAAAGAACAGACGCAGAGAACATTAGGCAATCAACTTAAGTGTCTCCAGTGTTGATTTTTTGACATCTCTAGTTTTCCACAGTAACCTTCATAGTCTTAGTTCTGAAAGTACATCTTCTGAAGCTCTACTGGTACCACTTGCAGTGTGCAGTGATTACTGAATCGCTTTCCCCCTCACCCTCATACCAGTAAGGGGTTCGTTACTAACTACACAGACAAAATACATTACTCACCTTCCTAGATTCTAGTAACTGATGTAGGCCAACGATAACAAGTAGACCAAGTCCAGCAAGGAACATGTACATGAAAATCCTTTAAAAAAATTAAGAAACCATTAACTAAAATCTTAAGTGTTTAAGGAAATTTGAAGCAGCATAGAAATTAAAAGCTTACTTTGGCCACAGCCAGCTTGATCTTTTCCAAGCCCTTTTGTAGGTGTGGGGGGAAAAAATCAAGTCTGAAATTTAAGTGCTAACAAGTATTAAGTAATTATTCTGACTGATTTCAGTCACTTTAAACTAACCCTGAGTTTAACTGTTCAAATATTCCATTGATCACAATCCCATACAGGTTGGGAAATGAAGTAATTACTGAAACCTAGTACCTGCAAGGATCCTTTTCAAACACCATGTTTCAGGATGCTGGGCCACAGGATTTGTTTTTAATTGCTTTAACCACTTACAAATGCCTTAAAAGCATCTTATGCACTTATTACTGCAAGTACCACTAGTATACTCATTTACTTACGGAGCTCTGAGATGCCTTCCTTAGACTATCTTACTTTGTGTTCCACTGTTAAATTCTATCAACACTACAGATCATTTTTAAATGGGTTTTCAATCTATGCATTTTGTTTTGAACAATTCCACCTAAAATTCCTGTTGATATCTTAGCAGGAGGTAAACAACCTAAAGTTATTTTGGGGAGCACGCAAGACTTTAGAGATAGAGTTTAACATTGAATAGATCATATAACTCAGATTTTTAACAAAAAAGTTAGAGTTCTGCAGGAGAGCCTTAACTGAACATCTGTTTTATAGTAATTACCCATTCACAGAACACCAACTCAAACTGGTCCTGACTAATAATTTGAATTCTTCACATGCTCTTTTACCAAAGTCTGGCATGTTTTCACATTACCAATTACTTATTCTCTGATGCTATTCTCTTTGCAAATATAAATTCCTACAGTATCTACTTTTTCAGGTCGAACTTTTTTTTTTAGAAAAGGAAGCTTGCTTAGCAGGCAGTTTCTACCTGTGGCAGGAATACCCAAGTATTCAGTATTGCCTTCAAGGATTTCCAAAGACTTTTTTTAAAAGACTCACGGGTTCTTTTGAAGTTCCACTTCTTTTAGAATATTCTAAGAGCATATTGGCACACCATATGCTTGCAACATATAAGGTGTCAGGTCTAATTTGTCCTTAAAGCACTCCTGAAAGAAGTCTCCTACCAACAGGGGAAGTGCAACAAAGAATGAGCATGAGTTCCTCTATTTCATACTCTAGACATCTTTCACTTTACATTACCTTAGATTATATTGAATGCTGCAGAAGGAAGTTATTCTAGTCTACACAGTAAGACCCACAGCCCAGTACTATGGTCCTGCTGCATCTTTAACTCAGAGAAAAAAGGCACAGTAGTATAAGAAAAGCTTAACAGCTTTGAACTGCTACATGCCTATACAACAGCAGGTCCTATTCCAGGCTAAATCCTCTGAGCAAAGCAGCTGCATAAGCTGTTTACTGACATAACCCTGAAGATCCCTAGTGTTAATGAAGATCTTAATTTGGAGGAGAGCTCTCATTTTCAGTCTACCAATGCTGCAGAAGTCAATGCCTTCTACACCATCATCGAAAGACAAGACCTAAAACTCAATAAAACAAAAGGTACAAAAACTATTCTCATTGGCCCCCATTAATAACCCATTCTACCAGTGCACCAACTAAACTTGAATCTCCAGCTTCCTTACGTTTCTCCATCCAGTCCATCTTCTTTTTCAATAATTGTAACCGTCTGATTGAAGACAGCATCTTGAAACACATTGCCCTATAACAAAGTTCCCACAAAATATTTTAAGTAAATTCTGCATAGAAAAGGCTTGATTTATAAGTAATGCAACTTTAACTCAGCATATAAAACTGCAAGTTTTCTGGTGCAAGTACAAATAAAAATTTAGATATTAGCAGGAAAGTCATATCTAGCCTTGAAGATGTTATTTCCTGTGACATGAAGTACTACATATGAAAGGATCTTATTAACAAAATTACAACACTGAAGACACAGAAACCTTCAGCCTGCACTAAAAGGAAGAAGTCCCCTACTTTAGTCCCCATTTATGGTTTTGGATAAAGTCTTCTCCTAGGTTGATATTGTGAGCAAATAATTGAAATGTTTTCAAGTTTACAGATTGGATTCAGGCTGTTAAGTTTGTTAAAGCCCAAACCGAATACAGTGAAATTAAGAAGTTTTCTGGAAGGTTTTTTTCAAGTTAGTATATGCTACTACTACTCAATTCAATGACATTACAGATTCCATTGCTAATATAAACTCCAAGTGTAATGTACACAAGGGACAATTGTGAAACACGCAGGCAATCTCTTACTGTGCTTATGCATATAGTGATTTGCTTAAAGATCTCAGAGGCAGTGTCTGAAGAGATAGTAACTTGACTAAGCAGTTCCTTCCTGACATTTCCACAGGAATGAGAGATTGAAATGAATTACAACATCAGACTTACGTTTACATCTCTGTAGTTGAGATTGATAACTAGTCCAAAAGGACGACCACCCATAGGCTCAGCAGGGATGAAAGAGTACTCAAACGTGGCTTGTCTCTGTGGTGGAACTACTGTATTCAGAGGGAGAGCTGTGAAGTTCTGGATATAAAACTGGTAGTCTTGAGGGTACCGGAAAGAAGCATCAAGAGACTCGACAATGAAGTCTTCTGTACCTTTATTGGTGAAGCCTACCAAGAATTTTACAATGTTGTTTGCTGGAAAATCTAAAACAGAAGTAGTTAACTGTTAGAAACTTCGTACAGCACACCTAGCCCCTGTTTCTAAATGGAGTCTCTAGAACAGACCCAATGTTTTTTCTAAAAGCCTCACTGTTTTAACATGCACATTGCTATACTCTGAGCAACAGTAAGAACGATGGTAGATCAGCACAGGACTCTTACCTTCACCTTTCACAAATAATATGGTTGTATCAGCACTAGGTGAGGCTTTAGGTTCTCCTGACAAGTCTTCTTCCTCTTTTTCTTCTGTCTAAGACAAGAGACTTTTTAAAAAATCCTATAATGAACAGTGAAGCAAAGACCATGCTTGTTTTATGAGAATCCTATGCAACAGTTATCAGTGTGTCAACATATATGACAAGCATTAGTACCAACTCCCGCCATTGCAGAGGTAGCATAGTGTTCTCCCTCTACATTAACATCATTTTCAGCATTTATCCTTCTAGTTGTTACATCTGACACAGTAACTAAACTCAGCTCAATTTGGCTGTATTGAAAGGTTTTGGATCAGAAAGCAACAGCAAAGATTCTGTTCTTTTCCATCTGACCCTAAACAGAAGCCAAGTATGAAATAATCACATCTAAGCTATTTCTACTCAGAAGACAAGTACCTCCAAAATAACGGACAACCACAAGGCAAATGAGAGTTGTTTCAATACAGAGTGCTTATAGAAGCTTTTATTCAGTTTTGAGAAGCATTATGTTTGCATGGAAAGTTACATTTTTGGAACAAAATGATTATACAAATTCACTCATTCAAGCTCACCTTTGTGGTGATTCACTTTTTAGTTTGGCAATTACAATCTTTAACATCTTATTTTCAAAAATTATCAAGGTAGCGATCAAGGGATCAGTACTGCCTCCACCAAATGAAAACAAGGCTGTCCCCAACTTGCACTGTCTGCTGAACCAACTGGTTTACAGTTAGTTCTATCGTTTGATTTTGCTGCTCAAACGACTCTCTGAAGCAGCATACAGCCTACTGGATCAGCTGTACACATGCCATTTGGTAGGGAAGCCATGAACCAGAACTGGGCGTAGCATCTTGAAGTCAACTCTAAATGTAAAACTCTATTTTAGTGACATAACACATTACCTAAGAAGTATACTGTTTTGTAATCTTGCTTAGTCATACACTATCTATTAAAGTTACATTTGAAAGGTTAAATACTATCAGCACTGAATACCTAGCACATCATCTACCGTTTAGCAAACTTGGACAACCACAAGCTCACCAACTTAACAACATCAACTAAAATCTCATAGAATCACAGATCAGTGTACCAGGTCTTTCATACTACGCAAGCCTTCTCATCCTAATTACATCTTTAGTATGGAGGAGGCTCAGGGAAGACCTTATTGCTCTCTGCAACTACCTGAAAGGAAGTTGTGGGGAGCTGAGGGTCAGCCTCTTCTCACAGGTAACTAGTGACAGGACTAGAGGGAATGGCCTCAAGTTGCACCAGGGGAGGTTTAGATTGGAAATTAGGAGATATTTCTTCTCAGAAGGAGTAGTCAGGCATCGGAACAGGTTGCCCAGGGAGGTGATGGCATCACTATCCCTGAGGGTGTTCAAGCAACGGTGGGAGTTGGTGCTTAGAGACATGGTTTAGTGGGTGACATTGGTGGTAGGGTGACAGATGGACCAGATGATCTTGGAGGTCTTTTCCAACCTTAATGATTCTATTCTATGCCCCAAACTTTCTTATTTTACGTCAGAAATTTGAGAAGTTTTTATCAACTCAAGTATAGTATGAGCCTAGTGAACTGTACTAGTGCTGTACTGCTACAAGCAGAACACAAGCTGAAGCAAGTAACCCAAAGCAGTGTGGCCACTGCTGTAACACGTACCCTACAGCAAGCCTCAGAATCTAGAAGTGCATAAAGTGAAAACTGACTGCAAAGCAGAGTTTTCAGTATTAATATAAAACTTAACTAAGAAGTACAGGACAGATGTACACTACAAAGACTCTGTGGCCTCTCAAAAATCAACACCAAGAAAGCCAGAATGAAGTAGTCCTATACCCTGATACCCTTCTGAGCTTAGCAAGATGCAGATTAAGCTGTAGAACTGCAAGATGCTTTTATGAGAATTTCATTATCTTACTTGGTGTTTTCATCAAATGCAGTTCTGGTAGTTTCTAGAAACCTAGCAGTCCCCATGTGCTTCCTTGAGCTGGTAATTCAGGAAAAGAAATCCTTTTGAAACTTCAAGCAGGTCAAATTTAATTTGAGACTTTAGGATAACCTGTTAGAAATATCAATGCTACCAAGCACTTTCAAATATAACTACATAGCTTCAAGCACTTTTATTCCAATTCCTACTTATAACATTCATGTACAGTTACCAAGTCTGTAGGCTCATCTTCTTCAACTTCAGCTTCATCATCTTCATCTTCAACTACAGTATCTTCCACAGCTTCCTCATCTTCTGTAGCATCTTGAGCTGCAACTAGTAAACCTGAACCTACAGAAACAAGATGCAAAGGCTTTTCAGTACCTCATTAACCAACAGAAAACTGACAATGCAGTATGATTTTCAAACTGCTTGACTTCCTAAAGTTTTGACAAACTCTTTTGAAGCTTCAGCTGCAAATAAACTCACAAATGATTGAATATGTTGACCATTCAGCCTTTCATTCTCTAATTACTTTGAACTGCTCATTTATATATCAGCAAGTTCAAAATGGAAAGCTTTACATCTGGATAACCAAAATTTCAGCATTTGCACAGCAAAAACAACCAGTTTACCTTAAATTATTAAGGTATTTTATTTTTTGTTATTATGAACGTGAAAGTTAAAGTTCCTATTATGACTAAACTAATTTGGGGAGTTTTTTTTCCTTCTAAAACCAGCAAGCTTCAGAGCAATGCTCCAAGATGAGTAGTCAGAGAGTTCACTCCTTCTCTACTTTCATGGCAGTGAGTCTCATACATTCAAACACCAGGCACAGAGGATTAATGAAAGAGTGGCCACAGGACAGAGTTCACACTGTTTGTATTTAGAGCACATGCAGGCTAGGCTAAGAATTTTTCACAAATACACACATGACTATAGGTTTTGTTTGATGAAGCTAGCAAGCTAGCATTTCCCAAAAAATTCAAAGAACAAGGATGAATGGATGACTGAATTGCACAAGCCTAAAAGAGCCAGTTGAGTACACAAGTTAAACAAATATTTAGAAGCATTCACATGGAATAAAAATCCTTGAACAGAACAAGTGTGCCCAAGGACTTGAGACTTGTCACTCTGAGCTAGGAAATGCAAATAGAAACCCCCCACTTAAGTGTCTTTATAAGACATACTGAAAGACTTTTGCTCAATCACATGCAATATATAACTGCAGTGATTTTGTATGAAGTTTTAGAGAGCGTAAATTCGCAAATAACAAATTTTTAACTGAAACCCTTGCAGCTGATTAGGCTATGGCTGTTACAGATATCCTTCACCAAGCAGCTGTACTACCACATCCTCCCAACCCCTAATTTAGGATTTTTTTCAAAGGGATGAAAAGACAAACTGATGATGTGGCAAGAGCAGGACAGGAAAGCTTCCCCCTGCGGGGAGGCCTGACACACAGCCCTCCGGAAACGCGAGGCGAGGCGGCTGCCCACCTCCCTTTTCCCCAATCCCTACAGCAGCCGGGGGCCGCCGGCGAACCCCCGCACCAACAAATCGCCCCCTGCCCGCCCCAGCCGAGCCCCCCCTACCTGCGCGGACGCCGGCGGGCGGCACGGCGGCGGGCAGGACGAGGAGAAGCAGCAGCAGCAGCCACCGCATCGCGCTGCCCATGGTAGCGGCTGGCTGGCTGGCTGCGGCGCAGCGCCTTGCACGCACGCACACACCCTCCGCTCCTGCCTGCCTCCCGCCCGCCTCCCCTCTAAATGGCGGCCTCCGCCATCCGGCCCCGCCCCGCGCCGCAGCGGACGTGGCGCTGCCGGGGAGGAGCGGGGAGGTCACGCGGGCTTAGCACACGTCGCCCCGCCGCCCCCGCGCGTGCGCGGCTCTGCCCCTTCCGCCTGCCCGGGATTTTTGTCGCTCCCCCGGGGGAGGCGGCTAGCGCTACTTTAGGGGCGGCGGTGCTCGGCGCGCATGCGCGGCAATTAGCGCGCGTGGCCCATGTGTTACGGGGCGGAGGGCGGGAGAGCGGGGAGTGGCGGGTGTAGTGCGCCGCGCCGCGCCGCGCCCTGTGAGCGCCCCACGGGGGCAGGGGGAAAGCAGGCGGCCAGGGTTTCTTCTTGGAGAGCAGGTTAACGCGCCCTGGGAAGGAGCAAGGATCAAGCGTTGCTGTGCTGAAACGCTAACAAAATCTCTTGTATCCAAGTCTGACGTTACCAAAATCTCACGTTATCAAAATCTCACATGGTCACAGTCTTGTGTACTGAAATCTCATGTACCTATCGTTCCTTTAGATCAAGCTGGTTTTCAGTCATAAAATCTCACGTATCAAAATCTCATGCACCAAAATGTCACACACTAAAATGTTAACAAAATCTCACATATCGAAGTCTCACAGAACCCCTCTTCCTTTAGGTCAAGCCGGTTTTCAGTCATATTTGTGATGGTTTAACTGAAAAGTTTTCTCAAAGGGTAATAGGCAATGTCGTTGAAAGTGGCACGTTATTCCAATTTAATTTCTTAAACTGAAATGTAAAGTGTACTAAGATGGAAAAGCCTTCTCACAGAACATTCAGTGAAAATACTGAGGGCCAAAACTGCCCTCCAGCTTTCTCTTCTCCCACAGTTAATAACAGTGGCTCACCTAGAGAGTATAATGAAACATAGGTAGTGTTTAGATGTCTTCTGTATTTTGCAGGAACTTTAATTTGTCCCATGCAAATGCAACTTTCTGTGATGGCAGTGGTGGTAAATGGCAGCTTTCTTCAGTATTTTGTTTTCCATATTTTCATTGATTTGATTTTGAACCTGCAAATTAAAAAAAAAGATTCTATGTAAGTTTTAGTTATATTAATTATATTTATTATCTATTATTATGTATAATTATATATATTATATATAATATATATAATTATATTATATTAAATAAGTCTTATTTTTAGCAAGCTGAAAATATTGCTGAAATGCTGCTCAGTATTGGCAGAAGGTGAAGCATCATTATGAAAACTAGAGAATATCCATTGCTACTGATAAAAGTATTTCTAGTCAGATAATATCCACCCAATGGTATAACATTACCTTTTCTGCAAGGAGCTGTAAGTTGTTTAACATAATCTTTGGCCAAACATGTCTGACTTAACATCTTCATCTGAGTTAAATGATCCTTATGTTACTAATTAACCTGTGTGGAGTTTACACGTGGTGGGAGCAGAGAGGAGTTAATTATAAGTGTGCATTGAAAATAAGTGAGATACATTGACCACCTTTAGTGGTCAACGCTGTCTCATACAAACTGCAATATCACAGCTGTGCCTAAAAGCTTATTAGGCCACGGTTTTTTTGTGCGAAGTATCCTATCCAGAATGAACAATTTATAATCTGAAAAGAAAGACTAAATGAATAACTGGAGTAAGCTGTGGAGAGATGTTTTCTGTTTTGTTTTTTACACCGGGTGTATATTAACAGACATAAGAAATTAAGTGTTGACAATAACTGCCATTATTGCAGCTTTTCTATTTGACATCTCAAATATTGGATGATAACTCTGAGAAGTCTGGAAAGAATGGTCGGAGTTCCTCCTGCCTGTGGGAGTTCTGCGTGTGGTCATAGTTGTGTACAAGCACTGTATCCTTGCATTAAAAAAAAAAAAAAAAAAAAAAAAAAAAAAAACACTTTCTACACTTTCTAGTTAGAATTTTGGCTAGAATTGTTATGAGGAAAAGCGCCTTCAGTTTCAGTTTCATAACATGTATCACAAAAAGAGTGAGCATTCTGAATGCCTATGGATGAGAAATAAAGTTTACCTCAGGTTTCTGGTTTTCATTTTGAACTTAAATGATTCCTCCAGATGTGTGTTTCTTTTTCTAAACTATCAGCAAAACACAAATAGCTGTTTATGTACATATAAATAAAGTATTATTTCTTCATTGATTCTTGCATTTGGCATGGCAAAGACCCAGTATCCTTGCATCTGGAAGCTTTGGGGAATGACAGTACAGAGGCAACTGAACTGTCCCATGGTAAGCTCATCTCTGTCAGGTCATGTTAGCTTCATTGCAGTGCCCCATGAATGCTCCAGTGCTGCTTCAAGATGCAAGCAAACATGGCAGCACTGGACTCGTAGCTCAGGGCAAGGCTAGACAGGGATTGTTGTGCCATTTGAGCTGGCAGGGAAGACCGGCGTGGCTGAACAGGAAATTTATGCTGAATGTCTGGGAGAAAAAGAGAGTTTATGTCTGGTGGAAGAAGGGGCAGGCAACCTGGGGAGAGTACAAGGAAGTGGCCAGCATATGCAGAGAAAAAAATCAGGAAGGTCAAAGCCGAGTATGAGCTCAACCTGGCCACTGTGGTTAAGGATGACAAAAAGTACTTTTATAAATATATTGACAGCAAGAGGAGGGCCAAAGAGAATCTCCATCCTTTACTGGAAGCAGGTGGGAACACGACTAATGAGGATAAGGAAAAGGCTGAGGTTCTTAACACCTTACCAGCCAGACCACTTATACTCAGGGTACTCAGCCTCCTGACCTGGATAGTCTGGGATGGGGAGCAGAAGAAATCCTCCACAGTTCAGGTGGAAACAGTTAGAAACCCGCTGCTCCACCTGGACTGTCACAAGTCCATGGGGTCAGATGAGATCCACCCAAGGGTGCTGAGGAAGTTGGCGGATATAATTGCCAGGCTGCTTTCCATCATCTATCAGTGGTCTTGGTCATCTGGAGAGGTGAAGGGTGACTGAAGACTTGCTAATCTATATGAAGGGTCGTAAGGAGGACCCGAAGAACTACAGGCCTGTCAGCATGACCTGGGTGCCAGGAAAGGTGATGGAACAGCTTGTCTTGAATGCAATCACGCAATGTATGCGGAACCACCGGGGGATCAGGCCCAGCCAGCATGGGTTCATGAAAGGCACGTACTGCCTGACCAACCTCATCTCCTTCTACGACTGGGTGATCTGCCTTGGGGATGAGGGAAAGCCTGTTGACATAGTCTACCTAGACTTCAACAAGGCCTTTGACACGGTCTCCAACAGTATTCTCCTGGAGAAGTTGGCAGCCCGTAGCTTGGACAGGTACACTCTGCTGGGTTAAAAACTGGCTGAACGGCCGGGCCCAGAGAGTAGTGGTGAATGGAGTGAAATCCAGCTGGTGACCTGTCACAAGTGGTGTTCCCCAGGGGTCAGTGTTGGGACCCATCCTCCTTAATATCTTTATTGATGACTTGGATGAGGGAATTGAGTGCACCCTCAGTAAGTTCGCAGACACCACTAAGTTGGGGGGTAGTGTCGATCTGCTGGAGGGTAAGAAGGCCCTGCAGAGGGACCTGGACAGGTTGGGTCGATGGGGAGAGGCCAGTGGGATATGGTTCAACATGGCTAAGTGCCGGGTCCTGCACTTTGGCCACAACAACCCCATGTAGTGCTACAGGCTTGGGGGACAGTGGCTGGAAAGCTGTGCAGAGGAAAAGGAACTGGGGGTGCTGACTGACGCTTGCCTGAACGTGAGCTGGCAGTGTGCCCAAGTGGTCAAGAAGGCCAACAGCATCTTGGCTTGTGTCAGGAATAGTGTAGCCAGAAGGACCAGGGAGGTGATCATCCCCCTGTACTCTGCTCTGGTGAGGCTGCACCTCGAGTACTGTGTTCAGCTTTGGAGCCCTCACTACAAGAAGGATGTCGAGGCCCTGGAGCATGTCCAGAGAAGGGCTACGAAGCTGGTGAAGGGCCTGGAACACAAGTCCTATGAGGAGCGGCTGAGGGAACTGGGGTTGTTTAGTCTGGAGAAGAGGAAGCTCAGGGAAGACCTTATTGCTCTCTGCAACTACCTGAAAGGAAGTTATGGGGAGCTGAGGGTCAGCCTCTTCTCACAGGTAACTAGTGATAGGACTAGAGGGAATGGCCTCAAGTTGCACCAGGGGAGGTTTAGGTTGGAAATTAGGAGACATTTCTTCTCAGAAAGAGCAGTTAGGCATCGGAACGGGTTGCCCAGGAAGGTGGTGGAGTTACTGTCCTTGGGGGTGTTCAAGGAAAGGTTGGACTTGGTGCTTAGGGACATGGTTTAGTTGGGTGACATTGGTGGTAGGATGATGGTTGGACCAGATGATCTTGGAGGTCTCTTCCAACCTTAATGATTCTATGATTCTATGAAATTGTAGATATAATGGTGTTCAGAACTGGACCTGCTTTTTTTGCAGCAACTGGACATTTCTACTATCTTTCAGAACTGTAATGGAATACAGTCAAAAAATGTAACGTATGCATCAAAGAACTTGGAACACAAGCAAAAAAAAAAAAACACAAAAAAAACAGTGGACATTTGTCCCTTTTTCTTTCTGATGTGAGAAAAAACATGGAATCTCTTGTTGAACTGTGGGAAGGTGGTTTGCAGCCTTTCACCTCAGAGCTTTCCACTGGTGAACGCCCACATCTGTGAAAGCTCTGAGCATCTCCAGAACAAGTGGTCAGTCATTCTAAACTGTGCCAATCAGCAATGCATCACCTACACCATCAGATTAATTTCCATTCCTGAACTCTGACATGGTATGAGTCCAACTTATGCAAAAGGGAATGCTGGTACCTTAAGCCACTATGCTACCTAGGTTCTAAAACAAGTGAGCTCTCAGACCTACCACTTAGTTTGATTTGCATTCAGATATATGAATTTGATTTTAATTTTGATGTTTATTTCTTGGGTTTTTCCAGCTTGGTTTTGACCAATATACAAGGAATAGTAGATAAACATAATAAATGGACATGATGAGTCCGTAGTCTGGTACTACCAGAAATACAAAACCACTCTGTCTGTCAAGCCAAATTTTCTTCAAAATGTTGTACATACATGTAATTTTACTATTTAACAAAAGATGCAATCTTTACTTAAAGATAAGTTATTTAGGATAGTTTATCAGGTTGTCTTTACTAATTTGCCCTAGCTAAAACAAATACTTAGATCCAACTGGGGAACCCTTCAAAAGTCAGGACTCTCCAACTTTGTGCTTTCCTGATCTCACATGGCCCTTCTCTTCGGTGAGTAAGACTAGATATTTCTGTCCTCAATGTTCATCAAGGCTGCCTCTAGCCAGTGAGGGGCGGGCAAATCAGTAGGGTGCAATGTGAAATACTCCTTTATACAGAGAAAGACAAGATTGCTTTTTAACATTGCTGGTTCCGATGCTAGCGCAGAGACCAAGAAGCCAAGCTATGGCACAGTTCCCATGTCACTTCTGTGGAGCCAGGCTTTACGGCTAAGCCCTATCAATGGGTTGGCCCACTGAAAGAGAGGGTTCAGCCTGCAAACAAGTGGAAGTCCTTGCTCCTCATCCTAGTCGCTGCCTCACCTGTGTGAGTTATGGTTATATAACTTACAGGACAATCCAAAACTGTCAGAATTCCCAAAGCGATATTTGTGATGACTGCAGGGAGCCAAGAGTTGGACTCAGTGATCCTTGTGGGTCCCTTCCAACGCAGGATATTCTATGATTCTATATTGTGCGAGCATCACAAAGAAAGGGGAATGGATGCCATCCAGAGGGACCTGGACAGGCTTTAGAGGTGGGACTGTGTGAACCTCTTGAGGTTCAACAATGCCTAGTGCAAGGTCCTGTACTTGGTTCGTGGCAATCCCAAGCACAAATATAGGCTGGGTGGAGAATGGATTGAGAGAGAGAATGGATTGGTCCTGAGAAGGACCTGAGGATGTTGGTAAATGAGAGGTTCAACATGAGCTGGCAATGTGCCTTTGCAGCCCAGAAAGCCAGCCAGGGCTGCATCAAAAGCAGCGTGGCCAGCAGGGCAAGGGAGGGGATTCTCCCCCTCTGCTCTGCTCTCGTGAGACCCCACCTGGAGCCCTGTTTTCAGCTCTGGGGTGACATGGATACACTGGAGTGGCCAGAGGAGGGCCACGAGGATGATCAAAGTGCTTGAGCACCTCTTCTATGAAGACAGGCTGAGGGAGTTGGGGTTGTTCAGCCTGGAGAAGAGAAGGCTCTGGGGAAACCTTATATTGGCCTTCCTGTACCTAAAGGGGGCCTACAGGAGGGCTGGAGAGGAGAGGCTCTGTTAGGGACTATAGTGAGAGGAATGGCTTTAAACTAGAAGAGAGTACATTTAGATTAGATAGAAGGAAGAAATTCTTTACTCAGAGGGTGGTGAAGCACCAGAACCGGTTGCCCAGAGAAGCTGTGGATGCCCCATCCCTGGAAGTGTTTAAGGCCAGGTTGCATGTGGCTTTGGGCAACCTGGTCTAGTGGGTGGCATCTCTGCCCATGTTGCGGGGGATGGAAAATGGTCTTTGAGGTCCCTTCCAACCCAAACTATTCTGTGATTCTGACTCTATGATTAGACTAGAACTAGATGAATATCACAAGAAAAAAAAAAAAGATGGAGAAAAAAAGGAGCTTCAGAACTAGGTGTAGAGACTATACCTGACAGAAAAACACAAATTCAAAAACCAAAACAACCAAAAAAAAACCAAAACCACAGAAATACTTGTGATGTGTGCCACACAGCTTCTGTCACAAAGGCTCAATTCCTTTCAGTGTTTGATTCATAATATACTCTTTGGATGTACATAAACACATATAAAACCACATAAACTTCTGGAGGTATGAATGATAATCCTTACACTACGCTGAGGTTTCTCAGTAGTTGGTGTTGTACAAGCAACTTCATATCCTGAGGAAGTATTAAAGGCATTTTTCCTCACATGACACTTGTGAATTGCTATATGGGATTAATAAAGTGCTGCAGAAACTATTAGCACTTCAGAAACTGTCTCCTGCCTTCTAGTCCTTCCTCCTCTCCATTGCTGACAAGGTTTGTCTGCACAAATCTTTATACTAGTATTTTAATTTATTATTTTTCAAGATTAAAAAACTAAAAAATCACCTGAAGTTGAAGGATGGATTTATTTCTCCATTAAATATATATAATGTTATTTGAATTTCTTAATATTTTTAAAGAATAAAAAAGCTAAAAAAAAATCACCTGGAGTTGAAGGAAGAAGAATGCAAGAGACTTATAGAAGAAAATGATAAACTTCATGGAGAACTGAGAAGCATGGCACTGAAGGTACAGAACCTTTAAATAGCCTGGTTGGGTGGTATTTCACTGACATATCTCTTGAAAACAAACTGGCAATTCAGTTGTGCATATACATAGAGCAGCATATTGTATCTTTTAGAGTCAATACACAGTTAAGTTATTTGAGCTTTTTCTCTGATTTCCCAAATGAGAAATCTGAGATAAATACAATGCCAGACTAAGAATCTCCTTTGTATTTCCACCTACACTTAGTATACTCTTTTCTAGTAGAAGAGGAGGCTATAGCACAGCTGTTGTGATTTAATGTACAAGGAACTTAATCTAAGAACTAAATCCTGTTAAGCATCTTCCTATGTCAGACCTTCTGAAATTGCCTGAGGCAAGTAGGGTGCATGCAGTGAAGTTGATTGGTGTGATCCTTTCCCAATACAGCAGATATATATTATTTATATATGTGTGTATGTACATATCTCAATTGTATTGTATCATTTTCCAATTAAATTTTTAAACCTAGTACCATATGAGAAAATGATTCAATACCCTGCCAAAAGGCTTGAGAGTTCCCAGGCTCTAGGGAGACCTTATGGAAGGCCATTGCCTTCCAGTACCTAAAGGGAGCCTACAGGAAAGCCGGGAAGGGACTCTGTATCAGGGAGTGTAGGGATAGGACAAGGGGTAATGGCTTGAAACTGAAAGTGGGTAGATTTAGATTAGATATAAGGAATAAATTCTTCACTCAGAGGGCAGTGAGGCACTGGAACGGGTTGCCCAGAGAAGTGGTGGATGCCCCATCCCTGGAAGGGATCCTTCAAGGCCAGGTTGGATGGGGCTTTGGGTAACCTGGTCAGATGGGAGGTAGAATCATAGAAACATAGAATCATTAAGGTTGGAAGAGACCTCCAAGATCATCTGGTCCAACCATCACCCTACTACCACTATCACCCAACTAAACCATGTCCCTAAGCACCAAGTCCCACCTTTCCTTCAATACCCCCAGGGATGGTGACTCTACCACTTCCCTGGCAACCCATTCCAATGCCTGACTGCTCTTTGGGAGAAGAAATGTCTCCTAATTTCCAATCTAAACCTCCCCTGGTGCAACTTGAGGCCATTCCCTCTAGTCCTATCACTAGTTACCTGTGAGAAGAGGCTGACCCTCAGCTCCCCATAACTTCCTTTCAGGTAGTTGCAGGGAGCAATAAGGTCTTCCCTGAGCTTCCTCTTCTCCAGACTAAACAACCCCAGTTCCCTCAGCCGCTCCTCATAGGACTTGTGTTCCAGGCCCTTCACCAGCTTTGTAGCCCTTCTCTGGACATGCTCCAGGGCCTCGATGTCCTTCTTGTAGTGAGGGCTCCAAAGCTGAACACAGTACTCGAGGTGCAGCCTCACCAGAGCAGAGTACAGGGGGATGATCACCTCCCTGGTCCTGCTGGCTACACTATTCCTGACACAAGCCAAGATGATGTTGGCCTTCTTGGCCACCTGGGCACATGGCTGGGTCTTGTTCAGGTGAGCGTCAACCAACACCCCCAATTTGTCTTCTAGCAGGTCTATATAACAGTACCATAAATAGGTGTGGTGTTGGTGAGGCATAAGCCTTTGAAGTTGTTGAGAAAAAAGAAAGAATTAGGACATTTGCATACTAGAAAAGTTACTAAGCCAATGAGATCCTAAGTGCTACCAGCAGTGTTCAGCAATCGCACAGCACTTCAGTGCAACCATATCATCCTACTGTGTTTATATAGCGAGATGCAGTGCAACACATGTATGATTTTCTGCATTCACACATCCTTCCCAAAGGCACTCAAATAGCTGTCTAGCCAGGAGCTAGCAGCAAGCACTCAACTAGCAAGCTGAGGATGCCTACACTTCTTGAGTTATATATTACTAATAAATTAATGCCCTCATCAGCTTCCAGACTCCATTGTATAGGCTCTATATGAACACAAGAGGGGAAGGGGCACAGTTCTCAGTAAGATTTCTATTAGCAGTTCTCAGTACATCTGAACAACCCCCAACCTCTAATTTTTATGATTGTGAATAATGAGGAACTCACTTCAGTACCTTGGTCTTGGAAAGACTTCATTTCATTAATTAACAGGGATTGCTGTGTTTTTCATGTACTTCTGTAACTAAACATTCATGGTAACAGAATTTATGAGACTCAGCTGTAATTTACATCTATTGTGACTGTCTTATAAAAACTATCAGTTGTAGTAGCAGTGGTTAAGAACAGTCTGTCAGTGACAAAGCCTGAACTGGAAATAATCCTTTATGCTTTCTGTGTGGAGTTTCTTTCTCACATGCATCTTATAACATTCTTCTAGATAGAGAATCACAGCTATCAAACGTAACCAGCTGTTCAGATCTTTGTATCGTGCCCTTTGGTCTGTACATTCAGTTATCTTCAACTAGCTTGTGATTTTCTTCATTACATTTTATCTAGCTGACCTGAAAGATAAGCCTATAGAGTAAGTTGAAAAGCAATTAAACCTTTTTATTAGATACTCTCTCCCTTTATGGGAGATAAGAACTGCAAGTCCTGGGCATGCTTGGAGAAGGTAAAGCCTGTTGAGTAAAGGAGCTGTAGGTTCAGTTCACATAATTGCTTTCTGTTCCCTCCTCCGGTGGAAGTTAGTTCCCTTTTGGATACTAGCAGAGAAGAATCTTTCAGGGAAGCTCTAGGATTATAATTTTATTCCACCTCAATACCAGAGCAGTTGCATCCTTTCTTTTGTTAAGGCTGGCTACAAGTACATTCACTTTAGATTTTTTTGTTTGTTTTGCTTTGCTTCTAATCTGTTTCACACTCTCTCTCCCCTTCTTTTTTCCAGACAAAACACAAAAGTCCTTCTAGGGGACCTTTTATTACAGCACTGGATAATGGCAGGTAAATTCTCTTTGAAGATAATGAACAGTTTCAGTTGTTACCAATCTTCTTAACAACATGGCTATATCAGCAGGTGCCTAACTTGACACTCCAAAAGAGAAAGCTACAGAAATCTGTTAGGCAGTGTCTGGTATGCTCTGTAATGGCATTAAGCTGGTTCCCAAGGTCAGTCAGTGGGTCAGGCTGCACAAGATCAATATGGAGAGCAATGTGAGCATGGTTAGAATCTTACAAGAATGGAATATCTGTAGATGCAGTCGTTATCCTGTCAGTCCTGTATCCAGCCATGGAGATGAAACTCCCTATCACAATATTCCTGCCAAGAAAATACCTGATGGTGTCCCCAGAGGACTGGTATACACTCTGTGCCACTGCACATACAGTACTGTACTCATCCATGTGATTCTCATTCATTGGAATCACTGCAAGCGTTTCCTCATCAGTTCTTGATGATCTTCCCAATTAAATGTATATCACAATAAGAGCAAATAATTTCATTAGTTTTGGCTTACGCTATAATGGAAACTTTTTATAAATGACTAATTTAGTAGATGTGTCATAGATGAAGAATGATTTTTCTGAGTCATTTCCAAAATGACTTAGAAGTCTGGTAATTAAATCTCAATAGGCATTATCAAGATAGAAAACTTTATGGTATTATGCATAATACTGGGCATAACTATGTGTTACAGTATCACAGTATCACAGATTTCTAGGTTGGAAGAGACCTCAAGATCATCGAGTCCAACCTCCGACCTAACACTAAGTACTCCACTAAACCATATCACTAAGCTCTACATCTAAACGTCTTTTAAAGACCTCCAGGGATGGTGACTCCACCACCTCCCTGGGCAGCCCGTTCCAATGCTTAATAACCCTTTCGGTAAAGAAGTACTTCCTAACATCCAACCTAAAACTCCCCTGTCGCAACTTTCGCCCATTCCCCCTCGTCCTGTCACCAGGCACATGGGAGAACAGACCAACCCCCACCTCTTTACAGCCTCCTTTAAGGTAACTGTAGAGAGCGATGAGGTCGCCCCTGAGCCTCCTCTTCTCCAGGCTGAACAAGCCCAGCTCCCTCAGCCGCTCCTCGTAAGACTTGTTCTCCAGACCCCTCACCAGCTTGGTCGCCCTTCTCTGGACTCGCTCGAGCACGTCCATGTCCTTCCTGTAGCGAGGGGCCCAAAACTGAACACAGTACTCAAGGTGCGGCCTCACCAGAGCCGAGTACAGGGGCACAATCACTTCCCTAGACCTGTTGGCCACACTGCTTCTTATACAGGCCAGGATGCTGTTGGCCTTCTTGGCCACCTGAGCACACTGCTGGCTCATATTCAGCCGACTATCAACCAATACTCCCAGGTCCCTCTCTGCCAGGCAGCTTTCCAACCACTCATCTCCCAGCCTGTAGCTCTGCTTGGGGTTGTTGCGCCCCAGATGCAGGACCCGGCACTTGGCCTTGTTGAACTTCATACAGTTGGCCTCAGCCCATCGCTCCAGCCTATCCAGATCCTCCTGCAGAGCCTTCCTGCCCTCAAGCAGATCGACACACGCACTTAGCTTGGTGTCATCTGCAAAGTTACTGAGGGTGCACTGGACGCCCTCATCCAGATCATCGATAAAGATATTAAAGAGGACCGGCCCCAGTACCGAGCCCTGGGGGACACCACTAGTGACCGGCCTCCAACCAGATTTAACTCCATTCACCACAACTCTCTGGGCCCGTCCATCCAGCCAGTTTCTAACCCAGCGAAGCATACGCCAGTCCAAGCCCCGAGCAGCCAGTTTCTTGAGGAGAATGTTGTGGGGAACTGTGTCAAAAGCCTTACTGAGGTCAAGGTAAACCACATCCACAGCCTTTCCCTCATCCACCAAGCGCGTCACTTTGTCATAGAAGGAGATCAGGTTCGTCAAGCAGGACCTGCCTTTCATAAACCTATGCTGACTGGGCCTGATCGCCTGCTTGCCCTGCAAGTGCCGCGTGATGACCCTCAAGATAATCTGCTCCATGAGCTTTCCTGGCACTGAGGTCAAACTGACAGGCCTATAGTTCCCCGGGTCTGCCCTGCGGCCCTTCTTATAGATGGGTGTCACATTGGCTAGCCGCCAGTCAACTGGGACCTCCCCCAATAGCCAGGACTGCCGATAAATGATGGAAAGCGGCTCGGCCAGCTCCTCCGCCAGTTCTTTCAGTACCCTCGGGTGCATCCCATCCGGCCCCATCGACTTGCGCACATCCAAGCTCCGTAGCAGGTCGCCAACCATTTCCTCATGGATAGCGAAGGCCACATCCTGCTCCCCATCCCCTTCCACCAGCTCAAGGCACTGGGTATCCAGAGAACAACCGGTATTGCTGCTAAAGACTGAGGCAAAGGTGGCATTAAGCA